>NC_139219.1:17502948-18120448 GCF_055691185.1 Crinia signifera
AAGTCGGCTCTGTTTTGACAAACGGCCGTGGATTGTCGCATTTACGACCATTTATTGACCATCCATGGCCAAATTTTTTTATTTTTTTGCGACTAACAATTTTTCGCCGCTTGACAGGTAGAATGTTGAATTTCGCCTGTCTAGTTGCAGGCAAACTGACCAAAAAAAGGCCTGGGATTCCAACTTGTCTGGGTTTTCTGACAGTTGGCGTCCCACATTGAATACCCCCTTAACCTGCACTATTGGCTTGACTTTACCTGTACTAGGAGGGGTGGGAGACTCCTTTTCTGCAGCAATGTGGACTTCTGCCTGTTAGAAGAAAGGGGGGTGGGGTAGATGGTCAACGCATTGGGGGGGGGGGGTTGAACAACTAGAACTACATCAGCTTCTGCATATTAGGTAGATCCTGGTGCTCTGCACATGAATGTAGGGGATGCCACATGGAGTATAACTTTTTTAATTAAACCATGCCTTTTAAACTAACAATGAACTTTGCAGCCATCTGATACAAAATAGTCTTCCCAGACATCGTGGAAAACGTAGTGGTTTACAAACTCTGCTTTTGTGGTACTTACATTTATAATGTCAGGGTTTTGGGCGCCTACTGATCTGGTGGGATCACTAAATGTCATCTACTTTGGGGACCGTTTAACACTCCTGATTTTTCTCCTCTGCTTCAGCACCTCTTAGTCTGTGAGCGATCCTTCTTTGTACAGCGGCCAGACATGTTTTTTAAATTGATCTGCTCTTTACGCGACCCCAGTTTAAACTGTTCCTCGTGTGGTTTGTAGTCTTTGACTAAGTTCTCCTTTTTTATTGTATGTCCTGTGTATCACTGGGCTCACTGTATGTAAATATCTGTAAGATAATGTAAATGTAATTTATTTGACCGTTTTTTTTTCAATAAAAAAACTTTTTTTTACAAAATTCTCTGCATTTGTCGTAGTCCAGGTCCTGTTGTGTTTCTGCTGGTCCAAAGGATCTGACACTTTAGCTGTAAGATCACCATGTAGGAATGGTATTCGGTGTATATTGGTCTTATCCCGGGTAGCACCACCGCACCGTCTCCCAAACATCCAAACGCAGAAGACACCAACAAGTCACAGGGTCCTCCACATACAACCACTTACGCGTTTCAACCACTAATAGTCTGCAAAATCAGTGAGCAGGCAAAGCAGTGGGACTGATGTAAAGGCGCCCAAGTTCGGTGGTAGTACAGGATGCAGGCAGAACTCAGTTTTTTTTGTTTTAAAGGGGTGATCGCTTACAAAGCAGAACCATGCCTTGTAAGTGGTTGCGTCTTAAAACACCCCCCAAAAACACTAGTTCGAGGGTCAAAAATGAAGATTGAAGAAGTGGCGGTGTGACACAAGTCTCTCTGAGATTGTGGCGTCGTCCACCAGCCGTGTCCTAGACCACACGGGCGGCGGGGGGTGTGCGGGCAGACCCGAGAGCAGGGAGGGGGGGTGTGAAGGCAGACCTGCACATGTTGGGGTGGGCAGGCAGACCCGCTCGTGGGGGAGGGTGTGTGTGGGTGGGCAGACCTGCGGGGGAGACGCAGAATGGGTCTGATTCGGCCGCTTTGTACGGGTGAGAACTTTTTTTTTTTTTATAATGTTTTTGTGTATTGATCAGTATTATGGTGTGTACACACGGGGGCGATATGGCTTCCGATGTTCCCGATATAGTGAATATCGGAAGCCATATAGCATATTGTCGGCTTTTTAGGGCTAACGAGCCCGATGCGCGCTCCCGAGTGAGCGCAAATCGGCAACGATATAGTAAGGGCAGGCAAGACTATATAGTGCAGATCTGCACTATATAGTCTATATTGTCCCTCTGTAGCATGCCGTGCTATGCGAGTCCCGATACCATCTGATCGCATCGGGACTCTCACAGCACGGCATATCTGCCGTGTGTACACACCATTAGAATTCCTGAATTAATTCTAATATGTATGAAAATAGGCGCAAAGGTCAGTTCTGTCCATAGAACTGTATAATGGCCCTTATTCACTCACAAAGGCAAATTCCTTCTCAAATGGACTAAACCATGTGCACTGCAGGTGGGGCAGATGTTACTTGTGCAGAGAGAATTAGATTTGGGTGGGGTTTTTCTTCAAAGTGAGTGTAAAAATAATGCAGCCTTTACCCTGCACAGAAACAAAATAACACTCTCTGCACATGTTACATCAGCCCCACCTGCAGTGCACATGGTTTTGTCCATTTGAGAAAGAATTTGCCTTTGCGAGTGAACCAGAATAGGGGCCAATATCTTATACATTGTCACGGTTACTTCCCCTAAACATTCTGACGCTTTAATGCTGCTTTTATTGCTCAGGAAGCTTACTGCTCCCCACGTATATGGATAATCAGCTTATTTTCTTTATTACTCTAGTTCTTTCCTTCTTTGGCAAACATAATTTTCCAGGCTTATCGCAAACTCGGAATCCACCGCTCAGCAGGTGTTGACCCAGTCACAACTATTATTAAACTATAATGCAGAGGTCTATACAATACATGGACATGACAGTTGCGCTGGGAACTACGGTGTACGGTGCAGCGACTGTGCACACTGGGCGGCGGAGGAGCGACGGGGACGGCGGCTTTCTATAGCATCCTACTATGGAAAGTCATCCATCCCTGGGAAAATCGGTTAGATGTGCGAAAACTGCTCAGTGGGTATGCATCTTAAGTCTAGTGCCTTTGTACAGTGTGCCACGTTCTGAGCAGGAGAAAAGCAGAAGATAAATAAAATGATTCATTATTAATCTATGATCCGCTGCTGCATCCGGAACGTAACATCTGATCTGTGTGAATATCGGTCATCCGAGTAACCTTCAAGTGACTCAGGATCAGTGGGACTGCTTTCCGTGGGCTGCAGCACAGACCATACATTGCATGGGGGCGGGGGATAAACACATTCAAATATGTAATATATATGTGCTGGTTGTTCCCGGGATCAGCAGTGCTGTGTATTTCAGTCATCATTGCATCCGTGGTGCATGGCACCAAACTGCTGGCTCCTCCTCATTGATAGGAGCCGAGTGCTGCACTGTAACATTATGTACAGTGCACCTGTATCCTGTCACAGTGAAGGAGCCGGCACTGTATACCACCTGGCCTCCGGGGGCAGCCCGCATAGCCAGGACCCCTGGAGTGAAAAAAACTGGGGTTTGTACTGCAAGGCCACGCCCACTACCTGCGAGACCACGCCCCCTTCTTACCAGAAGGCGTGACTTTCACGTGCACAAAGCTCTCCTTACAGTGCTGCAGAATGTGTCAGCTTTTTGGATAACTGTTCATACATAAAGGCAGTTTGTTAACGGAAACCAGTGTACGGGTTACATTTACGTCCGTGAATTAACGTTTTACCCAACGCACACTAAAGGGTAAATTTACTAAAATTGAATTTTTGTTGAAGAGAGGATGTCACTTATATTATAGCAACCATCAATTAATCTGACTGGTTGCTATGGGCTACACCACTACTCATTTAGAAGCTTGGGTATAACGTCTCCTTTAGACTGCGGACAGCCTGTGACTCACCAAGGCCTCAGTGTAGGGTAATAATAAGGCAGAGTCCATAATAATTCCTGAGCAAATAGACGTTTTAGATAACAGAACAATTTAATACTAATCAGTGATTTGGGCTCCTTCCAACGTCTGTGTACTATATACATGGTATTGATCTTGGACAAGTACAGCAGTGTGTCTGATGCTGTGCGTTGCTAATGACAACACCAAAGGCTTTTCAGTTTTAGTCCCATTTCCCTGTGTAGGAATATAAACAATTTGCTTTATATTCAAGATCATTTATACAGCAGCAGTAACATTCTCAGTAGTCCTGTGTGAAATACCAGAAATGTAATTAATGTGAGCATTGATCATTTTATACACTGGATACGTAATGGAATACAGTAATAATATCGAACACTATAGCTGGTCTATCGTATGGTTTGTATCAAACATTTAAATAATATAATAATGGTCAGGAAAAGATTAAACATACTATAATAAATAGATACACAAACAAATTAGAACCAGTACTTGCCTTTCTAAGCTCGCCTTCTCCCACCTCATTGTAAGGCTCCTGTCTCTTCTTCATAAAAGCTGCACTCTGGTCCAGTGCACTGATTGAGGACTCAGCTTCACACACACAGCAAACTTGGTAGTGTGCAGTCCCTTAAACGGCATGATGTGTTGGCAGCTCCATTATTCTTATTATGTACTATTGTTGTCATAATTTGAGCAACTTGCCAAAAGAAGGGGGGTTTCTAGGCAACCATGTCATGTTTACAATTTCTCATCACACTGGGGTCAAGCCCAGGACTACAGCAGCTGCCCAGAGCCTCTCCCGGCCCTAAATTAATGCCACAGAGCAACCTGGTATACAGCATTCCCGTCAACTCCTGCAAGGCTCCCGCCCATGGGTGGGACAGTGCCCAAAAAGCAAGACTATCTCACTGAAATTGGGATGGTTTGGAGCAGTGGCGGCACAGTGACAACACAGTCTCAACCGGAAGTAGGGGGAGCCACATCAACCGCCACCTCAACCGCTGCCAAACACCATTGTCTGGGACTCATTGGCAGTTGGTTTGGCTAATGTATTTGAATTCTGTACTGTGCTGCAGCCCCAAGTCTATGAACTGGACAATGGTTCCTGCATGTGTACGGGGAGGGGGAGGGGAGGGGAGGGGAGGGGAGGGGGAGGGGAGGGGGAGGGGGGGACACACACTTCATACCTTCCACCCACGTGACTGGTAAAGCCTGCCCAATATCTCTATCAACAGTAAACCTTGGCATAACTTGGTTACATTTTTTTTTGAACAGTGAGGCAAGAAAATCACTTGAACTCTTTGTTTATTATCGGCCCCTCACAAATTGTATTTTTCGTCTTCCCATCGGCTCCCCGGGGATCTCGTGTTCTCAGTAGATATATGGCCTAAATATTTCTGACTGTTGAACATCATCCAAATCCTGTGAGAAATATAAACAAGCTTCACAATGTCCACTCCAAAGAACAGGAATTCGTAGCTCCAAGGAGTGGTGGCGACACGCCAGCATTCTTACCTTGCTGTTACATAAGTCGGTGGCGGTGGCATTTTCCACTCTCCCGATATAACTCTACCGTGTGTCACAGATGGCAGAAAACTATAGGAAGCATTAATGCTATCTGCTCCATACACTCAGTGACTGAGAACGTGTATAGAAGCTATTAGTGCATTCATGTGTTTGCTAGGTAGCTTCTTGCCCCAACAACATATTGTGGACCTCTACAGATTGGAAGCAACCACTCCATGGTTCAAGTCAGTGTCAATTGACTATGAGATAGTTCCATCGCTGAGGCATGGAGATCTTTGTTGGGATAAGTCCGTTGGTGTCCATAAAACTCTCTGACTTGGCTCCACTGGTTGGCACTGAGGAGTTCCACATGGCAGCCCAGTGCCAACATTCCATAATACGAATCACATCTCCCTCACTAATCGTTCTGACACAGATGCCTGAACTACATACACAACATCAATAGCTGCCACAACTGAAGTGGAGCGCACTCTGCTGCCTTACAAGGGCTGATGCCCAATGGCGCATGGATGGGGAAAAATATGTTTTACTTTCTTCTGGGAGAAAATCTCCTTGACCTAGGACACTATGGGACCATTTTTAAACTCCTACGGAAATGCAAAATCTGAAGTGTGATGCTTCCCGTATGATTTAAATACTGCATTCTTACTTACTATATAAGTTTATATGTAGCCTATCTCCCTGGGACCGGCCTTACATGCTGCGGAAATGTTTTATTTACCATGGTGTCAGCATTATGTATTAAGTATTGTCATTTTCATTGTGTTCGGTGCAAAATTATGTTTCAAAAGCAGATTTATCCAGGTTGCATTGCGCGGGAATTGCATCCTTGGGACCGGAATTGCCGCTGGTGAGGATTCCGATGGCCGCTGTGGACGCCAGGGGAAATCCCCAAAAATCCCTTATCGAAATTGCTCATGGTCCCAAGCATTTTGGATAAGAGATACTCAACCTGTATTATATAGACAAATAATAATAAAAAAAATAATATTACCAATACACTGGCCAGGATTAATGAATAATAAAATACATATTTACACTACCGTTCCCAAAGTTTTGGGTCACTTACAAATTTTACTTATTTTTGCGAGGAAAGAACTGTTGTTTTTTTTTTTTAAATGAATATAACATGAAATTAATCAGAAATACACTCTATACATTGTTAATGTGGTAAACGACTATACTAGCTGCAGATGTCTGTTTTTTAAAGGAATAGCTAGTATAGAGGCCTATTTCCAGGAAACATCACTCCAGTGTTCTAATGGTACATTATATTTGCTAATCACATTAGAAGACTAATGGATGATTAGAAAACCCTTTTGCAACTATGTTAGCACAGCTGAAAATGGCCATTAGCGAAGCTATAAAACTGGCCTTCCTTTGAGCTAGTTGAGTATCTGGAGCATCACATTTGTGGGTTCGATTATACTCTCAAAATAGCCAGAAAAAAAAGAGAACTTTCATGTGAAACTGACAGTCTATTCTTGTTTTTTGAAATGAAGGCTATTACATGCAAAAAATTGCCAAGAAACTCAACATTTCCTACAACGGTGTGTACTACTCACTTCAGAGAACAGCCCAAACAGGCTCTAACCAGAGTAGAAAGAGAAGTGGGAGGCCCCGATGCACAACTGAGCAAGAAGTCATTAGAGTGTCTAGTTTGAGAAGAGTGCCTGACGCCATCTGTCAAGCATGGTGAAGGTAATGTGATGGTCTGGGGCTGCTTTGGTGCTGGTAAAGTGACAGATTTGAACAAAGTAAAAAAGATTTTGAATAAGGAAGGTTATCACTCCATTTTGCAACGCCATGCCATACCCTATGGACAGCACTTGATTGGAGCCAATTTCCTCCTTCAACAGGACGGTTGCACAGAAACCCCCCTCCTCTTGGCAAGTGCCTTAAATGATGACAACAATAGCAATGGTATATAATATGATCAGTAGAGCTGCCACCACATCATGCAGTGTAAGGGACAGAGCAGAGCTGCTGCACATGCCCAGTGTACCAGCTTATTCTACCAAGTTTGCTGTGTGTGTGGATCTAAGCCCTCAAACATTGCAATAGACCAGAGAGTAGCTGCCAGGAGGAAGAGACAGGAGCCTTAACATGAGGTGGGAGAATGTGAGCTTAGAAAGTGCAGTGTTGGTTATATTGTGTTTGTGTATTTATTTATTTATTATGGCATGTTTAACCTTTTCCTGACCACTTATCTTATTTAAATGTTTGAAACAGCCCATACTAAATATTACTAATACAGTATTCCCTACTGTATCCAGTATATAAAAAGTCTAAGGGTGACATTCTATGGGATGAGATAAATGATTTTTTTTATCGCACCACTTCGCCCTTTTTAAAATCGCAAGATTGGCCCGTTTTTCGCATATTTAATGAGATGCGAAAAACGGGCCAAATAGTGTGAATAGGTGCGAAGTGGTGCGATGTCTTTAGTCCTGAAAATGTGTGATTTTCATGTCTGAAAATCACATGTTTGCAGGAAAGCGCAAATTAAAATAAAAAAAAAAACGAGCGCGGGGTCCCCCGCCCGAGCATAACCAGCCCCGGGCTCATTGAGCCGGTGCTGGTGACATAAAATCAGGGTCCCCGACAAATAGGGGTCCCCTTGATTTAATGAAACCAGCACCAGGCTCAAGGTCCGGCGCTGGTTCCCAAAATACGGGGGACAAAATGACTAGGGGTCCCCCGTATTTTAAGAACCAGCACCAGACCCAACCAGCCAGCAGGGTAATGCCACAGCCGGGGACACTTATTATATAAGGTCCCGCGGCCAAAGCATTAACCCCCTGGCTGGTCAGCATGGGCAGGGGTCTTGGGGAAGTGGGGACCCCCCCAATGAAGGGGTCCCCCCCCTCCAGGACTTACCAGCCCATGCTGAAAGTCCGGGTGTAAAGTGTAAAAAAAAGAATATAAACTATTGTTTTCTACTGTAGAACTATGAGTCCCAGCAAGCCTACCCCGCATGCTGGGACTTGGAGAACCACAAGTCCCAGCATGCGGGGCATTAAAGGGCCCGCTGGCACTTGTAGTTCTACAGTACAAAGAATAGTGAAATAAAACACACTGACACCCTGAAAAATAAAAGTTTAATACACACAGAACACACACACTGATACTTACCTACCTTGAGCCCGTAGGTCGGTCCCTGGATCCTGGGTCCGGGCTCCAGGGCAGAAGAGTCTGGTTCCGGGGCCTTGGGGCTGGTCCGGGGCTCCTGGGCTGAAGAATCCGGGGTCCAGGATCCGAAGTAGTCCACAGGGGTACCTGAGGAAGGAAATCCTACTCACCTGGTCCCCGGCGACGACATCGGCATCCTCTCCGGCAGACGCGCTGCTCCCGGCTGGTACCCGCTCTCGGACTGAAGAGGCGCAGAGGTTTCATCTTCCGCGCCTCTTCTCAGAATGATTCCATTGGCCGCCTAGCGGCCAATCAGGAGCCGAGAAAGTCGTATAAGAGAGAGAGAAAGAGAGAGAGAGAGAGCAATAATAGTCATTAGCAGGCAGCTTAAATGTGTACAACAGAGTGTTCTCAGTGGGTAACTTTTTATGCTCCTTATTTACATCCACTCACAAAAAGGGAAAACATTTCCTCTCCCAGCTGGGAGATCCTCGTGCTAACTGAGTATGCAGCCTTTTCTGGAATCAAACCATCTGCAGACCCCAGAGCGCCAAACCTGGTTGGAGCAAAGTGTACAAATAAAACGTAAGTGTTTCTCCGCCTAGGTACACCATCAGTGGCTCCCTCAGAAGGACGTCATCACGGGTCACACACACACTGACTGAGGCACAAGCAATCACTAGATGCTGCGCCAGTACCCGGCAGCTGCAATCACTGACAGCCTCATGGGAGCAACTGTGTAACTACCGCAAGTGCAGCTGCTACGGGGCCCACAGCTAAAAGGGGCCCACCTTATCTGTCAAAGCAACATTTTTCACTAATGGGTGGTACATAGGGGCCCACTCTGGGTGCTACAAATATTTAGTTATGCTACTGCCTGGGACTATTTAGCAAGCCACAGTGGTGAAACAACATGTCGATGACATTACGACATGTGCCTTTGTGTGTAATGGGTATTACGGAGTTTGCTAAAATGGGTAATGGGCATTACGGTGTTTAGTATAATGTGTAATACCACGCCCCTTTGTGATGCCACGCCTTCTTCCCATTAGGCCACACCCCCTTTTTGACACGCGGCAGGTGGGCCTGTGTGCTTAAAATGCCAGGGCCGATTTTTGGTCCCAGTCCGGCCCTGGTCGATGTGCAACAATATAATTTGGGTCACCCTGCATCCCCATGCAAAAAAGGAAGCATTTTATGTTCTATATAATTTGCCAGAGCCGGCCTTAGGCATAGGCAAACTAGGCAATTGCCTAGGGCATTTGGAATTCCTAGGGGCATCAGCAGCTTCTACTGATTAAAATGATATGCAGCATGCCTATATTCTGTGTGTGAGTGAGGCTGTATCTGCATATGAAATAGTGTATTCATGGAAATCACTGTAACATAGCATTCCGTATGCAGGTACAGCCACAGTCGCTCACAGAATATAGGCATGCCGCATATCATTTTAATAATTGGAAGCTCTTTGTGTGTCCTAGTCACATAAAAATGCAAATAAGATGAATTTTCAGCTAAAAAGGCACCCAACGTTAGCAGAACTGGCCAGGAGCTGCATGGCCTATTGAGGCAAGATGTATGAGGAAACATCTGTATCCAAGCAGAGCCAGAGGTCACAGTGTTAGCGGCTGTGCGAGTGCTGTCTGCGGGTGGGTTGGTTGTGCAATAGTGTTTGGCATATGTGTAAGGGGCATTATGTGTGTCATGTATAAATGCATTAAAAATGTGTGACATATGTGTAACAGGCATTATGTGTGTCATGTGTATAAGGGCATTAATAATGTGCGACATGTGTAATGGGCATTTTGTGTGTCATTATGTGTATGAAGGGCATTAATAAAGGTTGGCATAATGTGTAAGGGGCATTATGGTTATGACATTAATAATGTGTGTCATGTGTAAGGGGCATTACTGTGTGGTATTATCAGGGGTGCCGAGAGAAAGGGGAAGGGTGTACAAATTACCCAGGCCAAAGTCTGATGGAAGGGCCCAGTGGGGGACCCAGGCCCCTCCCCTTAAGTGACAGCAGCAGCTGCAGCTCTTCTCCTCTGCCCAGCACACACTGCTTTGTGCTGGGTTGCAGTGTGGCCATGGAGGTGCTTAAAATACAATATTTTCTCAGGATTTTTTTCTAAGGGTATAATGTGAATAATGTCTGGCGTCATGTATATAAGGTAAAGTGGTACTACTGTGTGATGTAACGTGAATAAGGGACACAATCGCATGATTTAATGTGAATAAAGTGGCACTACTGTGTGGCATAATTTGAATTCGGGGTACTATTGTGTGGCCATGCCCCTTCCCAGCAAGAACACACCCCTGTTTAGGCCGCGCACCTAATGCGTGCAATGTTTCTATTTAAAATATTGCGGGTAGGAGCACCATAATGATGACTGCTATGATGAGGGTTGATGGTGCTGGGAAAGGGGAGCAGGGTCAGAGGCGGAACTAGTGGCGGTGCTAGGGGGCACCAGCCAAAATCTTGCCTAGGGCGTCATTTAGGCTAGGGCCGGCTCTGTAATTTGCAGCAGTCAGGTGCGTATTTGTGCTCCGAAGGGCCACACTGGAAAATGAATATGTACATATACAGTATATATATATATATATATATATATATATATATATATATATATTCATGTGTATACATATCTGTCTGCAGTCAGCCAGCTGGATGGGAACTGAAGGGAGTGTAAAGGTTATTATCAATGTTAACAGAACTCTGAGAGCAGCTACTGTGCAATAAGTGGTCACATCCATTACTTTCTGACCCCGATGATACACTGTGCTTGTCCCCTCAGCAGTTGGGGGGTATTAAGCCCCTGTCAGACAGGGTTTGGGCCACTTGCTTAATAATATTACCACACAACAATATTAATTATAATATATATATATATAGATATTTGTGTAACATAGGTAACTGTTAATTCTAATTAATAAGCTATAAGGAAAGGAAAAATAGGGGGGGGGGTTTCAATCCCTGTCGATAGTTCAATCTATTCAATTCAAGTGCCGATTTTTGGGTATATTATAACAATAAGATGATAAATCAAGTATGTAGCCTAGCAGATTAGTTAAGTGAATGAGACACTGAGGGGTACACTTACCAAGATGGGCGTTCTATTGAAGATGGGTTGTTGCCCATGGCAGCCAATCAATTCTAATACTGGTGTGTGCAGCAATGGATGTGTGACCACACCCCTAATCATCCCTGGTATGTAGCCACGCCCTTTATCATCCCTGGATGTTGCCATGCCCCAATCATTACTGTGTGTAGCCACGCCCCTAATCATCCCTGTATGTAGCCACCCCTCTATTCATGTTTCCAAAATGTTGGGAGATTTGACTAATGGTGGACACCTCCTACATTAAAGGAGATACGCCACCGGGAGGGGGACAGATCCGGAGGTCAGACGAGCAGCAGGTACGACCTCTGGCTCAGGTCCAATGTGCACGGGACCACACATCGGACATCAATCACATACGATTTGGCCCATTCGGATCGGGTGAAATTGACCCAAGACGTACTTGAGTGTGGGCACCTTAAGACTCATGTACTGACTTTATAGGGGGCCATTGTTGGATTAAGTGTCAATAGAACATTGTTTTTAGCCATTGGGAAAAAACCATCTATGGTACAATAACGGGAGGCACATTTGCTAACTACCGTCCCACATACATAGTCCAAGGCAGCCGCCCGACATTGAGCCCGACATTGAGCCTCCATGGTTGATGTTCACTGATGGCATCACAAAACTGGTGGATGCACCCATAGAAAGACGGCGGCCCCTAGCGAATGCAGGCATACCTCTGCCTGTTTGTGGTGGGTGGATGACGTCAGCGCCTGCCCCAAAATCGCGTGGCAATGTGAAGCCACCTGGTGGCTCCTGGATCATGTGGTAAGGAACCATCTAATGATTTCTCCTCTATGGAGCCGCATGCGAATGGATGTGTATGTGGCCGATGTCCTAGGTGACAAAGAAAGCTCTTCCATAGATGTTTGTCCATCGCATCACAAAGAACCTTCTCCTCTTTGAGAACCTAAATGCAGGGTTACCTACCCTCTCGGAATGGCCGGGAGGGTCCCGGAAATCGGGTCCCCCTCCCTGCCCCTGGAAATGGATGGCAGCCGTTCTGCAGAACTGTCCATCTCCCGCGAACCGCCCTCAGTCGGGGGGTCCGTGGGTCAAATGCCGCGAATCACGTAATTTTAGCCCCACCCCCTGCCTGAAATACCGACGTTGGTAGGGGGTGTGGCTAAAATAACGCGATCACTCCCAAAAAAATCAGCCCTCCCACGGCTCCACCCCCGCACTGCCCCTTTTAGCTCCCAGAGACGGCCCCGCCCCCCTGCCTCACTGAGCTGGCTGCCCTCTCCTGAAGAGGGCAGCCATAAAGTTGGAAAGTATGCCTAAATGTAGTCCAATCATCTGTCCCTATAGGACTTTTACACAGTGGCCTCTGGTTCCGCTCTCACCATTCGCTGCTTTGACGTGTGGTGTTTGTGACCATCGTAATAAACGTTGCCCGTCCAGGTTGCTCCTCTCCTTACGCTGAGACCCATGGATATTCTAAAATGTATGGACTAGGTAACGCTGCCACTTCCCAGTGTTGTATATAAGTGATAAGCTGGCTTGTAAATATGGAGTTTCTCGTAGTCCGTGCATTGGAATATATCGTCATTTATCAGTCACAGAGATACAGGGCCTTCTGAATCTGGAAAATAAAAATGTATATACTTTTTTTTTTGCAGTCCGCAGCTGGATGGAAACGGAAGGAGTGTAAAGGTTATTGTAAATGTTAGCAGAACTCTGAGAGCAGCTACTGTGCAATAAGTGGTCACATCCATTATTTACTTGACCCCGTTGCACTGTGTTTGTCCCCTCAGCAGATGGAGGGTATGAAGCTCCTGTCAGACAGCATTTGGGCCACTTTGGGCTAAGTAACATCCCAAATACAGAGTGGAACATACTCACCAGAATTAGGCAATTTAGTACAAAGGGTGAATGTTCTGAGTACTGCAATACTGTGACTCTCACTTCTCTTCTGTGTTCCGTATTTCATGTTCTTGGCACAGAAAGTAATTATAGCATTCATGGGAAATATCTGTTGGACAATATATGCAGATAAGGTATCTCCGATGGTTCCACGCAGCTCTGCTCATTGGTGTGAGCTCTAATCCAAAAGAGATTATTAAATTTCAGGATCCGATGTGAACAGGGCCGCAGAGAGGGGGGAGGGGCCGGGTACTAATTACCCACTCACCGGCTAGTTATTGCAGGGACCCAGGTCCACCGTAAACTTTAAGGCTTTCCATGCAGAACATTAATGATCCATAAATTCCTCATAGAACCCTTACTGCTAAATGCAGAAAGCCAACGTCCTAACCTATAAGTAGGCCAATATTCTGTCAAACAGTTGTGATAATATTTTGATTGTCTCTACATACAGTTATCTATTATACAATGAGTTACAGATGTGTGTCTAGTGTGAAGGGTGCAAAGATAATATCACGCCATTGGGCGCTACTCACCAGTCCATGTGAGCCTAAGCAACAAGGCCTGGTCCCCTTCTTGGACGAGTTGGTGTGGAGAACCGCAACTGTTAGGGAAGGAAATAGCAAGTTTTAGACAAAGACTGTTCCCCCTTTACTACACAAGAGCCTCAGCCACCTAATTATTACCTATTCGTACTCTTGCACGTAGGTGTTATTTTTGGGGTTCACGCGTCCCTCTGCGAACCCCCGGACCAGCGCTCAGGGACATACAAACACAGTTGCACTCACTTTGACCACTCGGTATTTGTGTACTTTCACGGCGGCAGTTACGTCGTCAGCGTAGTGTTCCTGTTAGAATCAGCGTAGTGTTTCCGTGGCCAGCGTAGTTAGCGTAGTCAGTCAGAAGTGGTGTAGTGTTCCTGCGGCCGCTTAAGCCTCCCTGTCAGATCCAGCGTAGTCAGTCAACGTAGTCAGTCATGACTGTCTCAGATGTATGATATGGCAGGTGTAAATGTGTTCCTGAAACACCCCCACTATCCACGGCAGCCCGAAGCATGGCAAGCGGACGTGTTATGTGACCTTTTCATACCACCACTATCCACGTCAGTGTGGAGTTGATTTTATATAGTGTCGCGAGCGAAGCGAGCCACCGAGCCTGAAGCATGATGAGCGCATCTAGCCCCGCGAGGGGCCACGGATTACCTTAAATGTAATCCGCGTCCGCTCGCCACGCTTCAGGCTCGGTGGCTCGCTGTGCTCGTCACACTATATAACATCGACTCCACGCTGACGTGGATAGTGAAGGTATGAAAAGGTCGGGAGGACACGTAACGCTGCGCTCGCCACACTTCGGGCTGCCGTGGATAGTGGGGGTTTGAAAAAGGAGGCATTTGCCAGTATGTAACATGGAGCACTGGCAAATGCCTCCTTCATTGTGAATGAGACGCACTTGCGTCCGCACCCCCTCTTTGGACAGGAGACGCACGCACTACAGAAACCCTAACCCTGTCGGTAGGGTTGCTGTACCCTGCCGCAATAGCTACTCATTGCAGGAGCGTTTCAGATGCTCCTGCGTCTCAAACAGATGGAGAGGCGATCATGCTGGCGCTGGCGGTGTGAGGCGCTGATTAGGCTTGCCAGGGACGCCGGGGACAGAGATGCAGTTCCCGGCAACAGTACGGTAGTTACTTGTGTAGTTTCACGGCGGCAGCCTACGCTGATAACGTAGCTTAGGCTGCCACCGTGAGACTACACAAGTACCGACCACTCTTGTCACTGTGCAGGGCGAGCCTTGGGTAGGCCTTAACAATAACACCGGCTTTAAGAGGCCTAGTTGTGATTCTCAAGCCTTAGGAGGTCTGGTTAGGAGACATGGGCCTTATGAGGCCTAAAATGGTGGACACAGCCCTAAAGCCTGGAAGGTGTGCACAAGCCTAAAGCCTGGAAGGTGGGCACAGGCCTAGGGCCAGAAAGGTGGGCACAGGCCTAGAAGGGCCTGAAATGGTCACAGGCTTTGAGGAGCTAAAGGCCTAGGGCCTGGTAATAGGTACAGGCTTGAGGGCCTGGAATGAGGCACAGGCCAGAAGGGCCTGACTAACGTGGCACAGGCCGCAAGGGCCTGACTTATACCCCACAGGCCTAGTGCCCAAACACCTGGTGGTCTAGGGGGGGGGGGGAAGCTAAATATACATGGACGAGGCCCATCGTTGTGAGAGGGAAAAGCTGTTCTCCTCTCCAGTCCTCAGCTCCAGTCTTCCTTTTGGATCTCGCCTGCTGCCGCCGTCCTCAAGGTTGCAGCCATCCTCAGATCTCCACTGCCGTCTTCGCCAGTTCTATCTCTCTTCAGGAGCTCTTTACTGCTCCCTCTCCGCTGACAAACTGAACTCTCCCGCTCCGCAGCATCTATTATATGACACTGGGAGAGGGCGGAGCTATGACACGGCAAGCCCTGATTGGATCGCCGTGGCCTCTCTTGATTGGCCACCCAGCCGCGAGCGCTGATTGTCGGTATTTTCACTGTAGGTATTTTGAATGTCAGGCAAACCTACTGAACCTGATATTATTCATTTTGGGAGCAGTCAAGGTAATTTATCCATGTAAAACAAAACAGGGAAAGCGAGATGGGAGTGGGGGTGTAGAGGGGAAACGCATGCTCACAAACTAGAACGCACTGAGTGGTATGTTTTTATTATACCTCCTTCAAGTTACAGTACAGTACATCTTCCATTTTTTATCTGTGATATACTGTAGTATTGGTGTCCCATTCTTACACACATCACACGGCACTACTGTCCTGGCTGTAGACAATAGCGCGGGCCGCTGTTGTTTATAACCAAGTAACAGAGACTAAGCCCTCAGTTTTAGAGTCAGGGGAGTGCGCGGTGTACAGAAACAGCAGGCTGCAGAGTCATTGACTGTAACCGAATCCACAGCGCA
The DNA here is from genome assembly GCF_055691185.1 of Crinia signifera. NCBI lineage: Eukaryota > Metazoa > Chordata > Amphibia > Anura > Myobatrachidae > Crinia > Crinia signifera. Next base: position 17,519,095 of record NC_139219.1, read on the forward strand.
TGCAGCTGCTGTGTGGAGAATGCAGAATCTAAGGACAGATCATATCTATTCGCCGAGGACTGAAAAATAAACTTCTGTAGTTGATTTCCTGTTACATTACGCTGGCTTGATATTCAAAGCAGATAAACCACCACCAGTCTCTCCTATTTGAAGATCTGGACATGAGACAAGGCTGTGGTTGGGATCATGAGGCATCTCTGCATCATTGCGAGGTGGAACGCTGCGTCAGTTTAAAGGAACATGACACTCAGAAGGCAGTAATGAGAGGGTTCTAGATCAGCTCCCTGGCCTACCTCCCTCATAAGGAGCAGACAAGAACCGGGTTGTCGTTTCTCCTCCGGTGCTCTGCTGTAAGTGGCTTCTCTGATGGCAGCAGCTGGTGCCCACCTTCCGCAAGCATGGTCACAAGTGTCCTGGCCCTGTTTCCACCAATAGGCATGATGCCAAAGGATTATACCAGTCACACAGCTGCACTGTGCCGACAGATAATAGCAGTGCCCGGGAGCCTTCTCCAGAATCAGACGAGTGTGGGTCATAGGCAGTCATTCGGTTGAAAGTCAATAGGTTGACCACTATTGGTCGACAGGCAAAAGGATGACATGTGAAAAATGTCAACATGCATGAGGCCGTTATGGTCAATCGGTCGACATGAAAAAGGACGACATGAGTTTTTCGTGTTTTTTTTAAGTCTATGTCGACATAAGTGGACATGGATGCTGGACAAGTGTACCACTTCACATGCCATGCAAAGATGCTAGGTGGGCAGCACGGACGATGTAATGGTTAGCATTACTGCCTCACAGCGCTGAGGTCATGGGTTCTATCCCCACCATGTGTTATATATACGGGGCAGTACGGATGGTGTAATGGTTACATTACTGCCTCACAGCGCTGAGGTCATGGGTTCTATCCCCACCATGTGTTATATATACAGGGCAGTACGGATGGTGTAATGGTTAGCATTACTGCCTCACAGCGCTGAGGTCATGGGTTCTATCCCCACCATGTGTTATATATACAGGGCAGTACGGATGGTGTAATGGTTACATTACTGCCTCACAGCACTGAGGTCATGGGTTCTATCCCCACCATGTGTTATATATATACGGGGCAGTACGGAAGGTGTAATGGTTAGCATTACTGCCTCACAGCACTGAGGTCATGGGTTCTATCCCCACCATGTGTTATATATATACGGGGCAGTACAGATGGTGTAATGGTTAGCATTACCGCCTCACAGCACTGAGGTCATGGGTTCTATCCCCACCATGTGTTATATATATACGGGGCAGTACGGAAGGTGTAATGGTTAGCATTACTGCCTCACAGCACTGAGGTCATGGGTTCTATCCCCACCATGTGCTATATATACGGGGCAGCACGGATGGTGTAATGGTTATAGCATTACTGCCTCACAGCGCTGAGGTCATGGGTTCTATCCCCACCATGTGTTATATATACAGGGCAGAACGGATGGTGTAATGGTTACATTACTGCCTCACAGCACTGAGGTCATGGGTTCTATCCCCACCATGTGTTATATATACGGGGCAGTACGGATGGTGTAATGGTTATAGCATTACTGCCTCACAGCGCTGAGGTCATGGGTTCGATCCCCACCATGGCCCTAACTGTGTGGAGTTTGTATATTCTCCCCGTGCTTGCGTGGGTTTCCTCTGGGTACTCTGGTTTCCTCCCACAATCAAAATATATGCAGTATGCATGTTCTTATATTGGGGAGTAGTGGGGGAGTAGTGTGTGGTCCGGGATCGGTCCCTCTCTGTCTGGCCGCTGACTGTGTGCTGTCTCCAGGGTTCCCGCTAACACCTGTTGGACTAATGCCACTGCTTCCCAGCGGCGTAGCTACGTTTTGGGCGCCCCCCGCCGCCCATTCAAACCCCCCCAATCCCCCTCAGCCTTACCTTTTGCACTGGTCCCGGCGGCTCTGTTCTTCTGCTGAGGACCACCACAAAATGGCCGCCCCCATACAGCAGACAGTTTCAGAGAACTGTGTGCTATATGGGGGCGGCCATTTTGTGGTGGTCCTCAGCAGAAGAACGGAGCCGCTGGGACCAGCGAAATAGGTAAGCCTGCGGGGGATTGGGGGGAGGTGTAACTATAGCACCGCAGCCCCCGGCGCCCCCATATGCACAGCGCCCCCCCGCGATGGCGGGGGCTGCGGTGCTATAGTTACGCCAGTGCTGCTTCCTCCGCCCGTGTAAGCACGGGGCAGATGATCGTTGATGTTGGATTGCTGGTCAGACAAAAGATGGCGCTTCAGATGGAACTGGAAGTGACATGGTTAATCTCCACGGCAATGGGAGAGTTCCGCCATTACCAACATTATTTTCAATACGGTCATACGATACAATGGATAAAATTTACTAACATCGCATGTGTATGAATGAGGCAACCTCGGACAGGAATCCCAATTCGGAAATTTACTAAACACAAAAATCGACACATGTGTGAATCAATAGAACACCAACCAAACTCAGCAGGACTTTCCGTAGGTACCAGGACACCAAGGAAATTTACTATCATTCGTATCAGCAAACTTTGTCGATAATTCAGCTCATAATAGGAATTGCAAAGGGACCATCTTTTGTCCACTGAGTTGGCAGACAACATCGCACGGATCAGAGAGACCCATACAGTGCTTTACTGTATGTGTAGAAGTAAAAGAAAACGTCCAGTCAAATTAGCCCCAAAAAAGAGGCGTGCCTTCCAATTGGGGGAAAGCTGCATGTGTTTTTAATTTACTTGGGGCATCCCAAATAAGAGTACACTGAGTTTGCACCATTTTCTGAGTGGAGCTTCAGACGCTATGTCCTCCCCCCCAAAAAAAGCAAAAATGTTACTGTTTGTTTACATTTTTCAAAAAGCAGAGCAGGCGGCTTCCCCACACAGCGCTGTTGCTGGTGTGTGGGGAGGAGGCTTGGTGGGGGAGGAGACAGCTTTAATGCTCAGCGCTGCTGTCGCCAGAAGGTGGGGGTGAATGTGGAGTGGAGGAGAAGCGGCATCTTTCCCGCATGCGCTGCTGTTGGTGTGCGGGGGGAGGAGGGGTTGCTCAGGTGCGGAGGCTTGGTGGCGTGAGGGGAGGCAGCAGCGGGTTATCCAAATAGATTGAGATTTTGAGATGGCTGTCTGTTCTGATCCCAGGAGACCACACTCAGTACACGTAGTTATGGGCCTGGGTAACCTTATAGTTATTGTACCGTGGTCAGTTTCTGTTACAGCTCTGCAGAAACAATATTTTGCTTTACAAATAAAATCTAGTAATAGATAAAAGGAGGATAATATAATATAAATGTAAGGAGTACAAGGGCTCACAGTGTACAGAGGACAATAGATTTGTACGTCTGTCACACAGGAATTGCCACAAAGTCACAGATAAAATGGCGGGGGGCTTGGTTGTCTGTGTTTAAACTCGGTCTTTAGCCTTTTTTAACCAGATTTATGTACTAAAGCTGGGTACACACTAAACAATGTGTGATCCTAGCAAGATCCACAGGGATGGGGATCCGGCATTCCGCAGCATGGCTCTGTCGTCCTGGATTCTCAGAGGACAGAGGATGTCACTGACGATGCGCGGGCTCTGTAATACTAATAGGAATCTAGGGACCTTTAAAGTTGGGGACTAGCTGAATAAATTCACAGTCCAAGGTTGGGGCTAATAGCGTTCGCTCAAAGCCAGAAGCAAATCAGGACAATGCTAAGAAGTCAGAGAGGATGGCAAATCACTACATCCAAATTGTATAATTATCTACTGCTCAAGCGAGGAGCTCTTTGAAGTAAGGAAACACTGCTGACCCCTCATTATTTGTCCAGGTCACCACATCAGATAAGGTCCAGATTGTAATGTGTTCAAATGCCCAACATCTGAGGTGGCGAGCCATAGGCAAAGGCAGGGGGGTTTCTGGTTGCCTGGAAACCCCCCTCCTCTTAAATTATGACATTAATAGCACTGGTATATAATATGACCAGTAGAGCTGCCACCACACCATGCAGTGTAAGGGACAGAGCAGAGCTGCTGCACATGCCCAGTGTACCAGCTTCTTCTACCACATTTACTGTATGTGTGGATCTGAGCCCTCAAACATCGGAATGGACAAGAGAGCAGCTGCCAGGAGGAAGAGACAGGAGCCTCACCATGAAGTGGGAGATTTTGAGCTTAGAAAGTGCAGCACTGGTTCTATTCTGTTTGTGTATTTATTTATTATGATATGTTGAACCTTTTCTTGACCACTTATCTTATTTAAATGCTTAAAACAGCCTATACTATAGACCCGTTTGTTCGGATCCGAATTTGGCCCGGTGTCCGATGGTGGTGGGGGGGTTGTGCATGCGCAAACCGCCGTACTGTTTGCTCCAGAGGGGGTGGGCGGGGGTTGGACAGGTGGCTGGTGCAGGGGAACACCCAGTGTTTTATGGACGCCGCCATGAAAATCCTGGGCGTTCCTGCGGGAACACGGTTGGGCAGATGCCTGCATGACATCAATGAGCTCGCCATATTCACCATATTCGCCATATTCAGCGATCGGCGGTTGAAATAAAGTCTGTAGACTCAGCAACCATCAAATGATTTTGTTCCGCCTTCAGATGCATGCGAGGGGATGTGTTTGAGTACACATCCCCCCCCCCCCGGCATGCTAATGAGGTGATTAGGCGGAGAGGGAAGCGCAGGTGTTTGGCGGGGTGGCGCTTACCTGTTTGAATCAGGCCCATTGTTGTATTGCTCTGTAGAATACATTTCCATGAAAAGCTTTCCTGGCCAGCGGAATTCAGGGGGTCATTCAGCCCTGATCACATGGCCGCGAATCCGCAGTGGCCAGCGGTCCGGTTGCTCATCGTATAGTCAGTATCGTATAGTCTGAATCGCACAGTGTTCGGCCATATCCAATGCAGATTTGATGCTGATGCGCGACCCCGTTTAGCCAGTATCGAATAGGCTGTGCTGGCAGGTCTATCTGGACCATCTCGTCTGTAGAATGTATTTGGCTCCCATGAAACAGCTGGTTACCCCCCCCCCCCCCCCCACAGACGCCTACTTCCGGAATGAAACCCTTCCGCAAAGCCGCCGGCTCCCTCGATCCCCCCGCCGGCACCCGCGACCCCCCTCCCGCCGGCACCCGCAACCCCCCCTCGGTGGGGGGTTCGTGGTTCAAATTACGCAAATCGCGCAGTTTTAGCCCAGCCCACTGCAGTGCAATGCCTTAAAAATGGCATTGCACATTGGGGTGTGTGGCTAAAACAGCACGATCGTTCTGGTCACGCCCACAAGCAAGTAGCCACACGTGTGGCTCTGCCCCCTCCCCACCCCTTTTCACTCCCCGCAGCCCCACCCCCCCTTAGCTGGCTGCCCTCTACCGGAAAGGGCAGCAAGAATGTAGGCAAGTATGCGATAATCCCCCCGCCGTGTGAACTCTTGGCCTTATGATCTGGTCTGAATTACCCCCAGAATCAGTCATCAGTTTTTGTATAAGGCACATATGGTCAGGGGCTGTTCTACTATGACCAGGGAAGCTTAAACTACAAGGCCCCTAATCCCGTCCTAAAGAGGAGGTTGGGAGCAATGAAAATTGAGAAGGGGGTGGGACAAGGATGAGTCTAATAAGGTTATTTTGCTGGCACTGAATGTTGTGTGCTGTCAATGTACTGTAGCTTTCGGATTCACTTCCCTTGAAAATAATAGTTCTCCCCGAAGGCGACATGTCCAAGGTCCACAGGCAGCTGTACGTTCCAGCCCTCACCTAGAACTAGGTTTTTTCCATGGTCGAAGAACGGGGAATTTTGATCCGGGCCGATCCTTTCACACGAAGGGACCCATGCTAAACAGCAAATTAGTGGCTACAAATGCTGGACCTGGTAATTTGCTTTTCTGTGTGAAAGGGGGGTCAGACTGGGAATGGCAAAAGGACCCAGAATTCCAATTACAGGTAAAAACTGGGATTTAGGGACAATTCTGTCTGCATGCTCCTTTTCTTGTTCCTCTTCTCAGTCCTCTCTTCCTTTCAGCAGTACTGTGCCACTGGCTGCCGCTACCGCTCTGTTTGGGAGGTATTTTTGGATCTATGAGCTCACACTCTAAAGCTGGATACACACTTGATGATATTTTGAACGATTTTGCCAATTCAGATTGGTCGGAATGACAAGGTGTGCGAAATGTGCAGTGTGTACCCACTATGTACGTCATCAGCGACATCCTCCATTGACCCTCATGCAGAATGGCCAAGGGCATCGCTAGCAAGGGCCATGTTATGGAATTCCCTGTCAGTGATCTGTCTTCTCTGCCGACATCGGTAAGCGTGTATGCTGTTGCTGGCTTCTCCGCCGAGTCCCGTTGCCCGCGATCTTGCTGGGTACACACTTCGTCTAGTGTGTACCCAGCTTTAGAACCTCCGGCAAGGTCTACCTCACTGGAAATGTGAGCTGCCAAGAACATGTGGCCTACACGGGACATCTGCTGCCTTCAGACTTGACGGCTGAGTTTGCTGACACGAAGGGCCCAGACACTGTATGGTTTCCATTTGCAAAGGAGTTTTCCCTGAGCGGAACATGAGGAGGCCCTGGCTGTAGAACACATGTCTAATAACTCAGTCAGTTCACATGACTCAGACTACGGAGGCGCAAGGAACAGATCAGAGATGCTGGACGCAGACACCGGCTATCTGCACATTTACTGGCTGAGAATTGTGATGGAACCACATGTCATTTGCATTATTTGTATATATCCGACACGCCTAATCTATTTTCCTTGTTTCCTTCTTCCATGGCCGGACTAAACACTGACTTCAGAGAAGAGTAAATTACATTTTTATCAGGTCGGTGTGAAGAGCTGGAAGTCTGGATTTATATACTCTCTATCTCTCTCTCTCTCTTTCTCTTGTATACATCTCTTACATATTTGTCGTCCGTTTGGACACTGTTGGACCGGTTTGGACGAAACCAACACAAGGTGGCTTGATTGAGTTCAGATTAAAGGCCTTATTCAGAGCCACTTGTTAGTCGGTGAACACTCACTGCCTGGAGAGCAGGTAAGCACCACATACCATTAAGATCCCCAATCCTGACCCCCTGGGGGTTCTGGGGGCCTTAAAAGGGATCCAGCCACTACACAAAGCTGGTCAGGGAGGCAAAAATGCATAAAATAGAGGGAGGGGGTAGATGACATGGGGTTTAAGAAAAAAATGGAAACACACCTGCGCAGAGCCGGCCCTAGCTAATTTGATGCCCTAGGCAAAATTTTGGCTGGTGCCCCCCGGCACTGCTGCTAGTTCTATCTCTGATCCAGCTCCCCTCTCCCGGTAAAGCATATATAACTCAGCAGAAGCCAGCAACACCCATCATCCACTGATGATGGGTGGATTGCCTAATGGGTGCAAGGTGTGCAGCGCACATGGTCCCCTGGGTCCTGGGGGCTCACACGCTGTACACCCTGCACCCATATCATTCTATTTACATTAGACAGCACGTAGTGACCCATAATCACATTACACAGCGCATAGTGGACCATATTCACATTACACAGCACATAGTGACCCATAGTCATATTACACAGCGCGTAGTGACCCATATTCACATTACACAGCACGTAGTCACCCATAGTCACATTACACAGCCCGTAGTGACCCATAGTTACATTACACAGGACATAGTGTCCCACAGTCACATTACACAGGACATAGTGTCCCACAGTCACATTACACAGCCCGTAGTGACCCATAGTTACATTACACAGGACATAGTGTCCCACAGTCACATTACACAGCCCGTAGTGACCCATAGTCATATTACACAGCCCGTAGTGACCCATAGTCACATTACACAGCCTGTAGTGACCCATAGTCACATTACACAGGACATAGTGTCCCACAGTCACATTACACAGCACGTAGTGACCCATAGTCACATTACACAGCCTGTAGTGACCCATAGTCACATTACACAGGACATAGTGTCCCACAGTCACATTACACAGCACGTAGTGACCCATAGTCACATTACACAGGACATAGTGTCCCACAGTCACATTACACAGCACGTAGTGACCCATAGTCACATTACACAGCCCGGAGTGACCCATAGTCACATTACACAGCACGTAGTCACCCACAGTCACATTACACAGGACATAGTGTCCCACAGTCACATTACACAGCACGTAGTGACCCATAGTCACATTACACAGCCTGTAGTGACCCATAGTCACATTACACAATGCATAATGATCTATATTCCCATGGATCGCTAGTGCACTATGAGCAGTGACCCCCAGGCAATGAGCAAGAAACCCCAGGCAATGAGCATATGTAAAGGAAACCGTCAGCCATTGATGACGGAGAAATGCATCAAGCCGTTTAACTCTGCTACCAACATTGCTTCACATCGCCCCCAACTTCAGCTCCATCTCCTTTTGCTCTAACTGGTTCCTGTGACCAACGCTACTTTGGCCGCACGCTGGGAGTGACCTGCGGTGAACTCCACAGTGCTAATAATTAACGAAACACTTATATGCAACTAAATCCTATATGCAACTAAATCCCATTTAAGTGTGACATGAACTGTCACACTTAAATGGGAACTGAGCTATACAAATCTTTGGAGATATGTGAACTGATCTCAATTAATCAAAAGTGATTAACAAAAAGCAGGGGACTGTATTAACAAATCCATCATAAAAAGTTATACCATTGAATTAATTGAAACATCATCTGTAGAAATGCTGGATATCAATTGTTTTTAATTGTTTTATTTATGTATGGTTATATGTATATTATTTACATGAGAGAGAGAGAGAGAGAGAGAGAGAGAGAGAGAGAGAGAGAAATAAAATGGATCTTTACCCTGTTAGTGATGAAAGCACATATTTGTGCACAACTGAGGAGTCTTTTTACTGATGCTGTCATGCTGCTAACCTGATGGTTTTATAAACACAGAGGAGGCAGGGGGAGGCAGAGAACTGCAGGGCTGACTCCCTTCTGAAACGACAGCCTTATCACAGACTCCAGACATGCCAGCGCGGATCCACAGTGTACATACACATGCAGGATGTCAGCGCTGCTTCCTCGGCTCCTTTCTCTCTGTCAGTCAAAGCAGGGGGGCACAATGGCCTCATGGGATTTGTAGTTTATCCTTAACTGCTTGAAATGTGACCCAGAAAACGATAAACTACATATCCCATGATGCCAATGTTCCTGCTGCTCTGGTTGGCCGGCTGCCTCTGTTCAGCCTCTGATACGTAACAAACAAGCTGCAAAAGGGACACTGTGGTGGTGCTCTAAGCGACCACACCACCGAGAAACCCGGGATCCAGGGAGGAGGAGGGAGGTGAGCCGGGCCCCCCTAACATACCCGGGCTTAGTAAACTGTACCCGCTCCCTCTCTCGGCAGCACAGGGCATAGGAGACTGCTGCCCCTAGGCATAGGCTGATGCCCTAGGCAATTGCCTAGCCTGCCTATGCCTAGGGCCGGCTCTGCACCTGCGTCCTCCTCCAGTTGGTCATGGTTACGGGACAGTGGTTTTTTAACCCCTGGATGCTAAATGGACCAAAGAGGATTCGATCTACGCTGGACTGATGGTGAGTATAATTTCCTTCCATAGGTACCCTAATGGATTCTACCGGATAAGAAGACGTGGCTACGGTGGAACCAATAGGTAAGTATGCTTGAGTGAATATAGTATGGATTAAAGTTTTATTTTTCTAATGTGTCTGTGTCTTTTATTTGACTATTGGTTAAGTTGTAGGACTACAGGTACCAGCTGGCCCTTTAATTACCCGCATGTTGGGTATTGTTGTTCTCCAAGTCCTTACATGCGGGAGAGGCTTGCTGGGACTTATAGTTCAAGAGCTTAACCCAACAGTTTATTACTCTATTTTTACATAAAAAATCAGCCTGGGCAGGGGGAAGCCTGGAGGGTGGGGGACCCCTTTATTGGGGGGTCCCCACTCTCCCAGGGTCCCTGACCAGGCTGACCAGTCAGGGGTTAATGCTTTGGCCCCCCTGGGCTGTGGCATTACCCTGCTGGCTGTTTGGGTCTGGTGCTGGTTGATAAAATATGGGGGGCCCCTATTAATTTTGTCCCCCTGAAGTTTAATGAGCCTGGGGCTGGTTATAGCTGGATAGGGGACCCCATGCCGTTTTTTTTTACACAGGGCAGCGCTGCACAGATCTGACTGATCCTTTGCAATGATGCCTATAGAAATAAGTTTTGCACTTCCACATTTTCTCATTACTTTACATGAGCATCTGTGTTGCCTATGAATACATTTATGTTTTCCTTAGGCTCATGTGGCTCTTTATTACATAGATGAAGCAGGATATATTGTACTGTATTAATGGGATTTGCAGCGCCCCTTTACTTTACGTCTGACGGGGCATGGAGGGCCCACCTTGATCCGAAGATATATATATATATAAGTATGTACCCAGCTATAGAACATTCACAAGACTAGATAAACCTGTGGCCAATCAGAGTATTACACCTAAGGACCAGTTTGCCTTTGAGAGACCCCCGGCAGCTCCCTGGGAGGCTCCTTATGATTTGGCACTTGATTGGTGCCAAATTATACATTTATTTATTTATTTATTTACAGGTTCTTATATAGCGCAGCAGATTCCGTTGCGCTTTACAATAGTAGACAGTGATAAAACAAACTGGGTAACAACAGACAGACTTGGAGGTAGGAGGGCCCTGCTGCAAGCTTACAATCTATAGGGATATAGGAGAGAAACACAAGGACAGGCACCAGTAATAGCATAGCAGTCCCAACAAGTTACAAGTCCAGAAGGGAAGCTATATAATACATAAGTGCCTCAGAGGGTTATGTTTGCAGTACTTAAATATGATAGGCTTGCCTGAAGAGGTGAGTTTTCAGGGAACGCTTGAATGTTTGGAGGCTATTGGAGAGTCTTATTGTACGTGGAAGGGCATTCCATAGGATGGGAGCAGCCCGATGAAAGTCCTGTAATAGTGAATGGGAGCTAGTGATCCGTTCAGATGAGAGACGCAGATCTTGTGCAGTGCGGAGTGGTCGAGATGGGAGATATTGTGTGATAAGTGCAGAGATATATGCTGGTGCAGTATGGTTAATAGCTTTATAAGTTAGTAGAAGTGTTTTGGGTACTTGTTTCCTAGCACGGCCACACCGATTAAGATCGGGGTGGTCGTGCTGAAAAAAATCGGGTCGATCGCATCGCATGCGATTTGGTCGCATGCGATGCGATCGACGCGACCGACCGATTTTTGACCCGATTTTTTCATTAAATCCAATGTAAATTGGGTACCTGGGACCCAATTTTACATTGGATTGAATGAAAATAATTCCAAACCCCCCCAAATTGAAGCGCGTACACAGCGCCCCACGATAGACGGCAACCCGAAGCGTGGCGAGCGCAGCGAGCCCACGAGGGGCGGCGGTACGCGTCCTCCGACCTTTTCATGCCCTACTATCCACTAGGGCGTGGAGTGAGAATAGAATAGTGTGGCGAGCGCAGCGAGCCACCGAGCCCGAAGCGTGGCGAGCGCACGCGGATACCTTCACAGGTAATCGCGTCCCTTCGCGGGCTTCACAGGTGTCCGCGTCGCCACGGACACCTGTGAAGCCCGCGAAGGGACGCGTTTACCTGTGAAGGTATCCGCGTCCCCTCGCGGGGCTCGCTGCGCTCGCCACGCTTCGGGCTCGGTGGCTCGCTGCGCTCGCCACACTATTCTATTCTCACTCCACGCCCTAGTGGATAGTAGGGCATGAAAAGGTCGGAGGACGCGTACCGCCGCCCCTCGCGGGCTCGCTGCGCTCGCCACGCTTCGGGTTGGCGTCTATCGTGGGGCGACGACGGGGACATTTATAATGTGAAATGGGTCATATTGACCCATTTCACATTTTTTTACATTTTTACACCATTTCAATGTTAAAAATTTTTTTAACATTGAATCCTATGTAAAAATCGGGTGCATCGCGTCGCATCGCGTCGGGACCAATGTTAATGGTCCCGACCGACGCGATGCCCCCGATATTTTACCGTTCCCGACAAGATTTCAATGTTAAAAAATTTTTTAACATTGAAGTCAATGCAAATATCGGGGGCATCGCGTCGGTCGCGTCGGGACCAATGTTAATGGTCCCGACCGACGCGATGCCCCCGATTTTTGTTTCCTAGCCGGCAAAATGGACCTGATTTCAAAAGAAATCGGGTCCATCGGGGTAATCGTGTCCCTTAATAAAGGGACACGATTACTTACGATTGTGGCCGTGCTAGGAAACAAGTACCGTGTTTTGTATTGAATACAGTAAGATACAGGTAACCAATGGAGGGACTGGCAGAGCGGATCAGCAGATGATGAGCGTCTTGCAAGGAAGATCAGCCTCGCAGCAGCATTTAAAATGGATTGTAGTGGTGAGGTCTGTTCTTGGGAAGTCCAGTCAGGAGACTATTGCAATAATCAATGCGGGATATAATGAGTGCATGTATAAGAGATTTAGTAGTTTCTTGTGTGAGATACGGTCGTATTTTGGATATGTTCTTTAGATGCATGTAACATGATTTGGAGACAGATTGAATGTGGGGAAGAAAGGACAGGTCAGAGTCGAGGATGACCCCTAAGCAACGAGCTTGTGGGGTAGGGTAGATGGTCGAGTTGTCAACAGTGATGGAGATATCAGGATGGTAACTGTTCTTAGTTGGCGAGAATATAAGTAATTCTGTTTTTGAAATATTGAGTTTGAGTTGGCGGGAAGACATCCAAGATGAGATGGCAGAGAGACATTCTGAAACTCGGCCCAAAACCACTGGTGACAAGTCTGGGGTTGATAGATAGATTTGAGTAAAATCCGCATATAAGTGATACTGAAATCCGAAAGAGCTTATTAGTTTGCCAAGAGAGGAAGTATAGATGGAGAACAGCAGAGGACCTAAGACTGAGCCTTGCGGAACTCCGACTGACAGAGGTAGTGAAGAGGAAGTAGAGTCAGAGAAGCGAACGCTGAAAGAGCGATCAGATAGGTAAGATGTAAACCAGGAAAGGGCTGTATCATTAAGACCTAGGGAGTGTAGTGTTTCTACAAGAAGAGTGTGATCCACAGTGTCAAATGCAGCAGATAGATCTAGAAGAATAAGTAGTGAGTAATGGCTGTCAGCACCGGGGTTCCTTGTGTTCCCGGCTGTGACCGTGGTGGACCAGTGGAGGGCGCTGGGTAGCAGGACGAAGGAGGTCAGAGGTAGCTGGAGCTCATGCACGGAGGAGAGAGGATGAACTGCCGGGGACACAGAGGATTGGCTGAAACCTAGAGCAGAGGCGCGGGGTCTAAGCCGACAGTGGTATTCACCAGGGACCCCCGCAAGGGGATATGGACTTCGCTGCAACTGCCGACCAGGTCGCGGCCCTCTGCCCAGGTTCCCCTGTGGCTTTGGCAGGGTTTGAAATACAAGAGTCTTTAGAGGGGTACTTAAACCATCGATGGTGATCGATGGCACTGAATGCTATACAGCAACACGGAGGGTACTTGAGAATAGTGAGATGCGGCCTGGAAGCCGGGGATGACACGAAGGTATCACAGGGAGACGCTGGAGACAATGAGAAACACTGGAGCGGCTAGGGAGCCGATACTTGAGATCACTGGGGATCGCTGGAGCGGCTAGGGAGCCGATACTGGAGATCACTGGGGATCGCTGGAGCGGCTAGGGAGCCGATACTTGAGATCACTGGGGATCGCTGGAGCGGCTAGGGAGCCGATACTGGAGATCACTGGGGATCGCTGGAGCGGCTTGGGAGCAGGTACTGGGGATCACTGGGGATCGCTGAAGCGGCTAGGGAGCCGATACTGGAGATCACTGGGGATCGCTGGAGCGGCTTGGGAGCCGGTACTGGGGATCACTGGGGATCGCTGAAGCGGCCTGAGAGCCGAGGGGAGATGGGCACGGAACCCACGGATAACCGGACACTGAGTACGTAACCTGGGCTGCACGAGAAGACAGGATCACACGGCAGATGGAAAAACGTGGAGACTTCTGGCAGGAGTGGAATGACCAGGACGCTGAGAGTAACACAGGTGACAGCGGACTCAGGAAACCGGACCTCTGGAGCACGTGGGGAGTCTTGACAGGAGCTTAACGCTGGAGAACTCACAGGTAAACTGACGAGTTGTTCAAGACAAGGAGGAGACTGTGAGCTGGGCTTTTATCCTCCAGGTGATTGCTTGATTGTCTGCAGCTTGCAGCAGCAGACAGAACCAGGAAGTATGCCTTGAGTTACCTGGGATCATGTGACTGGTGCTGAACTCAGGGAGCTTCACAGGAGTTCTAATCACTGAAAATGCAGAGCAGCTGCAACAGCAGCAGCTAGGAAACAAACAGGCATAGAAACCTCAGGAAATAACTGTGAACCAAGTCAGGTTCATGACAGTACCTCCCCCTTAAGGGGTGGACTCCGAACACCCCAATGAACTTGGCAGGGACGGGAGGATCGGGCCCTTGAGGCTAGGACTCCACTATAGCTTAAGTTGCATCTAGTACGATAGCCAGGGGCTTTTGGATAGCAACTTGTAGAATTCAATTTAATTTTTTCCTGAGGCAAAACATGGTTTTCATCTTCGGAACAGGTGGACCATCCATCATTGACAAAAACTGATTTTACTGGAACACCTTCCTGGAGAAAAACATGGTCGGGAGGGATAGAACCTCCCGGGAAGGGAGTTTCATCATGAACTGGGTCATAATCGGAATCTGAGTCCAATTCTAATGGACGTATATGATCCTTTCTCTTGGAAGTATCAGTTAGAAAGTCCTGTAAATAATGTAAAGCAGAAGAACCAATACAGATTGCAGACTCTGAATGATCAGTATACTTCTCTTTAGGGACAGAAGTGATGTTAGCTGGTACATCCATGGGACTAGAATTTCTTAAAGGACCTGCAGAAGGACAGAGTGAAATTACACCCATCTTTAAGTCAAGGGACCGGGGTTTAGAAATATCTTTATTTCTGGAGATATGTTGACTCTTAATATATGGATCCTGGAGAGCCTGGTCTTGTTCAAGTTTAGATACTCCAGAAAATTGAGAACGCTGATATACACTGGGACAGGCAGAGTCCGGGCTGGAACCGGAACGGACTGAATCCGGACATTCAGATGGTCCATCTTGGACCTGGACTACACAGGGTGTAGACATAATGGCACAGGAAGAAGGCTGACCTGGAGTAAATGGCTTGGGTGCCATTTCTGGAACTGGAGAAACAGATACAGATGTTTTAGAAGTATTATGCATAAGAGCACTGCGGCATTGAGGCTTGTCACCCTTCCTGGATGTACAGAGGTTACAGTCTCTAATAAGGTGACTAGCACTACCACAATAGAAGCATAGGTGGAGCTGTCTGCGACGCTGGCGTTCAGCTTCCGAGCATTTGGAATGCGAGAATCTAATGACTTTGTCTTCACACTGCATGGAAGAGCATGGATTATTTCTAAGGGAGTTTATAACAGGAGATTGTTTCCTTGCAGTGGGTCGAGCAGAACTTCTTGCAGTAACTTGTGTACTCTGGAGGATTTCTGGTATTAGCAGAATAATAGTGGACAGAAGACTTTGCAGCTGTTCCAACAATCTATGAAAAACACTCAGAGGCTCAGAATCCCTTTGGCAAGGGAACTGGGAAATCCGTGGACAATTCATGGGTGACAGGGGACAGGAAACTGGAACAACCGGAGTTGAATTGGAACATGGACTAGAAGTACGCAGGAATTGCTGGAGATCGTCCAAACAGGAAGTGACAGCAGGTGATGCAAAAAATTTTTGGGCAGTCGACGCAGGAGGTGTCAACGACTGCTGTATAGTGTCCAATCGAGTGGATACTCCCTGGAGACTCTTCGTTATCCACTGCTGAGTGGCTTCTTGGATCTTCATACGGGCGGAGACATCTGGAAGAGCCGCTGGTCCCACACTTGGGTCGTGAGCCGAGTCCATCGGTCTTGAACAATCTGTCAGCACCGGGGTTCCTTGTGTTCCCGGCTGTGACCGTGGTGGACCAGTGGAGGGCGCTGGGTAGCAGGACGAAGGAGGTCAGAGGTAGCTGGAGCTCATGCACGGAGGAGAGAGGATGAACTGCCGGGGACACAGAGGATTGGCTGAAACCTAGAGCAGAGGCGCGGGGTCTAAGCCGACAGTGGTATTCACCAGGGACCCCCGCAAGGGGATATGGACTTCGCTGCAACTGCCGACCAGGTCGCGGCCCTCTGCCCAGGTTCCCCTGTGGCTTTGGCAGGGTTTGAAATACAAGAGTCTTTAGAGGGGTACTTAAACCATCGATGGTGATCGATGGCACTGAATGCTATACAGCAACACGGAGGGTACTTGAGAATAGTGAGATGCGGCCTGGAAGCCGGGGATGACACGAAGGTATCACAGGGAGACGCTGGAGACAATGAGAAACACTGGAGCGGCTAGGGAGCCGATACTTGAGATCACTGGGGATCGCTGGAGCGGCTAGGGAGCCGATACTGGAGATCACTGGGGATCGCTGGAGCGGCTAGGGAGCCGATACTTGAGATCACTGGGGATCGCTGGAGCGGCTAGGGAGCCGATACTGGAGATCACTGGGGATCGCTGGAGCGGCTTGGGAGCAGGTACTGGGGATCACTGGGGATCGCTGAAGCGGCTAGGGAGCCGATACTGGAGATCACTGGGGATCGCTGGAGCGGCTTGGGAGCCGGTACTGGGGATCACTGGGGATCGCTGAAGCGGCCTGAGAGCCGAGGGGAGATGGGCACGGAACCCACGGATAACCGGACACTGAGTACGTAACCTGGGCTGCACGAGAAGACAGGATCACACGGCAGATGGAAAAACGTGGAGACTTCTGGCAGGAGTGGAATGACCAGGACGCTGAGAGTAACACAGGTGACAGCGGACTCAGGAAACCGGACCTCTGGAGCACGTGGGGAGTCTTGACAGGAGCTTAACGCTGGAGAACTCACAGGTAAACTGACGAGTTGTTCAAGACAAGGAGGAGACTGTGAGCTGGGCTTTTATCCTCCAGGTGATTGCTTGATTGTCTGCAGCTTGCAGCAGCAGACAGAACCAGGAAGTATGCCTTGAGTTACCTGGGATCATGTGACTGGTGCTGAACTCAGGGAGCTTCACAGGAGTTCTAATCACTGAAAATGCAGAGCAGCTGCAACAGCAGCAGCTAGGAAACAAACAGGCATAGAAACCTCAGGAAATAACTGTGAACCAAGTCAGGTTCATGACAATGGCCTTTAGCCTTAGCAGTTACCAGATCATTCACCACTTTAGTCAGTGCTGTCTCAGTGGAGTGTTGAGAGCGGAAGCCTGACTGAAGCGGGTCTAATAGGGTGTGAGAGTTAAGAAAGTTTGTGATGCGAGAGTAGACAAGTCTCTCCAGTAGCTTAGAGAGGCATGGGAGCTGAGAGATAGGACGATAGTTAGAGAGAGAGTTAGGGTCAGAATTCTGTTTTTTTAGAATAGGAGTAATCACTGCATGTTTGAGCAGAGATGGAAAAGTACCAGTAGCAAGAGAGAGATTGCAGATGTTAGTTAAGGTTGGAATAAGCACAGGAGATAGATTTTTAGAACTTGTGCAGGTATAGGATCAAGAGGAGAGGTAGTAGAGTAAGAGGATAAGAAGATTGCGGATACTTCCTTTCCATTTGTGGGCTCAAATGAAGAGAAAGTGCCAGAGGGTTCAGGTAGGGAAGAGAGCTGGTTAGAGGTAGTAGAAGAGCATACCATTTCATCTCGGATGTTATCAATCTTGTCCTTAAAGTAGGAGGCAAGTTCTTGTGCACTAATGGTAGCCGGTGGGGGAGGAGGGGGAGGGTACAGAAGAGACTTGAAGGTGTTAAAAAGTCGCTTAGGGTTGGTGGCATGAGAAGAGATGAGAGATTGGTAGTATGTTTGTTTGGCCGTGTCCAAAGCATTGCAGTAGGAGTAGTAGCTAGTCTTATATGTGAGGAAATCAGTCATATTACGAGATTTACGCCATTGGCGTTCTAATTTACGTGACTGATTTCGTAGTTGTCTTGTTGCTTTGGAGTGCCATGGTTGGCATCTAAGCCTACGTGGGGTATAGTGGGTAGCTGGAGCCACTTCATCAAGGGCTGTTTCAAGAGTCTGGTAGAGGTGGGAAACAGCAGAGTCAGGAGAGGTAAGTGTAGAAATTAGTGAGAGCTGTTGTTGCAGGGAGGTGGTAAGTTGTGGAAAATTTATAGCTTTAGTATTTCTGCGGGTTAGAGTAGGCTTGCATGATTTCTGTGTCAGTGAGCTTGGGGTAATGGAGGAGAGCGAGAGGGTTATGAGATTGTGATCAGAGAGAGGGAAGGGAGTGTTAGTAAAATCAGAGACTGAGCATAGCCTGGTGAAAACAAGGTCCAGGCAGTGACCTTCCTCATGAGTAGCGGCGTCGGACCACTGGGAGAGGCCGAGAGAGGAGGTTAGAGAGAGGAGTTTGGAAGCATGCACAGATTGTGGACTGTCAATAGCAATATTGAAGTCACCCAGGATGATAGTGGAGATGTCAGAGTCGCATGCGATTTATTGCATGTATATCCCCGCAGAGCTGGCAGCGGCTGGTGGCGGGCAGCTGAGCCTGTGAGGCATGGGGTGGGCTTGGGAATCGGCGCGGGGCAGTCAGTTAGTGGGGTCCGTGCGGAGGCTGGGAAGTAGCGATGTTTGCCGGGCAGCGGGGTGGGAAGCGCTGCTGAATTTCAAAACATTTTGAAAAGACTGGCCGGACGCTGATTGGCTGAGAGATCATCCAATCAGCGTCCGGCCAGTCTTTTAAAAATGTTTAGTTCCCAGCTGCCGCATGGACCCCGCTGCCTGGATGCTGCTTCCCAGCTGCCACCGGACCTCGCTGCTGCACATAGGTGTGTGACAGCAGTGTTTCACTGCTGCCACACCTATGGATCAGACCAAGACATCGTGGGTGCTAAAAAGCACCCAGGATATGCTGCTGATGGGTCCGATCCGACTGATTGAACCTGCTGCAGGGTCCGACCTGATGCACACTGGACCACGCATCAGGTCGGATGAGGTGTCAAACACATCCGATTAAAATCACCGTATCTAAATCACAGGACTAGATCACCTAAAAGTTGGCCCAGTGATAATGACATCAGCATTTGGCCCTGTGATAATGACATCAGCTTCAGCTGGCGAATCACAGGGCTCAGATGTGAATTCTGGGCTTCTGCACAGCTTTCTCTGCTCCTAGGCAGAGAGAGCTGTGCGAGGACGGGGCCAGGGTGATCAGCTCTGTGTGTCTAATGAACACACAGGCTGATCACAGTCTTAAAAACTTCCACCTATTTAGCACATTCTCCAGTCCATTTATTGTGCATTTATGCGGATTTGCCTATTCTGTCACACTTTGATCATTGTTATATGCTGCATATCACGGACTGAGGTCATCTTTCCTTGCACAGATATCACAGACGTCAGTCCCATCCATACCCATATGTACAATGACTGAGAGGGGCAAGTGGGGAACCTTGCCAGGAATACCTCTGCCTGACACTCAGGAAATCCCAGTGACCTGTCTAAGGGATATCTCTGCCTATTTCTGTCCAGGATGTTTTCCTCCAGCCATCTTCGGAACGCGTTCAGGGTTTCTCTAGGACAGGACGGCAGTGAGCTTCCTCCTACATTGACGTCACAAGCCAAAATCTCCTCTGCTGCCTAACATTTCCAGTGTGCACAGAAGTGTTTTACTGTGGTCCGAGGATAATCCCACTAGGCACACTGGCTAATGTTTCACACGCAAAGGCTGCACCGACGTTCCTTCTGAAGCACTTCCCAGGGGTATTCAATTACTTCCTTATTATTTCCTGGAATTGTCCCCGATCACCGCCCCCCTGCTGCCTATCTCTCCAATACACAGCACAGGCTTTCTCTCAGTGACCTTTACCCCAGCACACACACGGAGAGCGAACATGTATAACTATTATATACCTGACCTGATTATGTGCGTCTGACCCGTTACCGCAGATAGCAGCCACAGCTTCTTCTATAGCACAGGATCTCAAACTCGGTCCTCGGGACCCCACACAGTGCATGTTTTGCAGGTCTCCTTACAGAATCACAAGTGCAATAATTAGCTCCATCTGTGGATCTCTTAAAATGTGTCAATGAGTAATTAATGCACCTGTGCACCTGCCGGGTGACCTGGAAAACATGAACTTTGGGAGATCCCGAGGACCGAGTTTGAGAACCCCTGATCTATAGCGCGCAATTGTTTTACTATGAGCGGGGACACACCGCGACCATTATATTTACCTCTCTGGAATCCTCTGTCAGCTGGCATTGGCGGGAAGCAGAAATCACTGGAGAAATGGGGCGGTGGCCATTTTACCAGTGATTTCCGCATGCTCAATAGAGAAGTTAAGAGGAACGTGGCACAGACGCCATTTTCATGGAGACCTGCACATCATGCACAGCCAGAATCTGCTGTCCTTCCAGCGAGGAAGCCTGGAGTATCTATAATGGGGACAAGGTGCACAACCACATTATACTTACCGCTTGTAAGTCCCATGAAGACCAGTGCTGCAGACAGAAATCACTGGGAAAATGTCTTCCATTTTCCCAAGCACAATAAAGATGTCCTCGGAAACAAGGTGTGCGTACCATGTTCCCGCAGACCAATCAGCTTCTAACTGTCATTTTGCAGGCTGTGCCAGATAATAAGCAGCTAGAAGCTGATTCATTCTTACTTGATCTCTCCCTAAGCTTTGCTAAATACCCCCCAAAATAAAAACGCTGTATTCCACAGATACCAACATAAAGGCGGGGGACAGATTAAGGCCGCACCTTACATAGGAAAATATTATATTTCTAACACAACAGAAGTGTGATATATTTGTAGCCCGTGGGTTGGGTTCTGTCGGCTTTGAAAGTGTAGAAATAGGTTACATCCAGTCTGTCAGCTACTGGGACTCAAATGTCAGAGTACATTCACCACCCTGTCCTGAGGCCGGGCTATTGTTTCTCCAGTTACTGTCATGCATTTCCTATTACATCGAGCGGTGGGCCTAATTCAGCACTGCTCGTTAAGCAGCGCTCGTTCCCTGCTTAGCGAGCGCCTTAACGCCTTAACGTGGGGATTTGAAATGCGTCCTTTACAAATAGCTGAGAGGCACAAGCGTATGAGACGCACATGCATCTCAGGCAGATGGAGTGCCTCTCTGCCGGCGCCCACATGATCGCCTCTCTCTGGCGGTTACCGGCGCTGTATGAGAGGCACTCACTAGTCTTGCCAGGGACACGGGGACAGAGCTGCAGCTCCCAGGGACTACGCAGGACTACGCTGCATGACAGGGACACTCAGGGCTGCTGCTAGTAATGTTGGGGCCTGGAACTGACCTTCAGTCTGGGCCCCCAGCAGCACCCCCCTCGCGCACGCCTGCGGCACCCCCCCCTCGCACACGCCGGCACCCAGCCAATAACTACAGTATTACTACAGTATTACTTACCTGAGGTGGCGGCGGCAGCGCAGCATCGCAGCATCTTCTCCCTCCAGGCGTCGGGACTCAGATGGAGCACTCACTGCACAGTGCAGCCTGCAGAGCGCCGAGCCCCTCTATATCCTAGGCTCGGCGCTCTGCAGGCTGCACTGTGTATTGTGCGTGCCTGTCAGCCGGCGCCGGTGGCATGGTGCGGGTGCGGGGGGGTGCCGTGCCACTGTGGGCAGCTGTACCCCTGGCACCCCCCTGTCGGTGGCCCTGGGGACACTACGCTGACTACGCAGGGCTGCCGCTGGGACGCTACACTAACTACGCTAGGCTGCTGCTGGGCTACGCTGACAGCGGGGTGGCCCTCATCCTCAGCGACATTGTGACAGAGTCTACAGCATGGCTGGCAAGGGAGGAGGGAGCTCAGAGGGATGATGCAAATGGGCCCCCTCCCATATTGATACGCTATATTTGTGTGCACTTGTTTTTGCAATTACGCCCATTTTGCTACAAACTCTACATCAGCTTGGAACGTTTTGGCCACAATAACGAGGAAAGTTGTTAATGTGAATGTCTGATCATATATCACGGGGAATTTAATAGGCCCCTTGGCGGGCGCTGCGTCCGACACAACACACGCGGGAATCTGTTCTGTTTTGTTACTTGTTGTTTCCCTGGCACAGGCCGATTGTTATTCTTAGCTGCATTGTGCACTTTCCTGTTTGTGTAAAATATGTCCCTTAAAATAATTTTTGAAATATGGGGCCAAATGTAACAGGGTGTGAGAATCAGAAAGTGAGGGATTTTGGGAGAGTTTTCCCATTTTTTTTAAAAGCAGCAATCATTAACCTGGTATTTCCGGTGTAAATGATTGCCGCTTTAATATAAAAGTGTAGCAAGCGTAGCAAGACACCAAGCCCATAGCACTGACTGTCTAAACACTGTCTATATAATAATCTTCACCACTTCAAGGGAGGTTGTGGATGGTTTTCAGTACCAGATTAACAAAATGGTAGCTGGGCAGTTTGCCCCGGGTGCCCCCACACACTGGGGGCACACATATAGCTATACCCCTAGTGTGTGAGCTACTGTATCATATGTGCAATGGGGGTTTCATCTGGTATAATGTGAAATGGGGTTACAATCAGGGGTGTCACCGCCCTACTTCATTCTAGAGCAGCGTGTTTAACACATTTGCGATGCTGGGGCTATATACACATTATCATTTTTGCTAACATCCACAGCAGTGCCGGATTAAGCCTTCGGGGAGCCCGGGGTCACTTTAGACAGGGAGGCCCCTCCCACTTCTCATTACTGGCCACAAACTGCACGGCAGAATATTATACTGTCAAAACACAGAGTAAAGGCAGTATAAACTTGGTCAATTGGTAACTGCAAATGGGGGGATTAATATAAGCATAAATATATATATATATATATATATATATATATATATATAAATAAATACCACACGAAAAGCCTGTGTTTGCCTCACTGTATCTTACTCTGTATGAGCCCTGACAGGCTCAGCGCTGCCTCTGGTTAAAAACCCTCCCATGACAAAACCGCTGCTGCTGTCCTCCATGGTCCTGAGAAGCATATGATGAACTCCACCAAGCAGAGCTCAGCACAAGCCTCTCAGCCTCATGGGACTTAGTCAACTCCCAGTAATGCACTGCACACTTGTGCAGTCAGTGTGCCTTGTCTCCCGATGCTCAGCCCCATGCACAAAACCTTTAAAAAAAATACATGCCAACCACAGTGGGGGGGGGGGGGGGGGGGGCAGATAGAGGGTGCCCCAGGGGTACTGACCTGGTACTTTATCTGGTCCAGATCCACAGTGTATCTTACTAACAATTATATTGGGGGGTCCCCACAAACTTTAATCCACCCTGATGGCCTGTTGAGTTCATTGATATCAATTACTGCCATAAAACTTGATATGAATCTGGCTGTGTTGGGGGAGAATTGCAGTAACTCCACCATTATTTTGGGGTGAGGTCTCCTGTATTCCAGACTTTATAAAACATGTTTCCATGAACCTAAATCTCACGTGTGAGGATAATGCGTAAAACATTCACCAAAGTTTTCCATGACAGGAACCCCCCAGTCTGTGTCTCTCTCCGCTGTCTGACCACCTGCCACATTAATTCCCAGTGCCGATGGAGACCGCTACTTATGTTATCGCTAGATTTCCCGGCTGTTGAGTAACATCATTCTTGCCAAATCTGATATCTATTAGTATTAGGACATAGTTTGATAGAGTGCGTACACAGCTGTGTTTTTGTACTTGTCTCACATATTTGCCTAGAACGGGGGCTGGTGTGGACTTTGCTGCATTCAGAAAAATAGCCATACCAATATTCATAGTTATTATCATCAGTTATTGTTATAAGGGCACCTTATCAGACACTGTCACATCAGACACTGTCCCAGCAGAGCTTACACTCTATATTCCCGAACAGACACACACGCACAATCTCTAAAGTACATTTTCGTCAGAATGCAATTATGAACCTAACGGTATGCTTTTGGAGGGTGGAAATTCTCCTGTTTACCCCTCCCAACACATTGGGCAAGATGTAATAGGATGAGATTTTTAGATTTTTGAGACTTTTAGTCAAAAAAAAAAAAGTCAGAATTTGCCTGTTTTGTGTAATTCGCACATGTAATAGGATGCGAATTGCGTAAAAAAAATTCACATTTTGACCTGACGGGTTTTTTTCTTACTTCAATTCACATCCAGATGTTTTCCCATTATAAAGTATACAAATTTCAAATGTAATACCCTGACGAATTTGACTGAACCATGCAGAGATCAATGAGATCTGTGCATGGTTCTGTCCAGAAAAATGTGCAAAAGTTAGCATAAGCATAACCAGCCCCGGGCTCAAAAAAACGGTCCTGGTTTCAAAAATGCAGCAGACAAAAAACATAGGGGGTCCCCAGGATTTCTAAAACCAGTACCAGGCTCAAGGGCTGGTCCTGGTTCCCAAAATATGGGGGACATAATGAGTAGGGATCTCCTATATTGCCCGTCCAGCATTTTTCCTGGGCTCACCCACCGTTTTTGTGAGCATGCGACACCACCCTGCCCGCCTCCATCCTGCACCTCCCCCTGTGCCCACCTCCATCCCGCCCCCCTCCTCGGCAACTGTGCAAGTCTCCGAAGGCATCCGCACCATGGCCCTACACTTGTGCATATACACATCCGATTCTGTCTATCATTTCTCTATTGCATTCTAGAAAATGATAGACAACCTCAACTTTTAATTTGTAGAAGTTTTTTAAATTTACCCTGCACCTCTCACCATTTCTTCTGCCCTATTAACTTTATTATTACTATTATTACGATGACAATTTTTATTTGTAGTAATTATTTACAGCTCCAACCTAATACACATTGGGGTATAATGAGGAAAATACATTTATTTCAATAACAATAAAAAGATGGCGCAATGCAAGATAACAAGCTTTAGGCAGGGCTGCCATCAGAAATTGTGGGGCTCGGGACTAACAAAATAAACAGGAACCCTCTCAGGGGCTGAACTACCACCAGTGCAGTGCTCCGGGGCCCAAGGGGTCAAAGTGGCCTGCTGCCCAGCGCTGCCATCTGCCCAAAGTTTCAGTCACGTTAGTGCCAATAAGAGACAATCTCTACTTGCATCACTGGGAGGGGGGGGGGGGCATATTTTTGCAGACGGGCCCACAATTTGCTAGTTCTGCCTCTGGTCTCCCTTCCGTTTCTCGGACATCTGGAATGCCCGGCGAGCCCTCCGGTGTCTGCAGCACTGTCCGCACTATTCAACCTCCACATTGCTTCAAGGGAAATGTAAACTTTGTTTACGACAAATTATACTGTATAACCTCTAGTCCTGGGCCCCTTTTCTTTCTGGACCTGGGATTAGAGTCCAGGACCGCCTTCAGGGGGGTGCTATGGGGACAACTGTCCCAGGCCGCTCTATCCCCACAGCCCACATCGATGTCAGCACCCCCCTTTACCAGAGCCGTCCGCACCCGCGGGTCATCTGGCCGCCATCGCAACCTCAACAGCGGCAGGCCGAGGGTTGCCCGCAGCCCATCACACAGACTCAGTACCTAGACCCGGACGGAGCCTCCTGCTGCTTGGCGACACCACCCGCCGGTGGCAGCTGCAGAAGACCTTCCCACTTGCTGACAGCCCTCACAGTAGCTCAGCAAAGGTAGGGACAGCACAGAGCACCCCACGGATCTCCATATCACTCCAGAAGGAGCTGTTTACATTTCAAGTTAATCCCCTTTTTTTTCTCCACAGGTGGCACGACTTTTCTTTATTTATTTGTTTCATTCTATATTAGTTGCTATATTTTTAGTTTTTGATTTCTGCCTTATTCACCATTTATTATTTGCTATTATTTTTATTTTATCCTTCCTACTTCTTTATAGTCTTACTTATCTTTGTCTAATTTATCAGCGCTCAAACACAATTTTCATTTACTATGCAGTGGGCAGCAGGAACGCCGGGAGGTGACCTAATGATGTCCCGCCGCACGCGCCAGACGGAGGATGAGCCAGCGCCACTATCCTGAGTGAGCCTCTAAAGGTAACTATCTATTTAATTTAATTTGAATACACTGGAGGGGGTGGGGGCAGGGGGAAGGGGGGGTTTGTCAGTCCCACAATTTATGATGGCAGCCCTGCTGGAGTCCCCTGGTGGCTGCACTGGCTGTAGGGTACATTTGGGTATAGGATAAATTACAGACATGCAGCTCTGTGTACAGCGGGAAAGGCAATTAACAAATGGATATGGGGGAGGGGCAGGGTTTAATCCGTGCATTGATCAATAAACAATGGTTTTTGCCTTAAAACAATTTGCCAATCTAGCGGTTGCATGCCCACAAACCCGGTAGCTCCGCCCCCTCTTTACGGTGGCCACGCCTTTGGTGCAGCAGGTCCCGATTTTAGAATAAAAAAAGTTGGGAGGTATGTGAATAGCTTGCAAAATTTGCGCCGATCAGCGTTTAGCCGCCGCTGGAGGAGACTGTTCTGCAGTCTGGCTGTAAATTGCTCAATTTTATGTTACCCAAGCATACATGTATTTATAGAAAGAGGAAAAACTGTCTAGGAATCTACTACACGTAACAGGCACAATGGAGGCGCACTACCAGGAGTCATGTAAAATTTTGCTTTATATTTGGAGTGCTGAAATGGATCCCAACCTGGATGCCATCCAAAATGCACAGTCCTACTGGAATTTAATTGTTAATAACTTAAAGAAGTGTGCATGTCAACATCTGATCATGCTCTAATGACTTCAGCCGGTCCTGGGTAATTCTGCGAGACGTGAGTGCTTACGCACTGGAGAACCGGCACTGCACACTTGGCTGTGATGTGGGCTGACATGATGCCAGCCAGGGCAACAGTCCAGGAGTGTTTTGTAATAGAAGCCACAAAAATATTATCATTTCATAACACCGGGCCCTCTGATTGGACATAAACAGCTCTTTAACGCTATCCGTACTGCTCTGTGACTAATCTACTAAACCAGAGTCGTAGTGAATCTGGGGTGAGCCAGTGGAAAATGCAATTGAACCGGGTTTTAATGAGGGATTAACATAAGTAAAGTTACATTTTGCAGCCAGGAGAACTCTCGCTGAGTACAATATAAGCATCTAAATTACAAATTCCAAACCTCTCTTGAGATAAGGAGCTTTGACCCCTTGGATACATGAGAAGGAGAGAATACATTGGAAAGCAGTGGGTGTTATGGATTAATATTTTAATAAAACCAGTGTACGAGCCAGTCAGATATTAAATCCAGATGGCGCATTTAACACCAATAAGTGATTTGCATAGAGTTTCTGTCCAACCAATTTGTACGGGGCTGCTAATATAAATTCAAGTCAGTTTGACCGAACAAAGCTGTTTGTCTGGTGGCCAATTCTTCTTGATTCTCTTCCGTCAATGCAATAATCGTGGTGTCGTGGTCAAGGGCTCCTATGGTCGTCCAGTAGTGAGGGAGTTAATGTCCGAAACTCCTAGACTATATGGAGGTGAAATGCGACGCATGGAGATTTATTGAAGAACAATAGGTCAGCGGTGGATATTTATCGACATAATATTCCTGCGAAGCTGAGCTACATAAATACGTTGCGCTTATTATTTCAACATAAAGAGATTCGGCAGGGGAAGAGATCTGGGTAAAGTAAAATGAATACTGCAATTCTTGGGGATTTAAAGGTCCAAACTAAATATTAACATATTCTGCGGGGCAGTGGCCGAATAGACTGTGCGGAGGACACTCTGGGAATGCACCATGTGATCAGATCCTAAGGGCCGGTTTGTGCGTTCTAGAACTCTAACCCCTCCCCCCAGCAGAGGTTCCGCTCTGAACGTAAGTTGACAATGCGTTGCGATAATGATTTACCAAAGAGAATCTCTGGGTTTCTTTACTAAGATGGGTGTTCTACTGAAGAAAGTACACAACTCGCACATTTAATAGGATGCAATTTTTGGTAAAAAAATATAGACAGTGGTGTAACTATCGTCCCGCAGCCCCCGCGGTGGCGGGGAGGTGCTGAGAGGGTGTGGGCGCCGGGGGGGCTGCGGGACTATCATTACTCACTGGCTGCCTTCTGCTGCCGGCGCTTTTGTCTGCACCGGGTCCCAGCTCTCCCAGCTACTGCTGCAGCCACAGCGCTGCTAATACAAAAAGTGACACTACCGCAGACAGTTTTTCGTCTGCTGTATGGGGGCAGCCATTTTCCAAGTGTCACTTTTCATTAGCAGCAGTAGCCGGGAGAGCAGGGGACCCGGCGCAGACGGATGCAGCCCGAGGTAACACACACACGCACCACCTCCCCTCGCCGCACCCCGGCTCCCCTCCGCCGCACCCCAGCTCCCCTCTGGGGTGACCCCCTGCATTTTCGGGGGGGGGGGGGGGGGGGGGCAGAATTATTAGTTACGCCACTGAATATAGACCAGGTTTTGACTGGCGAATTTGACAGAATAATGCACAGATCATTGAGATCTCTGCATGGTTCAGTCTTAAAAAAGTGTAAAAGTTAAAATTATTTAAAAAAAATGGTGTGGAGTCCCCCCTCCTGAGCATAAAGTCAGACCTGGTTCCAAAAATATGTGGGACAAAAAGTGTAGGGGTCCCCCGTATTTCTGAAACCAGCTCCGGAGTCTTGGACCAGTCCTGGTTCCAAAAATACACTTGACAAAAAAACTGGGGGTTCCCCGTATTTTTGAACCAGCACAGGGCTCCAATAGCCCGTGGTGTCATGCCACAGACGGGGGACACTTTTTACATAAGGTCCCTTGGGCGTACCATATGTGAATTCTTCCCAAAAAATGCAATAAGGTGCGATTTCGGAACCTTACTAAAAATCTAATCCCATTAAATCTCGCCCCCTTTCTTCACTACAACTCCCATCTTAGTAATTAAACCCCTCTGAATCACAGCAAGATGAACCTTTAAGTGGATTGGTTTCGGCAGCGGACTTATTCTCCTATCAGGTAAGAACAGGGAGCTGAGGTTACATCGGGCACAGGCTCCCCGAAACTGGACAGTTGAAGATGGGAAAATAATCCCTAATTGATTTTTCATGTGACAATTATCTGTGCATGCACTCTGCAATTATCTGGCCAATCTGCCCAATATCGATGAATCACGCAGGTAATTGTAGGAGGTATGCTGGTCATTGATCAGTAAAAATCAGTTGGCCATACTGTATCGTCCAGCATGTCCGCCCAATGTGACCAGTGTCAAGTCAACAGTATTAGGCAGCGTTCACCCTGCTGCAGCCAACCAAAGGACATTCCCCTGTTCCGTCACATAGGAAGTAAGGGATAAATGTGAGACAGCTTCCCATCATCTAGAACATGAGGATTTTGGGTACACCTTGTTTTGAGAACATGAAGAGCATCACCCATAAATGTGTACTCTCGTTGCGTCCTTGCACGTCTGGATAAACAACCACAGTATACAGTATCTGTGAGAGAAGGGCGAGGACAGGGGCTTCTGGCTCTACATCAGACAGATCTTATAATCTTACAAGACCAGTAACGGTGACACCTCCGCCATGGTGTGACTGCCAGTGACGTCCAGTACAGGATCCCAAGAACTAGAATTTCCAGTGCAAGCACATATCAGCATTCTCCAAAAACATTAGCATAGTCAGAATTTCTTGCATTATCCCCCAGTTACTAAAGAATCCTTATCACCACCATTTGCAGCAAAAATGAAACCGTTGCAAAAACAGCCAGGTCTATCCTCATTCTAGACTCATTCATAAGATACTCAATATTTGTGGGTACAGGAGTTTTCCAGGGATATCCCACAAATATGATTTAAGAAATAGGCCCCTTAGGTATATTTAAATCTGTCCGAGACCATTAAACTGCACGTTTGGGCTAATTCGTATGGGTGCATGTCATACTTGTAGAAACTAGAATCAGGGAGATTACAGTACAATGGGGCTCATTCTGGTTGGGTTGCAAAAGCAAACTCCTTCTTTAATGGACAATACCATGTGCACTGCAGGTGGGGCTGATGTAACATGTGCAGAGATAGTTAGATTTGGCTGAGTTAATTTTTTTTTCTGTGCAGGTTAAATACTGGCTGCTTTATTTTTACACTGCAATATAGATCTCAGTTTGAACACACCACAACCAAATGTAACTCTCTCTGCACATGTTACATCTGCCCCACATGCAGGGCAGCATTGTTTTGTCCATTAAAGGAATTTGCTTTTGCCAACCACCCAGAACCAGGCCCATTGTGCTGTGTGTGTCTTTGTGGACGCGAAATACTATAATTAAATAAATGTGTTCAACTAAAGAAAGATTACTAGCAAAAATTCTTACCCTAAATCCCTCACTAGCAGCAGCATGCTATGGATGAGTGCACACCAGAAAAGATAAGAAGACCCTGTGTGATTATGTGCTTCTGTCTCTCCTGTCAGGGGCTCCCACAAGGGGTGATAATGAGAGTCACAAGCAGGGACATCTGGGCAGCTTCAGTAAATCACTGTCCTTGTAAAGCAACTCTTTAGTGCTGCCCATGTGAGAATCTGAAAAATCCGGGGGAAATTAGAAATACAATACAAGGTTAGCAGGAGATTTATGACTGAAATAGGAGACTCCTGCAAGATGTGGGAGGGTAGAGGCATGTCATCCAATAACATGACTATCTCTGTTGCTGACTGTGTGTTAGGAATAACTGTTTACTGTCTTAAAATTGTTTACGGTTTACTTTCTTAAAATGTATACTACTAGTAGACAGAGAACATATATTTCCCAAGACAGGTGGAGGGGGGGGGGGGGGGGGGGGACCCACATTGCCCCTATCATGGTGTAAGCATGCAGTTTGCAGTATGTAATAATTAGTATAGAGTAACACAGTCCCACATCTATTCGGTGTAAAAGCTATCTGCACGGAAACCCGCCGAGAGGCTGTTTCCCTGCGGTTCATCCAGAGAATTATGAAACAGGAAAGAATCTAGAACAACAGAATGTTGTGTGCGCTCCAAGTGCAAACGTTCCCAGCTATCACTGTGATGTTAATGGGCTAGGTTGGGGTTGCATCCTGCAGTACATTCATTTCCTGCAGAAAACACAGATTGAGCTGTTTGCCAGTGATCACATCACTGACGTTACCTCAACAGCCATCATTTCTGCTGTATAAATTCTTCATGGACTGTGACGGCACAATATTGGGCATGCCAGTGGTGACTATGAGTCAGTGAAGGGTCATACTGTAGATCGCTCTCCTCTGAGAAGTTAACAAGTATGGTCCAACCTTCCAGTGGTGGAACCTGTGAGTGGTGGGACGAGGTGCAAAAATATAATTTCGGCCTCCCTCCACTCCAACCCAAGTTCACATATTTATCACAATGAATGCAGCTGTGGTACTAATGTCCAATATCACAATGTACAAAGGAACATACAGTATTTGATTGCATTTACATAGCTTGCCTTGTCTTGGTGAAGAGTACAGCTACTGCTATTACTTTACTTCCAAGTCTAAGCCTAATGTGTCTGCATGGCCATAGAGGCCACCAGGGAGGGATCTGAAGGATCTAGGCCCAAGATCTGGAAAGCCTCATATTTCGGAGCTTGGAAAGTTTCACAATTGATAAATGTACGGGAGCTGCTTATTTGATCAAATATCTGCTCCATTAGCTCTTTATAGCCATGAAGCTGGAGAGCGCTACTACGCCTACACCAAATAGGCTCCTATAGGGAGGCTTTAATTCTTACCCAAGAACCACAGTGGGAGTTTGAAGTGTTCTACTTAGCTCAGAGAGACCCTTTGATTACTGCTAACCATCCTGCTTTGCAACTGCTGATACTGCTGGCATCTCCCACCGCTACCTACACAGGTCCCCGGCTGGTGTTTGTACAGTATATGCGTAACTGTGAGTGCAGCTAATTCCCCACTGATTAAGTGCTGGTCTGTTTACTGGCTCAGGGCATACGCTGATGTGTACCTGCACCCTATCATAGTGTTCATTCTAGCACCCGCAATAAACCCATGCAGTTCCTCTTCCCTGCCTGGGGTGTCGCTGTCTGCTGTGGTGTTTCTTGCACAGGTCTGGTTTGCATATCAATGCTGATGTACAGATCCCACTGCTAGAAGCACTTCAGCAGACAGTGACACCCCAGGCAGGGAAGAGGAACTGCATGGGTTTTAAAAGATGGGGGGGGGGGGGGGGTGCTAGAATGTACACTATATCATACCACCACCAGTTGTACACACATATTCCAACACATACATCCTGGGCATACATCAGGTCCCCCTCCCAGCCCTCCAGAAAGGTGGGAAAGCCTCATGCATCCCCTGCCGTTCAAATCCTGTGATTTGTGGGTCTTTGGAAATGGGCGGGGCTAAAATGACAAGAACACTGCCCCCTTCATGAAATCTGGAGAATAGCGGTATTTCCCTACTGTTCCATTGACAGTCTCTTCTGGGCTTTTCTTGGAGAGGTGAAACAAAACATTGCTAATTATGATCTTAGGGATGATTATTGTTTACAAGTATCCCTGAAAACATCTTTATTTTGGAGGGTTCCCACAAAATGATTGTAATAACATTTGCCCTGTAAACCGTGGCGGCTCCTGCCTTGCGACTTAAGGGTGCTGCAATTGCCTGACACAGTCGACATGTCTGGCTGTTTATCACTCTCCATTTTATCACTTTTGAAGCTTGATACATCTGGCCCACTGTTGTTTACATTGAATCATCAGCGCCATATACCAGCACTTTGGCAAGTATAGTAGCTCTGGGGCTCATCTACATTTGTATATAAGTCATTTTAAATGACACACCCAGGCTTCTAGGTGCCACGTTCACAATCTCTTTTCACAATCTCTCCATATATGGAACTAGACACGCCCTTTGGGTGGAGCATGACACGCCCCCTCAATTCTACTACCAATATAATCTCCCTGAAACTAATTTTCAAAAGTAGGCAAGTATGCCATGCACCTCTCTGGTCTAATGCATACCTCCCTTCAGCTGCATCACAATGAGTGACTCACTGATGTCTGAGCATGCTCACCTCAGAGGACTTGACTTTGGGCTGCACAGGCAGCAGCCCATAGAAGCACTGTAGCTCTGGCGATTTGCACAGAATGGCTTCCTGTTGGAAGTTATTGCTGTCTTGTACTGTCTTGTACTGTCTTGTACTGTCAGCCCAAGAGGGGGAGGAGTTTGCAGTCCTGTCTATGATGAGCAGTAGCAGCTTCCAATAGGAAGCTACTACAGGCTAAACTCCTCCCCACAGGAGAGGAGGTCACACAAGGAGGCTGGTGTCGTGACTTGTGAGAGACATGTGACACATGAGGAGAGACACAGACAGCCAGCACAGAGCTCTGGAGGTGGATCCCCAAGATCCAGAGCTCTGGTGCTGGCTGTCTGTGTCTGCATTAAGGGTTGGGGGAGCTTCGGAGCTCTGATGCTGGCTGTCTGAGTTTTACACTGTGCCAGGTTTTCACTGGAGGGGCTGCAGTCCTGCAGCCCAATAGCAGGAAGCGCCACTGCCCGTAAACATGTATATTGTTTCATGGTGTACATGACCTGGACTGTCCTGCTTCAGGATCTGCTACACAACCTGCTAACATTTGTAAGATTTCTCATTAGGGGAGAGATGCATTAAACCTTCTAAAGCAGAGGTTCTTAAACATGGTCATCCGGACTCCACACAATTCATATTTTCCCAGCCACCTGTTGACCTTTAAATTGTAATAGTCAGTAATACTTAACTTTCTCAAACCCAGTCCTCAGGACATTTCACATTTTTCAAAACACCATTAGAGCACGGATGTGTCACCAATTGTCCACAATTTAAACTTCCACAGGTGATCTGGAAAACATTAACTGTTTATTTGAAAAAAGTAGAGAAGTTACGCAGGTACTTGTGTATTACCTGGGCGCCCAATTTTTTAATCTTATGTCATTGTACAACCAAAAATCGGTCGCATCGCATGCGATCAGATCGCATGCGATGCGATCAGATCGCATGCGATGCGATCAGATCGCATGCGATGTGACGCGATTGGACCCGATTTTTAATTGTACAGGCTCCCAGATGCCTGATTCCTATGTTAAATGCCCCCCAGACCCAATTTTTGATTATACACCCACCCTGATGGGTAATGACTATATCAAATGCCCCCCCATTGTTAACGCCACCCCACGATCAATGCCAACCCGAGCGCAGCGAGCCCGCGAGGGGCGGCGGTACGCGTCCTCCGACCTTTTCATACCCCCACTATCCACGTCGGCGTGGAGTTGATGTTATATAGTGTGGCGAGCGCAGCGAGCCACCAAGCCCGAAGCATGGCGAGCGGACGCGCATTACTTCACATGTATTCCGCGTCTGCTCGCCACGCTTCAGGCTCGGTGGCTCGCCACACTATATAAAATCAACTCCACGCCGACGTGGATAGTGGGGGTATGAAAAGGTCGGAGGATGCGTACCGCCGCCCCTCGCGGGCATGCTGCGCTCACCACGCTTCGGGTTTGCGTTTATCGTGGAATTTCGTTAACAAGGGGGGGGGGGGGGCATTTTACCTAATAATTAACCATCATGGTGGGTATGCAATTAAAAATCGGGTCTGGGGGGCCATTTTACATTGGGTATAATGTAAAAATCGGGTCGGTCGCGTCGCATCACATCGCATGCCATTGTAATAGCATGCGATGCGACCGATTTTTACATTGTACAAGGAACGTCTAAAAAGTCCGAAAATCGGGTCCCATCGCGTCTCATCGCATGCCTTAAGTAGTGGCATGCGATGAAAAAATCAGGCACAAGTACCGTTACACATGACAATCAACCAGCTTCTGGCTCTCATGAATTTAGCACAGTTCATAAAAGGATCACTAGAATCTGTCTTTAGAAGGTTTGATACATCTGCCCCTAGGGCTGCTAGTAAGTGTTGCTGCGGTACCACAGGGGACCAGAGGCATCACAAGGGCAGTGAGGACCATACCCAAGTGTCACTCTTCCAAGTTGTGGTATAAAAATTTCGGCTCCTCCACAGTGACAGGAGTCAAGTGTTGCAGTGTAACATCCTGCAGCACTCAGCTCCTGTTACTGAGAAGGGAGTCTCCGGTGGAAGCCTGCATGCTCCCGGAGTGAGGTAATCGAGGGTTCCCTGCTAAACCACGCCTTTTTTAGTAACTTCAGTGAGACTCCCAGGAGGGCACACCCCCTGCATGTGAAGCCCCATTTATGAAGATGCACATCTTCGACATCCTCAGGGGGTCTCTTGGTCGAGCCCATAGGATTACTAAAATGACAAATTTACTAAGCTCCTATACAATTGGTCGTTACCTAGGGGGTTATTCTAGTTCACTCTTTCTGACAAAATCCTTCTTAAATGGACAAAACCATGTGCACTGCAGGGGGGCAGATGTAAAATGTGCAGAGATAATTAGATTTGGGTGAGTTATTTTGTTTCTGTGCAGGGTAAATACTGGCTGTAAAACCCCAATCAAATCTAACTCTCTCTGCACAAGTAACATCTGCCCCACCTGCAGTGCACATGGTTTTGTCCATTTAAGAAGGAATTTGTCAGAAAGAGTGAACTAGATGAATTCCTCGTTGCTGTGCTAAGTGTCAATAAGAAATGCTTATTAGAATACTGGATATTCCCCCATATACGAGCGATTGGAGATTCTGCCTATAATCTGTGCCGCCATCATCTTCACCACAGAGACGAAGTCGCTGAGAATCCTTCCGATGTTTTATTTCGTTGTGGATTATTCCGAGCTCCTGAATGGAAGCAGCCGTTTTATTCAGGGACTTGTTTTATTGTTTCCAGATGTGACACGCTGAACTTTTGTATTACTATGAAGTTACTTTATGAAGTATAAACCCCTCATCAGCTTCCCATGGAAATCTCATCTTCTCAAATTAAATAATACATCAAATAATAGTGTTATAAAGTTGTATCCATGGGAATAATAAGATCCCAGCTGCACATCCTTTACCAGCCATGAGATACTCATCTCATTTGTCCTGTTTCTATTGTTGTCTATGAACAACTGCTGCCCTTCCATGGTGGTAAAGGACTGGGAAAGTGGCACTAGGGGGTCGGTGCGGGCAGTGGGGGTCGTGAAAAGAAGCTCCCGCCTAAATTCCGGACTGAAAACGAGGCAAAACGTCATCATCGCGCTGTCGGATTCTCGCGGGATCTGGATTCTATATAAGACGCACGCGCGCCCCTCCATCTTTACTCCAGCATAGGAGAGGGAAGAGGGTGGTTGTGCTCTGTGCTGTGTGCGGGGCTTTAATAATAAAAATATATTATTTTGCTGCTGCTCACTCGATTAGGGTCTGCAGGGGCTGCTGTACACAAGTCTAGTGTACAGGGGCTGCAGTGGCCAGTGTACAAGGGGCTGTACAGGGGCTGTGTTCAGTGTGACAGGGCTTGTGTCCAGTGTGACAGGGCCTGTGTACAGTGTGACAGGGTCTGTGTCCAGTGTACAGGGTTTGTGTCCAGTGTACAGGGGTTGTGTCCAGTGTACAGGGGCTGTGTCCAGTGTACAGGGGCTGTGTCCAGTGTACAGGGGTTGTGTCCGGTATACAGGAGCTGTGTACAGGAGCTGTGTCCAGTGTCCAGGGGCTGTGTCCAGGGGCAGTGTCCAGTGTACAGGGGCTGTGTACAGGGGCTGTGTCCAGTGTACAGCATTTTTTCATAAAAATCCAGATCCAAAACCAAAACCCACAAGGGTGGTTTTGCCAAAACCAATCCAGATCCAAAACACGAAGGGAGATCCAGATCCAAAACAAAAACCCGAAAAAGTGGCCGCCGCACATCTAAATATATATGTTTACATGCCATCCTTAAGGTGTGTACACACTGGCTGATATATCGGCCGTTCGATTGCAGTGTGTAACATCGAACAGCGTCATTCACAGATATATCGTGGCAGGCTGTGCAACACAGTTGATTGCCCGATATACCTAAACATATACCGGCGCATCGTTCTGTGCATACGGGTGATCCGCCGACTGCCCATACAGCCGCGCTGGGAGCTATCGGTGATTGACAGCTCAGTGGGTGGGCCCATGCAAATGTGCCCACCCATTTGTGATGTCAGTCCAGATGGATCGGGCAGCTTGTATGGAGATCACACTGCCAAAACTGTAGGTATATCTATTAGTGTGTACCCATCTTTAGGAGGAGATGTGCTAAAATATCATCTGAATCCAAGAGAGTGGGGTTTTCCTTAACGGCACTGAAGGGGCTGTAGAGCCTTGTGTGCCGCCTGTAAACTGAAGCAGAGATTGCAGTGGTTATATCTTCAGTTCATACAGTACAGAGAAGCCGGCATTCCTATCCCCAGCCACAAACACGCTATTACTGAGATATTCCCCTCTCCAGCCAGAAAGCTGCATTACATGTGGCGTGTAGCTTTCTCTTTACACGTGTGTGCTGTCTGTGGATCTGATCAGGGCAGATTAGGATCTGTGTTAGGGGCTTTTGTGTATATGTGTATATTGTACTTGCAGATACCAATCACTTTCTATGGTCTAACTCAGTGATGGCGAACCTTGATACTCCAGCTGTTGTTGAACTACACATCCCAGCAAGCCCTGCATCAGTTTTAGCATGGCCAAATTGTAAAACTGTAGCAGGGCACGCTGGGATGTGTAGTTCAACAACAGCTGGAGTGTCAAGGTTCGCCATCACTGGTCTAACTCGAAAGCGCCACATTTAGTAAATCCCGTCATCGCAATAACGTAGTAAATAAAATATTACAAATAACAGTCATTTCCTCTATGTCAGAGCATCAGGGATTAACCTCCATTAGTTACGTACTTTCTAGCAAAACACGTTCAAATCCTTTTAACAACAATTATGCAGAACTGTCATTCAGTTTGCGTTCTTGCCATTTTGAACATACATGGTAATAAAATAGCGGGATGTGTCGCACTGTCAGCCAGCCCCCGAAACCCCTGTGGGAGAACCAAGAAAAAACTATGAAGTATATAAATAAAGGAAAAACTTCTCCCTCTCCCTCCCAATCCAACTTCAGACATTAATGGGAAGAAGACATTGGACATACGAACAGCAGGGGTGCCGCTAGGAATCTTGGGGCCCGGGACTGATTTTGCTCACCCGGTGGCAGTGGCACGGCATCGCCCTCCTGCTTCACCTCAGTCCCATTCGGCATCTCCTTGGTCCCGCTCTCGGCGTCTCCTCGGTCGTGACTCGTGAGCGCAAAATGTACAGTGCAGCTTGCAGAGCGCCGAGTCTGGGACACAAAGGGGAGCACCTGATGATGCTGATCGGCACTCGCCCTCTGTGTCCTGGGCTCGGCGCTCTGTGGGCTGCCCTGTGTGGTGTACGTGCCTGGCTGGGGAGGCGCCGAGTGGGAGGCAGTGTGCGGGTGGGCGGGGTTGGTGCCGTGGGCAAAATGAGCTGCCCCGGCCCTTCCAGAGGCCAGGGCCCAGGACAGCTGTACCCGCTGCACCCCCCTGTCTGCGGTCCTGACGACCAGTGGAGTAAGTTCGCCCCAGTTGCCCGGAAGCAAGATAAATATTGGTGCCCCCCTCACACACACACACACACACACACACACACAGCACCTTATATAAAAATATGTGTGTATGTATGTATATTAGGTTTAAAATAAAGAGAGTGTAACGTCTATGGTCCTGCTAGGAGGAGGAGTCAGAAGTGACATTGACGGTTTTTAATGAACTGATTCAAACTTGCAAGTGAGAAGAGGTGCCCCCTTTGGGAGCTGGAGCCCGACGGCAGATGACTCCATTGCCCCCCTCTGCATACGACAGTCATAGACAATGGGCAATATGTTATGTCCTAAGCCTTGAAAAGTGATAAAATGGAGAGTGATAACCCTCCAACCAATCGACTCCTGTCATTTACTCCAGACTGGCACAAAGTTTTCCCATGTGCAGTGTAGCATAATACTCGAGTGCCCGTACCTCTGACCTCTGACCTTGAGTATTGTGGCCACAGTGTGTGCTTAGTACATTAGTGGTGGACAGACCTGTAATTCTGGGCTTTCCTCATGGCCAGCTGAGAACGGGCGGTGAGGCGCATTATACCGGCTTATCGGCGCCAGTTTATGTTTCCTAGAGTATTGCTGCTGTCCTGACAGGCAGACACATAATGATCGCACAGAATGAAGGGCTTAATCTGCAGCAAAGAGCCAAGCATGACTGTGCGCTGGCAGCCAGTGTTATCCCTTTATTAGTTATACTGTGCGGAAGTTATACTGTGCGGAAGGTTATACTGTGCGGAGGTTACACTGTGCGGGAGTTATACTGTGCGGAAGTTATACTGTGGTCGCTGCTGAGACAATTTATGGGCTCATTAATGCAGAAATACAATACATGCGGTAAACAACTGTAACAATTCCATCCCTAACGATAGGGATGCTCCTGAGTTGGACGCAGTTACTGTATTTGCATGAAGCTGTGGGAGGCAGATGTATGGGAGAAGATAACCCCTAAGCAATCCAGACCCGGAACGGCAGACCGGAATGGCTCCCTGCATCAAGCTCCATTCCGAAGCTTACTGTATAGGGGCCTGAATCTGGTTGACTTGGTAAGATGCAAAGATCGCAGCTTATCGAGGCGCAGAGTGCTCGTCCCGCTGCCAAGTACTATCTGGGTATAAACTGCCTCTACTGAGAACCGCCACCACTGAGCACCGCTTCTTTTGAGCACCATCACTACTGAGCACTGCTTTTACTGAGCACTATCCCTACTGAGCACCACCTCTACTTAGCACCACTTCTACTGAACACCATCACTACTGAGCACTGCCTCTACTAAACGGCACCATCACTACTGAGCACCCCCACTACTGAACACTACCTTTACTGAGCACCATCACTACTGAGCAGTGCCTTTACTAAGTACCATCACTAATGAGCACCACCTCTACTAAGCACCATCACTACTGAGCACTGCCTCTACTGAGAACCATCACTACTGTATACTGCCTCTACTGAGCACCATCACTACTGAGCACCGCCTCTACTGAGCACCACCTATACAGAGCACCATCACTACTGAGCACCACCTATACCGATCACCATCACTACTGAGCACCACCTCTACTGAGCACCATCACTACTGAAAACTGCCAATACTGAAAATCATCACTACTGAACACAGCCTCTACTGAGCACCATCACTACTGAGCACCATCACTACTGAGCACCACCTATACAGAGCACCATCACTACTGAGCACCACCTATACCGATCACCATCACTACTGAGCACCACCTCTACTGAGCACCATCACTACTGAAAACTGCCAATACTGAAAATCATCACTACTGAACACTGCCTCTACTGAGCACCATCACTGCTGAGCACTGCCTCTACTGAGAACCAACACTACTGTATACTGCCTCTACTGAGCACCATCACTACTGAGCACCACCTCTACTGAGCACCACCTATACAGAGCACCATCACTACTGAGCACCACCTATACCGATCACCATCACTACTGAGCACCACCTATACCGATCACCATCACTACTGAGCACCACCTCTACTGAGCACCATCACTACTGAAAACTGCCAATACTGAAAATCATCACTACTGAACACTGCCTCTACTGAGCACCATCACTGCTGAGCACCATCTCTACTGAGTAAAGCCACGATTAAGTACCTCCGCTAATGAACACCATCACTTCTAATTACTGTCACTACTGA
Organism: Crinia signifera; assembly: GCF_055691185.1. Lineage (NCBI taxonomy): Eukaryota > Metazoa > Chordata > Amphibia > Anura > Myobatrachidae > Crinia > Crinia signifera. The sequence continues at coordinate 17,559,758 of NC_139219.1, forward strand.
GTACCACCACTCCTGAGCACCTTTATTTTTTAGCACTGCTGCTACTGAGTACATCTGCTATTAGTGAGAACTGTCACAATTGAATACTGCCACTACTGAGCACCACCACTATTGAGTACCAACACTAATGAGCAGAGCTACTATAGCACCAATACTGAGCATCGCTACTATTGAGAACTGCCACTATTGAGAACTGCCACTACTGAGTACCTTCATTATCCTGCCACTACTGAAAGCTTCCACTTTGAGTAGTGCCAGTACTGAGCACCACCAATACTGAGCACCATTACTAATGAGTTCAGCCATTAATGAGTAGTACTATTGAGTACCTCCACTATTGACTATTGCCACTACTAAGAACCACCACTAATGAGTACAACCACTATTGAGTCTCGCCAGTACTGGGCACCACCACTACTGGTAGCTGCCACAATTGAGTACATTATTGAGTACTAACACTACTGCGCACCACTACTATTGAGTACCTCCACTAATGAGTCTCACCAGTACTGGACACCACCACTATTGAGTACAGCCACCACTGACTACATTCCTATGCTTCTTACAATTATAACAAATTTGAATTTCTTTGTAACTTCTTGAATTTTTGAAATCTGCATTTAATCAGCGCTATCCAAACCTTGATGCTGAAAGCAAAATACAATTTTCTTACGGCACCCTACATGAGAGTATTAAACCCAGTGGTTTGGGAAAGGGTTAACGCTTGGTACACGTGTTGGACACTATTCCTCTGAACGGGTTAAAGATTAAGGTTCTTGCAGCCGTCTCTGCTTCTGCAGGTCCTGTACAAAAGACACTGTAATGGAGATTAAGTATTGAGACTGCTTAATCCCCAATGGAAATTGCCCAAACCAAACATTTGTTGAAAGCATATTCATCTGAAATCCCTTCCAGCATAGTGCTAATAACTCTGTGTTGGGAGATAAGCCCCCTCTCTTTGGGATAGAGCCCACTTATCCTGGGAACTTGGGTTTTCTGGCATAATAAAAGGCAACAGCAAAGAACAAAACATGTCTTAATCTTAAGAAGGTTTAATTTCCATTCATTTTCTAAGAGGACATGGAGAGAAATACAGTTGTATCCATGAAAATTCATGTTCTGTTTTTAGGGAGAATTAATGATACAGACTCAGAAAGCCCCCAATTAAATAACTGAACAATCAGTTGTTGTGTATGTGGATGGTATGAACAGGGTCTGTACAGAAATTAATTAAACTGATTTTTTCACGCCATGAAGAACAGGTCGCATGGCAGTGCTGTAGGGTGGGATGGGTGGAGGGGTGTCTCAGCTACACATCCCCGTCGGCGATAATTGCCTGTGAGCCTTTGCAAGTGTACGGATTGAGCAGTGATCTCCTTTTTTACATAGGTTGAGGTTCGAGATGGAGCGTACCAATGAGCAACGATAAGCGATAGGTTTTTTTTGCTAAACTCAGGAAATCGGGTACAGATACGCTTGCCATGCTTCACAAGGCCTTTTGGGAGGAATCCTTGTCCAAGACGCAAGTTTACAGCTGGTTTAAATTCTTTGAGGAAGGCAGAGAAGACGTTAAGGATGAACCATGCTCTGGACGGCCTTCAACAAGCCGAAATGAGAAAAACGTGCGACGCTGTGAACACGGACCGTCGTTTGAGTGTTAGAATGGTAGCAGAAAGGGTGGGACTTTCAAAGACTACTGTGCAAGAGATCATGACAAATGAATTAGCGATGGGGAAGGTGTGCGCCCGACTGGTTCCCAAGGTTTTGAGTCATGATCAAAATTACAAGCGTGTGGTGATTTTCCACAAAGCTTTAGAGCAGGCATGTCCAACGTTGGCCCTCCACATGTTTTGAAACTACACATCCCAGCATGCTTTGCAATAGTTTTAGCATTCTCTAATAGCAAAACTGTGGCAAAGCATGCTGGGATGTGTAGTTTCACAACATCTGGAGGGCCAACGTTGGACATGCCTGCTTTAGAGCATGTGCAAAGTGAGCCTAATTTTTTGCGTAAAAAGAGGTGACAAAATTTGGATATTTGAGTACGATCTGGAGACCAAAAGGCAAATTGCAGAGTAGCACACACCATCATCACCTCGCCCCCAAAAAGGGCCAAATAAGCAAATCAAAGACCATGTTCATGCTAGCTGGAAGGGTATGGACCACAAGGAATTTCTATCTACCGGCCAAACTTTCAACAGTGCATTTTACACGTGAGTGCTCAATTGCTTGAGAAACAGGGTCCTCCTCGCCCACAAAGAGATTGCAACTATCCTCCATCATGACAATGGGCCAAGTCACACATCGCTGCAAGTAAGGGAGTTATCAGCCAAGTAGAGGTCCAAAGGTTCCCCGTCCCTGCTGTATAGCAACAATGACACAAGCTTCTGTATCCCTGCTATATAGACTGTTATTACAGCGCACAATGGAGGTCATTTTGAGTTGCCGACTGAGCAACACGCACGCTGGAATGTACTGGGTGCACCTTGGTAGTGGCTTTGCAGATGCACCAACATATTCCTTCATTCATGGTCACAGATGTATGTTATGGAAGTATGATAGACGCTTTGCAGGAGTGCTTTCAGTTACAGTGCAGACGCCTTCTTGTGAAGCCCTTACGCCAGTGGTTCCCAAACTTTTTGAATCATGGCGCCCATGAGTATCAGAATGTTTTTTACAGCACCCATAGATTTCTCATTGAGAAAATCAGAGAAAAAAAAAATTAATTGAGTGAATTGTGTTTATATCTCATTCTTAGGGTCAGTTATGTGGTAATGGGGAACAGGATTCACTTCTGTTTGTTCACAATTTGCCTTTACCTATAAATAATTTGTATTGGTCGTGTATCACCAATCCAGGGCACCCCTGCAGGTCCTCCAAGGCACCCCAGGGATTTGGACGCACAGCTGTACACCAGAGATGGGCTAATACTAGCATTAGCAATAAAGTCACAACAGCCCCCACCTCAGAATGAGCCCCATCCTATAGAACACCCCCTTTTCAACTTAAAAAAAAAAAAAATACATTTAATTACAGAGCAACAATTATTCTGTAACAAGTGGAATGTGGATGTGTTTCGTGGCCCCTCAGCTTCTCCTTGGTTATGGCCCTGACAGAGAAGTCCCACTGGTGGTCTAGCGCAGGTTTCCTCTACCGATGAAGCGATGAAATAGGATCCAGCCATGAAACGGGTTATATGATGTTACAGGACCTAGCTTGTATACGCAGACTCTGATTATTCCAGCGGTGGAACAGTTTCATGCTCTGTGTGTTTAGAATTCCTGGTGCTGTATGTGACACATGCTAACAGCTGTTTCAGCAGCATCTACTGGTTCCCACACTATTCGGATTTCACAGAAAACACTCCTACGTCCTTAACCCATTTGCTGCCAGAGCAGAGACAGCCCTGGGGCTCAGCTGTTTGGAGCGACCTTTATTGCTGTACCAGGTACTGGCAGTCATACATGAAACATCAGGAGAATACTCTCAGTTCTCACCAGTGCACAAAGGCCCTTATTCTGGTTGACTTGCAAGGCTACAAATTTGCGGCCTTGTGAGTCCCCCAGACGCCGCCACCCGAATGCTGGTCCACCCGGCAAACATGCACAGGCACAAACATCGGTCCCCGTGCGAATGCATGGGGGGGGGGCAATGAATTAGAGTAACCCCCAAACTGAACGCCTGACATGCATGTTAATACTGTATCTGGTAACACATGAATAGACAGGCAGCCAATTAAATCTAATCTCTTAAGGTGCGTACACACAGGGGAGATATATTGCTCAGTGTCTCCATCTCTGGTCGCTGATGAAAGGGAACCTCGGCCGGCGGTGCCGCAGAGGCAATCAGCTGGTCACAGGAGCAAGCAGTGATGCAAACAGTGAATTGTGGCTGGCGGCAGGGTAGCTCCGGCATACGATTGCCGGAGTGTAGGGGGTGGGGAGGGGGAGGCGACAGGAGGGTGGGGGGGGGATGACTGTGGGTGACCCCTAAAGGTAGTAAGCCAGTGGTGCTCCGCGCGCACCTAATGCAAAGTGGTATGCCCAGAAATTTTCCGGGACAGCCCGCTGCGGCAGCGCAGCTGAGCCCGGAAAATTTCCGGGCATACCACCCAAGAGTTTAAGGGGAGGGGACAGAGGGTCAGTACCTCTGGGCCCCCGTCTATTTTAGGGCCCCCTGTGCTTGGCATGTATTTTTCCCATCCAAATTTGTTTTTTAAACTAAAGGTTTTGTGCATGGGAGTGGGGTAGTGCTGCAGCTTCACATATCTGCCAATGTGACAATGATTAATGGTGCTGAGCATCGGGAGCTGAGGCACACTGACTGCACAAGTGTGCAGTGCATTACTGGGAGATGACTAAGTCCCATGAGACTTTGTCAGAGGCTGAGAGGTTTGTGCTGAGCTCTACTTGGTGGAGCTCATTACATGCTTCTCAGGCCCATGGAGGATAGCAGCAGCGGCCTCAGCATGGGAGGGTTTTTAATCAGAGGCAGCGCTGAGCCTGTCGGAGCTCCTACAGTGTAAGGTACAGAGGGACAAACACAGGCTTTTCATGTGGTATTATATATATATTTATGTTTAAATTAATCCCCACCCCCTTGCAGTTACCCATTGACCAAGTTTATACTGCTTTTACTCTGTGTTTTGACAGTGTAATATTATCCCAAGGGAAAATATATATGTAATATATAATCGGGCGCAAGTGGTTAATTAAATAATTAATATAAGAAACAATATATTAAATGGCAATATAAGAAACAATATATTAAATTGTGCTTAATTCAGTGCGCTCTCTATAATTATTTGATTTGTGCTTAATTCAGTGCGCTCTCTATAATTATTTGATTGTGCTTAATTCAGTGCGCTCTCTATAATTATTTGATTAGAATAATTATATCCCCTAGATAATATTATCCCATGCAGTTTGCGGCCAGTAATGACAAGTGGGAGGCCCTGCTACAGTCCTGATTGCTTGGGGAGTTAGGCAGGCCAATTCAGCTGCCATGGCTGTGGGATCCTCTCATTTTGAGGCCCCCATACATTAGTGCGACTTGTATGCAGTCACATCCAATTTTCCTTGAACTCCCCCGGCAGCTTGCCAAGAGTCCTTCCATCCAATTTGGCACTTGATGTGCCATTTTTACATGGCACTTCAGAGTGATAAGTATTAATAAAATCGGTGCAGTGTGGGCCCCCCTGGGACTCAGGGGCCCGTGTGCACCGCGCTCATTATAAAAACGCCACTGACGACAGTGACATAATGCTCACACTGTGAATGTCATTTAGTGTCATGTATTACCAGTTTCTTACATAGAGCACACATATTCCGCAGTGCTGTACAGAGAATATTAAGGTGCCCATACACGGTACGATTGCACCTTGCATTGCGATGCGCGCTCCCGCAGGAATCTTCTAATCATACGCAAATCGCATGCGATCCGATATAGTTCAAAACCAACGGGAAAAATCTCACCGTGTATGGGTACCTTTAGAACATTCACACCAGTCCCTGCCCCAGTAGAGTTTACAATCTATATTCCCTACCACATGTACACGGACATTCTAGGGTTAATTTGTTGGGAGCCAATGAACCTAGCAGTATATTTTTGGAGTGTTGGAGGAAACCGGAGTACCCAGAGGAAACCCACGCAAGCACGGGGAGAATATACAAACTCCACACAGTTAGGGCCATGGCGGGAATAGAACCCATGACCTCAGCTCTGTGAGGCAGTAATGCTAACCATTACACCATCCGTGCTGGTGACAATATTACAATGTGGATGCCTACATTTGCAATGCTGTCCTCCCTTCCATGCCAGCATTCCGGCGTCAATATTCTGAACATATACCAGAAATGAGAAAATAATTCCCTTTCCAACTCTAATACGACTCTGTGTGTATAGCGCCTTATTGCAGGGCGGATGTATTTTCCCAAGCAGTAGGATACCCATTGCAGAGCATGTTTTCATATCCACCCCCCTCTGAAGAATAACCATGGACGGATTTCATACACCGCTCTGTGAATACTATACACGCATCCCTCTGCAGGTCATACATAGGAAGGAGTTGAGGTATTTAGCAATGAAGCTGATGAAACATTGAAGTACCGTGTCTGGAAATAATACCCCCAGAGAGCATTGTCGCTTCCCTCACACACACATTAATGATCTATGGGGCTGATTTTGGCAGCCTGAAGTCAATCCATCAAGCAAATGGCTCATGTCTGTCAGCAGCCGCGCAGAGCGGTGGATAGTCAGGGTAGCGTGTGAAGCCGGGGGCCTGGTTCTGAGGTGGAAATAAAGAAATGCAGGTAACTGTAACGTGCGAATACGGCGTGAATTCCATACAGAAAATGATCGGTCGGAACAATCGGAACAGGGGGTGGAGAGGGGAGTGAAGGGCTGTTTGGGCTCATTACCATATGCGTACGCCCCGCGTTTCATGGGCGTTCCCATGAAAACGCTGGGCGTACAAATGGTAATCCGAGCATGACGCACGTGTGGGGGGCGGACATCTGACAAAGCCGGATGCCAGCTGCCCGCCCATATCCCTGCTTTCGCACGGAGAAATGTCCGAGTGGTCTGGAGCACTCGGTGCTGTCTGACCGCTCGGTCCATCATTCCATGGTCGGCGACCATCGGAGGATGGGGGAGGTTCCCACAGATGGGGGAGGTGTTCACATGAAACATCCACTCGCGGTCCGTTCGCTCGGCGTATTACCGCATTCGGACGGTGTGAGCGATCCGTACTGTAGGCGGGGCTAAGAACACTCGGTTCCTGTCCGAAAATACACATTTGTCCGACTAGAATAAGGGCCCATGATTAACCCATAACGGTCCAGGTTTGGTAAGTATTATCACCAACTCAGTGCTAAAGATACTAAGATGGGAGTTCTATTGAATATGGGATGTTGCTATAGGCAACCAATCAGATAATATGTATTATCTTCTAGAAGGGGCTAAATAAATAAGTAGAATCTTTTTGGTTGCTATGGGCATAGTAATACAGGTTGAGTATCCCGTATCCGAGTATCCGTTATCCGAATTATTCCGAAAACCAGACATTCCAGAAAGTGAAAAGAAAATTTTTTTTTTGCTAAAAACTCACTGGGGACATTTGTAACAGCCCTACTGGTGACATGATATGTAACTGGCACTATATATGTGCAAGAAAATGATTGCTTGGCATTCAAATTCAATATCTGAGATATACACAAATTTTGTTTCATGTTTTGATACCTTGTTTTTTGAACAAATAAAATATATTTGTGTGTATTTTATGTGGTAATAAAATATAGTTGTGTGTATTTTATGTGTTTATACAGCAAACATGCAAGATACTTCAAAATACATCATTGAAATATTAAAATATTCCGAAATACGGAATAATCCAGTATCCAAAATTCTCCTGGTCCCGAGCATTTTGGATACGGGATACTCAACCTGTAGCAACTTTAGTCTTGAGAAAGTCCTGGTGAATCACGAGATGAAACGCGTTGACGTCCCTCCACTGATCCGCAGAATACCTGATGCCATCAACAGCCCAGACGCTACAGTATATCTCCGGTACCCGGTACCGGATGTGGCACAAGTGAGTTTACCAGGATTCTATATAGCGTCTTGTGGTTTGGTATCTGGCCGCTTCTATCTGGCATCAAGAGGAACTTGCCGCATTTGCTATTGGAACCACGTATGCTATTGACAAAAGCCGCGATTGTATCATATGACTGCATGAGCATTTACAATGGACAGAGAGAAAACTCTGCAGGGACAGCATCTCTACACATGAAAGTAATGTGGAAGAAGGTCCAGTTAAGTTTTTAGCAGCAGCAGCAGCAAGAATACTGATGTGATCAGGGTTGGGCTGATTAGCAACACCTGTGGCTTCTTAATAAAAGTGTTTCCAGGGCTTTTTAATTGTGGAATAGCAACCCAAACAATAGGCCCGGGTGTGGGTTACTGTAGGCACCATTGGAGCATTCTGAACAGTTTAAACTATGCTGTGATTACCTGTATGTTGCTTGCTGTCACCATACTTTCCTATGCTGTATACCTGGTATGCTTTTTTTATTCTTTACATAATTTTTTTTATGTGTATTCATTACTTGAAATATTTTTTGAAAGCTTTTTACCTTTTCTGTGTATTAAGTGTTTATAATAAAAAATATTCATGTGGAAAGTGCAAGGGCAACAGCATGCCTCATGTTTTACCCCAGCCGGTACCTCGCACCTCCTTGCAAGGGTAATGTGTCTCCCCCAAATGCGGGTGCCTCAAACCTCCATATGCGCCCCTAAAGTTTGTGCCTCACAACTCCCATAATAAAATAAAAGAAAACTATTGCCTGCTTTTACACCATCCTGTGGATGTTTGAGCATATGCATTAGGCGGGAAGACACTGTACACCAATGGCGAGCGGCAGGCACAACCCCGCTGATAAGGGTATGATATCGCTACGGAGAAGGTTAGAACATCCTGCCCTGGATTTGAAAACAGACAGTTATGAGCTGATAACCTGCTGAGTTATCATCTTTGATTTTAGGAGCTAATTGGCTGATACTTTGGGTCTTATTCTAGTTCACTCTTTCGGACAAAATCCTTCTTAGATGGACAAAACCATGTGCACTGCAGGTGGGGCAGATGTAACTTGTGCAGAGAGAATTAGATTTGGGTGGGGTTTTACTTCAAAGTGATATCTATATTGCAGTGTAAAAATAAAGCAGTCAGTATTTACCCTGCACAGAAACAAAATAACTCACCCAAATCTCATTCTCTCTGCACATGTTACATCTGCCCCCCTGCAGTGCAGATGGTTTTGTCCATCTAAGAAGGATTTTGTCAGAAAGAGTGAACTAAAACAAGGCCCTTTATCAGCCCCTGTGATCAGACAGCCGCTGACCAGACAGAAAGAAAACCTGTCCTGTGCAAGTCCGCGAGGGAATTGCGAATGGATCCCTCATCGATATTTACCCGCTATACCAAATTCACGATGCATCAAATTCTTTTCCCAGTCTGTGCAAATGTAAATAACTCTGTGACAGAGGCAGGCTGATCGAGACCAGCGCTGATGTCACAGACCCTCTCTAAAAATTCCTGTATTTTTTTCTAGCACTCCCGGAACACTGGCGGTTACCGCCCCCAAATTACGGCTTCCTGTCAGTCAAACTGCAAGGGGATTGCAACTAGATCCATACACTATTTTATTCGGCTATTTGGGCTCATGCGATAACTGAGCGGATTTCAAATTGGCACAACAGCGATCAACTTTGAATCAGGCGCTAGCAGCGCTATGGGACAGCTAAACGCGACACCAGAGCAGTCTCTACTGAAATGTGCATGAAGCTGTTTGTTCTCCTAATCCATCTCTAGGCTGCAAGCACAGATAACAGCCCGCGAGTCCCCCTGTTGTCCTCTGTGGTGACTAATTAAATAAGGGATTCCCTCAGTCTTTCCGGCAATGGGTCTAAAGTCAAGTTTATTGTTAGTCTTTCCAGAAGAATACCCCAGCTATCACAACGACCCTGCACAGTGTTTACAGCAGAAGTTTATTATTGTTTCCAAGCCTGTGTCAGCAAGAACACGTGTTTCCCCGACGCCCGTCACTCTTCTCACATTATGCAATTCCTTTGGATTGATTTAAATGGAAAATCTGCTTCACTGGAAAAATAAGGGGTCATCAATGGGCAGGAATGTGCGGAATGCATCAAATATTATTTCAAGCTGCTTCGCTGTTTTTCTCTTTATCACGTTCTAGATCTGGCCCATGCCCGTTACAGATTATCACGTTGTTTTTCGGGAATTCACTCCTGGTTTCCTATAAAAAGCGGATTGTAAATTCTGGGATGTTCTCATGACAATAGTTGTAGCGTACTAAGAAGGGTATAAATCCCAATCGTCACAACAGGATTTAATGGGACCAGGGACTGCTCCAGATATTCTAGCACCCTGAGCGAGAAGTTTTGAAGTGTCTGTCACCTTGTCACAAAATGATCAGAGGGAACATCTAAACTAAATAAAAATTCCAGAGAGCGCAGGGGCTTAGACCAGAGGTTCCCACACTCCGGGCACCCCAACAGTCCAGGTTTTCAGGATGATCATGCTTGACCACAGATAACAGGGGTCAAGGGGTTATTCAGGGGGTTATTCTGGTTTATTCGCAAGGCTGCGATTTCGCAGCCTTGAGAGTCCACCAAACCCCGTTCGGCAAATGGACGCCCACCCGCCGCCCCCTCGAAGTGCGGGTTCGCCCGCACAGGCTGCGAATGGATGTTTTGCATAAACGTCCATTCGCATGCCTCGGGTAACCGCCCACATCTTTCGATGGTCACGCACGACCGAACAAACGTGAATAACCCCCTTAGTAACTTATGTAGGGTACACACTAGAACGAACATGATCGCGAGCAGATCGTGAGATGACCATACGATGGTCGCACGATCTGCTCACGATCTGCAGCCGATCTGATACCGATCTCAGTTGAAGGGGTCAACTGAGCAGGTAGGATCTGCAAAATGACCAGCGAGGATGGGCATCGGATCGGAATCGGATCTAAAACATCCCAAAACATGCCCAATTTACATACAATCGGTCAAGATAGGCGGAATTGAGGCCAAATCGTTCTGGTGTGTACCCAGCATAAGTCAGTTTGATTCAACCACTTATTTATTATTTATTAACAGTTTCTTATATAGCGCAGCATATTCGGTTGAGCTTTACAAAGGAGACAGTGATACAACAAACTGGGTATTTACAGACAGTCAAAATGTAGGAGGGCCCTGCTCGCAAGCTTACTTGTGCACAACCATGGACATCTGTAAAAGGAAAACTGTTAAGGTGCCTTGAGGACAGAGTTTGGGAACCAGTGGCTTAGACACACCCTGCCATTATGACTGACGCTCGCCCATACATACATAGTTCTGCCTGTACATTATACAACCCATACGCTCGTCAGACGCGCTATGTACGAAGCAGAGATCACAAGTGCTCTAGTCTGTGATCACGAGGGAGCCATTAACACGGATCAGTCATATTATAGACCTTACACAAAAACAGCAGCATTGTCCCTAACCCCTGATGATTAGATGACGCTAATAAGTGTAATTCAAGACAGACAAATGACAAAGAGAGAATGGAGAACAAGGCTCCTCTTGTCACAGGAAAATACTAGGAGAGAACGCCCAACGTAGATAAAAGAGAGGGGGAGTATGGGGCTTGTGTACTTCATAAGAGATAAGGACTGCTTAATTGCTATGAAATGATGCTTAGGAGAAGACCCATCATTACATTTGATGTCACCGAGACTTTGTTTTCCACAGACACAAATTCGTGATTGTCCAATAGAAGTGAGTCGCTTAATTGAAAAGATTGGGAACTTAGATTGTTTTCTTTTCTGTCGCTTGATAAGAACAATTTAGAGTCATAGAGCGTTACCGGTAGCGCAATATCGAGCTTCTGAAACATTATTAACCACAAGCTGTACAGGGTAGGACTTAATGAAGATAATGTATCTCTAGGAATGCAATATCGTCACTTACATATTCCGATCGCCGTGGTATTTATGATTGAGTAAATGTTCTAATATCCAATCACCGAGCGGATAGCAAACAACTGTTCAAATAGCACATTTTATAACATGATTCTGGGTCTTATAAAGGTCAAAAATTTGACACAAATATACCACGCTTCCAATGTAACCACTACGTACCTACAAACTTGTGCATCTTTAAAACTGGGACCTGAGAAGGGGGTGGAGCTACACTCCATGATGGGCGTGGCCTCATACAGAGGGAGCACGTCCTAGCGCTGGGACTCCCATTTTCGGGGGCGGCCATGCCCAACGCTACCCTATATGTTAGGCGGCCCCCAAGTCCCTCCCTGCATTGAAGAGAAGAATGCGCACCTCATCTCTTCAGCGATCACCAGGTGCTCAGCAGCAGTGAATTCGTCTCACCCCAATCCCCCCCCCCCCCCCCTCCATCGCACCCCTGGGACATTGCCGCCCACAGGAGGGACCGTGGGACAGTTTCCAATTAGCAGGACTGTCCAGTTGTATTCGGGACAGTTGGGAGGAACGACACTATGTTCTTCTACTAATCGACCCTAAACGTAGAATGAAATTCTACGTTTTCTGTCTATTTCTGTGGGTTCAATGTATATAAAGTAAAATTTAAAAAAAAACTGTCAACAATATAGGGAAAATTTACTAAGATGTGAGTTCCACTGAAGATGGGATGTTGCCCATAGCGACCAATCAAATTATACTTCTAATTTATTTAGAACCTCCCATCTTAGTAAATGTATGTATGTATGTACGTACGTACGTTGCAGGAGACTCCTGCACCACCTGGGAGAGTGAGCATCCCATCCACTTCCTATTGAAGTGGGCAGGATGGGCATATGAATGACTGGCCGTATGAAGGGGGCGGGACTGCTGGGACTCCAATATCGGGCCTGGACAGAGACGGGGCCGCAACTATCTCTGCAGCACAAAGATTATTTAACTGTCTGTAACTGGTAACTGGATCCCAAGGTACAGTTCATGCCGTACAAAGTACAGTACAAGCCTAGACGTTGTTGCACACAGTAGAAACCTTCATGCATTAAGCTTCTCCATATTTTCCTACCCGGACTATGATCAACAAGTGATTTAGTAACTTAAAAAAATGTAGCACGGGAAATCATGGCTGTGCTCATCTGTCCTGCGCCGCACCGCCAACTCTACCTTCCCTTAAATATTGGGCTATTACTATGTTGTATTTAGAATTGTGGCAGATTTGGGGCCAGATGCACTAAGCTTGAAAAGTGATAAAATGGAGAGTGATATACAGTACAGCCAGCCAATCAGCTCCTGCCTAACATTTTTCAAACACAGTCTGTGACATGGCAGGTAGGAGCTGATTGGCTGGTTGTTTATCACTCTCCATTTTATCACTTTTCAAGCTTGGTGCATCTGGCCCTTGGTCAGAATGTTGTCAGACTCATAGTGCTGACATGCAGTATCACAGGGGTAGGAATGGCCATCGACCATCGATAATTCAAAATCATCGATGGTTCATGGCCGATGTAGAATACTTTTGCCATAGATGGGGGAGAACCAGATGGTTTCCCTCCACCAATGAAACAGCAAAACGATGTTTTGCTTTTTTTTTTGTCAAACTGCCGGGACACGGAGCATAGCTCCACCCCCGACACTCGTGAAGCCCCGCCCCCGTGTTTTGATTGGTCCACAGGCCAATCAATCAAACACAATGGATGACCATCAATATGTAAAAATATCAATGGTTATCCAATGCATAGTTTAGCACTATCGATGGCCAGTTGCAGAATTGCCATCGATGGAAATGGCAACGATGGCCATCCCTACACAGGGGTAGAAATACAAAGCTTATAAACAGAGAGGGGGATTCTGAGAAACAACAGCTAGCGGAGGGGGACCAACATATACAATATCCCTGGCAAATAGACCACAAATTAATTTGCACAACATGAATTTAAGTGTTATTTTGAGATAAATATTAGGGATTAGAAAAAAACCTGGAAAGCTAGACTGGACAGGCTCTGGGGAAAAACCAGACCCGGACAAGACCCCGGAACGCCGGACCGAACATAAAACTCTGCATTCTGGAGATTGTAGTGTCCGGCCAGGCAGGTGTCCCTTCCTGGAGGTCTCATGGGGACATGAGACCCTGTGTGGTCCGAACCATTCTGGTTTTTATTACATTCTGGACCATGCAGGATGGCTGTATTCTCCCCCTTCTCCTCTACCTGGTGACAGTTGCCACAGCAGCCCCACTGGACCGGGACACCCCCTGCAATGCACCCCCCATAAGTAGCGCACGCAGGGGGGGTTTCTGAGTACCCAGAAACCTCCCCAGGAGTCTAAGGGCCCTAGGCTGAAAGCTAAGGGTCCCCTTTTTCCATGGGTATAAGAATTTTAAAAATCGGCTCTTGGGAACCGGAGATATCTGTCTTCAAAGCAGTGGTTCCCATCCAAGCCTGTTAATTGCTCTTCCCAGTCAGATATTTCAGGTTCTGTCTTTCTTAGAGTTTTTCTGTGGATATATTCCAAAAGCTGGGATTCTCCCCCTTTGATGGACACTAGTAGCTTGTCTCTACTGTGCCCAGAACCAGAGATATCAGCCTTCCAGCTGCTGGTTACTGCTCCAGCTCCACACACCTGGTATGTAGTTTTATATACTCGTTGGCAGATTGCTCTGCCTCCTGAACTCTGATCCTCTAGTCCCCAGTACCATTTGGTAGGTGGGATTCTAAAATCCATTAAAATCTAAGAAATCTATTTCTGGGAACTGGAGATATCTGCAGCCAAGCAAGCTGTCCTCCACCAGAAAATTATGAATAATAAGCCCACTCCACTGTACACCCCTCCTCTGCATATTAAACATCCTCTACCACCCTGGAAGTTATGTATCAGGGCCCCTTCATTCAGCCCAATGCCCCCTTCTCCCACCCCATCTCCCACCATCTGTGCAGTAAAGGGGTAATTAGTGGAAATTACTGATCCAGGCCCTACATGCTGAGCGGTTGATATAATACCCCCTACCACCCGGGGGACATCAAAGCTTCCCCCTTCCCCCACCCCTACCGCTGGAGGATCGGTAGGTGCCCCAATACATTGCTATGCCCAGGGGTCTATACTGCTGTTGATGCCTATATATATATATATATATATATATATATATATATATATATATATATATATATATATATATTATATATATAAATATGTATGTGTGTGCAATATATATATATATATATATATTGTATTATTATTATTTATATACATTTGGTCTATCTATAATACTTCAACTGACCCGGCATATACTGGGTCACCTAAGTGTCCATCTCCGTGCCTTGCTCCGCCCCTCTGGAAACCCCCTTCTGAAAATCCTGCGTTTGCCCCTGCCCATCCCCCCCAGACCAGACACTACAAGCTCCATGCATGTATAGATGAATTGAGCCTGTCGTCCAACGTTCCGGGGTCCTGTCCTGTCCGACGTTCCTGGGTCCTTTCCTGTCCGGTTTTTACCCATACCCCAGGCTGTGTACAGCAATCTCAGGCACTCCGGAGCTTGTAGTGTGCCTCTCGTCTGTCCCAATGCATGGGTGTCCCGTCCAATGGGGGTGTCTGGGAGTCGGTGAGGAAGAAATTACAGCCTCCCTGTTTGGTTTTGGGGGTGTATTAACAACCAGAACGGTGCGGACCATATGGGGAGGCTGCAGTCCGTTTCTCCTCATCTCTCCGGTGATAACTGTTACAGCCCCACCCCCCTTCGGAAAGCCGGAGCTGCTCCGGCATTCCGGGATCCGTACCGTTATTTTTTTTTAACCTAATCCCTAAATAATGCGTCTTCCCCCTAGTCTTATGCGGCTCCATAGTTACTGCAGTCTCAGCTATCACAGGTTGCATGACAAGATGCACACATCAGCTCTTCAGAAGCCTGATAAGTGCTGGCAAGGGCCGGAATGATAAAGTCACCTTCTTTGTGATACCGGTTCTTTGGCATTTGATGAGGAACATTTCATTGTATTAATGGATCAGCTTCCTGTTTACTGCTCCAGAGCAATAAAACTTCTAATTCTGGCTGCTGCACTGGAATCCAGGCATGCGGACATCAAACGCTGTGTGCGAAATCTGCAGCGGCAGCCTTGGAAACAACGCCAGAACTTGTAATCAGTAAACAATGTGAGGAAGAACTTACAACGCAGGTCCAAGACATGAAGGCAATACGAAAATTGTTTCAGCATTCCACAATGGGGCTAATCCAGCGCAGAAAGCAGTAGTATGAAAATCGCAATCGGGTGATCTCTGCACACGTTTACAGAGTCATATTACGATTGCATCCTGGAAAGATGCAATCACAGTTTGATTGACAGCGGCAGGCATCAACAGGGGAGTGGTGCGGTGTTTAGTGGGACGACGTCCAGGAAACGCAGCCATGTTCAGACTGGTTTCTGGCCGGCTGTTTGATGACGGACGGAAACATGGTGGTGGTGCACCAACCTTTGCAGCAGGGGCAACCCTAAGCGCTGCAGCAGATAACTAAAGCATTTGCAGTTTTTCCGATTTTAGAAAAACTGCAACTGAAGATGAACCAAGCCCAACATTTCTATTTTCTGTACCATTATTTTCTGTATTTTCTCATTTCTTTAACATTGGTTATGCTGTGGGACTACACATGGGACTTGTGGTTCTCCATATCCCTACATGTAGGCTTGTAGTTTGACAGCACAACCCCAGGTAATTTTCAATTCATTTTTTTTTTTTTTTACAGTTAAAAATCAGCCCACTACCCACTGGCCAGCTCCGGGCTCTAACCTCGACAGGCAGAATGTCGACACTTAGAAAAAGGTAGACTTACTTTATCATACCTCCCAACTTCTGTCCTTATGAAAGCGGCCGAAAAGAGGGCGGGGCGTATGCAAATGAGGGCGCGGCTTATGCTAATTAGCCGTGACCTCATTTTCATACGAGAATAGATGCTGTGCGCATGCGCACAGCGTCTATTCTACTAGATTGGGGGTCTCCCAACTGCCACCCCCCGCAGCGGGACAATGCCTGCCGCGGGTGGGACAGAGGGACAGGACCCGAAAATCGGGACTGTCCCTCTAAAATCGTGACAGTTGGGAGGTATGACTTTATGTCAACATGGTCAAAAAGTTGACGTGAGTTTTTCCTGATTTTGTTCAAAAAGCGGCTTACCATCCAAATGGGCATAGAGTTAGGCTATAACAGTGTGCCCGAATAATGGGGAAAGGGCGTATTACACTGATTAGAGATGGGAAAAGTGACTCACTAAAGAGAGCGGTGATCACATGATCGCTCAGTGGAAAGAGCCGTTCTTTTGCACAACTCACTTTGAATGGTTATTTACGGTTTGAGTGTACTAAGTGTAGTATCTGTTCGTTTTATTTACATTACAACTGATTCTAGTAACGTAAAGTGAATTACGTACATTAATCTCACAGGTGGTTATTTTCACTTATTTTTCTATTTATCCTGACACTTTTTTGGGGGGAGGTTGTTTTAGTACAGACGGTGTAATGGTTATAACATAACTGCCTCACAGCGCTGAGGTCATGGGTTCTATTCCCACATGTGTTATATATACGGGGCAGTACGGATGGTGTAATGGTTACATTACTGCCTCACAGCACTGAGGTCATGGGTTCTCTCCCCACCATGTGTTATATATACAGGGCAGCATGGACGGTGTAATGGTTAGCATTACTGCCTCACAGCGCTGAGGTCATGGGTTCTATCCCCACCATGTGTTATATATACAGGGCAGTACGGATGGTGTAATGGTTACATTACTGCCTCACAGCACTGAGGTCATGGGTTCTCTCCCCACCATGTGTTATATATATAGGGCAGCATGGACGGTGTAATGGTTAGCATTACTGCCTCACAGCGCTGAGGTCATGGGTTCTATCCCCACCATGTGTTATATATACGGGGCAGTACGGATGGTGTAATGGTTAGCATTACTGCCTCACAGCACTGAGGTCATAGGTTCTATCCCCACCACGTGTTATATATACGGGGCAGTACGGACGGTGTAATGGTTACATTACTGCCTCACAGCACTGAGGTCATGGGTTCTATCCCCACCATGTGTTATATATACGGGGCAGTACGGACAGTGTAATGGTTAGCATTACTGCCTCACAGCACTGAGGTCATGGGTTCTATCCCCACCATGTGTTATATATATGGGGCAGTACGGATGGTGTAATGGTTACATTACTGCCTCACAGCACTGAGGTCATGGGTTCTATCCCCACCATGTGTTATATATACGGGGCAGTACGGATGGTGTAATGGTTATAGCATTACTGCCTCACAGCACTGAGGTCATGGGTTCTAACCCCACCATGTGTTATATATAAGGGGCAGTACGGATGGTGTAATGGTTAGCATTACTGCCTCACAGCACTGAGGTCATGGGTTCTATCCCCACCATGTGTTATATATACGGGGCAGTACGGATGGTGTAATGGTTAGTATTACTGCCTCACAGCACTGAGGTCATGGGTTCTATCCCCACCATGTGTTATATATATATATACGGGGCAGTACGGATGGTGTAATGGTTATAGCATTACTGCCTCACAGCACTGAGGTCATGGGTTCTAACCCCACCATGTGTTATATATAAGGGGCAGTACGGATGGTGTAATGGTTAGCATTACTGCCTCACAGCACTGAGGTCATGGGTTCTATCCCCACCATGTGTTATATATACGGGGCAGTAAGGATGGTGTAATGGTTAGCATTACTACCTCACAGTGCTGAGGTCATGGGTTCTATTTCCACCATGTGTTATATATACAGGGCAGTACGGACGTGTAATGGTTAGCATTACTGCCTCACAGCACTGAGGTCATGGGTTCTATCCCCACCATGTGTTATATATACGGGGCAGTACGGATGGTGTAATGGTTAGCATTACTGCCTCACAGCACTGAGGTCATGGGTTCTATCCCCACCATGTGTTATATATACGGGGCAGTACGGATGGTGTAATGGTTACATTACTGCCTCACAGAGCTGAGGTCATGGGTTCTATCCCCACCATGTGTTATATATACGGGGCAGTACGTATGGTGTAATGGTTAGCATTACTGCCTCACAGCGCTGAGGTCATGGGTTCTATTCCCACCATGTGTTATATATACGGGGCAGTACGGATGGTGTAATGGTTAGCATTACTGCCTCACCGCACTGAGGTCATGGGTTCTATCCCCACCATGTGTTATATATACGGGGCAGCACGGATGGTGTAATGGTTAGCATTACTGCCTCATAGCACTGAGGTGATCTGCAAGGAGGGTGTGTGTTGCAGGTGCTCCAGAGAAGGTAGAGACTCAGACTTTTGCAGTAGCTCCTCCTCTGGGAATCCCCAAGCAAGGGGACCCTGGTGGGGGAAGCTTGCAGGCAAGGGCCTGCTGTACCTTTCTATGGTACGTGGAGGAGGCCGTGCAGTTGAGAGCCGGTCCAAGAGGAAGAACATCCCTGCTGTTGCAACACCTGCAGCAGGAGCCTCAGACAAAGATACAGTGAGTACAATGGAAAATGTCCCCCCGGATGAATCCGGAGGTACCCCTGTGGCAAGCCAGCCACGAGGGGAAATGATGGAAGAACCCGGCGGGGATGCAAACGCCGGTGGTGACATAGCAGTCGCTGCGGGGGGACCTGGTGAAATGATGTCAGAAGAGTCTGAGGAAGAAATGCAGTCTGAGGATGAAGACTTAAGTGCAGAAGAAGATAATGCTTTTGAGAAAATGGGTCTGGAGGAATTAAATAAAGAGGCGAAAAAAGTTTACCAAAGAGTCTATAAAGCAAAGAAAAAGAGAAATTCTTGCCTTTCATGGGAGCGCCATGTATGGAGAGATAAGATTGTTACAAATTCAAAAATCTTGTCAAAATTAAAGACTCATATTGCAAAAAAAATGAAAGGTGAAAGAAAAAGCAAAGATTTACTTCAGGCGGAGAAAGGGTTAATTGCAAGCCAGGAGCTTCAGGATTCCCTTGCTCCAGCTGATGCAGATGAGTTAATGGAGAGCAGCTGCAGAGGAGGCGGCCTATTTCCTGCAAGTCCAGATCAACTGATGGAAAAAACCAGCAGCATGGAGATGCAGCTGCAGATTGAGAAGCCCATGCAAATGGACTCAGAGGAAAAGAGAGTGCAGCTAACAGCTGAGGTGGAAGGCACTGAAAAGATGAAGCAGGTCCCCCGGGACACAGTAAGTATGAAAGTTGCAAATGTTGTGTCTCGGGGAGACTCTGGTGCAAAGGCCCTTATTCTGATTGATGCGGACTTTACCGCGTTCTTACGGATCGCGTCTTTACGGCGTCTGCGCATGCGTGGAGAACGCTACGCGCATGTGCCACGCCTTGACTCGGTACCAGTTCGGACAAAGCCCGTCCAAAACTGGTCACCGCAATCAGTCGGGAAATAGGGGCGTATTATGGGCGTCATGCGGAATGACACATGGGCGTAGTTTCAAAGTGGGCAAAACGGGGCGGAAACATGGGCGGACACGGGGGAGTACACTTATGTTGGGGGGCGTACATTCGGAAACCACTCCGAATGCACGCGAGCAAAAAGGGCTGAAATGTGCGGTGTCCACAAGTGTACTATTGCTTTGCGGACACCACTCGTTCATGCGGTAGGCGAACGTACGCCTAATGACTACAACCATTAACACCTGAACCCAATACAATCTACTCCTTTACTCATTACTCACTAATAGGACGCTTGTCAGTGCTTTAATTGAAACCATTGCACTTCAATTGCTGTAAGGGTTAATGTGTGCTATGCATGTGTTAGGCATGCTTGTAAGGATATATTGGAATCTAATTGATTCCAATTCCAAATAAGCAGTTTTTTATGAGGATAGGTAATTGAATAAGTGGGTCATGTGATGTCTTGCAGAAGATACTTCATAGTGGGTTGTTTGGCGTAAATCCTCCGCTTACGTGCGGTAGCACCGCTTGGCTCCCGTTCGGATGCGGTATTCCCGAGCATACTCTGTAATACTCTGTAATACCGTGCCGAATCGGAGTGTTTCTCCCGCACACGCATGGTTTGTATGTCGTCCGTAAACACGCCCTGTTCTTAAAGAGTGAGTCCGTCCGAATGCGGAGGACACGTGGGCGTTTCTACGGACGATGGCCGCATGCGGCAAAACACCGTGGCGTGCGGACCGCTCCGTAAGAATGCGGGAATATCCGCACAGATCTGAATAAGGGCCAAAGTCTGAAACCAATGAAAAAAACTGTATGATACGGGACAGTGCTCTAACTCCGGCTGTGGGTGCAGGTAAAGGGGAAAGTTATGTCTACATTGCAGACAGTACTCCCAACCTTGCAGGGGCAGCTGGGGGAGGGGGAAATATGGACAGTGAAAAAATGGATACAAATTGTGCGATGAAGGATGATGGGCAGATGCCCGGACCGAGCAATGTTACTGCTAATGCCCAAAAATGTTTTAAAGGTGTTAAAGAAACGGCTGAGAGTAATGATAATGTTTCTACCAGAAATGTAAAATTGTGTGAAGCTGAAAAGTTGGCACAAGACCAAAAATGTTTAAATAAGGCAAATTTAAAGGCTGATGAGGCACAAATAATGCAAACTGTATATGGGGATGTACTAGTACCTGAAAGAGCTGGGGCTGCTTTCAAGTTGATTGCAGAAAACATCCGTACAAAGAAAGTGCAGGTAAAAGCCGGTGATGGTAGTGGAGTTTCTGAGCTTGGAACTCCAGACCCAATTCAAATGCCAGCACCTATATCTTATGCCAATATGATAAAACAAATAAAAGAAATGAAGACAGACAAAGTCAGGTCATGAGCCAGAGTGTAATTCAGAGAAGGAGAAATGTGATACAGTTTAAGTGGGTTCAGTCAGATCCGGTCCCCACAAAAGAAAAAATTTCTTAATTTCTTTACTCTGGATTGCAGTGCTCATGACCTAACGGCATGTATCCATCCAGAAAGGTCTCACATTTTTGATCTCAGTTTTGGTTTTATGAGGAAAATGAATGAGGTTGTAGACCAATGGCAAGTAAGAAAATTTGAAGAAGCTTATAAGGGCTATGAAATTGTATCAGTGTCAAAACCAGAGAATGTCAGAGCAAGGATATTGGTGAGGGATGAAACTATCCCAGCTGACGACATAAAGTACTGGTTGAGTAGACAATGCATCTGGATAGGGGACATGGTTAAGGTTGGACACACCTTAGGAGTCTGGGGAGGTGCATGGTCTGTGCAGATAAGACTACACCAAGTTGAAGGAAGGACAAAACATCTCCCTTCGGCTGCTTATATCGGGAGAGATCGTATACAGGTGTTCTATCCAGGCCAGCCAAGGACCTGCTTTCGTTGTGGCGAAGAGGGGCATATGAGCAGTGAATGTGGAAACGTAAAATGCTCCCTCTGCAACGAGGCAGGTCACCCCTCGAGGTCGTGTAACATAGTAAAATGTAACTTGTGCGGCCTTGAGGGGCATCCCTACAGTAGATGCCCAGAATCTATGCGCCATATGGATAGAACACCTGGAGCGGGAACAAAGGGGAAATTCAAAAAGGCTACAGTAGGAGAGGAGACTCTGGTAGTTTGGGAAAGAGACAAAGAATCAGAAAGGGAGGAACAGTTTCAGGAAGTGAGGAAGAGGAAAAGTGCCACAAAAAGGAAAGGGGATGAAGAGATAGTGAGCATATCCAACAGGTTTCTAGTTTTTTCTGAAGAAGATGAGGATAGTGAGGAGGAGGAGGAGGAGGAGGAGGAGGAGGAAGTCTATAAGGAAGGGGAGACTTTAGCTCTTAGGAAAGTTGAGAAAGAAGTAGGGAAGAGAAAGAAGAAAAAAGCAAATAAGAAAGGGAAAACGCAAGGGAAGAAAAGTAAGAAGGAGGAAGGAAAGGGGGAGAAAATAGAAAAAGTAGCCTTGGAGACAGGGAAAGTGGTAAAATTAATTAGTTCAAAAGAGAAAAAGGGAGAAGGGGAGCATGAAACAATACACAGAGAGGTGGTGACAAGGGATGAAGGAGAGCAAGGTGACCCGGAAAGAAACAGAGTAAACTTGCTAAATGTCTCAGACAGGCCTCCTGATCCTGTAAAAACAAAATGATGGTTTGTCTGAGGGTATGGCTGAGGATATGGATGTGTTGGGTGGTGGTGAATGTAAGGATGGTGGTGGGTCTGGTGTAAATAAGTAAAGGATTTGGTATTGCCCTACATTATGGTTTTTTGCATGGATCCTCACCCCATAAGATGTGCCACAATTAATGTGGCTTCTATACATTCTGAGCGAGCTCGGTTCATGGCTTTTGATTTTTTTAGAACAGCAGAGGTAGACATCTTTTTCCTCCAGGAGACCAGACTGAGGACCCTAGAAGCCTTGCATAAGGCTAAAAGGGATTGGAGTAGGGGGCCCTCATTCTGGTCTCTTGCGGCCGAGCCGTATACTGGGGTGGCGGTACTTTTTTCCGGCATGGTAACCGTGCACAGAATCATAGAAATTGAAGTAGGAAGATGTATGGTTTTGGATGTCACCTTTAGAGGACATGACCTAAGGCTGATCAATATCTATGGTCCCCAAAAAGCTTGGGATAGGAAATGTCTTTTTGAGGTGATAAAACCATTCTTATTCACAGCCCAACAGGTCGTTTTTGGTGGTGATTATAACACTGTTGTAAGAACCAAAGACAGAGGAGGTACCAGTAGCAGTAGGACCTTGGGCTATGATGCAAATTATTTAGTTAGAATGGTTAGAGAGGCTGGTCTGGTGGATGTCTATGTTAGGCATACTCCAGACCTCACTGGGTACACTTTTTATAGCGGTCAGAATAAAAGTAGAATAGATAGATTTTTTGTCAAAACAAATTCAAAAACTCTGCCTTCCAAGGTGGAGCCAGTAGAATTTTCAGATCACTGCTTTCTTAGTTTTTCATTGAATGCTTCACAGTCCATCCAGAAAGGGAGGGGTCTGTGGAGGCTGAACTCAGAGCTCCTAAAGGAAGAGAGTGTGAAGCAGTCTCTCAGAGGTCTCTTTGAGGATCATGAATCACTGTTGGAGGCAGGATGGAGTAAATCAGAGTGGTAGGAGGAAATGAAAAAGAAGGTCCAAGGTTTTTTCAAAAGACTAATTAAAAACAGAGGATTGAAAAAAAAAGAGTGCCTACTATGTTCTTAAAAGGAAATTGGATTTCTTGATCTCTGAGGGTGGAGATGGTGGGGAAATCTCCCAGGTGAAGGCTCAGATGAAGGAATTTCAGTATAACCGATTGGCATCTTTGATTCTGGAGAGGGATTATGGTACATACCACTCACCGGATCCCTACCAGAATTGTAGAAAAGCCGTCGAGGCAAGAGAAGTCAGTGGCCTATATGATGGAAGGGGTGTGCTTCAGGAGAGGAGGGAAGGCATCCTGGAAGTCATTAGACCCTATTATTCTGATCTTTTGTCTGAGCAAGCACCTATCAGAGAGAGGATGGAGACTTTTCTGAGGGAGACACCAGGTCTGATGGAGCCAGATGGCTCTCTTGAGTGTTT
The DNA here is from genome assembly GCF_055691185.1 of Crinia signifera. Taxonomy (NCBI): domain Eukaryota; kingdom Metazoa; phylum Chordata; class Amphibia; order Anura; family Myobatrachidae; genus Crinia; species Crinia signifera. Next base: position 17,583,832 of record NC_139219.1, read on the forward strand.
GGACAATAAGATTGGAGTAGAGGAAGTTAGGGAAGCAATTGATGGTTTGACATAAAAAAAGTCACCTGGACCGGATGGTCTAACATCGGAGTTCTATAAGGAATTCTCTGATGTATTAGCTCCCCGTCTCACGGATGTGTTCAATGCAAGTTTGGAGGAAGGAAATCTGCCTCCTTCCATGAGACGGTCGGCTCTAATCTTATTGTCCAAAGGAAAAGACCCAGCCCGTATTGAGAATTGGCGCCCCATCGCTCTTCTTAATACGGACAGGAAGATTTTGGCAAAAGTTTTCTTTAACAGAATAATGGAGTTTTCTGAGAGGCTTCTCTCCCCCTCCCAGCACTGTACAGTGAAGGGGCGTAGCACTTTTAGTGCGGTCCTTGGTGTCCGGGAAGCCGTGGAGCGGTGCAGGGCTGGGGGGGAAGGAAAATTCCTGCTGGCCTTGGATCAATCTAAAGCTTTTGACCGTGTCAATCATGAGTATCTTTGGAAATTACTTGAAAGGTATGGCTTTCCGTCAAAAATGGTCAATTGGTTAAAGGTTCTTTATAAAGAGGCCGAGAGCTTCCCGCTTGTGAATGGTTGGGTAGGGCCCAAATTTGGGGTAAGCTCGGGTGTGCGTCAGGGTTGCCCCCTGAGCCCTCTTTTATACGTGTTTGCAATTGATCCTTTCGTGAGGAGGATTGAGAGCAGCAGGTTGGAAGGGGTGCAGCTGTCACCGGAGTGTACTCTAAAGGTGGTAGCCTATGCAGATGATGTTACGTGGTCTTGTCAGCGGAGGAGGAGGCAAGTGACATCAACCAACTAGTGACTGATTTTTCTGAGGCGTCTGGTTCGAAGATAAATCAAGACAAGTGTGAAGTTTTCTGGATGGGGGAGGGAGGGAAAGAATTTTCTCTCCCGGACACCCTCCCCAGGCCTAAAGATAGTATCAAAATATTAGGCATCCAATTTGATCACGGAGATTATTCCTTGCTAAATTGGGGAAGAAAGCTAGATGATGTCACCAAGAAGGTCAATTTCTGGAAAGGGTGCAAGTTCTCCCTGAGAGAAAGGGTTGACATTTGCAAAACTTATTTGATACCAATGTTCCTTTACATCAGCTATGTCTGTTTTTTGCCTCAGTCTTTGTGGTCTAGATTATGTTCCGTGTTTTTTCAGATGTTCTGGGGAAACAAGATGAACATAGTCAAGAGAGGAATCACGTACAGATCGAGGGCAGAAGGGGGCCAGGAAATGGTCAATCCTGTAGTCCTTTTTGTAACAACTTTTTTGAAATTGAATGTGGGAGGTCTATTTTTAGACAACCCCCCTCGATGGGTACATGGTTTCATGGAATGGATGTCTCCTTATTCTAGAACATGGATAGATGGTGGTCGGATGGGAAGACCTTGGACCAGCTGAGGTTACCTTCCGATTTACGTGATTCAATCCATAAAGATGATTACCAAGTGGAGTTTGAAGGTGGGTGATGTGAGAGATCTCTCGAGAAAGGAGATGGGGAAGAGGATCTTGCAGACCTACTTTTATGCTCCACTGGCTTTGAGAGATTGCCCAGGGGATGTCTGTTCAGCTGGGTTGAAACTGCTTAATGAGCAGAGGATCCCACTGAAGTTTAGAGACATTGGGGCAGATGTATGAACCAGCGTTAAGTGCAAAAATGCACTTAACGCTGGTTAACTGGGGGGGATTACGATTTTGGTAATGTATCACTAGCGCACCTAACGTGCGCTAGTGACAGCCCGCCGAGTTACGCTCGGCGGGGCTGTCCCTGCAATCCCCCCCAGGGATTAATGGCCGGGGCGATGTATTAACAGCCTTCAAGGCGTTAATTCGCCCCGGCCGCTTCGCCAGCTCAGGGCTAGCGCTGTCCTATCCCCCACTATGGGGACAACGCTAGCCCTGCGTCTGGCTTGGGCTGCGCTGGAGATCTTGCGGTTTTTGCGAGATCTCGCGCATGCCCAATGCGGCCGGCCGGGGGACAGGAGATAGCGCATCAGTATTAACTGATGCGCTATCTCCAGAAAGGGACATTGCCGAAGGGGGGAGTTAACGCTCCCCCGCTTCGGCAGACAAGATGTTAATACATCTTGTCGATGTCCCTTCCTGCTTCGCCTCGCTATTGAGGCGAAGCAGGAAGTATCATAGCGGCGCGATAAGCGCTGCTATGATACATCTGCCCCACTGCCTGGCTTTCTTTCCAAGGGAGACTTTACATTAAAGGGAATATTAAGTTTAGAGGTGCCAATACCCGTGATTGTCCACGTGAGGAATGTCCTGGGGAGGAGGAGACAATGGACCATTTCTTTCTTAAATGTCCCTTCAATGTAAAAATGTATCAAGATGTCTCAGTTGCTCTAGGGATCCCTTGTCTTTCGGGGCTAAGTTACCCGGAGTGGGTCTATGGGGCATTCAAAGGTTATGGGAATTTTGATTTATGCACAATTTATATGATTAGTTTAGCAGTCAGGTATCACACGTGGAATGCACGGTGTCATGTTATATTGAGACAAAAGATCCTCCCTGTTAGGACGGTGGTGGGTCTTATTCTACATGAGGTGAAGGTAATGATGGAAATGGAAAAGGAGAAGCTGGATGCCATCAGCTGGTCTCGCTTGTGGGGCCAGTTGAAACCTCCTTAGTAGGTGGCAAATAGTAGAACCTGGAACATACTGGGACTCTGTTCTTTTTATTTTCACACAAAATAGGGGGGATATGGAATATGAAATAAAAGAATGTTTTACATACATGTTTTGCTAGTACCAGATCCTTCACTTAAAAAATAAATGTAGGTGGAGAAAATGGTTGGGGGGAGTAAATGAAGAGATGAAAGGCGTCTTGTGGGTAAGGGTAATGAATGTGTTCTGTATTAAAGGTGATGGGTATAGTGGTGAAGGGGGAGGAGAGGTGTGATAGGAATGAATGTAGTGAGAATGAATGAAGATGGAAAGAAGGGAGGATAAGGTAAAAATGATGGTAAGTTTAAAAGTGGAGTGGAAGGAGAGATGTATGGGGAGGTATGAGTATGAGAGGGTATGAGACAGGGTGGATGTTTTGGAAAAGGAGAAATGGTGGAGCTCAGGATCAGGAGAAAGTACAGAATAAGAAAGTTTATTTTGTATAAGATTGTTAGGTGGTGGAGGTGAAGGTGTAAAAAAAAAATGGTGGGAAGGTATGGGGATATGGATCAAATTGATGTTTGTAAATTTATGTGAAATTATATTTTATACTGTATATGAAATGGTATATATTTTTGTACAAAAGGTTGCAATCTTCAATAAAGAAGCATTGTCATGGGTTCTATTCCCACCATGTGTTATATATACGGGGCAGTACGGATGGTGTAATGGTTAGCATTATTGCCTCACAGCGCTGAGGTCATGGGTTCTATTCCCACCATGTGATATATATACGTGGCAGTACGGATGGTGTAATGGCTACATTACTGCCTCACAGCACTGAGGTCATGGGCTCTATTCCCACCATGTGTTATATATACGGGGTAGTACGGACGGTGTAATGGTTAGCATTACTGCCACACAGCACTGAGGTCATGGGTTCCATCCCCACCATGGCTCTAACTGTGCAGAGTTTGTATATTCTCCCCGTTTTTGCGTGGGTTTCCTCCGGGTACTCCGGTTTCCTCCCACAATCCAAAAATATACTGGTAGGCTAATTGGCTCCCAAGAAAATAAACCCTAGAATGTCTGTGTGCCTGTACATGTGGTAGGGAATATAGATTGTAAGCTCCACTGGGGCAGGAACTGATGTGAATCTTCAAATATTCTCTGTAAAGTGCTGCGGAATATGTGTGCGCTATATAAGAAACTGTCAATAAATAAATAAAATAAATAAATAAAGCAATGCAATACTATCCGGAGTTAGTACATCTCAGCTGCCACAGGTGGCAGTGCTGAGCTCAGACATGGTGTGGAGTGAACTCTGCGGAGCTGGATGAACTACATTGCCCTGATGACTCATGAGTCCTTGCAAGTAGTTCAGTGAGTTCAGCTGTTTCATACAGATCACTGACTCATACAGCCCTAATGAGTCAGTCAGTACAGTCCCTCTAAGCTACCATGTGTGGCACTGCTGTGCTCAGACAAATGCATTGTATGAAATTGAAACTAAACATATAACAATAGGCCTCCAAGAAGAGCTGAAGAATGACCAGTTCACTCACGAGCGACCCATTCACAACGCCATGACGAACGCTTCCGTGGTTGGGGGAGAGGCTAAAGTGAAGCGAAATTACACAATTTGTGGTATTTTAGTCCCGTCCCTTTGCCGCAGACCAGCAATATCCCGAACTTGGTGCTGCGGTTAAGGGGGATGTGGGGGGGGGGGGGGAGCGAAAGACTTGCCAACCTTCCGGGGGGGCCGAGAGGGGGACAAGATTTTAGGGAGCCTCCCGGCCATTGCTAGAGGGTAGGCAAGTATGGCCTAGACACTGTTGGCGTAATTACCATAACCATGATATTATGTGGTACCAGGGGCGGATCCAGGATAAAATGACAGGGGGGGGCACCATGATAAAAAAGGGTTTGGGTGGGGGAGGGGCGGTGTTAGTGGTGCCAGTGTACATGCTAAGAGAGCGGCAGGAGAGGGTGGGAATGGAATAAAAAATAGGCCCTGGCATTTAAAGTACGCAGGCCCACCATGGCGACAAAATGGAAGGATGTAGTTGTGCGCGCGCCAAAGTCGCGCTCCGGAAAAGGGTGTGTGGCCACTCAACAGGGTGCGTGTCAACACCATATACAACTTCTACACATTATGCAACAAAATACTAGACCCCATTATACTTGCCCCTTACACATGATGCCAAATGGAATGAGCAAAATTCAAATAATGCCAAATGGATTGTGTCAAAATTCACATAATGCCACACGGATTGAGCCAAATGCATAAAATGCCATACGGATTGAGCCAAAATTCACATAATGCCACACGGATTGAGCCAAATGCATAAAATGCCATATGGATTGAGCCAAAATTCACATAATGCCACATGGATTGAGGCAAAATTCACATAATGCCACATGGATTGAGGCAAAATTCACATAATGCCACACGGATTGAGACAAAATTCACATAATGCCACACGGATTGAGACAAAATTCACATAATGCCACACGGATTGAGACAAAATTCACATAATGCCACACGGATTGAGCCAAAATTCACATAATGCCACACGGATTGAGCCAAAATTCACATAATGCCACATGGATTGAGCCAGAATTCACATAATGCCACACAGATTAAGCCAAAATTCACTATACACTTCATAAACAGGGACATTGTCCACCAAAGGCTCGCATTAAACATTTACACCATAATGTCCATTACACGTTAAGTTACACGCCATTATGTCCATTATGTGTTATGCCAAACACCATAATGCCTATTAAAAATTATGCTACATAAGTGCTGCTTCTCTACATGCTCATTGCTAAGGGTTCTATGCTCATTGCCAGAGGTTCCATGCTTGTTGCCATGTGGGATTACATGCTCATTGCCAAGGGGGAATACATGCTCGTGGTAAATGGGGGACAGCCGCCACCAGGCAGAAGTGATAGCCACTGACAGTGGCAGAGCCTGGCTGTATTCAGAGCACTGCAGGTCCCGGCTATTTGAAATAATACCCCTTTCACACCAGAAAATGCATTCCCAGGTTGGCCCCTTTTACACCAGCCTAGTCCCTGCATTTTCTGGTGTGAGGGGTAGAGAAAACCACCCCTCCCCCCTTTAACCAGTTATCTAATTTAACCGGCTATATCTTCGGAACCAACTGACCCATTTACATGAGACAAGTATCATATTGAATAACTTTTGAGTGGGCTTTGAATGATTTTGGTCCAGTGAAACTGGAACGTTTGGTTCCAGAGTAATCTGCCCTCAAAGAACATGAACAGCCATGAAATTACATTTCAAAAATAAAAAAAATCGGTTTACAGGCAATATTTCTGGAACTGATTGACCGATTTGAACCAGCCTGGTATCATATTGAAGGCCCAGCGATTTTGAATTGAATGAAATCAACCACAAGCTTCTGTGATGCCAGGGCGGGAACTGGCAGCCATCGGAACCAGGTGGGGGTCGGAATTGACGGGTCCCATATTATCCTATGGGGAAAAAACGTTACAGGTTTGCCAGGCGATATCTCCGGTTCCCGGGGGGCTAGAGCAGGGCCGGACTGGCCATCTGGCACTTCTGGCAAATGCCAGAAGGGCCGATGGCCTTGTGGGCCGGTTTTGTGCATATTACTAAGGGCAGCGCGGTCATTACAGACTACAGATTACAGATTGACGTCATGACGCCGCAGCGTCATGATGCGCCAGTGTCAGAGAGCCGCGCCAGCGGGGGTAGCTGAGCCTGAGGTGCCGGCCGCAGGTGTCAGAAAATGAAAGGTCCCATGGAGGAGGCAGAGAGAGCCGTGCTCCCCGCTCTGCATCCTCTCTCTCATTTCTGCTGTCCTGCCGGTCTGCGCTGCCTGTCACAGTGTGTGTATGACAGGCAACAGCACCAGAAGCCTTACACACAGAGCTGATCTGTACCTCCCAAGTGTCCGCGCAGGCTGGCTGTAATAACTGCGTCTGCCTGCTGCTTGATGGATTTCTCTGCTGCATGGAAGTTTTCACCCTGCACTCCGATTACAAGCCCGGCCCTCCCCCTCTACAAGATGCTGCTGCTTAGAAAGATTTAACCCTCTGCCATCCTGGTTTTTACAGTAAGCTTCAAAAGTGTGTTTAATTTTTGTATGTATATGTGTGTGTGTGTGTGGGGTGGTGGTGGGGGGGTAATGGGAATAATGTATTGTGTCATATTTTGAAGTGGGCATTACAGTTTGTGCCACAGTGTGTAACGGGCATTATGGTGGGTGCCATGATGTGTAGTGGGCATTATGATGTGTGCCAATGTCGAAATGTGTAATGGGCATAATGTATTGTGTCATAGTTTGTAATGGGCATTACAGTGTGTTCCACCATGTGTAATGGGCATAACTGTGTGTGCCACCATGTGTAATGGGCATTACGGTGTGCTGTATAGTATGTAATGGGCATTACGGTGTGTTCCATAATGTGTAATGGGCATTATGGTGTGTTCCATAATGTGTAATTGGCATTATGGGGTGTTCCATAATGTGTAATGGGCATTATGGTGTGTTCCATAATGTGTAATGCCTCCTTTTTGTGATGCCACGCCTCCTCTCCATGAGGTCACGCCCCCTTTTCGCCACGCGGCTTCGCCGCGCAAGGGTCATGTCTGCTTCAGGTGGGCCTGTGTGCTGAAAAATGCCAGGGCCGATTTCTGATCCCAGTCCGGCCCTGGGCTAGAGACACGGGGCTGGGCTCGTTGGAAAGCCCTGGTCCTCAGCTACAAAATAAACGACAGGGGGGCACCTGCCCGGGTGCCCCCCCCCCCCTGAATCCGCCACTGTGTGGTACTACACAGTATCATTGCTTCATATGGCTTGTAGCCTTTGTCAGTATAGAGATAGACACTCACAGTGAGTATACAGAGGGCAGGGCAGACACATTCTGAATGACAGCACTTGCATCCCAAACTGACAACACCCTTCATGTCTAATTTACCACATTTGGTGCTAATTTTACAGTTACTGTCTCATAATGATGAATGAGGAATAGGAAGTGCATCCTGTTCTATTTGGGGATCACTACCTTTAAATAACGTTTCCTCCATAAACAGAAATGATTCCTGTAAATCGTTGTGGTCATATTGGCCGAAATAAAATACAAAGATCCCCACCAGAGACACAATACAGACACATAATCCTTTATATTACAATGAAGGGGCATTTGTTTTTATAAACGTAAATTCTTTCAACTGTTCGATTGTTGTGTATAAAGAGAGGAAGTGGATGATGGATTATGGAATTTTTGTATCATTGTTAGGACTGATTACACAAATTTACTGTACGTACAGTACTGTGCACAGCCTTGGAAGACAGTGCTGAAACAATGCATCACAGCTCAGGGGCAAACGCAGGATTTGCAAAGGGGGGAGAGGTTCCAGAAATGGGTGGAGCCAAGCATGTGGGTGGAGACTGACATCACAAAAGCAGGTCGGTCCCGGGATTGGGAACCCGGGTCCAACCCGGTCCGGCGTTTTAAGATTAATCCTCAATAAATGGGCGACCTGAGTCAAAATGCTGGGTTGGTTGACCCAGGTCATTTGGTGTGGTGCGTTCACACTGCACCTCGACTCGGGTCAACATGTCACCAACCCGGGTGTAACCCAGGTTATTTGTACGATGTGAAAGGGGTATTAGGTGTCCCAGTATATTCGGCGTCTATTACACTAGTGTGTTTGTGTGTGTGTAATAATGATTCTACAGCACAAAACAAGCATCAGCACCCAGTGTCTTAATTCAATTCAATATGTATTAAAAATATAATCACAGTCCAACATTTGGGGACACATTGAAATACATATATATAGGGGGAAAGCCGCTCAGTGTGTATGTGTATGCATATATATTAATCACTTAAAAGTGCCACCAGGAAGACAGGCTACAGATGCTGATAACTGAAACACTCATTGGTTGTCTTGGTTGGTGGAGGGACAGCCACGCAGATCAAAAGGAACAGCAGCTAGGCTAGGGGGAACAGAGCATGAAGTCTTGCAGCACAACCCACGGGACTTCAGAAAGGGGGTGGGGCCTAATGGCGAAGGGGCAAGGCTTATATTACGGGTCGCGAAATGTGTAATAAACTAAATTTGATCTGCCAGGGGGTTTCTGGGTACGCAGGCGTGTGCCACTGCAGCAGAGTAATGGGCCCCATACATCAGCAATCACAATTTATGGATTTTCAGATATTGGGATATTTTGGCCAGATAAATGGATTTTCAGATCTATCCGACTTTGCCCACACATTACAGTTTTTTTCAGTGATCAGCAGATTTTTCCATCTAAAGATTGCATCTTTATATCTGGAAATTGCCCCAATCGATTGTCATTTCAGCTGTTCATAATGTAAATAGATGGAGAAGACGAATTGGGAATGCCCACACATCTAAAAAAGATCTGCAGATAATACCAGATTATTAAACATGTTTAAAAACCTGATTAAGCAATCGATTGGCGATTGTGATTGGGATTGCCAAAAGGGGGAGCCCACACATCTAAAATTAATTGTGGCAATCATCTCCATATCTGAAAATTGTCACAATTAATTGCTGATGTATGGGGCCCTTAACACTCTAACCATTAAATCTATTGAATGTTTTGTTCTGAGATTAGTAAGGGACCCTTATTTTTAAGGCAATGGACTGGTTGCTTTATATTGGCAACACATATCCAACTAGTAAGCCCGCTCTAAGCAAATGCATTGAAAGCTAGTCGATGTAGTCTCACTTGCTGCCAACAGATGGCAATGTTTCGGAGTCACATGGACACTAATATATATATATATATATATATATATATATATATATATATATATATATAAAAATACATATATATATATATATATATATATACTGCTCAAAAAAATAAAGGGAACACAAACAACACAATGTAACTCCAAGTCAATCCCACTTCTGTGAAATCAAACTGTCCACTTAGGAAGCAACACTGATTGACAATCAATTTCATGCTGTTGTGCAAATGGAATAGACGACAGGTGGAAATTATAGGCAAGTAGCAAGACACCCCAATAAAGGAGATGTTCTGCAGGGGGTGACCACAGACCACTTCTCAGCTCCTGTGCTTTCTGGCTGATGTTTTGGTCACTTTTGAAAGCTGGTGATGCTTTCACTCTAGTGGTAGCATGAGACGGAGTCTACAACAGGGTTGCCGACCCTCCCGGAATTCCCGGGAGTCTCCCGAAAATCGGGTCCTCCTCCGGCCTCCCGGAAGGGTGGGCAACCCTCCCGGAATCTGGTGGAGCCCCCCGAATCGCGGCATTTAAATGCCGCAATCCGCGGGTCTCAGAGGAGGGGGAGGGGCTAAAATGGCACAATCGCGTCATTTTAGCCCCGCCCCCTCCATAGAGATCAGTCATTTTGCCTGTTTCTCGTAATGGGGGCGGGGCTTAATGACGTCACAGTCAAGCCCCCCCCCCCCCCCCGATCGGGTAAGGAAAGTCTCCTCTCCGGGCTTCTCCCGGAGAGGAGCATTTATAAGTCGGCAACCCTGGTCTACAACCCACACAAGTGGCTCAGGTGGTGCAGCTCATCCAGGATGGCACATCAGTGCAAGCTGTGGCAAGAAGGTTTGCTGTCAGGGGCGTATTTAACTATTTAGCGCCCCCCCGCCGCACATGGGGGGGCGCGCCCCCCGCCGCACCTAACCTGCCCCCCCTTCTTACCCGCGGTCTGCGTCTCGCCCGGCTCTCTGTCGGGACCTTCCTGACGTCACGGTCCCGGCGGGCTCCTGCTGCTACAATGAAAACGGACTCTTAGAAAATGTCTGCCCCCATACTGCAGACAGAAAACTGTCTGCAGTATGGGGGCAGCCATTTTCTAACTGTCAGTTTTCATTGCAGCAGGAGCCGGCTGGGCCGTGACGTCAGGAAGGTCCCGACAGAGAGCCGGGCGAGACGCAGACTGCGGGTAACTATAGCCCCGCAGCCCCCCCGGCGGCGCCCCCAATTTCTCTGTGCCCCCCTGCCACCGCGGGGGCTGCGGAGCTATAGTTACGCCACTGTTTGCTGTGTCTGTCAGCGTAGTGTCCAGAGCATGGGGGCACTACCAGGAGACAGGCCAGTACATCAGGAGACGTGGAGGAGGCCGTAGGAGGGCAACAACCCAGCAGCAGATCTGCTACCTCCGCCTTTGTGCCAGGAGGAGCACTGCCAAGTCCCTGCAAAATGACCTCCAGCAGGCCACAAATGTGCATGTGTCAACTCAAAAGGTCAGAAACAGACTCTATGAGGGTAGTATGAGGGCCCGATGTCCACAGGTGGGGGTTGTGCTTACAGCCCAACACCGTGCAGAATGTTTAGCATTTGCCAGAGAACACCAAGGTTGGCAAATTCGCCACTGGTGCCCTGTGCTCTTCACAAATGAAAGCAGGTTCACACTGAGTACGTGACAGACATGACAGAGTCTGGAGATGCCAAGGACAACGTTCTACTGCATGCAACATCCTCCAGCATGACCTGTTTGGCAGTGGGTCAGTAATGGTGTGGGGTGGCATTTGTTTGGGGGGCCGCACAGCCCTCCATGTGCTCGCCAGAAGTAGCCTGACTGCCATTAGGCCTTGTGAGACCATATGCTGGTGCGGTTGGCCCTGGGTTCCTCCTATTGCAAGACAATGCAAGACCTTATGTGGCTGGAGTGTGTCAGCAGTACCTGCAAGATGAAGGCATTGTTGCTATGGACTGGCCCGCCCGTTCCCCAGACCTGAATCCATTTGAGCACATCTGAGACATCATGTCTCGCTCCATCCACCAACGCCACGTTGAACCACAGACTGTCCAGGAGTTGGCGGATGCTTTAGTCCAGGTCTGGGAGGAGATCCCTTAAGGAGACCATCCGTCACCTCATCAGGAGCATGCCCAGGCGTTGTAGGGAGGTCATACAGGCACTGGAGGCCACACACACTACTTAGCCTTAAGGCCCACACACTGGGCGATTTTGAGCTGAAAGATACACAAAACAGCAAGTATACGACCCGGCGTTGAGCAGTGATGTGCACTCCTGCATCATTGCTGGGAAAGCTGCTGCTGCAAAGCCACCCGATTTATATTTTTATTGGCTTTATTTTTTGGCTTCGTTCTAATTGTGAAAGTTGCATTGTATACTTTATGTGACATAACTCCTGGGTGATTGTCACAGTTCACTGGAGATTAAGTGGCATGGCAAATGATACAAATAAACATTTAGATAAACTAATATTTTTATGTGGTTTTTGCATGCACATTGCACAAATGTTTGTCTTACACTGGTTGTTGTTATCATCAGTAAGAACATGCCATCTTGTGGCGGAATTTGTGTAATGCAGGGTATACGTAGTATACATGCATCCCGAAACTGTCCAACTCCTGACTACATTGAAATGATGCCTTATATTCACTATTTTAACCATAATGCTCTGTTGCATCTTAAAATTCATACAAAAAACTTTTAATTCAGTTAAATGCCTATTTCCAAATAAGATATTTACAATGATACTACTTTCCAGTTACTTGCTGACGATTAATATACAGACACTTTTGATGAGTGATCTAATACAAATATATGTTTGTTTTCAGACTAGAAAAGGATGATCAGCAACTTACTCACTTTATGGCTTTAGATTTCAATTAAGGCAATTATTATCTCAAAGTTCAGTGGTTATGGTGAGATATTCCCGAACCTTATGTTTAGGGCTTCTTAAAACTCTAGTAATAAAATAAAGAAGATACAGGCAGTGGCACCAAAGTGAGGGAGGTACAAATTGACCCGGCCTAGGTCTGATAGAGGGGTCTGGGTCTGCCGCAGCTCCAGGCCCCCACATAACTATAGGCCCGTCACCAGACACCAGCTGCCACATGATTAGCTTCAAACCATAAGCATTAACATTGCATTTCTATTTTACACAATCATGCAATGTTTGTACTTTTATTTAATTAGGAAGACATTGGGGTGTATATTGTATGGGTTCCAATGTCTGCATGGCATTGTCCTCATCTTCTCCACTTCCCATAATAGACCCTTGAACATTTTCCATTCATAAGGCCATTAAGGGGGGGGGGGGTTGTTCGCCTAGCATACCTCCCAACATGACCCATTCTAGGAGGGACAAAATGCTCTGCTCCTGGACTTCCTTGCCAGTGGCAGTTGCAGAGGTGGGACTGCACCGCTGTCCAGAATTCAAATATGGGAGCCACACCTGCCAGTGATTCCCTGACTGTGGAGTTTTGGGTGGCAGTTGGTGGGGCTCCCCTATCTGAATATTGGACTTTGCTGCAGCCCTGCAACTGCCACTGGCATGCAAGTCCTGGAACAGAGCATCTTGTCCCTCCTGGAATGGGTCATGTTGGGAGGTATGGGCTAGGCTGCATTTACGATGTCCCCAGTCTGACACTGCGGGGTAAGATTATCTATTGAAGATGGGATGTTTCCCATAGCACAACCGATCAGATTACACTTCCTATTTATTTTGCACCTTCCAGAAAATAATAGATAGAATCTAATTGGTTGCTATAGGCAACCCCAAGCCAATGACCCAGTCCACCCTGTCAGGTTTTATATCGCTGGATAAAGCCCCTGCATAGGTAGCTAATTATACACACAACACATGCTTTCTCGGTTACTCTATAAAGCATTGTATTAATCATATTGCACATCAGACGCCAATATAAAGACACATTACTCTATGGCATTGATGGCTAACCTGACACTCCACCTGTTGTTGAACTACACATCTCAGCATGCCCTGCATCAGTTTTAGCATGGCCAAATAGCAACACTGTAGCAGGGCATGCTGGGATGTGTAGTTCAGCAACAGCTGGAGTGTCAGGGTTAGCCATCACTGCTCTATAGTAAGAGTATCGGCTCTGGTTGTTGAGTCCAAGCACTGTTTAATAGTCAAGGTGCTTCCTGCTGCAATTAGAGCACGGTGACCGGAGTCAGTAACCTCTTCATACGTGACGGGTGTTCTGTCGGGAGCTCTTGGTGTCCCAATTCCTAGTCTCCCCCTCACGCCTGTATTCTGATGTGTGTGGAATGCACATGTGGGTTGCCCAGATAGTCAGATGGACAGGTAGACATGGAGCAGAGGCAGAAGAATCACAGCAACAGGTACCTGGAGCAGGGATGGAGAAGCACTCTCGGTGGTGGAATCGGGACACATAGATACACAGGTGGCAGAAGGCTGCTTGCAGCAGGGAGGCAGGAGCCGGAATATACAAGTTTGAGGCAGGAGCCGGAACCCAGGTGTGTAGGAAACAGCATGGAAGCCTGCAGCGCGATTCAAGCTGGCGAATGCCAATACAGCGCTAGTGGGTTTCACTGGGGGAAAGGAGGAGATAACAGCGTCCATATAAACACTGAAAAACAAATGATATAAAAGTTTACAGATAATAACGTCCTCTACTCCCCAGGATTCCATGTCATTACATTCTTCCTTACGTGATGTTTGTTGTTGTTCTGCCACCTTTGTCAATTGATTGACTTCTATCTTGAGCAGGTCATGTAGGCTGGATGTAGGCCCTAAACTGACGGATTTCAGTCCCTGGATCGGAGTCTTTAATCCCAGGATACCAGGATCGGTGTATCCTGGAAGATGTGTGCGCTATATAATAATATTTTTTTTAAAGTACTCAATAATAAACTTTTGGACTAGGGGTGGGACGAAAATAATTCTGATACACTAGGGCGCCATGAGCCTAAAAAAGTTTGGAAACCACTGGCATAGGGCGATGTTGTTCAAATTTGCATATTTGAAGAACCAAAATCCACAGTGTAACACGGGCATTCCTTTCTTTGTTCATGTGCACCCACTGAAAGGCCCCACATTCCGTAACAAGTCAGAACTTTCTCCCTGCAGGGGTTTCCTTGTAAACCAAAGGGAAGTACATTATACTGGAACAGTCCCTCTGGGGTAGAGAAAGCTTTTTTTTGTTTTGGATAAGGGTATCCGCCAGTATCCTTTTTTAAAGTCACAAGTGGGTAACTATTGGATTTTTGGTAGGTCCTCTACAGCTCATCAACCCAGGGCATAGAGTAAGCATCAAACTCTGAGAACTTATTCAGTTTCCTAAGATCATGACAAAGCTTTATGAAGCCCTTGAAGGCTTTGGTATCGGCATAATCAGATTATTCCACTCAGAGGCAAAACTACCATTCCTGCAGCAGGTTTATTGCACCTGGGAAGTAAGGGGCCTAATGCTGCCCAGACCAGCAATGATTTCTTGAATTGGGTAGAGGAGGGGGGGGGGGGGGGGTTGGGTAGAGGAGGGGGGGGGGGGATTATATTTTTACACCTGGGCCCACCATTCAAAAGTTCTACCACTGATTCCGCTCACTGTTTTATTCATCTATAACCCTCAGGCTAAACAACTTCTCTACCTCTACCGCAGCCCATTTAGCCTCGGGAAGGTCTTTGTTTTATTACTATCCCGGGAGGCGTAATAATATCATGCTGTATTATTGAGGTTTTCACAGGGATGGCCAAGAAAACGTCCTCGTTTTAGGTTACCAGATCTATCTTGCTTTTGGAGGGGACTTAATGAGGCTTCATTAATTACCTGACAATTTGGATTTTTATATGGCCAATAAAAGTGAGCTTTCTGGTATTTCCTTTTCAAGGCTCCAATAAATTAATACCTCTTTCCTTCTACCCTCTGGGCGTACTTTGTAATTAACAGGCACTGCTGCCTCAATGATCTCTGAAGGACCCGGCCAATGAGCATACAATTTGCTTTCAGGGGTGGGAACTGACCGAACTGCAAACATTAAATAGGGTAAGAGCAGGTCTCAGCCTCTCTCACCCTGGAATACTACCTGCCTTAACATTTTCTTCAGAGTGCGGTTAACGCAATCTACTACTCCTTTTGTGGATTGTTTTTATTCAACCCCAAATAGACGGCCCAAATCTTTTATCAACTTAAGACATAATAATAGGTGTCGCCTATTTTGGGATTCCAAAGTGTGTACAAAGCATTACTAATTCCCAGGCGATAGTGCTATTACATAGCGGTATCTCCTCAAGGTACCAGGTGGTATAATCAACCACCACTTCCTCCAGATTTTTCCTCCAGACCTATCAAATCCATACCAATCTGCTCAAAATGTATGGAAATGATAGGTAAGAGAACCAAGGGCGCTTTAAACTCTGGCAGAGGTAGTGTCTATCTGCACATTGGGTATTCCAGGCAATATTTTTTTTTTGTAACCACAGCACAGATAATAGAATCTTTACTGAATTCTTTGGTGACCACACCACCTATGAGCCGCCTTCAGTACCAGCTGCTGGTGACTTCTTGGGACCAGCAACTGGTCAATTTTATTTCCTGCCCAAAAGCAAAATCATCCTTTGATACAAAATATGGGGTGCCTTCAGGTGGCAAAGTCGTTATAATGTATTTGACCAATTATCATAACATTTTTGGAAACATTTACAAGATTCCGATTATTTTGCTGATCTTGAGAAAAGTCCTGTAAGATTTTTTATTTTTTATCCACAGTTGACCAATGCTCCTCTTCCCCACTCGCTTCCTGCTGTTCACTGCTTAAGGTTTTATAACCTCAGGACTCAAGGCACATCACAGCTCTTCTTTATTTGGGTCTCTCAGCCGCTAGCTTCCTTTGGTTTTCACGCCAGGTAATTACTTCCTGTAACAGTGGAAAATTGCAGCCCAAGATCATAGAATAAGATGTCTTAGGGGCCATAGCAGCCACTATCTTAAATGGTCTACCTTATCTCATCACCTGTAGTTTCACTCAATCATATTCTTCTACGTCTCCATAAATATGATCCTTTTATGGTGGGTAAAACTCGTCAACTCCATCAAGCACCAATTTAATTGAAATGGAGAGTGCACTATGAGTATCAATCAAAGCCCAAACCTTCTGACCCTCCACCTGCATTTTCAAACAGAACAATGCGGTTTCTGTTGGGGAGGCGTTTCCTGCGAACAGGCTGACAAGTGGTTGGGCTGCTGTACCCATGCTACAGTCCATTGGCTCATTTTGGTTTGGGCAGTTCTGGCTTACATGAACATGCTAACCAGTCAAACATATCATTGCTAGCAGTTTATAGCTCTCCGAGGCAGGACCAGGGCATGGAAACTGGCCATAACCCTTTCTTGGTTTTATTCAGCTTTTTCAGGGTTTAAGTATAGTTCTACCACTACGTCTAACTTCTCAAAGTGCCCACTGTTGTACACCATGATCTAACACCCTTGTTGCATGGTCTAGAACCATGATCTCCATTATGCACTGAGAGGTGTAATCTGGCTTCAGTCAGGGTCTGGCTAGTCTTATACAGTTCAGCCAGCTAAAACCTTTTTGGCCCGAGAGGGTTTCAGGAGGCCAACTTTGCTGCCCACTTCTCTTCTAGCTATTTTAGCCTAGTATCAGGTCATTTTACTGGTCTTTAGGCCACATACAACAACATCAACAGTGTCAAGTTGTGACCAAATTACCCTTCTTAGCCAGCTTCATGCATCTTGCCAAGTGGCAGTACAGTAGGTAGTGCCCTGCAATGCTTCTGAGTGTTGCTGATATTAGATCCAGCCATCTTTCCAGTTCTCTTTGCCACACAGCAGTGTCCAGCAAAAGTGTTCCTGTTTGGGTGCCAAATGTGACAAGTATCACATACCATGGATGAAATACAAAATTAAAGGAGTTTATTTCTCCATAGGTTTCAGAGACTGCAAAGTTACAGGACATGCCACAAGTCATAGCCAGTCTTTATAAGCAGGATGTGAATTCCTTCAGAGACCAGCAAGTTCGAGGACTCCTATCACTAACCAATTTCAGCCTATTACCTGGCCAGCTTGTCCAGCATCAGGAGCCCTGTTATATCTCTGGAAGCATTTGAAAACCAACTGACAGATGTCTGCAAGCAGGCTTGCTTTAGACTTAACCCCATTTAATACCTGGCCTGGATTCAATGCAACAATACCGTGCCATAACCATATCTCTGCAAGGTATATTCCTGCTGACCCTGTCACGGTTTGACAAAAAAAAAAAAATTCGCTCAGACTGGTAAGTGTCTTTTCTTAAAGGACTTCTTTTTTTTTAAAGGACTTCTTTATGGTATCAATATCCACCTAAATGATTTAGTGTTCATTGAAAACTCAGCAAAAACCTTTATAAAATGGACTATAAAATTCAGAGATACTTGTGTGAGTGTCAAAGAAAAAGGAAAATCAGACTTTGATCCCCATTATCCTGAAGACTTTAGTGGCCTTTGTTAAATTGTAAAAGAAGAAAGCTTTGTAGAAATATACATACATCCTCAGCCACATCACAAGATATCTCTATGATGAACACCCGGACACCCAACTATATGCAACTAGGCTGTTTGACAAGCTCGTACCTCAATGTAAAGGGCTTCCATGTAATTGGATCACAGGTCTAATTAAAGAACTTTTTTTACACAAACATCAGCCTGGTGCCCACCGCACAGTGGCACCAGGGACAGCACCGGGCTTCAGCCTGGGAAGGTAAATTTTAGAAGGGGGACCCCTTTATTGTGGGTGTCCCCACTTCCCCAGGATCTGTGCCCAGGCTGACCAGTCAGGGGTTAATGTTTTGGCCAGGGGGACTTCTATAAAAAGTCTCCTCCCCTGGCTGTGGCATTACCCAGCTGGCTGGTTAGGCCCCATGCTGGTTGCCGAAATACAAGGGACCCCTACTCGTCCCGTCCCCCCCGTATTTTGGAAATCAGGATTGGCCCTTGAGCCTAGTGCTGGTTTAAAAAATTACAAGGAAATCTTATTTGGATTGTTCTTTGACTTTTTAAATTTTTTAAACCCTATGCCGTTTTTTGAAATTATTTATTTTTTCTAATATTTTTTCACTGCAGCCTGCACAGATCTGAGTGATCCATGTAGGCTGCCAACTTCTATTTGTATTTAGCAGCCGTATATAGGGCCGCTGAATACGAATCCGGCGAAATACACCCGCCTATGCCATCGCCAAATACGAATCAGTAAATACGGTAGAATAGTAAATCTGCCCTATTTACGATTCGTATTTCGGGAAAAATACGACCGATGGTGGTCGCATTCATTTGTATTAAGAATACAAATACCAGTCATATTCTCGGTAAATTTCCCTCTATTTGTTTTCATTCTATCAAATGAGCTGTGAAATCATTTTCTTACGCCTTTATCAGTGTTTTGCTGGCAGCAAGATTTATGTTTAATTTACTTTATTTTGGGATCATATTTCTTCCCAGCTTCCAAAGTGACATTATAACAATATTGCATTACAATCCATATAGGAAGCAGATTGGATAGATATTTCTAAAGTTACTATAATGTATTTCTTCCTAAATAAAACCAGGCCGGGAATTCTGCTGTAATGTTATCTGATTATGATTCTTGCCTTTGTGACGTCACAGTGCTTGTCTGTCTTGCTGAGCAGTAGGAGTTAGACATTTGATCAGTAAAGGTGTAAACACACTATATGGCTGTTTTTTAACTATAATGTATGCACATACCTCCCAACTCTTGGAGAGCTGGGGTCACGGAAAGGGGCGTGGCATCATGTGAAAGGGGAGTGGCCTTACGGGGATGCCCCTGTCCTCTCTAACTACCTTAATAAATTCTGTGCAAATGTGGGTAGCATCTATTCACTGCACAGGGAGGACTTCTATCCACCCACTGCAGGACACTGCTAACCCTGGGTGGTACATGAAAATCGGGACAGTTAAAAACTCCTCTCCGGGAGAAGCAAAATGACGCAAAATTTATACCGCAGGGAAGGGGGGAGCAGGGGCTGTGGCTACAATGCGGGAGAGTTGCCCACCTTCCCGGGGGGCCGGGAGGGGGACCCGATTTGCGGACCCTCCCGGCCACTCCGGGAGGGTAGGCAAGTATGGTTGGGAGGTATGTATTGTGACAGAAATCACATACACTGGATGAAATCAAAGTTTTTTTTATCTGTAGAAGGTGAACAGCATACAAGCTTGATAGTTTAGCAACTTACAAGTCACAGCATAGCAGGTTTTGTTTTTGGGTACAACACTCCAGGATCCCTAGAGTAGTCCCCACACCCCAAGTCTATTGCCCAGCTCACATCGAGACACACAGAAAACCACAGGTGATGTTAATTAGCCAAACCATGGTTCCAGCAGATCTTTAGGAAAACATGGACTGGATCTAATCAGTGCTGATGCTGCTGCTCTGAAGTCCTGATCCTGTTCCCCATTCACTTATTATTTATCAGTTTCTATAGTGCATACATATTCCGCAGCGCTGTACAGAGAATATTTGAACATTCACATCAGTCCCTGCCCCAGTGGAGCTTACACTCTAAATTCCCTACCACATGTACACGAACAGGAATGGGGAAGCAACAGGTGTGTGTGTGTGGGGGTGGGCTAGAGGTGGTGCACCAGTGGTACACAGCTGGAGGCAACACTATCGCACACCTATTGTATAGTGGTATGCCCAGAAATTTTCCGGGACAGCCCGCTGTGGCAGCGCAGCTGAGCCCGCAAAATTTCCGGGCATACCCCCCAAAAGGTTAATGTTATTATTGTGCATATCATCTAGCCTAATTCAGACTTGATTGTAAAGCACTGTTTTTTTCTCAAATGGGCGAAACCATGTTGAACTGCAGTGGATTACTGAGTGACGCCATATTGGTAACCGACCCACATGCCTCAGTCCCCGTTTGGTGTGCCATCTAGAAACTCTATATTGACACGGTACGTATATACAGTACCTGAAGGAAATGCTGGAGGCGCCAGAGGACTTAACATACACGGAGGTTACCGGGTGTATGTCGGAGGGCTGCTGTGATCGCATGGGAATGAGTGGACTACTTAACCCTTGCCTGCTGCTAATGTAACCCAGCTGTTACTATTGACGATTGCAGGCATGGGGAAGACTCAGTTTGTTATAATTGTGCCTTTCTCTATATGCTGTATCCTGGACCTGCCATTACTGACTGAAAAGGTTATACGCCTTCATTTCATTAGAACTGGTACCGGACTCATAGGGGAGTATTCAATACCGGTTTGTGCGGAGTCATCTAACCCAACGTCTAACCCCCTCGCCGGCTGCTCGCTGTATTCAATGTTCTGGAGAAATTCCATGGAACAGTGAGGTTTGCTGCAAATGCAGCCAGCACGCTGCATATTGTGGTGAGCCCTGCTGTTTTGATGGCAGCAATCGCCGTTTGCACCTTGCTAAAAAGAACCAGCTAGGTGGAAAAGGCGTGGGAATCGGAGGGGGTTGTTTCATTTGAATACTGATGGCGAGATACTGCTCACTGTCATAGCTCCCCTAACCGACTATGAATATACCCCATAATGTTTATTACACTGTTATCGCTGAAACATTATTTATTTATTATAAAATTAACAGTTCAGGAGAGAGAGGCCAGGTACTGTGGGCCTTATTCTGGTTAGGTTGGTGCAACGTACATACGGTCCGTTTCACCGTACGTTTCCCGTACGCAGACGGTGAGCGAAAGTCCGCCCACAGAACAGCCGCATACGGACGGTCACAAACACCGCCAATGGGGAGTGGCGTACACTTGAGCGTACGCCACCGTACATGGACGGGTCTCCTCTTAGACACCGTTAACTGGCGTACAACAGAGCGTACGCCACCGTATACGGACAGGTCTCGTCAGTTTTCACACCGACATGTTCCGTATATCTGAGCGTACGCCACAGTGCATGGACGGGTCTCGCCTTTTTTCAATGGAAAACTCAGCGTGTGTCACCGATCGTGAGAGTGAGCGTACGTCCGTGCACGGTGGCATACCCTTCACATATATGGCACTGGAAATCTTGCCTTTCAACTATAATTAAGACAATTAATTAATTATTGTAATTGTTATTCAATAATTGTTTTATATTAACTCAATTGTCTACCTTAATAAAGACCCTAATAAAACAACATTTTAACCCTCATTACATGTATATTTATTATGTTCTAATGTGGCATTTTAATCACTATCTATGTGTCCCCACATTGGTTTTACTTTTAAATAAAGTTATGTTGACGTGTTACAGTGAAAATTTTGACACATGTCGACTTCTGTGAATTGAGTGTCCTGATTTTTAAAGTATACCAAAACACTTTCTGAATGGGTGTAGATGGTTATAAAATAACTACCTTGACATATATAAGCAGGTCTTTGAATGATTCTTACCTAAAATGAAACCAACCTTTACATGTTGAAGTGTAGAAAGATAAGGTTCCAATGTGTTTGAGGGCTGTGTGTGGCTTGCAGGTAGTGAAATCATGGTTTTCACTTAATAGCCTGCAGCATTGCTTATTACATTCAGGTGTATGTGTCTGTGTCCTAATCAGCGTTAATTAGCAGACCCAGGCGTCCGCTCTCATACGGTATCTCTAGGGGTGGTCTGGAGCTATCTTTGGCGTCCGCCTGTTTTTGGCCCAAAATGCACCATGCTTTCGCCGATCGAGCGGTTGTAGCACCGTACATTTTTTGTGCACACCCCCGTGTACGCCCAGTTTTCCTCATAATTCCGGCCGCTCCCCTAAAAACACCCCCATGCCGCCCACAATGACCGTATTCTTGCGGACAGGTTTTTTCACACTGAGAGACCCGTCCGTGAGCGGTGAGAGGTCGCCGCACCTGCGCATTGTGAAAGATACGCATGCGCAGTTGAAAAAAAAACCCGATCCGCCCGTATATGGTCCCACCGTATCGAGCAGAATAAGGCCCTGTATGTAAGGATGGATGCTACTGCATTAGCTACCCAGCTAATGATTGAATTATCGCACATCCTATTGCCTTAATTGCCTTACAATTATATAATTCATCCTTTTTTTTTTAAATAAAAGATTAATTATATAATGCTTATTATGAGATTGATGGTTCCTTTGACATTGCATCCACATTTGTCTCCGATGTTAACACCTCAATTTCTTCCCCACAATGTTAATTTTTCTGATTTAGATTTAAAACACTTTGGTATTCAATTCTTCAGAGGTACAGGCAATGAGCCAGATGCACTAAAAGCCCCGTACACACGGGGGAGATATATTGCTCAGTTTCTCCTGTTCAAAACTGTGGCATGGCATGATGGGACTTGTAGTTTCACAACAGCTGGAGGGTCACAGTTTGGACATGCTTGTACTACTCCCATGCCTAGTGATCCTTCTAGAATCTGGCCAGGGCAGGGCGTTGTAGTACGGAGGCAGCATGAAGAGGGCCACCATAACCGTTGGCGGGTGGGCCCAGGCCACCAATGTCACCTTTAGAGGCACGTCCAGGCTGCCGAGTTCAACGTCACCATTGGGGCGGGCCGGACGATTTCACCATTGTCAAAATTTCGACATACCCTAGGTTGACATTGACAATGGGTCAACATTCAAATGGTTGACACATGAAAAGGTTGACATGAGTTATTTCTACTTTACCATCCACGTGGAATACAATTGGGGACGGTGAAGTGTACACGTTGGTGCCAAGGCAGAAAAACAGTGATGTGGCTTTATAGCTTGGGAATAACTAATGACAATCAATGAATAACTGTACATGGAATTGTCAGAATTGTCCATCATAGCATGACTAGGACAACTACTACAGGACACTGACTGACAGCTGAGGCGTCCCTCTCCGGTCTCCAGTCTCCACCGCCTCCCTGTCCCTGACTGGTTAATAATTAGTACAGCGGCAGCCTGCCTGCCCGGGCCTGCTGTACCACGTGTGTTTATCTGCTGAAAACCTCTCCAGCCAATAGGCAGCCTCTGCTCTCCCACTGATGACGTCAGCAGTCGCTAGGAGGACGTGGCAGGCGCGGCTGTCGGAGGTGCCCTGTGTCTCGGGGGCTCACAGGTGAGGAGAGAGAGGGACCGGGAGGGTTTCTTTTTCTCGGGTCATGTGACTCACAGGCAGACGGACGCTGTTGGCTCGTCTTAGCGCCCGTCGTGAGCGCCGCTCGGCTTCTGATTGGTCAGTCACCCGACTGTGCCCGGCGCTGATAGGGTTACGGTCGAGCGGGAAGGAACGTGTGGCGTTGGTGGGCGCTTATTTACCTCAGGCTCAGAGTCTCGTTGCCGCCATGTTTCCACGTCAGACTTATGTTAGCACCTGTGTATCAGGATCTGAGATGAACTCTAGTATAGGCAGATGATTGCCAGGACACCCAATTGGAGGAGCAAAAGAATAAGTAAATTCCTGTGAGGACTGTTGCTGGAGCACAGAATCATCATAGTCCTCAGAGGAAGCAGTGATCTGGGTGGAATGATTGAGGGTACTTAAATACCCCTGGATGGGAGTGGAAAATTCCAAAAACGCCATACGTAACTGGGTGTAAAAGGGTATTATAATTATCCACTTATTAGTCAGTATGGAGTCTAATCATTATCAAGCCTTGATGACCCTCTATGAATTTGATACCTAACTCCCTGTGAGGTGTGGTGGTGGATACTGAGGCGCCAAAGTAATTCTGCATTGTTTTGTGTGCTGGACAGTAGGGATGGCCATCAACGCTATCACCATTGATGGTGAGAGTGAAAATGACCATCGATGGTACCATACTATGTGATTTTTGGCCATCAATGGTTTTAACTATCGATGGCCATCCTTTTTATTTGACTGACTGGCCCGTGGGGCTTTACGGGCACAGGAAAAAAAACGGTACTCTTTACCTAGAAGGGCTCCCATCGCGGGCATCGCATGTACCAAAAAATCGCATGTGATGCGACCGACGCGATTACCCATAGGGAACAATGTTAAATGTCCCAATTGACCCGATTTTCCATAGGGAACAATGATAAAAGGCCCACAGAGGCCAAATAGGCACCCTGAAGTGTGAAATGGCCCCCCAATTGTTAACGCCACCCCACGATCAACGTCAACCCGAAGCGTGGCGAGCGCAGCGGTACGCGTCCTCCAACCTTTTCATACCCCCACTATCCACGTCGGCGTGGAGTTGAGAATAGAAAGTGTGGCGAGCGCACGCGGACACCTGTGAAGGCCGCGAGGGGACGCGTATACCTGTGAAGGTGTCCGCGTCCCCTCACGGGGCTCGCTGCGATCGTCACGCTTCGGGCTCGGTGGCTTGCTGCGCTCGCCACACTTTCTATTCTCAACTCCACACCGACGTGGATAGTGGGGGTATGAAAAGGTCGTAGGACGCGTACCGCCGCCGCTCGCGCTCGCCACGCTTCGGGTTGACGTTGATCGTGGGGTGGCGTTAACAATTGGGGGGCCCATTTCACACTTCAGGGTGCCTATTTGGCCTCTGTGGGCCATTTAACATTGTTCCCTATGGAAAATCGGGTCAATTGGGACATTTAACATTGTTCCCTATGGGAAATCGCAGTAATCGCGTCGGTCGCATCGCATGCGATTTTTTTGGTCGCATGCGATGCGACCAACGCAATTTTTTTTTCTTACGATGCCCACGATCAAAATCGTGGGCGCCCTTCTAGGTAAAGAGTACCAAAAAAACGATACGGTTGTGCTTTACCATCGATGTATGAAATCATTGATGGCAAAACGTCATGGCAAAACGTCTAGAATGGTTATAAACCTTCAATGATTTTGAATCATCGATGGTAATGACCATTCCTACTGGATATTTATCTTGAAAAGCAGCTGTCTTTAGTCACCACCACGCACCATATCGCTGCAAGCAAAAATGTGCTAGTCAGGCACTAGAAGGGGCTGTGAGAGGTCTGAGTTCAGATGCCCATGAAGGCATAAACAGGCCGCTGCAACAACCATTATAGGATTGTAACAATCGCATCAGAACCATTGGTGGTTATACTGTATGCAGAAGCAGTCAGAGCAAATGCATGCTTTAGATGACTGGCGTTGAATTTCCACAATTCTATGACCAAAGTATTTTCATCGGGAACAATGATGGCGGCTAACCATTGGCTTCCAGTTTCCATCCCTAGAGTGAACTGAGTCGATGAATGTGTGCGGACAGGGCTGGAGGAAACAGAGGAATTATAATTAATCTTTCTTTGACTTTTGGGACTTCCTCCAATAATAGTGAGGCTCCAGGAACTAACGCCATCTGAAGATGGTGTTAAACAGTCTGCGTTGTGGGAGCTTTATTGATTCAATGCAGAAAGCTTTGGCCCCTAGTGATAAATTCACTCATATTTCTTAAAACATGTGGAACCAGTCGTTTAACAGGCACGTCACCTTAATGAATAGCCCCCTATAGCATTATATTACATGTATCCTTTACAGATCACAGCTCTTGTCTCCCGCTGGTAGGTTTAATGTGGTTTTATATTTAGTTCTGCTCTCCCAAATGTAAAATTACAGACCAAACAGAAAAGTAACAGCGAGGATGTCTGCTATAAAAGTTCCAGGTTCTGATCAGAACAGTCCAACCTGATTCCTCAGCATGCTACTGACAGCATTCACAATTAAAGTGTGATACATGGGCCAATCTGACAGTTGTACATTAACGTTGCCCTGGATGATAGGAGCTCTATACCCAATTCCTTCAGCCAGCTGTCCGCACACAGATGGCCAAGGAGGTGGACACTGGCCCTTATTCTGGTTCACTTGCAAAGACAAAATAAGTAACATGCAGAGTTAAATCTACCCCACCTGCAGTGCAACATGGTTTTATCCATTTATGAAGGAATTTGCCTTTGCGAGTGATCCAAAATAAGGACCACTGTCCAGGTCAGGAGGGAGTTGGTGGTCTTCACCCGGGTGCTGAGGGACAAGGCAGGGCTGCAGCTCAGGCTAGAGCAGTGGTTCCCAACCTTTTTTCTCTCCCGTACCCCTCGATTAGGCTTTTAATTGATAAGTACCCCCCTCCTCTCATTTTGAAATATGGACAGTACTTAGCGGTATGTGGATCCTTATGCATGTCCTTATATTGAGGAGCGGAGGAGTAGTATACAGCAAGGAATCATGCCCTTCTGTGTCTAGACACTGGTTGTGTATTATCTCCAGGATTCCTGCTAACACCGGTAGGATTAATGCCGCTGCTTCCTCCACCTTTGTCAGTGCTAGGCAGATGACTGCTGATGTGTGAGGGCAGCGCGGGAAGCTCCCAGTGGATTGCTGGTCAGGCATATGACACAACATGGTTTGTCTCCATGGCAATGGGTCTTCTTCAGCCATCAAAAGACCTTTTCATCGTCTGCCATTACCAATATTATTTTCAAGTACCCCCAACTGGTCTGCAGAGTACCCCCAGGGGTACTAGTACCCCAGGTTGGGAACCACTGGGTTAGAGTATGACAAACATTGACCTTGGCCGGGGGCTACAAGCAGGAGAACAGAAATAATTATTCCCCCAACTGCTATCTACCCTTACTCCCTCCCTACCCTAAATACTGCCTGCCTCTAACCCTCCTTGCCCCATTACTGCTTCAGCATCTATCTACACTTACTCCCCTATCTACCCCCAGCACTGCCCCTAACTTGTCCCAGCTGCTATCTTCCCCTGCCGATAGTACTATCCCTGCAGCTTTCAACACTTACCTCCAGTCCTGCCTGCCTCTAATCCCATCCTTGCCCCCTGCACTTCACCAGCTGCTTTCTACACTTACCCCTCCATACCTTAACTGCTGTCTGCCCACAGAACTGCCCAAGTTGCTACCTTCTAACGGCATACCTATACAAGCACTGCCTGCTCTTTTCCCCTCTACCCCCGCCCCGTGCCTCAACCCCAGTTTTAAATGCCCTGTAGCAGATCTGTTGGCATAAGGAGTTAAACAGTCACTTAATTAACAAAATAATTCTACAAGAGAGTGAACAAATTTTAAAGTAATTGTTGCTGCAAAACGAGGCCTTCACATGGGCAGTGCCCATGCCTTTGATTAACGCACTTGCTAGAATGACATTTTGATTGAAGAAATGATCTGATTAGCAGCTGCAAAATTTTAGCACAAGACTTTATTGTTAGAATTAATTTTGGAAAGCAATAAAAAGTACAAAAAGGATTCATCTTCATTATAGTTCCCTGCTGTTCTTTCTTTAGCTTTCAGGTATGATGGGACAAAGTATTTTATTGTTTGAGCAGGGTACATGTTGGTAATTGGAACAAATAATTAAGTCTCAAATTAAATAAAAAACTTTTTCAATGTATTGCTGGTTTTAATTAGTCTTTGATACAAAGAGCGGTACGGAGACGTCTATGAGAGAAGAGCTCAGAACCTGGAGCTATAACGTAAATGAAAGCTTGGACACTGTGGACAGAGTTTGTATGTTGATTAATGTGACATGGGGAAAGCCATTAGGCTCCAAAAGTCAACATTCAAAGATTAAGAGGCTTATCAAATAACATTTGTGAGATATTCCCTGAAAAATGTTATTTAATAAATAGGCCCACACCCATTTGTGGTCCACACCAGTATTTTTCTTTCTGATATCTGCTACAGTCCCCTCATTTCTGAGAACAGCCGCAGCTCACATCGGTTTCTATGGAAGCTGCTGAGCGGTCAGATTTACTACGCTTGGCCCTGGTAGGATAACGCCATATCTAGATGACCTTGTTCTATAGTTAAAGTAGCGCCACGGTGCTCCCTGGAGAGGCACATGCCAGTTTCTTATGTGTTGCGAAACATTTTTTTTTCTAAAAATAAAGATTTTATCAAAAATTAATTATGCGCAAACAACCCCCCATCCTATTGACCACCAAAAAAACCTAACTGAATATGCCTGATTCAGTCTTAAATTACCAATGTTTTGTGGTTGGCACATGCTGCATTCATATGTTTTCGCTGTCGATTTGGTAAGTTGGCTTCCACTGAGGTATCCGGAGGCTGGGGGTCTCCTGAAGCATTTTGTACACTTTAGCATGTACTACACATTTTTTTTGAAGATCATGTAAAAATATTACCTTTTTGTTATGTACCCACGTTCCAAAATCTATTTGGTACTTATGGCTTTTATTGGCAACACCTGTGAGAATGTGTTAATTAGCATTTAAGAAATATTGAAAACAATAAAACCTCATTTAATTATTTTAGAAAAGCCGCTAGCATACAAGGTGGCACATTTCATTTACAGTTCTACGAAGCCCCGTAATTGCTGTATATGCAAACACTGTTAGATGCAAATGCATTAAAACACTTTTATGGCTAACAGGTTGTAAGAGAAACTACAGTTTCATTGACTTAAGTACCTTATACTGGAGGGTTATTATTGTATATGGTGTTATAAAATGTGTTGTTTAGCCTGTATTTTACTCACAAGCTTCTCATACAGTAATGTGTATATCTTATTATTTCTGTTTTACATCTATGGCCATACAGCGTATTATGAAGAGATGAAAAATGTTCACATTTTAGTTTTGCTTATATTCAGTATTTGATTTGAAATAAAAAAAAAATTTTTTTGCTGGCATAAGAGTTCCATCTCCCAGCCATCCACATCAGGAGAATTAATTGGCTGTTATCATCCCATCTATATTCATAGGCTGTAAATTCAGCAAAATGCCAACTTGCAAATACACAACGACAAGTAGAAAGTGGAACGTGGAGATTGTATTTCTAGGTTTTTATAGTTCTGCAAAACAATCTGTTCAGCCGCAGAATTTAATTTACATGACATTTTGTCACCTGTAAGAACTGAGTTGGCGCTTTAGTACTAGGGTGGAAACTTTTATCCAACTTCTGTTTTTTGTTTTTGTTTTTTAACTCTCTGCAACATGATTTATATACTGAAAATGTATGTTCTGTTCATAATGTATTAATTTTAAGCGTAGGGTTCGAAGCTGAAGAAAACCTTAAAATAGAACCGCTCTGTATAGTACGTGTACAATGTAGGGAGTTAATTCAATTATTTAAAAATTAGGCACAAAAGAAGTAGAAGGAAGATATTCTTGGCCTAATCAGTGCTCAATCTAATGCGGGGTACACACCAGGACGACAAGGGTCCGATCCCATCAATCTAGATCCAATTCCGACTGATTGGATGTAGATTGTATGTTGTTTGGGCCCTTTTCTGTCCTGTTCCGATCCCGATTGGATGCGCGGCCCCATGGGTCAGACGGTCGTTATTCAGATCCTACCTGCTGCAGGTAGGATCTGAAAACGAACATACACCCGGGAGCGGGTTGCATTCGGATCGGAACCATCGTGAGTGGGTCGTGTGCTCCGCGTGATCGGGTCGTCCTGTTGTGTACCGGGCATATCAGGATGGTAAGTGTTCATGATTTCATCTAGAAGTGCTCAATTATACAGTAAATTGTAAGCAACAAGCAAAATAAATCCAATGTAGTATAGGTTGAGTATCCCTTATGCGAAATGCTCAGGACCACGAGCATTTTGGATAAGGGATTTTTCAGTTTTTTTTGGAATATTTTATTTTAACATACTTACCTGGTCCCCTGGTGGTGCCTGATGATCCCCCGGTGTCATCACCTTGGACACCGGAGGATGTGGTAAGTATCAATAAAGGGGCGGGGAGAAACAACCACAAAAAACAAAATATTCTGAAAAACCAAGTTTTTGGAATATTTCGGTTTTTGGATATACGGATTCTGGATACACAACCTGTACTATAATTATTAAAGAAGCAATACAATCTATAACTTGATCTCCCACGTAAAAAGGCACTAATACCCCTTTCACGCTGCAGCTCTTAAACGGTAAATTGCCATTTTTTTTTGCCTTTTTAAACGGGTAGAGCTGCAGTGTGAAAGCTCCAGGGTACTTTAACCGTTTAACAAATACCGGTATTTGTTAAACGGCTAAAAAGCAGAGTCCTACCCGTTTCAGAGCAGTTTTTTTGGCAGTGTGAACTGCTCTATTTCTATGGCTTGAAACGTGTCCCATGGAGGTTAAACGGGTTGAATGTGTGAATGGTATTAAATGCTTTTTAAAACGGTTTTCTCCTGCAATGTGAAAGGTCTTAAGGCTCAGACCCGTTTTAAAGTCCTGTTTAAGAATACCGGGTCTTTATCCGTTTCTGCAGTGTGAAAGCAGCATAAGTTCAGCCCCCATACTCACTAGACGGTACACCCTACCGCTCATATCTTTAATGATATTGGCGGTAATCCAGGGTGAACAATATAATGCATACACACTGAAGGATATTGTAAACAATAGCCTGCATTATTGACGATATAGTCAACATTTAGCATGCAGCACAGGCGGGGGGGGGGGGGGGGGGTGGGTGGGGTTGTTAACTATCAGCAGGAACGATTGCGCTTACCATTTAGAAGGGCCAAAATGAGCAATATAATATCGATTCCTATCTCTTGTTGCAATCCCTTTCTGTATGTCTGTACATGCTTGTTCCATGTACAGTATGTTAGTAAATTAACGGTACCATTTGTTTTTTTTTCATTGGCTGTTGACTTAGTTTCTGCACAAGCCACCTCCACTGAATTGTTCCCGATATCTGCCCAATGCATGGACCGTCTGGAGCAGAGACTGGCAGAATTCAGAGCCAGAAAAGCTGAAGCTCAGCAGGAGCATGGGACAAGCAGCGAGCGCACAGCAGGCACAGAGCACAGGTGGAGAACATTCACACGGACAGCAAGGGCGAGAATGCAGAGTGTGTACAGCAAGTGGAAGACACAGGATGCTCCAGAACCTCAGATAATGCATCCCAAGGTGGAGGTAAGATGAAAGGGGGAGGGGGTCACAACTTTATTCGGTACTTGTTTCCTAGCACGGCGCCCATCTCATTGATTGTATGCCTTAAGTTTAAAGCACTTAAGGCATACAATCAACGCGATGGACCCGATTTTATGTCAATCACCAGCTAATTTGCCGGTGAAAGACAAAATCGCGTTGATCGCGTCCATCGCTGTCCCTAATAAGGGGCCGCGATGCGATCAACGCGATTTTCCCATAGGGAACAATGTTAAATTATTTTTAAAGTGAAAATCAACCCAATCAACCCCATTTTACATAGGTGACAATGTGAAATGGGCCAATATGGCCCATTTCACATTGAATATGGTTAAAAAGTATGTTTAATGCCCCCCCCCCCATTGTTAACACCACCCCACTATTGACGCCAACCCGAAGCGTGGCGAGCGCAGCGGTACGCGTCCTCCGACCTTTTCATACCCCTACTATCCACGTCGGCATGGAGGTGATCTTATAAAGTGTGGCGAGCCTGAAGCGTGGCGAGGGGACGCGGATACCAGTGCCGCTGTGCTAGTACTATCGCGGAGGGCTCTGATGCATGGCACTGGCTCCACCACCGCTCCCTCATTCACAGCGGTTGCTGTGTTTAAAAAGTGCCATGGGGTAAAATGTGTTCCTATATGTGTGCATAAAGGGAAAGAAAAAAAATAACAAGCATTCTGTTACCAATATGTCATTTTTAATATTTTCACTGTGACTGTAAACTATGATGCAAACAATGCTCAATCCTTAATAAAAAGTTTTATATAAAAAAAAGTGCCATGAATAGACACCTTTTTGTCACTTTGGAAATGATCCTTAGAGTGCCCTATGGATAGAGACAAAAAATATAACACGGTCTATAAATCCTGTGGATTTGGGGCTTGATTTGGAAGTAAATCCCAAAAGGCAAGTAACTGTGCACCTTGGTAACTCCATGTTGCACTGCAGGTGGGAAAGGTAACGTGTGTAGAGAGAGTACGATTTTGGTGGGGTCTGGCCAAATTGCAATCCATGTTTAAAATAAAAAAGTGTAAACATAAAGCTGTCTAACATTTGTGTGCTGCATGCAAAAGCAGACAGTATTTACTGTGTACAGAAACTATATAATTGTTTTTTCTCACCTTGCATGGTTTCTTTCAAACACAAAGATACATAGGGGTGTATTCAATGCTCCGCCGAGCACGGCACAGCGTTTTTACGTTCGCTGTGCATTCTCTATTTTTTTTCTACCCCTCGCCATGCCCTCCTGCTCACACTATTCAATGTGTCAGCTGCTTGTTGCCCCTGACGGCGAGCATTGACCAATGCGGCCTACGAGGAGTTAATGGGCCCATTTGTAGGCAGTATTCAAATGTTGCAGAAAAACGCAAATTAGCCTAAAAAAAGGATACCAAAGAAAAAAAAAATAATATAGATCCTTCAAATAATAGACCAAAACAATAAAAAAAACATTTATGTTATAAGTACGTAAAAAAGATGCAGAAAAACAAAACGGAGAGCCAAACCCCCCCAAAAAAAGAAGTGAGCAGCGATGTCCATTTTTGCATTGAATACACAAACGGCGAGGTACGCAAAATTTCCCATAAGAAAGTAACGGTGAACAACGGCGATGACCAACCGGCGAACAGAGTAATGCTCCCTGTTTATTTTTGGTGTACCGGGAGCATTGAATAGGGCAAGGAACATTTTTGGAGAGAGGATTTACCTTCTCACCAAAAAAAAAAAAACCTCTGGGCCCCAGTTCCATAACTATGAATAGTATGAGTGTATTAATACAAGCCGTGGCAAATGTCTTTTCTAAACAAGATACTTTCTCTTCTAGACTTCGGCTCGTACCTCATCATTGCCAGTAGAAGACCTGGTGGACATCGATGTGCAGCCTCCTGATAGCTCTGTCCGGAGAACCGCTCTTCTGTTGAAGTTCCTCCTGTGGCTTGTGTTACTCGGCCTATTTGTTGAACTTGAGTTTGGACTGGCGTATTTTATTCTATCAATGTTTTATTGGCTTTATGAAGGAACTCGTGGTCCCAGGCAGAGAAGGAAAGGAGAAAAGAGCGCCTACTCCGTCTTCAACCCTGGCTGTGAGGCGATCCAGGGGACATTAACTGCTGAGCAGTTTGAGAGGGAACTGCAGTACGGTTCACTGGCCGGGACTTAGAAGGAAAAGACAAAGCACATTGGGGCAGATGTATTAAGCCTGGTGAAGAGATAAAGTGGAAGCAGATAATGCACCAACCAACCATTGTGTTTGAAAAATTACAGTTGAGAGTTGATTGGCTGGTGCATTATCTACTTCCACTTTATCTCTTCTCCAGGCTTAATACATGTGCCCCAATGTGTTATATAGTTTGCTAACCTCCCCAGCACAACCGCCATACAGCTGCTGATATGGAAGCTGTGTATATTATACCTTAATGTGCTATTACTACAGTCTTCTTTGGTGGTGTACAATGCACGAGTCACACCCAACGTGCAGCTTCTATTCAATAAAACATTTCTGGTTTACTCCTAAAATACTGCCTCCTTTATGATGCCCAGTGCTGCCGAGAGGTCTGCCGGGCCCTGGTAAAATGTTGGGGGTGTGGCCTAATTGTGGAAGATGTGACCACGCCCCCTTGGCGGGAAAAGTGAAAAGTCTTTAAACTAGGGCTGGCCATCAGTGCAGTCGCCATCGATGGTGATACTGCAACCAGCCATCAATAGTAATAAACTATGTGATGGACAACCGTTGATTGTTTTAGCTATCGATTTTATCATCCATTTTCTTTGACTGACTTGCCCATGGGCCAAACAGAAGGTGGGGGGAGGAGGGGGGGCAGAGCTGTGCCACACACCCCACCCAAATTTACCTCTCTCTGCACATGTTACATCTGCCCCACCTGCAGTGCACACGGTTTTGCCCATTTTGAGAATAAAATTGTACTGCGATCAGATATGAATAAGGGCTGATTCTGAGTTGAATGATCTGTGCTGAGCGACACTAAATCGCTTAGCACGGAGGCTCATTTGCTCCGTGTGTGCGGGGCATAACCCTTATCTACCTGTGTGCTCTCACTTCCATTGATTAAGCCTCCATTGTGCATCAAGAGTTATCACCTGCTCCTGTTGTAATCCGTTCTTCTATTAACACCAGTGTGCTGTCTGCCTCCTGCATTTATACCTGTGCTTGCTAAAGTCTGCTTTCAAACTGTCTCCGCTACATACTGTTCTCAGCTGCTGACTGTCCAAGTTATTTCAGCTGCTACAACAGATACGCTTTAATAGTGTGCTCACAGACTAATCCATCCCGTACCTGTCGGCACTGGAGAATTCTGTGTTCCCGGCTGTGGACCAGTGGTGGGCACTGGAAACTAGGTGGTTTGAATCGTGACGACATACACTGGTACACCAGGGAACAGCCGGACCAGAGGGTTGGCAGAGACCAGGTATAGGGGCATGGAGTCTAACTCGCTGGTGGTTTTCACCAGGGAGCCCCGCAAAGGAGCTTTGGACTTGGCTGCGCTCCCAACGAGCAGGTTGCAGCCCCCTGCCCTGGTCCTCTGGACTTAGCTGACTGGTGAGAGAGCACACTGGAAAATGTATACAGGAGATCTTGAGAATGACAAGACTATATGTAAACTTCAGTAAGTGTCAGTCTGAGAACTGAGGATGACAGTAGTCATCGGCCTGGAAGCTGGAGATGGTTGTGCCGTTCACGATGCTTATGATATTATCACTGACTGGGTACAACTATGGGTAGCTGGCCTGGGAGCCAGCAGTGACCTCTGCTGGTGATGGCTGGGTGCAACTCAAACACTTGAGATGGATCAAGCTGTAAGGTAGACTGGCAGATGGAAGGCTTACCAGCAAGCAAGTCTGTAGCAACAGCAGGTCACTGGTGGAGATAACACTTTAGCATAGGATAGCCAGGAGCCTAGAACGCTGACACCGGAGACAAGAACATAGGGAATAAACTAGTTCTTCAAAGCAAGTTGGAAGTGCCAGGGGTCTGACTATATCCCCCATGCTTGCTTCAATTACCTGTGCACACCTAGAGCATGTGACCAGATGCACAGGTCAGAGATCAAGGTCAGCAGACATCGTGATTGGAGCAGCCTATCAGCTGACCACAGGTGTCATGGCAGCACCCATGCAGTAAGGGATCAGCGTGTGACGCCGACTAGGCCTTGGGAGAACACAGGGGACATCCCGCCACGGACTGCGGCCAGAAGAAGAACTGCGCCCCTTACCATTACGCAGCAGCGTAATGGTAAGGGACGCAGAAGCATAGTGTGATTCCTGACCGTACCCATTTAAGCACTCATCGTACTAGGTGGTTAAGTACAGTATTGCCATCTCAGGACCTGACACCCCTCTGGAGTATTACGGGGATCAACTAAATACTAGATTCCAGGGCAAGAATGAATGAACCTCACACCGTTACCTGATAAATGAAAACATTTTGTTCCATAGAGTTTCCGTTTTTTGAATAATTATCTGCAGGAGCAATATCTCACGTCTTGCCGAAATATTTATGAAGTGTAATAACTCTTTGACAATGAATATTTAAACAGGTCAAATTAGATTTTGCAGTATTATTATTTGGCTGTTGCTCAGAAACTGTATTTTAAGATGTAAGTGGCACGTTTGCCGGGAAAATAGACATCATTTTCCGGGCTTAAATCTTTCTAAAATGTGATAATGTTCCTCTGAGAGATTAATAAGTCTGTGCTTGTGTCGTTCTGTGCACCAGGTCCCACATTGGACCTGATTCTGTTCCGATCAGTCCCCGGCGTCTTCACACCAGGGGCCGATGTTTGCGCTCTGCGCATATTCGGCTATCACACTCACCAAGGTGTTCGCGCGGGGGGGGGGCACTGTGCCCAGGAAACCCCCGGGGCATCCCCATGCGCCCCCCCCACGCATTCACACAGGGGAGCGATGTTGAGTGACTGCACATGCATATAAACATATATGTGATGGGCAGCTGCCTGGTGCGAGTGGGCACGGCAAACTACTTGTTCCCTGTCCTGTTTACACCTAGCAGTGCGGGCGGGGGACACAGGGCGGTGGTGAGGGGTCCCGGCCATGGGCACGTCCAGCTGGGTGTTCCCATGCTAATGCGCCGGTGACGCGGGTGCGGGGGGCAGGCAGCGGATGACATTGGATGTCAGCTGCACCTCCCACTTCCCGCACAGGGTGCTCCCAAATGTAAAGTAAGACACCAGAGAGGTGTCTTACATCTGCGAGCTCTGTAGAAATCATTCAATGATACACGACCATGAAATGATTTTGTTCCCGCACAAGGCTGCCAAGAACCTGATGGTCACTCTGCCAGAGCTACAACATTCCTCTGTGGAGAGAGGAGAACCTTCCAGAAGGACAATCATCTCTGCAGCAATCCACCAATCAGGCCTGTATGGTAGAGCGGCCGGATGGAAGCCGCTCCTTAGAAAAAACGCACATGGCAGCCGGTCTGGAGTTTGCCTAAATGCACCTGAAGGACTCTCCGCTCTTGACCTCCGACTCTGGCAACGATTCATCTTTCAGCAGGACAATGACCATAAGCAGGGAGCCAAGATATCACAGGAGTTGCTTTAGGACAACTCTGTGAATGCCCTTGAGCCGGAGCTCAGACTTGAATCTGATGGAGGTTGAAAGGTGCTGCAACAAGGAATAGGTGAAACTGGCCAAAGATAGGTGTGCCAAGCTTGTGGCATCATATTCAAAAATACTGGGGCTGTAATTGCTGCCAAAGGTGCATCAACAAAGTATTTAGCAAAGGCTGTGAACTGTTATGTACATACGATTTCTTATTTTTTATTTTAATACATAAAAAAATCTCCCCAAAACGTTTTTTCACCTTGTCATTATGGGGTATTGTGTGTAGAATTTTGATGAAAAAAAAAAAGGTAATTTATTCCATTTTGGAATAAGGCAGTAAAGGAAGGGGCCCCAAACCAATATATTGCTTAGGGCCTATAATGTTCTGTTAATGTCTCTTGATTTGCAGTATATGTTCTGTCTTCCACAGTACAAAGTTATACCCCATAATTATCTATTTACAGACTGCACGAAATTATATCTCAGAGGTCCTTTTTGTTCCTTTCTGTCGCCATAAAAGTAGCATTATTACATTATTATCATTTGGAGCCTTAAGGTTTTTATTTGCCCATTAAATTATTTCAATTTTCCTCTGGAACAGGTTAGAGAACACAATAACAAATGTGTGTGTGTGTGGGGGGGGGGGGGGTGTCTGGGTCAGAGAATGGTCATTACACTTATACAGCTGTGAGATTTGATGACATTGTAATTACAACTGCTTTTCTGAAATTTGTTTATAATGCACATACCCAGAAATGAGTTTTAGCTCCTTAATGACCCTTGGGAGCCTCGCACAATTTATTACATCGATAATAAAATTTCCCTTTTGTCACCAAAACTGACTTAGGAAGTACAGTGGAATCCTTATCTCCTGCCTTCTAGTTTTTAATTTGGCAAACACATCTGTGCAAAAATGAGTTTCATAAGCTGCTTCTACAGCCTGAGTTATTCTTTATTGAGGCATAAATGTTCCCGTTTGGAGCAAATGAATTTTACAAACTTGATAAATTAACCCCGTGTTCTGTCAAAAACTGGAAAGTGTGTCTGTCTAAGCTGAATGCAGTTTAGCCCAGTGGTTACCAAACATTTGCTAAATTTACTAATATTGGTGTTCTACTGAAGACGGGATTATGTTCATAGTGACCAATAAAGTTCTATCTATTGGTCAGGTCCTGAAGAAGACATGGATACACGTTGAAACGCGTTGAGCACCCTTGCACCCCTGGGTACCTTATCCTTTGCCAGACTGTGGGATTTAGACATCTCTGGACCAGTTTTGCTCTAATTAAGGAGGATTACCAAAAACTCCGGTCTTAACCCCTTGAGCGGTGGGATTTGCTGGGGCAGGTCAAACCTAGCAGGTTTGTCCTGCCCCAGCAAAAACCCACCACAGAACGCTTTGGCGTTTGTTCGCCGGAGGCTGATCTCCCTCGCCGCCACTGCCCCAGCCGCTAGTCACAGCAGTGACCACAGGCGGCAGGCTCGGGATGTTCACGGAGGCTCGGGAGGACTCAGGTGCCTGAACTCCTGAGCGCCCCAAACATCCCCGAACATGCCGCCTTCGTCACTGCTGTTAAGTGAATGGCGGAGAGCTCCGGCGTGCGTCAGAGGTGATGGGAGGGGGGACAGAAGGGGGGGAGGGACCCTGGAGGTGGTGCACAGCTGGAAGCACCACTGGCACGCACCTATTGCATAGTGGTATGTCCGGAAAATTTCTGGGCATACCACCCAAAGGGTTAATGCAGCCACCAAGCAAAGCACAATCTCTGCCATCAGCGACGGCCTCACCTGCCTACAGCCTCTGAGTAAATAGGATCCTCTACAGGGTATTATTCCGGGACTCTTACACATTTATCCATCTGGTATTGGCCTAAAAGGACATTAATCCAACGCATCTTCACCAAATTTCTCACAGTCTGGTAAATATGCTCTACTCTGTTTGAAGTATACCAAATTACCTAATTTCTGCCATTACAGCTTACTGAAGAACTATACCCATTGATTTTTTTCATGAGAATTCTCATTTTTTTTACTGATCTCATTCACATATACTATTTTTATATTTAATTTATTTATGTATATGTTACATGTTATTTTTCTGTAATAAATTATATATATTGTATCTGGTAGAATTGTATATACAGGGTTCGCATTAAAAGTAATGAGGCCTATTTTTTTGTGGCGCGACTGTATGTCACAGCGTGCATGCTCCAGGCGGGATCGGTGGAGGGGGGAAGTCCGCTTCAACACGCACCGATTGTCAGTTGCCTACGAGCTTCCGTACAGTTCGTATGGTGGTTTAAGTGGACCCCTGTCCCTAGACTCAGTTGAATCTTCAAAATGCAATGTTCTATCGAACAGCGCTACGCCATTAATTTCTGTGTGGGACTATTTAGACATTAGCCTAGGTCAAAGCGTCTTCGAAGGACATTCCGGAAAAGGACTTCCAGGCACCTTCCGAGCGTGGACACTTCGTTGGCAGAAGTGAGTCGACGCAGAAGAGATTGAAGAATTTTAATTGTTTGTAGCGATATCTGCAATATATATTTTTTCACGAATTTGGTCTCATTCCTTTTTATACAAACCCTGCATTATTTAATCAGAACTACCCCAGAGCTGTCTATATCTCTATTTTCAAGATTCTATCTACTGTATTATCTTCATTAGAATTCCCATCTTAGTACCGCAAACCTGTGTCCAACCCTGCATTTTAAACACGGGTTTGTCCTTGCGGAGAGCCGTGTCATACCCCTTTCACACTGCACTTTAACCCGGGTTTTCCTAGGATTGGTGCTTACACACTGAACCCGGGTCCGTGCTTTAAAACCTATGTGTGTCATTAAAAATTGACTTTTTTTCTGGCTCACAATAATGATGTCACAAAGGAAATAAAAGTGAGGGGCGGAGATTGTTCACAGCATTGCAGAAGCAGCAGCAGCATGGCAGACTTCTCTGACCTCATGGATGTTTGTGCTTTGTTTCTGTGTGATTCAGGTGTTAGCATGCAGCAGAGTGTCACACTTTTTTCCGCAGTGCCTTGAGCTTATTGACCACCTGTTGCTGTGTCCTTTTATAGCCACGGGATGCCAATACCACCCCAATATTTTTGTACACCACAGCGTCCTTTAAGGTTCCGGTGATTTGTCTGCGGATCTCCTCCTCACCCCTTATGTTGAGCAATTCCCTCACCTCCGCATCTGTCCAGATAGAGGACATATTGCTGGAAAGCAGGCTTCCAAAGTGGGTAACAGCAGGCTGTAAGTGTGGATGGTGCCTGTGTCCCGTGGTCCGCAGCTCCAGCGTGCTGCTTGATGATTTCCGGGGTCAGACTGCTGACCTCACAGAAATCCACCAATAGCGGCACTTCATAAACAGCAGTGTCGGATGACACGGGTCAGGGCCTTTCTGACCGCACATAGACACGTGTGAGAGCCGTGTCCGACCCTGGTAAAGACCAGGGTTCAAAAGCCGTGTTGTTGAACATGGGTTTTCTGAGCGTGGCGCTTTCAAACCGCACCGTGACCCGTGTTTAGGCCCCGCGAACACGGCAATAAGCCGTGTTCGTAGTGCGGTCTGATAGCGGTATAAATTTACCCTTTTATGTTGCCATGGGAAACATACCATCTTCAATAGAACTCTGACGGTGGACGCCGTGCCAGAATCTGACTGATTCTGACTGATGTTTTTATACTTATTAATGGTATTTATTTATTAACAGTGTATTATATAGCACATGCCAATTCCATTGCACTTTGGGGTGATTCAGGCCTGCACGCTGTGGTCTGAATTCGGCCGGTGGTGGGATTTGCGCATGTGCAAACCCCCGCAGCAAATGTGTCTTCTGCACAAAAAATTTAGTCTCCACGGGCCCGCCCAGCGTTTTATGGACGTGGCCATAAAAATGGTGGGCGGGCCCATAGAAACGATGTAGGGGCCCCATATTCGTCTAATATAAAAGTAAGTATTGACTATATGTGAAGGGAGAAAAAAATCATTCGATGGTGAGCTACCATCGAAAGATTTTGCCTCCGTTCGTCCGCAAGCGCACACATCCGTTTACATGCACGCTACACAGCCTGAATCGTGTCCTTTATTTTAATGCTCATGTACTAACCACAGTGTGTGTGTGTGTTAGGCGGCACTGAAGACTTGTGTTCCCCAGCCTCCAATATTCCAGTATGGTGACAGATAAGTTTGGTTTATATGGAATACTTCTATTTAATCATCATTATTAGCATCCAGCAGCCGTCGAGTTTCCCTCGGCCGCCCAAAGCAGAAATTCTGTTATTTCCCCAACAGGAGGAAATCTATGCTGAAGATAAACTGTGATATAAACATCTCCACGTCCAGCAGAACCAAAGGGAATAGGAAACCAGAAGCTGTAAAACAACAGTGATACTTTTATATCAGCACAGATCACATGCAGAAATATCGGCGCTTCTGTCATAAACAAATCCATTCCGTCAGATTAGTGCCGTGCGGGACGCTGTGCGATTCTCTTGTAATCATACGCTTAGTGAGGCAGCGACATCAAGTGTAAAACCCCCTTGGATTTGCTTTATTGTACTTGTAGGTGTGTGATACTTTATCCAGGGACGTGCAGTCAGGGGAGGCAGGGGAGGCAGAGCCTCACCTGTCATAAATCATTAAAAAAATACAAAGATGATATTTACAAACATATACTGTTCTAAATATCCTATTTGTAGTTTTAATTTTTATAATTTATGGTTTGAGAGGCTGTGAGAGCGCTCGGAAGCAGCGGTAGCTGTGCCTCAGGCTGACAGTTTAAAACTGTCAGCAGCGGGGGGCAGGGCTAAATTGCGGGCACAAGCAGATGCTGAAAAGCCCATTGAAAAAGTGTGGGGAAACGGCACCTACTCCTCTGCCTCAGTGACAGGGACGTGCCTTCAGAGCACTCCCCTGTCACTGAGACAGATGTCATTGGACAGCGGATCAGTCTGTCACACACTGACAGACTGATCCGCTGTCACACGTGGCTTGAATTTTTTTGAAATAGCGCTGCTGTGCTAGTTTGCCGTGTCCCGTGCCCTCAGTGAAGTCCGTGCTGGAGAAGGAGTGACCAGTCAGCAAGCCTCGGCGCGAAATAGAAGTGCGCCTGACCTGTCTGTCCAGCTACCGGCACTGATGATATTACAATCAGTGTTTTGGTGCGGCGTGCGCAAGTGGAGAAAGACGCAGCAGTGCAGGGACCCAGCGGCGTGCAGTGAAGACAGGCACAGCACTGCGAAGACCCGCTGATGTGCAGAGTGACAGGCACATTAGTGTGGGGTCTCGGCGGTGCGGGGACCCGATGGTGTGGAGCGGAAACCCGGCAGTTTGGGCAGGTACACAGCGCACCTTTATTGGGGAGGGGGGGGGGGGACGAGGGGCTTTTGGGAGGTACACACACAGCAGCACCTTTATTGGGAGGGGGTTGCGGAGGTGGGGGGAGGAACGCCGTCGCAGCAGCACCTTTACTAGGAGGGGTGCTGGCTGTTTAGGAGGTACGCAGCTGCACCCAGGAGAGTTGGGTGAAGTGGGATGTACATAGCACCATCTATACTGCCCTCTCTCTTTTCTCCCCTGCAACTCTCTCACCTCTTTATCCTCTCAGTTTTCCATCCCTCTCTCTACCTGCACTGTCTCTCCCTCTTGACACCCTCTCTCCATAGCCCTGTCTTTCTACAACACTCTCTGTCTTCTGCACCCCCAAATATGGGCATTATAGTTACAATTGGGGGGGGTCCCTTCCAATATTTTGCTATGGGGCCCACATCCTTATAGTTACGCCTCTGACTGTAGCGGCTGTATATCGGGACCCCCGCTGTGAGACCTGGCTTTTATCCTTCCTCCTGCTCCTGCAGCCTGTATCATCCCCTCCGCTGGGCCACACGGCTGTACTCCCTCATCCCGCTGCTAATGCCGCTGGAGCCCTGGTAGGCTTAAAAAGTAAGTGATTCAGCCCTATGCCCCCGCTGTCACTCTCCCCACTGTCACTCCCCCATCCCCGACTCTCACTATCCCCGCTGTCACTCCCCCATCTCCCACTGTCACTTTCCCCACTGTCACCCTCCCCCATCCTCTACTGTCACTCTCCCCATCCCCCGCTGTCACTCTCCCCATCCCCCGCTGTCACTCTCCCCACATACCCCTCTGTCACTGTCCATAAAAGCTCCTGCCTCACCTAACACTAACCTCACCGCACGTCACTGACTTTATCCTACCACAAATATACTATTTCGATCATATTGATGGTAACAGCCCATAACTGCCATGGAAAGGATTTTAAACCTGACAGCTGGAGCCTAATAAATTATTTCCCTAAATATTTCTTCATATATATCATCAATTCAAATGCAAATGTGCAACAATGACAATTGTCCATCCAATAGAACAGCCTAAAGTTCCACCCAGCTAATTGCCTGTGAAGTACCCAGAGTTCCCCAGCAGAGGGAGATGGTCAGAGCTTGTATTAAACGGGGACTTACTGTACAAGGAAGACATAATACATGTGGTATATGTTGGGTCGACACATATAGGGTCAACATACATTGCGTAAACCACTGAAGGTCGACACCTGAAATAGGTCGACATGCCTAAGGTAAGACTTCACTTCCTAACCAGACTGCAGTTAATTACCAGTGCTGCCTGGTTAGGTAACTGCAGCCTGGCTAGGTAACTGCAGCCTGGTTAGGTAACTGCAGCCTGGCTAGGTAACTGCAGCCTGGTTAGGTAACTGCAGCCTGGTTAGATAACTGCAGCCTGGCTAGGTAACTGCAGCCTGGTTAGG
This sequence comes from Crinia signifera, assembly GCF_055691185.1. Taxonomy (NCBI): domain Eukaryota; kingdom Metazoa; phylum Chordata; class Amphibia; order Anura; family Myobatrachidae; genus Crinia; species Crinia signifera. The sequence goes on from NC_139219.1 coordinate 17,627,392, forward strand.
CAGTGTAGCCTGGTTAGGAAGTGTAGCCTGGTTAGGTAACTGTAGCCTGGTTAGGTAACTGTAGCCTGGTTAGGAAGTGCAGCCTGGTTAGGCAGTGTAGCCTGGTTAGGCAGTGTAGCCTGGTTAGGAAGTGTAGCCTGGTTAGGTAATTGCAGCCTGGTTAGGTAACTGCAGCCTGGTTAGGTAACTGTAGCCTGGCTAGGTAACTGCAGCCTGGTTAGGAAGTGCAGCCTGGTAAGGTAACTGCAGCCTGGTTAGGAAGTGCAGCCTGGTTAGGTAACTGTAGCCTGGTTAGGAAGTGCAGCCTGGTAAGGTAACTGCAGCCTGGTTAGGAAGTGCAGCCTGGTTAGGTAACTGCAGCCTGGTTAGGAAGTGCAGCCTGGTTAGGTAACTGCAGGCTGGTTAGGCAGTGTAGCCTGGTTAGGTAACTGTAGCCTGGTTAGGTAACTGCAGCCTGGCTAGGTAACTGCAGCCTGGTTAGGTAACTGCAGCCTGGTTAGGAAGTGCAGCCTGGTTAGGTAATTGCAGCCTGTTTCGGACGTGCATGGCTCCATAGTTACAGTACAAGCAGGTTTAGCAAATATTCACCTTGTCCATGATTTGGTTTCTCCAGCCACATTCGGCCTTATGTGTCCCATCACCATCTCAGCTCCCATTGTCTCCAGCTCTGGTCATATACAGAATGTGAAGTTACTATTGCAGCACGGAGAGTGGTTGGTGTCTGTATAGGATTCAGTATTGAATCCCGGCGGTCGGGATCCCGGCGTTCAGAATCCCGACGCCGGAATCCCGACAGCCGAAATGCCGACAAGGGGGGGACGTGGATCGCCCCCCCCTTGCGGGCTCGCTGCGCAGCGGGCCCGGTGCCTCGCTACGCTCGGCACACTAATTTATTCTCCCTCCAGGGGTGTCGTGGACACCCCAGGAGGGAGAAAGTGTCGGCATTTCGGCGGTCGGGATTCCGGCGTCGGGATTCTGAACGCCGGGATCCCGACCGCCGGGATCTTAACTGCATCCCGTCTGTATAGTGTCATAATGAGATGTTATTAGATCATACCTACTAGATTTGGGCCTTGTGTCCTGTACACACAATGCTCACACCAAACGCTTTGGGGGCAATTCAGATCGAATCGCTCAGGTCCAAATTCACCCCCGGTCCCGATGGTGGGGCTTTGCGCATGTGCAAGCCCCAGGAGCGAACGCCTCACACTCGCCTGGTCGTTCGCTGAATGGTGGGTGGGAAGGGGCGGGCATGTTGCGGTCGCTGGGCGTACATTAAGAAGTGGCATTTACCTGATCACTAGGGAGTGAATTTATGCTGCCTAGTGAGCAGGTCTGAATCAGACCCTTTATTTGGAATGAGAAAGCATAGAAGAACCACAATGCGGATCTCAGTTTAATGAGCGCTTTATGCGAAATGCATTGAGCGCCGTACTGCGTAGCCATTATGAAATCCCACTAGGGGCCTTATTCTGGTTCACTACTTCTGGCAAATTCCTTCTCAGATGGACAAAACCATATGCACTGCAGGTGGGGCAGATGTAACAGGTGCAGAGAGAATTAGATTTGGGTGAGTTATTTTGTTTCTGTGCAGGGTAAATACTGACTGCTTTATTTTTACACTGCAATATAGATCTCACTTTAAAGTAAAACCCCACCCAAATCTAATTATTTCTACACAAGTAACATCTGCCCCACCTGCAGTGCACATGGTTTTGTCCATCTAAGAAGGATTTTGTCAGAAAGAGTGAACTAGAATAAGGCCTTATGTGACAAAAGGGGTGAGCTGGGTTCTGTGGCTGGTATGAAAGCGATTGGGGGGCATCTACTGTACATAAAGCAGAAGGGAATCCATATGGATGGGTCCAGTGGCGTAGTTACTGGAATCCGTATGGATGGGTCCAGTGGCGTAGCTACCATACGGCAGCCGTGGCTTGGGGGAGCAAGCGCGGCGATGTCAATTTCAGCGCAAAAATATTAGTTACGCCACTGGCAGCCGTGGCTTGGGGGAGCAAGCGCGGCGATGTCAATTTCAGCACAAAAATATTAGTTACGCCACTGGATGGGTCCCAAGTTTAATCCTGGCACAGTGTTACAAGATACAATGCTGTGCTGGCTGAAATATTGTGCAGGACCATCACTGGGCACACAGACATATATCTAGCACGCTGCATATGCATTCGGCCATGCATAGGTCATTCAGATGAGACATGGGTTACTATGCATCTTATAGGGGACATATTCTGTGGGTGCGCTGACGGAATTGGGGCTATTCAGATAAGCATAAGCGCAGAGCTATCAGACGGATCTCTTACGCCAATGATAGATCTGCTGACAGTGTGCGCTGATGACGATGACGTCTTCTTCTATCATGTATGGATGGTGCGGTGCAGTCGTATAGATTAGTCCGAGTCTGATTTCAGTGAAAGGTGCACACATAAAGGGGGAAATTTACTAAAGGAAATTTGTAAAAAAAAGGTGTATTTTGGATTTGTGCTATCAATACGAATATGAATTGCCGTATTTTCGGGATAGTAAATGTCAAAAATAAGTGTATTTCTTGATCCAAATACACCTATTTTTTACAAATTTCCCTTAGTAAATTTCCCCCAAAGTGTCTGCAATTTTAACAACTTCGCAATCAAGTCTTAATCAGGCCGATACAGTGAAATTAGCTTTATAGGAGTGGAGAGAGAGAGAGAGAGAGTACCAACCATGCAGCTCCTAACTGCCACATCACAGAATGTGTTTGAAAAATGCCAGTTTGGAGCTGTTTGGGTGGTACTTTATCCTTTCCACTTTATTTCCATCCAAGGCCCAAGGTTCATCTGTCCCATAGGGGGTTATTTTGGTTCACTCTTTTTGACAAATTCCTTCTTAGAAGGACAAAACCATGTGCACTGCAGGTGGGGCAGATGTAACTTGTGCAGATAATTAGATTTGGGTGGGGTTTTACTTCAAAGTGATATCTATATTGCAGTGTAGAAATAAAGCAGTCAGTATTTGACCTGCAAAGAAACAAAATAACTCACCCAAATCTAATTCTCTCTGCACATGTTACATCTGCCCCACCTGCAGTGCACATGGTTTTGTCCTTCTAAGGAGGAATTTGTCAGAAAGAGTGAACCAAAATAACCCCCATAGTGTTTTTTGTTCCCACTAACATGCAGCCTGTCCTTAATTACCTGGCGTTATGATGCATGACCTTTATACAGAAAGCACTCCGTCACTGTAATTGTATTTTGGTGGCTCTAAATAAAATAATATATATTACATGACCAGGGATAGGTCATACAATAAATAACAGTAGGACATTTTATTTAGCATGAATTCATTAAATATGATTTGATGCCCTCAACGATGTAATTCATTACGACATTAAGCATAGCAATAAATTTAATCCATTGGCTAATGAAACATTCCAAAGAAACCGTTAATTAAGCAGTTGCATCCTCAAGATGCTTTTATGACAGGTAACTTTTTTGAAGTATTATCTCAGGCATAATGGGCAATATTGTAATCAGTCAGGAGGAGAAGAATTATACAGGACAACGGCACATCCTCATCACTATGTCATTGTTTCATATGGTGTTTCATTACTCAGAATTCCTGCACCTGTCATCTGTTGTGAAGACTGCGACATTGGTGTTGTATTGATGCACTACTCTCTGGAATCACCATTCATAATTTCAGTAGCAAGCCTGGTGAACAGCTAGTGACTTAGGACTTCGTATATGGTTCTCCGTGAATACGCATATAACAAATGGCATTCAGTTTGCTCTGGTACATGGAAAACAGACAAAAATGGTCAAATTTGTTTACGCCTTTTGATTTAACCAATTTATGCAAATTACTGTTTTTCTCCATTTTCCAGCTTTGGCGAGCAAATGATTGATTGTAATTTGCTACCAGACATTACCAGAATTTCATTCCAACCAACCAGATTGGAAAGATAATCTTTTTTGGGCAGTATTCAATTACAGTTGGAAACTGCCGTTTGTCGAAAAACGTCAAATCCATGATTCATCGTATTCAATTTTTGCCTTTGACAGGCCAATTTCCCATTTGTCAGGCCAAATTCCCATTTCCGATAATCTCAATCCGACTTTAAAAAAGTTACAGATGGAACACACTCCATCTTTGCAGGGGCTGGTGAAATTATCGCCAGCCCCTGCCAGGGGGCGTGCGCACACGAGACACTTGCGTGCCCCCTGGTGACTGAGCTCCATGCCGCCGTCCACCGCCTCCCCTGCCGCTCCCCACCGCCGCTCCGACACCCCCCTAAACCTGCCCGTCTCCCTGAAGCGGAGATGGGCAGGAACGCGCTGCCCAGCCGGTAAGAGACTAGGATGCGCGTGAGACGCAAGTGCATCCCAGTTTAACCCACCCTCAGCAGGCATCGCCCCGTCTGGACAGGCACCCACCCTCAGCAGGCATTGACCCTTCTATAGCGTTTTCTTGGGTGTACCCACCGTTTTTGTGGGCATGCCCAGTAAACACTGGGCATCCCCATGCGCCTTCCCCCTTACTGCCTCCATACCGCTCCTCCCTGTGCGAATGTCTCAGTGACTGTGCAAGTCACCAAAGGTGTCCGCATAGCGGCCCTGCACATGCGCATATTAGAATATATGCATGCGCAGAGCAAAAACATCGGTTCCCGGTGTGAATACATACACAGTGTGAAATTACTACTTTGGAGAGGAAAACAGCCAAACAATGGCCCTTATTCTGATTGAGTCGGATGGCTCCGAATGTGGACGGACGGACGATGGTTGGTATTTGTGCATGTGCAGAGGCGTATCTGCGCATGTGCGAAACGCCGCGCACGTCCGAATACGGCGTGAGTTCTGTGCAGAAAATTATCGTACGGAACCATCCGAACAGGGGGTGGAGAGGGGCGTGAAGGGCTGTTTCGGCTCATTACCATATGCGTACACGTGGGGTTTCATGGGCGTTCCCTTGAAAACGCTGGGCGTACGTATGGTAATCCGGCCGTGACGAACGTGTGGGGGGCGGACATATGACATAGCCGGATGCCAGCTGCCCGCCCATATCCCTGCTTTTGCACTGACAAATGCCCGAGTGGTCTGGAGCACTCGGTGCTGCCTGACCACTCAGTCCAGCAATCGATGGTCGGCGACCATCGAATGATGGGGGAGGTTCCCACAGATAGAAGAGGTGTTCACATGAAAAATCCACTCGCGGTCTGTTCGGTCGGCATCTTACCGCATTCGGACGGAGTGAGCGATCCATACGGAAGGCGGGGCTAAGAACACTAGGTTCCTGTCCGAAATATGCATCCGTCCGATTTAACTAGAATAAGGGCCAATGGCCCTTATTCTGATCTGTGCGGAAATTCCCGCATTCTTACGGAGCGGTCCGCACGCCACGGTGTTTTGCCGCATGCGGCCATCGTCCGTAGAAACGCCCACGTGTCCTCCGCATTCGGACGGACTCACTCTTTAAGAACAGGGCGTGTTTACGGACGACATACAAACCATGCGTGTGCGGGAGAAACACTCAGCTTCGGCACGGTATTACAGAGTATTACAGAGTATGCTCGGGAATACCGCATCCGAACGGGAGCCAAGCGGTGCTACCGCACGTAAGCGGAGTATTTACGCCAAACAACCCACTATGAAGTATCTTCTGCAATACATCACATGACCCACTTATTCAATTACCTATCCTCATAAAAAACTGCTTATTTGGACTTGGAATCAATTAGATTCCAATATATCCTTACAAGCATGCCTAACACATGCATTGCACACATTAACCCTTACAGCAATTGAAGCAGCAATGGTTTCAATTAAAGCACTGACAAGCGGCCTATTAGTGAGTAATGAGTAAAGGAGTAGATTCTATTGGGTTCAGGTGTTAATGGTTGTAGTCATTAGGCGTACGTTCGCCTACCGCATGAACGAGTGGTGTCCGCAAAGCAATAGTACACTTGTGGACACCGCACATTTCTGCCCTTTTTGATCGCGTGCATTCGGAGTGGTTTCCGAATGTACGCCCCCCAACATAAGTGTACTCCCCCGTGTCCGCCCATGTTTCCGCCCCGTTTTGCCCACTTTGAAACTACGCCCATGTGTCATTCCGCATGACGCCCATAATACGCCCCTATTTCCCGAATGATAGCGGTGAACAGTTCTGGACGGGATTTGGCCGAACTGGTACCGAGTCAATGCGTGGCACATGCGCGTAGCGTTCTCCACGCATGCGCAGACGCCATAAAGACGCGATCCGTAAGAACGCGGTAAAGTCCGCATCAATCAGAATAAGGGCCAATGTGTGGACCGTGCCTATTAACCCAGGGGGAGCTCACCACACATTGCATTTACTTACCTGGTGGCCAACCGCAACCTCTGAGCATGTGTCACATTTTTTAGAGGGGATGTCTTAAAATGTCCTCGGTACCAACAGCGGTGTCCCAAGTTGTGCAGGACATTACTGTTCATTTTGCAGACAAAAAGGGATCTATTTACTAAGATAGGAGTTGTACTGAAGATGGGACATAGCTGTTCTCAACCAGATTCTATTATTCTATTATAATTATAATTATTCTATTATTTTCTAGAAGGTGCTAAATAAATAATAATAAAGAAGTAGATTCTGATTGGCTGCTGGTAGCATGCCATCTTCAATATACATTTCCAATCTTAATAAATAAACTCCCAAAACTCTTGATTTTTGGAAACTGGTTGAATGGGAATTACCAGATCCAACTGATGCAGGGAGTATTTTTGCCACTTTGCCCAACTCCGCTGATCTGTTTGTCCTACATTTCATACATTAAAGTGGACATTAACCTAGAGAGTACTGTTTGTACCGTTTATAATTGCGCTCAGTGTACGCTTACCCATTAGGCTGGGATAGAAATCTCCGTCCTTTGTGCAGTACGGATCTGCCAGGCAGTAAATCGCTTTGTTAATGGTATTTACGTGCCCTGATTAGCCACATTTGTGTCCCATCTCATTGTGAAGGTTACACTGTATTTGCGGCAGGTTCATTTCTATGCGCCATTAAGTAAAATTATTCTTGACATTCATAATATCTACTCTGATAATGACCTTACAACTGCCTTTCGTGGCGGTGTGTATGGATAAACACGGCAATTATTTTTACAGGCCAGTTTCAATAATAGGAGTTCCTTATTAAAATAACAGGACATTGCACAGGGATTAAAGGGGAAATCATTTTCTATAAACAAGGGCAAAATGGAGATTGCATGCAAATCTGATTAGCGGGTGCAACTTGTGCGTTTTAGGACTATCCAATCTGTATAGACATGTGTACTCATCTACAAGACAATCCCAGTTATACGCACCTTGGTGGCATCTCCACTTGTGGCTCTGAAGGAATAACTAGGTGGTAATGGAGCGTCTGCATGAAGTGTGGAATAGCGACCAAGGAACTAAACATCAGTATACAAAGTAACATTTGTTATTGCAGGGCTATAACATGGATGTTTTAGCTTGACTTTATGCCTGCCTATGCTAATCTCAATAATTAATACTGTTCGCTATTCCAGCTTAACCCCTTCAGTGGCAATCCCGAGAATTTTCCGGGCAGTTCCTCAGTGCTCAGTCTGGCAAGCCTGGAAAATTCTCAGGATTGCCACTGTTTACAGCCGGATCAGAGGTGAAGGTAAAGTAACTGTGTAATGGCTGCTTAACCTGTCACAATGTTTAACCTGCCGCAGACAGAGGAGGAGTCAGTGGCTTTTTTTCAGCAGCATCATTTGCTGCCACTGACACAAACCTGTGTTAATGGACACTCAATGCCCTTTAGTATGAAGGAGTGCATGTGGCGTACGCCAGCCCGAAGCGTGGCGAGCGCAGCGATCCCCGGGACGGGACGCGTTCCGCATCCTCCTGACCTGTTCATACCCCCACTATCCACATCGGTGTGGATAGTGGGGATATGAACAGGTCGGGAGGACGCGTAACACGTCCCATCGCGGGGCTCACTGCGCTCGCCATGCTTCGGGCTAGCGTGGATAGTGGGGTTTTAAAATGGAGGCATTTGCCAAATTAATCCCAAACCGATGGACAATAAGTGAAAAGCGGTATCCTTTCTCAATACTAAGTACTTAAACACACCTAAATACACCATGTGTGGGGGAGTAGGAGGAATCCTGGGGACACAGGCAGCACAAGCTGCCCCCTGGGGAGAGCTGGCAGGGGAGCTACGCTGACTACGCTAGGTAGCCGTTGGGCTATGCTGACAATGTAGCTTAGCCTACACTGAAAACGTAGCGTAGCTGGGCGACGTTATATTACACAAATACCTTTTATTTTTCTATTAATATATAGATTTATAGATTAGTATCAGATTGTGTGAGCTCACCAGTGCTGATCACACTATGTAAACATTAGCATAACATATCAGGAGCTGTACAGTGCTATATATACACTAGGTGATTCATCGCGCCCTACGGGCGCTCTTCACACCGTCGTAAGGGGCTGCGCCCCCTTAATTGTGAACATTTGCATATGAGAAAGATGGTTAGAATTGTATGAAAGATGGCCTGTATTGCAACTTGAGTTATAGGTGAAATGTGTTAAATAGAGAGCATATGATGTGGAAGGGGGTGTGTATTGTTTTGTTTAATTAAAAAGCGGTTACAGAGTAAGATGTACATTGATAGTGTGGATGGTACAGTGACAGTTGTGGGTGTGGGTGAGGCTGTGTGTGCATGTTGTTTAGGTGTGTGTGCAATAGTATAGTAGGGTGTTTCTGAGTCAGCGGCTCTCCACTGGCGGAGGTAACGACACAGGAAAACAAGAGGCTGGGTAGTGATAGGGGTGTGTGGGCATAAGGGGGACTAAAGAGGAGGGTGGGAGATACTGTGCAGCTTCTGCCAGTGGGTGAGGGTCCAGCGTGGCAGTACAGGAGTACAGGATGGTGGCCCTTAGTCAGTGTCTCCTATTACTGGGTGGGAGTTCGGGTGCATGAGAGCAGGAGGCTGGGCTATGAGGCATGATAGGGGCATGTGGGCAAAACAGCGTTAGCGACTCCCCAGTGGTGGAAGTTACGGTTCAGGAGAGCAGGAAGCTGGGTAGTGATAGGGGTGTGTGAGTATATGGGGGACTAAAGAGGGGCGGGGGGTGCCGTGAATCAAGGGAGGGGGGGCGCAGGTTTCGGCGAATCGCGGGAGAGGGCGGGGGTCCGCAAAGCGTGGGAGGGGGCGTGAATTGCGCGAGGGGGGGTTGCGAATCGCGGGAGGGGGGGTGCGCGGGGGTCCGTGAATTGCGGGAGGGGGGGGGGGCACGGGGCGCGATGAATCACCTAGTTGGTTATATATTCTTGTAGAAGGATGGTAGGATGTTACTGTCATTCAGAATGCATTTACATAAACAGTAATAGTAGCAGTAAAAGGTCTGACTTAAAACACCTACAGTAAAACAGAACAGGTGTTATATATTATACAAAGAATTGGTTGATGTGTAGGTTGACGTGCACATAGTTCATAGTTGTCACTGGAAAAAAATTGCTACAAGAAAAAATCAACACAGAAAGTTCAACACATGTAAATGTTGACATAAGTGTGGCACTTCATCGGTGTCCATGTCGACACATGAGAATGAATATGAAAACATAAAAAAAAAGAAAAATAAATCTTCAAAAACTCATGTCAACCTTTTTCATTGTCGACCATAGCCGTGCCAGTGTTTTGCATGTGCCATTTAATCCTGGGGTTGCCATAAATCGCGCGCAGGGGTGGGGGAGGAGGGAGGAGGTGAGGGGTGTCCGCGAATCACGGGAGGAGGGGTCGTGGGTGGATGCCGTGATTTGCGGGAGGGGGGGTCGCGGGGGGGTGTGTGGGTGCCGCGAATTGTGGGAGGGGGGGGCGCGGGGGTTGTAGTGAATCGCGGGAGGGTGGGTCGCGGGGGCGGGGGTTGTCGCAATGACAGGAGGGGGGGTCAGGGGTGGGGAATCGCGGTAGGGGGGTCGTGGGGGGCACCGTGAACCGCAGGAGGGGGGGCCTGGGGGGTTGGCGCGAATCGTGGGAGGGGGGTTCGCGGGGTGCCGCGAATCGCAGGAGGGGGGGGTGTATCACGGGGTGGGGCCGCGAATCGCGGGAGTCACCGGGGGTGCCGCGAATTGCGGGGGGTGTGCTGCAAATCACGGGAGGGGGGTCGCGGGGGGTGCTGCGAATCGCCACAAGAAAAAATCAACACAGAAAGGTCAACACATGTAAATGTTGACATAAGTGTGGCACTTCATTGGTGTCCATGTCGACACATGAGAATGAATATGAAAACATTGAAAAAGTGAAAAATAAATCTTGTCAACCTTTTTCATTGTCGACCATAGCCATGTCAGTGTTTTGCATGTGCCATTTAATCGTGGGGATGCCGTGAATGGGGGGGAGGTGCATACCTCCCAACATGACCCTCTCCAGGAGGGACACATTGCTCTGTTTCTGGACTTTCTTCTTAATTTATGGATTACCATCACCTGTGCTTAAACACCTTTCTTATCAATTACCCTGTTTAAAACAGGTGATGACAATCATAAATTAAGATGGAAGTCTACAACCCAGCGTTACAGCTCCAGACACACTTTGAGTGACAGATGTAGCCAAATATATAAGAGATATTAGCCAGTTCCTATAAGAGGTTAAATAAGCTGCACACAGAGCAGATCTGAGCAAAGAATCATCCGTTACGCAACATGGAGGGAGATGGATCCGACCTTTACTGTACAGAGTTCATGTTATAATGGGAAAATAAAATGCATCTGGAATCTTATACATGTGCACCGCCCCGCAGGGAAACTCAGACAGCCTCTCCCATATATACAGAGAGCTTCTAAAGTACACACTGGTAGGGTTCTGCTGGGAGCAGCAAAGCATGGGGAAGCTGGTTACCGAATATTTATCAAGGGCCACAGTCAGGGCCGGTGCTAGGGTGTCCGGCGCCCTCCTGCAAACCATAATTTTTGCGCCCTTTCACATTGCCATTGCAACAAGTTGCAGCCCGATTGTGGGAGCGTATGCAACATGCAATCCTATGGAGGATCTCGGGTGCTGTGTCCGCAAAATGTTGCAGGCACTAAAGGTGCCCATACACGCTGCGAGCATCGCATACGTTATGGGCTAGATTGCATAGCACGGCATGCATGCAATGTGTGTGGGATGCGATCCGAAAGCAGTACAAAAAGTATGTGCAGCATATACTTTTTGTACTGTGCGATGCCCGTGGGAGCACACATCGCATCACACTCTGGGTTAGACACATAACCCAGCCCATTATATAAAAAGTGTCTAAATTAATATAAAAAAAATTACAATTATTAAAAAAATTGTTATAAACATGTAAAATAAAAGACTCACTGTTCTTTTGCTGTTTAACTCTTGTGCAGTCCCTCCTCTTCTATCTGCGTAGGCAGGACGCTGAGGACGCCATTACACCCCTCTCGTGACTGAGGGGGAAAGGAGGGGAGAGAAGGAGGAGATAGAGGGGGCGGAGTGTTGAGGACTGGCACTGGCACAGCACACTGAGAAGAGGGAAGGAAGTGCGGCGCTGCTGCCTGTTCCTCATTTGATTGACAGCTGACAGTCGCAGGGAGCAATGGGTAGGGGGCGGATCCGGACATGACATGTCATCCAGGCATTCACAAACAGTGCTACATGCCTCAGCGCAAGTGTCTGTGAGGAAGAGGGGGCAGGTAGCAGGAGGAGGACAGTGTGTGCGCGGTGCAGGGAGCTGCTCATCCTCTCCATACTGCCGCCCACTATCAGACAGGCGCTGCAGGCGGCATGCAGGAGGCCATAGGTGGAACTACCATTGGTGCAGAAGGTGCATTGCACCGGGGCCCCTGAAGACTAAGGGGCCCAATTCTGCCATCCACTGCTATGTGGCATATTTTGAACTTGTTTTGGAGTGGAAGAGGAGGGCCCAAAAATGTAGTTTTGCACCTGGGCCAACTACTCGTAAGTTCCGACACTGCAGGAGACAGTGACAGTGAGGGCTGAGGCATCTTTAGCAGAGCAGGGAGGGAGACAGCGCCTTTTCAGCATGGCGCCTCCCTGCTTTGCAGGAGCTGCTGAGTGGGTAGCGCCGGCCCTGGCCACAGTGACCCCTGTACCTGTTCTATGCTACTGCGATCTCAGAACGGTGACAGCAGACGCTTTACCAAGACACATACTTTCTCATTAAACTAACCAAAACTGTATTCATATTTTTCACATTTCAATTACATTTTTGTTTTTTTGTATCAGCACCTGGGATCTTTCAATGTACAGATGGAGCGTTCTCTGTGTTTCCGCCATTTTGCCATATCGCTATAGCTGGTGGACGGCGGGACGTGGACACGCGAGAGTCTCACATACTCGCACTTCCCATTGTTGAGAATGGAGGGCGCGAGCGTCTCATGCCTGCGCCCAGAGCCGAATTTCCCATTAGGCACGTGAGGCACCGGCCTAGGGGCGGCACATGTTTAGGGGCGGCACTTGGATGCCTGTGATAGTACTGTCAGCCCAAAATGTACCAATAACTGCAAAATATCCACTGTACTGTACTATATTCCATCTTAAATAGAGTGTAAATGGATAGGACATGCAGATACTGCCCCTATAAACTGTCCTACTTAGTAAACATTATTGTTGTGCCTAGGGGCGCCCTCATCCCTAAATCCGACCCTGCCTGCGCCCCATTCTGGCAGACAGCGGAATGGCGGTAGGCACGATGGAAGCTGCTCTTATGTAGGTGATATTCCATCATAAAAGGAATATTTACCTAAATTCCTGTATACCCCCCCCCCCAAAAAAATAATTATATATATATATATATAAAATGACATTGGAATTCAAAATAGAGGGAATCCCAACAGGAGTCAGGTGAGTATACTTGAGTATACTTACCCTCCACCTGCAGCCCCCCCCCCCCCCAACCCTAACCCTATTTTCTAGCAGCCCAACCCCCCTCTGCAGCCTAACCCTGGTGCCTAAAACTTACCCCTCACCCTTTCCAATGCCTGACCCATCTGCATCCTATAGTGAATGCCGGCATCCTGACCTCTAGAATGCTGAACACATCTCGGTGTTACACCTATTCTAACAGTTTTCTGTATTAAACTACCCTACATGGAAGACACAGCAATCAATATATATATATTTTTTTCAGTTCAGGGATAAACCACGGTATTGTCTTTCTAAATCTTCCCTACCTGCAGAACCCCTTTTTTATTTTTTTATTGGAGCCCCAAACACCCAGTGTAGTGACCTAAATCGTACATGGGGGGGTTACATACTGTATGTATGGACCTTCTCCCAAAGGAGAAAGGCCCCATTACTCCCCTGACAACTCTCAGCCGAAAGGCCCAAGAGGGGAAAAATAGGGATCGGTGGGTCCTCCTCGCCGAAGCTCAGAGAGACCCTCTTCCATCAACCCCTGGAAGGGTTAGGGTGGGTGGGTCCTCCTCGCCGAAGCTTGGAGAGACCCTCGGTAGGCTTCTCTCCGCCTTGCAGCTCGGGGTCGCCCTCTGGGACCTGAGCTCTCCCCCGATGGAAAAAACTTTGGTACGTGGGGAGTGGGTAGCCCATAAGGGTCGTACTCACAGTCTAAAAACGTGACCAAACTAACGGAAAAGGAAAAATAAATAAAAAAGAATAGAGACCCCAGCCAAAAGGCCCGGGTGTGGGAAGCTCTTTTTCTAGCTGGAAATATGGAGATCAGGGCCAGATTAAGCCTTGGGGGGCCCCAGTGGCAGGTGGTGTAAGTGGTGGTGGGTTATATTCAAATATGCAAATCTCCCAGCATGCCCCATTCCAGTTCCAGCTCATCAAACCTGATACTGTTGTGTCTCTGCCTGCACCGCTGCTTGCATTCTGACTACCCGGTCCTGCTGCTGCATAAGTTCTCCATGCAGGTAATTCTTAGCACAGAGTATATGTTACTGACGTCGCCTGGTGCTTATTGTAGGTTGTATGTGTGGGGAGATTACTGACTGGGAATAAAGGGGGTTTCCTGGAAGAGTGACAGTTCCCTTCCCTTAAAGATCACCAGAAGCTTTGAATGGTTTATAGGTGTTTGTTTTAACCCTGGGGGTAATGAAGATTGACACTGCTATAAATAAATACTACACTGGTATGGATGCAGAGCATTAAAGTAACAGTGGCCCTTATTCTGATCGGTGCGGATATTCCCGCTTGCGTACGGGCCGCCGATGTTTATCGTCTGCGCATGTGCAGAGGTCACTCTGCGCATGTGCAGGCGGTTTCGCCGCATGGATTCTTTATACGCCGCACAGGGGGCGTAGAGGGGCGTGAGGGGCTACTTAGCCTCATTACCCTATGCATACGCCCCCGCGTTTCATGGGCGTTCCCATGCAAACGCGGGGCGTATGCATGGTAATGAGGCCGTGACGCGTGGGTACGGGCGGGCATCTGACATCGCCGGATGTCAGCTGCCCGCCCCCATACAAGATTTTACACGGACAAGTGTCCGTGTGGTCTTGTGTTGCGGGACCTGGTGGAGCATGCGGCCCTGCATTCGATGTTCAGCGACCATCGAATGCAGGGGCTGCTCCCACCATGGAGGAGGCGTATCCCCGTCCACATTCATGCGGACCGCCACATATCCGCATACGGACGGAGGTGGCGATCCGTATGGAAGGCGGGGATTCGCCAAGACGGACATCACCGCATATTTCTGATCGGGCCGCACCGATCAGAATAAGGGCCACTGTCCCAATTGTTAGGTATGAAATAGTGATCTAGCTCTCTACCCCCACACTTTGGCCATCACTGGTACTGCAGTATCTGGTTTTGTTTTCGTTTCATTTCATTTGACGTTCAAGCTAAATAAAATCTCTTCCTTATGTGTAAAATATTTTTTTTTCCAACAGTTCACCAAAGTGCAGGCCACTGATTCATAAATTGAATAACTTTTTTGGAGCCCTACATCACCAAGCCCCTCCACAATTGCATAAAAATCCCACAATTCGCGGGTGTATGTGGAGGGGACCGGGATAAAATCACGCAAATTACGACATCTTGGCCCCTCCACGTACACCCACAAATCGCAGGATTTTACCGGCGGGGTAGGAAGATGTGGGGGAGGCCAGAGGCATGTGGAGGCATGCAGGAGGCTCGCCCACCCTTCTGGGGGACCGGGAGGGGGACCAATATTCGGGAAACTCCTGCCCATTCATGGAGGGTAGGCAAGTATGCATCCCACCGTGTCCATGCTCCAGAAAATATCACATTTTGGAGTATGGTGCATATGAGAAAAGCAGTCAAACCTTCAAAAATGGCATTACAGATATAGATACATAGATACGGGGATGGGGGTGGGGGGATTTGGCAAGTGGATGGGCTGGACTTGGGATGGCACAGGGTATTTCTCTACTAGGTGATTCATCGCGCCCTACGGGCGCTCTTCACACCGTCGTAAGGGGCTGCGCCCCCTTAATTTGTGAACATTTGCATATGAGAAAGATGGTTAGAATTGTATGAAAAATGGCCTGTATTGCAACTTGAGTTATAGGTGAAATGTGTTAAATAGAGAGCATATGATGTGGAAGGGGGTGTGTATTGTTTTGTTTAATTAAAAAGCGGTTACAGAGTAAGATGAACATTGATAGTGTGGATGGTACAGTGACATTTGTGGGTGTGGGGGGCTGTGTGTGCATGTTGTTTAGGTGTGTGTGTGCAATAGTATAGTAGGGTGTTTCTGAGTCAGCGGCTCCCCACTGGCGGAGGTCACGACACAGGAAAACAGGAGGCTGGGTAGTGATAGGGGTGTGTGGGCATAAGGGGGACTAAAGAGGAGGGTGGGAGATACTGTGGGTGGGTAAGGGTCCAGCGTGGCAGTACAGGATGGTGGCCCTTAGTCAGTGTCCCTACTGGGTGGGAGTTCGGGTGCATGAGAGCAGGAGGCTGGGCTATGAGGCATGATAGGGGCATGTGGGCAAAACAGCGTCAGCGACTCCCCAGTGGTGGAAGTTACGGTTCAGGAGAGCAGGAAGCTGGGTAGTGATAGGGGTATGTGAGTATACAGGGGACTAAAGAGGGGCTTAGGGGTGCCGTGAATTGCGGGAGGGGCGCGGGGGGTGCCGTGAATCAAGGGAGGGGGGACGCAGGTGTCTGCGAATCGCGGGAGAGGGCGGGGATCCGCAAAGCGTGGGAGGGGGCGTGAATTGCGCGAGGGGGGGTTGCAAATCGCGGGAGGGGGGTGCGCGGGGGGTCCGTGAATTGCGGGAGGGGGGGGGCACGGGGCGCGATGAATCACCTAGTTGGTTATATATTCTTGTAGAAGGATGGTAGGATGTTGCTGTCATTCAGAATGCATTTACATAAACAGTAATAGTAGCAGTAAAAGGTCTGACTTAAAACACCTACAGTAAAACAGAACAGGTGTTATATATTATACAAAGAATTTGTTGATGATGTGTAGGTTGACGTGCACATAGTTCACAGTTGTCACTGGAAAAAAATTGCTACAAGAAAAAATCAACACAGAAAGTTCAACACATGTAAATGTTGACATAAGTGTGGCACTTCATCGGTGTCCATGTCGACACATGAGAATGAATATGAAAGCATTCCAAAAAAGAAAAATAAATCTTCAAAAACTCATGTCAACCTTTTTCATTGTCGACCATAGCCATGCCAGTGTTTTGCATGTGCCATTTAATCCTGGGGTTGCCGTGAATCGCGCGCGGGGGTGGGGGGGGAGGGAGGAGGTGAGGGGTGTCCGCGAATTACGGGAGGAGGGGTCGTGGGTGGATGCCGTGAATTGCGGGGGGGGGGGTCGCGGGGGGGGTGTGGGTGCCGCGAATTGTGGGGGGGGGGCGCGGGGGGTTGCAGTGAATCACGGAGGGTGGGTCGCGGGGCGGGGGGTTGCCGCAATGACAGGAGGGGGGTCAGGGGTGGGGAATCGCGGTAGGGGGGGTCGTGGGGGGCACCGTGAACCGCGGGAGGGGGGCCCGGGGGGTTGGCGCGAATCATTGGAGGGGGGGTCGCGGGTGCCGCGAATCGCAGGAGGGGGGGGTGTCACGGGGTGGGGCCGCGAATCGCGGGAGTCACCGGGGGTGCCGCGAATTGCGGGGGTGTGCTGCAAATTGCGGTAGGGGGTCGCGGGGGGTGCCGCGAATTGCCACAAGAAAAAATCAACACAGAAAGTTCAACACATGTAAATGTTGACATAAGTGTGGCACTTCATCGGTATCCATGTCAACACATGAGAATGAATATGAAAACATTCAAAAAAAGAAAAATAAATCTTCAAAAACTCATGTCAACCTTTTTCATTGTCGACCATAGCCGTGCCAGTGTTTTGCATGTGCCATTTAATCCTGGGGTTGCCGTGAATCGCGCGCGGGGGTGGGGGGGGAGGGAGGAGGTGAGGGGTGTCCGCGAATCACGGGAGGAGGGGTCGTGGGTGGATGCCGTGAATTGCGGGAGGGGGGGTCGCAGGGGGGGGGTGCCGCGAATTGTGGGGGGGGGGGGCGCTGCAGAGAATCGCGGGAGGGTGGGTCGCGGGGGCGGGGGGTTGCCGCAATGACAGGAGGGGGGGTCAGGGGTGTGGAATCGCGGTAGGGGGGGCCGTGGGGGCACTGTGAACCGCGGGAGGGGAGGGCGCGGGGGGTTGGCGCGAATCATGGGAGGGGGGGGGCGCGGGGTGCCGCGAATTGCAGGAGGGGTGGGTGTCACGGGATGGGGCCGCGAATTGCGGGAGTCACCGGGGGTTGCGCGAATTTCGGGGGGTGTGCTGCAAATCGCGGGAGGGGGTCGCGGGGGGTGCCGCGAATCGCCACAAGAAAAAATCAACACAGAAAGGTCAACACATGTAAATGTTGACATAAGTGTGGCACTTCATTGGTGTCCATGTCGACACATGAGAATGAATATGAAAACATTGAAAAAGTGAAAAATAAATCTTATCAACCTTTTTCATTGTCGACCATAGCCATGTCAGTGTTTTGCATGTGCCATTTAATCGTGGGGATGCCGTGAATGGGGGGGGTGGGAGGAGGGAGGTGCATACCTCTCAACATGACCCTCTCCAGGAGGGACACATTGCTCTGTTTATGGACTTTCTTCTTAATTTATGGATTACCATCACCTGTGCTTAAACACCTTTCTTATCAATTACCCTGTTTAAAACAGGTGATGACATTCATAAATTAAGATGGAAGTCCACAACCCAGCGTTACAGCTCCAGACACACTTTGAGTGACAGATGTAGCCAAATATATAAGAGATTAGCATCCCATTTTGGGAGCTGTCCAGTGCTGATCACAATATGTAAACATTAGCATCACCTATCAGGAGCTGTCCAGTGCTGATCACACTATATAAACATTAGAATTACCTATCAGGAGCTGTCCAGTGCTGATCACACTATATAAACATTAGAATTACCTATCAGGAGCTGTCTAGTGCTGATCACACTATATGAACATTAGAATTACCTATCAGGAGCTGTCCAGTGCTGATCACACTATATAAACATTAGAATTACCTATCAGGAGCTGTCCAGTGCTGATCACACTATATGAACATTAGAATTATGCTGCTTTCCCATTGCAGACCCGTTTTAGTTTACAGGTAATCTTAAATGGTATTTAGCATTCCCACTGCAGCAGATTACAGTTTCAAATGCCATTTAAGTACCATTCCCATTGCAGGTAAAACGTTTTAGCTCTTCAAAACGTTTAGTGCCTGTGACAATGGGTCAGGCCTGTCTTTCCTTGTTGATATATATATATATATATAGATATCTATATATATAGATCTATATATATATATATATATAGATCTATATCTATATATATAGATCTATATATATATATATATATATATATCTATATATATATATATATATAGATCTATATATATATATATATATAGATCTATATATATATATATATATATAGATCTATATATATATATATATAGATCTATATATATATATATAGATCTATATATATATATATATATATAGATCTATATATATATATATATATATATAGATCTATATATATATATATATAGATCTATATATATATATATAGATCTATATATATATATATATAGATCTATATATATAGATCTATATATATAGATCTATATATATAGATCTATATATATATATAGATCTATAGATCTATATATATATATATATATATATATATATATAGATCTATATATATATATCTATATAGATCTATATATATATATAGATCTATATAGATCTATATATATATATCTATCTATATATATATATATAGATAGATATATATATATATATATCTATCAACAAGGATAGACAGGCAGCTTGGAGGGGGTAGGGGGGGGAAGCTGTCCCCGGGTGCTGTGGGGGTAGAGGGGGGAAGCTGTCCCCATGTGCTGCGGGAGGAGGGGGGTCCCTGCTGCTGCTGAGGGGAGAGGGGGTACCTGTCAGCCTGACACGGCGCTGCCGCTGCTGTATCTCCCCCCCGGCGGCCGGTCCTTGCGGCGTATGTACAGTCAGTGTCGGCGGTCCCTCTGGCGCAGGGAAAATAAGTACTATTTCCCCTGCGCCAGAGGGACCGCCGACACTGACTGTACATCTGCCGCAAGGACCGGCCGCCCGGGGGGAGATACAGCAGCGGCCGCCGGGGGGGAGAGAGATACAGCAGCGGCAGCGGCCGCCGGGGGGAGAGAGATACAGCAGCGGCAGCGGCCGCCGGGGGGAGAGAGATACAGCAGCGGCAGCGGCAGCGGCCGCCGGGGGGGAGATACAGCAGCGGCAGCGGCCGCCGGGGTTGAGATGCAGCGGCAGCGCCGTGTCAGGCTGACAGGTACCCCCTCTCCCCTCAGCAGCAGCAGGGACCCCCCTCCTCCCGCAGCACCTGGGCACATCTTGCCCAGCGCTGCACGCTGTGGACCCGCTGCGGGCTGAAAGTGGTTAATCTTTCAGCCCGGCAGCGTACACACACGGAGATGATTGCTGAAAAAAATCAGCAATCATCTCTACCGTTTAAAGATGCATTCCCATTGCATCTTAAACGGTAGATTACCGTGCAAAACCCTGCTCTGAAAACGGGTTGAAATACCGTTTAACTTTAAACGGTATTTCAACTCTGGCGCTTTCCCACTGCAGCCTTAAACGGTATTTTGCCCTCAAAAATCGGCAAAATACCGTTTTAAGGCTGCAGTGGGAAAGGGGCATTATGCTGCTTTCCCACTGCAGACCCGTTTTAGTTTACAGGTAATCTTAAATGGTATTTAGCATTCCCACTGCAGCAGATTACAGTTTCAAATGCCATTTAAGTACCATTCCCATTGCAGGTAAAACGTTTTAGCTCTTCAAAACGTTTAGTGCCTGTGACAATGGGTCAGGCCTGTCTTTCCTTGTTGATATATATATATAATATATATATATATATATATATATAGATCTATATATATATATATATATATATATATATATATATATAGATCTATATATATATATATATATATAGATCTATATATATATATATATATATATATATATAGATCTATATATATAGATCTATATATATATATATAGATCTATATATATATATATATAGATCTATATATATATATAGATCTATATATATATATATATATAGATCTATATATATAGATCTATATATATATATAGATCTATATATATAGATCTATATATATAGATCTATATATATATATAGATCTATATATATATATATATATATATATAGATCTATATATATATATAGATCTATATATATAGATCTATATATATATTATATCTATATAGATCTATATATATATAGATAGATAGATATATATCTATCAACAAGGATAGACAGGCAGCTTGAAGGGGGTAGAGGGGGGAAGCTGTCCCCGGGTGCTGTGGGGGTAGAGGGGGGAAGCTGTCCCCATGTGCTGCGGGAGGAGGGGGGTCCCTGCTGCTGCTGAGGGGAGAGGGGGTACCTGTCAGCCTGACACGGCGCTGCCGCTGCTGTATCTCCCCCCCGGCGGCCGGTCCTTGCGGCGTATGTACAGTCAGTGTCGGCGGTCCCTCTGGCGCAGGGGAAATAAGTACTATTTCCCCTGCGCCAGAGGGACCGCCGACACTGACTGTACATCCGCCGCAAGAACCGGCCGCCGGGGGGGAGATACAGCAGCGGCAGCGGCCGCCGGGGGGGAGATACAGCAGCGGCAGCGGCCGCCGGGGGGGAGATACAGCAGCGGCAGCGGCCGCCGGGGGGAGATACAGCAGCGGCAGCGCCGTGTCAGGCTGACAGGTACCCCCTCTCCCCTCAGCAGCAGCAGGGACCCCCCTCCTCCCGCAGCACCTGGGCACATCTTGCCCAGCGCTGCACGCCTGCACCCGCAGCGGGACCATGTACACCGCCATTTACACGGGACCCGTGTAAAAGGTGTAAAAGGGGTATAACAGGACGGGGGCGAGGGGGAGGGGGGGGGCGGGGGGCAGCGGGGCGTACCGCCGGGCTGAAAGTGGTTAATCTTTCAGCCCGGCAGCGTACACACACGGAGATGATTGCTGAAAAAAATCAGCAATCATCTCTACCGTTTAAAGATGCATTCCCATTGCATCTTAAACGGTAGATTACCGTGCAAAACCCTGCTCTGAAAACGGGTTGAAATACCGTTTAACTTTAAACGGTATTTCAACTCTGGCGCTTTCCCACTGCAGCCTTAAATGGTATTTTGCCCTCAAAAATCGGCAAAATACCGTTTTAAGGCTGCAGTGGGAAAGGGGCATCACCTATCAGGAGCTGTCCTGTGCTGATCACACGATATAAACAATAACATCACTGATCAGGAGCTGTCCAGTGCTGATCACACTATATAAATATTAGTATTATGCTGCTTTCCCACTGCAGACCAGTTTAAAGTACTGGTAATCTTAAATGGTATTTAAAACGGTATTAGCATTCCCACTGCAGCAGATTACCGTTATAAATACCGTTTAAGTACCATTCCCATTGCAGTGAACCGTGTAAAATGTAGTGCCTAACCCCCCCCCCCCAGTGTAAAGAGTGCCTAATCCCCCCCCCCCCCAAGTGTAGAGAGTGCCTAACCCCCCGTACCTTCCCTGTACCCCCACCTCCCCTCCCCTTGTACTTACCTGCACGGGGATGCAGGGCAGTGGGGAGGCAGCGGGGGTCCATGCGGGGTACAGGCAGTCCCAGTGCCTGATGAGAACTAGTAGTTCTCACTTTAATGAGCCGCTCATTACATATGCGCATATGTAATGAGCAGCTCTTTATTATGCATGTGAACTCATTACACATGCACAAAGTGAGAACTACTAGGTCTCATCAGGCACTGGGACTGCCTGGAGGCTAAATAACGTTTAAGAGGCATTCCCACTGCCTCTTAAACGTTATTTTAAAGTGCAGGACTCTGCTTTAAAAACAGGTTGAAATACCATTTAACTTTAAACGGTATTTCAACTCTGGCACTTTCCCACTGCAGCCTTAAATGGTAAATTGCGCTGAAAATCGTCAATTTACCGTTTTTTAGCTGCAGTGGGAAAGGGGCATTACCTATCAGGAGCTGTCCAGTGCTGATCACACGATATACAGTAAACATTAACATCAGATTTAAGTGCTGATTATTTTCTGATGTACTGTAGCATGACAGATTACAGATGGATTTGGAACAAATGTTGCATCTTGATTTATGTTAAAAAGAAGAAGAGAAAGGTTGTCAGTTATGTGGTGCACCTATTATGACAACCTCTCTTGCCTCTTGACTCAAGTTAAGCTTCGCCTCCTATTTCTTGTCACAGTATGTCATCTGTTTGTCATCATTCGCTCAATGTACAGCGCTATGTAATATGTCAGAGCTTTATTAAAAGATAACAATGAAAATACGTGCAAATATAGGTGACTGTAGAATTTTTTGAACAATTAATATTTTCCTTGATACCGGAATGCTACATGACTTTCAATCAAATGTGACATGTAGACCACTTCATATATATTCATATTATCAGTAGGAATTTGGGGTGCGCTGAACTGTACACTTAATGGGGCAGGCAACCTGCTGTTGAACTACATCTCTCAGCATGCACTGCCACAGTTCTGTTAAATAGGCTAATACTGTGACAGGACATGCTGGGATGTGTAGTTCTACAATAGCTGGAGTGCCGCAGGTTGCCTACTCCTGGTAGATATAAATCTAATACTCATATATTATTCACTATAAATGTTTCAATAGCCAGTTTCACTGTTTCCAATACACTGAGCTTTCTTGCTTCTTATATATAAATAGGTTAGATATGAGGTCCCAGCGCTTAGGGGTATCGGTCATTGGGTCGAATCAATTTAGGTCAACATGCATTTGGGACAACCACAGAAGGTTGACAGGCCTTAGGTTGACAGCATCAGCAGGTCGACACAAGCAGTAGGTTGACATGAGTTTTTTGTCCTGAATGTCAACATAGTCGACATGGACATCATCCAAGTGTACTGCATCCCCTCGCTTCAGGCATGGTGCCTTGCTGCACTTGACACTGTATTTTATTCTCCAACCACACCGTAGTGGATGGTAGGACATGAAATACTGCCTGTCGGCACATGTCGGCTAAAAAAAATGCATGTCGACCACACACTTAGAAGACCGACAGCAGAATCCCTATGCCCAGGATCCCAACATCTCATAGGTAAGTATTCTATCCCCCCCCCTCCTGCAACCTAACCCTAACCCACCCTATCCTACCTAAACCTAACCTACCACCCCCCCCCCTCCAACATCTCCCTAGTTAGGCTAACCCTCCCCAGCATACTTACATTCAGGATGCTGACCAGAGGAATTCTGGGATCGGCATTGTGTAAGGTGTCGGGATTTCCCATAACAATCCATGACGTAAAGATTATACTCTGGTGATGACAGTACAGCTTGTGTTTTTAATGCACGTTACACTAGGCTCAGAGTCCTTATCTACCATCGCCCTCATCTCCTGCATTATTGTACGTTCACAGTTTCGATGTGTGTCAAGACATAAATATCTGCAGACGATCGGGTCTTCAGAATGCTTCACGTATTGGAGGAAATAGGTGTTTGGATTATGTGTGAGGCAATGAAGCTTGTTTATAATGCAACCTCACACAAATGTTAAACTATACTTCTACTACTTTTGAGATAAATCCTGGCTTAGCCTCGTGTTTGTCTTAACTTAGTCACATGACATTGAGGGGACTTATTCATAATACCAGGTGCATCTTTACGCAGTGTATTGTTTGCACCATAACAATCAGTCCATCTTTATTATTATGTTAGCAAGACAAGGATCATGATGTAACAGAAATAGAGTATAGGACAGGGACAAGCCACAGACCAATAGTAGGGGTGCATATGCATTAGAAATGTGGATGCATTTTGTAATATCAGTGGTATTTTATTTTAAAAAAAAATTAGTTTGTTTATTAGTAGATCACAATACGTCAAAAAAATTCCAAGAAAATACAAGTACACTTATGAGATTGAGCAAATCATTCTACTTCACGTGTGATGTTGCTATGGGAAACCAATCAGAATCTACTTCTTATTTATTTTGCACCCTCTAGAAGATAGTAGACAGGATCTGATTGGTTGCCCACAGCAACATCACATGTGAAGTAGAATACACATCTTAGTAAATTTCCCCCAGAATGTGATCAATTTTAATAGTTTCATAAAGAAATAAAGATAAACAAAAAAACTGAATTGTGAGTAATGTGATTATTTAAGAGGGGGAATAAAAAGAGTCAAGAAGAAAGAGTAAAGAAAAAGAAAGGATGAGAAAAGAGTCAGATTAGAATAGGGGGAAAAAAACGGAAAAGGAAAGATAAAGAGAAAACAAAAGAAAGTGGAAAAGGAAGGGGGAATCCTTGGTGGAAAGAAAGAGAAAAGTTGATTAAAATTCAATAATTAGAGCTTAATATCAAATAGCAAATGGACAAGTGATTTGCTGAATGGGAACTGTCACGGACCCACCGGTCGCCTGCTCCGATACGTCAATCTGAGCAGCTCCGGCCGTGACTGGGGTTCACTTAGGACACTCGGGTCCTTTCCTTGAGGTACACTGCCACCAGCCAAAACCTGATTTTAGCGCTTGAAACCGCGCAAGGGGGGGCTTGGCTCGCCCCTGACCGCACAATACAATATACAAATGGTAACACGCTGGAGCGTTCTCTTCTGAGGCTAATGAGTCTTAAGAACACAGAACCAGGACTGAGAATATGTATTATTTATTCCTAGAAATACTACAGAGCTTTAGAAAATAGTTACAAGATTTTACAATGATTTTAAAAGTACACACGAGTTTAAAATGCAAATTTCAGAAATAAAATAAAAAGGGAAAAAAGACAGAACCGTATCTTACAATCCTGACGTGGGGGGGTTCTCCACAAGAAATCTCTGGTCGCTTACAGCCTGATTGCTAGACCCCCAGGTAGTGACACTGACTATAGGGAGAAAGGTCTTAGTTATACCTTGCAGACTCCCTCATCCCTCCCACCCTTGGGATTCCACTCTTTCCATGCTGAAGGAGTGTGGAAGGTCCCTGGCAATGTATCTTCTACAGTCTGCTGTTTTCAAAGTGATTGATCCTCCTTCCTTGCATAGCAGACCCACTGATAAGAGATGTGAAGGAAGGGGACAAACTCTAACCTCTTCTCCTGGACCATGGTTTATGAGGGGCTCAGATCTTATCTTACATCCTAACTCCGGAGGAGTCCACAGATGTCACACTGAGGGAATACAGGCCTCAAACTCAAACCAGGGTCACCTACAGTTTACATACAAGACATGTCCTGATTCCAATACTCACAGGAGACATAACTATTACACCAATATCAGACATACATTCACCGGACAGATAATCATAACAGGAGGCATACGTTAATTTGATCGATCACCTGATCTGATCGTTACACCTCCCCCTTTTAAAATGGCGCACAGAGGCGGTGACCCACGTCACCGTCTCATCAGTGCGCTATTAACTACATCACCTGGACAGGTAGCAGTGGTCTCTGTGCTGAGACAGACTGCCACTGATTCTGCTGAATTTGTACAAACACTTTCTTATACTTGACGTCTGTCATGGGACCACCGGACGCCATAGCCGTGGCTAGGGTGGGCAATGGGCATAGTCCCTGTCCCTCTCGCAGGAGATGGCAAACTAAAAGCACACAGGTGTCCTTGAACCCATAGTCTGTGAGCACACTGATATAGTGGGAGCTGTGTCCATCCCGGCTGGTATTGACACAGCCCACCACAGCTGTGCGTCGGACTCCTGGACACGGATTCTCCCCTGCAGCTGGCAGTTTGGCCTTACTCACTGAGATCAGTACCAGACCCTTCCGCCACACCCCAAACGGCCATCCCCCTGGGACTCGTAACTCGGCACGTTTAACTATACCACAGGACAGGTGTGGGGCATTCTCCCAGCACTATATACAGACTTAAAAATGTCTTCCCAGCACCTCTCCTGAGCTGACTGACCCCCCCTCCCCTTCACTGGGGGGAAGGTCCACTCACTCAACACCTCACACCTCATCCTTTTGTGAGGAGATTCGCCCTCTGTGTCTGTGTGTGTGAATTGTGAAGGGGGGCACGTTTCTGCAAGGGGGAATACCAGCAGGTCCTTGTCCCCTGTCTTGGGAACATCCCAGCTCAGCTTTCCTGAGGTTAATATAGCTGAGTTTACCTGTGCTTCGCGGGCCCACCCACCCTTCTGGTTACACACAGCAGCTTCCCTACTAGCCACTGGCTCTATTCCTGAAACAACCCTCTCACTGTACCCAGGGGTATCTTTCCCACTTCCCAGGTATGGGGCAGCCTGTGCAGGGTTGGTTCTCAGTTCTGCGTGGAAAGCCAAGCTTTCCATGGCCGTCCAGGACACCTTCCTGAGCCTGACCTTCCCTCCCAGACCCGCAGGTTCTGTGGCTGGGGTGGTGCCACTGAGGTTCTCAGGAGAGGCATTCGTTATCCAGTGATGCTGGAAAAATGCACTCTCTGGAGCAGGGGTGGGGAACCTCAGGCCTGGGGGCCGTATGCGGCCCCCTTAGTCATTCTGAGTGGCCCTCCCACCCGTCCTGTGGCTTTGCCGTGAGTCAAGTACAGGGGAATTCTCGCAAGAGGTCGGTAGTTCTTGCAAGATTCCTCTTAATCAACAGCAGCCGGAGACTGTCAGTCCTATTCAGCGGCAGCCGCCGGAGCGTGGGATGGCTGCAGCAGGACAATTTGTAAGAGAAATTTTTACTTATGGCCCCCGAAGGATTTTTTCCCCATACAAACGGCCCTTGGCACAAAAAAGGTTCCCCACCCCTGCTCTGGAGAGTTCTCAGTGTCTGGAGGTAACCCCTGCTGTGTTCCTGTATCTGTGTTTGTGTGGCTACAGTAAGGAGGGGGGTTTGGGGGGAAAGCTGCAGTAAGGGACACTCTCTCCCTATCTGACAGGTCTACAGTGCACACAGGACCCACCGGGTCACTTATTATACCTGGTACCACATTTCCCACTGTAGCGCAAGACATCACATTATCAACAGTAACATCAATATCATAACCTGGGGAGACATCCTGCAATACCTGCAAATTAGCCAGTGCATCTTCCACAACACATGGGGCCAATCCTGCTGGCTTACAATTGCACCGTGGCAAAAACGCTATATCTGGATCCCATTGTCTCTGAGCAGGAATGGGGTTATCTGAGCATGTTGTCACCAGTAACTTATTGGCAGGTACATGCGCTGCCTGCAACCAACTCAGATCTGTCCCATTTGTGCAGTTAGCGACCCCTGGCCCGATGTCACAACCAGACATCACTGGAAGAACAGGGTTAACGTCTGGCACAGCAACCTTAATGACATCACCATCAGCACTCCTACCACTGGTGAGTGAGGGTGTCTCATTCCCAACTAGATTAGGGCATTCATTTAACCCCACAAACTGGCAAGGTTTACCCACTATACCTGTCTCTAACTCACCCTCCACCTCCACCGAAGGTACGGCACTATCACAGATAATCCCAGGGGCTTCACACAAAATAACAACATTGCAATGTCCAGCATGGTTACATACTACCTGAGATGCATCATATGGTTCAGAAGGGTTAGCGACATTGACAGATATGTGTGGAGTTAATAAAAGTCCCACATCAGTAGTCCCACACATACTTGTGTGCATACAGTCAGAAAGTCCCAATCCTATTTACGACATAGTCTCTTCCCTGCATACTTTCACTATGCAGCCAGCCCCTTCCGGCAACAAATCTGGAGCAACGGGTGGGAACATGCTGCTCCCATCTTCCAGCAGTTTAAACTGGGCCTTGTGATGTGAGGTCTCTGGAACAGGTTCCACACCGATTGTAGCAGGCCCGGGTACCATGTCCATGAGGGAAACCCCGGTAGGCTGTGTCGTTGGTTCCGTAGCTGGTGATAGAAGCTGTTCCAGGCGATTCCTTTCAGCATCTGCCCAGCGGCACTGTTCTTTCCACCATGGAGTATCAAGCTTTTTACAATCATAAGCATATTGCTGCGCTATTTCAAAACAGTCCGTCAGGTCTCTCAGCAGCAACCAAGGAGTCGCATCGGGACCCCAGGTTAGAAACTCGCCGCGATACATGCCGAAAACATTGGGCTCATCATTTCGTGCATGGGTGAGCCGCTTGATCATCTCCCAGCGGGAATTGTTGGGGCAGGAGATACCTTGCAGCTGACATTCTGTAGTGAGTTCCTCTGGGCTCATAAGCCTAAACGGATAATCATCACCATATGGGTCAGAATACTCACTGGGCTCTTCTGGTGCTGTAGGGGATTTGTACTCTGCAGTCTCCCTGACTGCCACACATCCTACAGTCTCCTTGGTGCTAGCAGAGATGTCAACTCTCTGAGCATCGGTGGTAGTGTCCAGGGCCAGCTCTTTACTCACAACCAAGCTGACACTCACTTGGCTTCCTCTGTCTGCTTCCAAGACAGGGAACTGTGCATGACGCGGTCCGGTGAAATTCGCGTCAGCGGTCATTTGGGACCTCTGTCCCTTGTTAGGCTCCCCATGATTGATAACAGAGTCCACATCATGATCCAACACATTATTTACTTCCACAGACAGTAAAAGTTCAGTACGAAGCCCATCTCTTGCTAACTCAGTAGCCACGGCAGATAAAGTCTCACGTAAAGGTTCGCCATCATGATGCCCTGTATCATCCTCCACTGGTTCACCAACAGCGATCAGCCCCCTGAGCCTCACCAGTTCCAACTGGTACTCACGCTCGGCCTGACGCTCTGCAGCCTCTCTGTCGACAATGGCTTTGCGCTCCGCAGCGTCTCTGTCGACAATGCCTTGGCAGAACTGCACCAGCTGCAAAGCGAATACGGGGTTCACATTCTTCAATTGCCTGCTAGCAGCTAGAAGGTCGCTCTGCAGTGTAGACTTGCTGGGTCCAGCAGAAGTGTTTGACCCTGGCGCGGAATCGTTTGTACTGTCCAGTGCTGACTGAGCCCCTGGGGTAGGATTGTCCATGGACTGGTTTCCTCCAGCAGCTAGAGTCCGATCGGCATCCACTAGTGCCTGAATCATACGTTTTCTACTCTGGCCAGACCAAGGGATATTCCTCTGCACACACACGACCGCCAGGTCATCTCTCCTCATCTGCTGGTAATCAGCCATCCTGAGTCTCACACTTGTCAAATAAAATGATAGGAAAGAAAAACAAGAGAAGGGAGGGAACATAAATTGCATCCACTGTGTGACTTTTAAAACTATAGTAAAGCTCTGAGTTCTGATTCTGGTGATGTGGGTATTTCTCACAAAATTCTACCCACACTCACTTAAGTTCTTAAAGAGAAAAATGAATTCTCCATCCCACCGCTGCCACCAAATGTCACGGACCCACCGGTCGCCTGCTCCGATACGTCAATCTGAGCAGCTCCGGCCGTGACTGGGGTTCACTTAGGACACTCGGGTCCTTTCCTTGAGGTACACTGCCACCAGCCAAAACCTGATTTTAGCGCTTGAAACCGCGCAAGGGGCGGCTTGGCTCGCCCCTGACCGCACAATACAATATACAAATGGTAACACGCTGGAGCGTTCTCTTCTGAGGCTAATGAGTCTTAAGAACACAGAACCAGGACTGAGAATATGTATTATTTATTCCTAGAAAAAAGTACACACGAGTTTAAAATGCAAATTTCAGAAATAAAATAAAAAGGGAAAAAAGACAGAACCGTATCTTACAATCCTGACGTGGGGGGTTCTCCACAAGAAATCTCTGGTCGCTTACAGCCTGATTGCTAGACCCCCAGGTAGTGACACTGACTATAGGGAGAAAGGTCTTAGTTATACCTTGCAGACTCCCTCATCCCTCCCACCCTTGGGATTCCACTCTTTCCATGCTGAAGGAGTGTGGAAGGTCCCTGGCAATGTATCTTCTACAGTCTGCTGTTTTCAAAGTGATTGATCCTCCTTCCTTGCATAGCAGACCCACTGATAAGAGATGTGAAGGAAGGGGACAAACTCTAACCTCTTCTCCTGGACCATGGTTTATGAGGGGCTCAGATCTTATCTTACATCCTAACTCCGGAGGAGTCCACAGATGTCACACTGAGGGAATACAGGCCTCAAACTCAAACCAGGGTCACCTACAGTTTACATACAAGACATGTCCTGATTCCAATACTCACAGGAGACATAACTATTACACCAATATCAGACATACATTCACCGGACAGATAATCATAACAGGAGGCATACGTTAATTTGATCGATCACCTGATCTGATCGTTACAGGAACCAAAATTGAATTTTTTTGAAGATGACATTTTGGAACCAAATTGACTTTTTCGAAGAGTGTTTATGGGTCCTTGTCATGTATTCCATAAGATACACATGCCAAATGCGGGATATAATTGAATGCATAGAAAAAACAGCTGATTTTTTCCAATCCATTGGAATTTGGAATGTAGAAGACAATAGAAGAAAATACTAAAGGTACCCATAGACGGTCCGTTCCCGGACCGTCCGTTTTGTACTATGCGATGCGCGCTCCCGCGCATCGCATAGTACGGTACAAAAAGTATGTGCTGCACATACTTTTTGTACTAGCTAAACATCGTATCGGATCGCATTGCATGCACTAGGCATGCACTAGGCATGCGATCCGATACGATGCATGCTAATTAAGACCCAAAACGGATCCGTTTAACGGACCGTGTATGGGCCCCTTTAGGGTCGTTTGGGATGAGTGTATTCGATAGAGTTGTGAAGAAGTTGATGACATCTTTCAATAAAGCGGCTATCTTATGGCATGACCACCATACATGAACGAATGAGCAATCAGTGTGGCATCCTTGCCACCATCTGTCAGAAGAACCTGGGTATATTTTACAGAGTCTGCAAGGAATGTAATGCCATCTATAAAGTAGTTTATAAGTGTTCTCTTTTATTTTAATGCATATAGAACTAGAGGCAGCATTGTCGCATATATATGTCCATTGTTCTGCAGTTAGAGTCGTTTTTGGATCTGTTTCCCAAGACCTCGCATAGGAGGTACACTGAGAGGTAGGTTCCTCTGTGAATAGTGTATAGATGAGAGAAATCAGTCCTCTAGAGAAGAACGTCTAAGGCAAAATGCTTCAAAAGTGGATATGGGCCTGTTGATAATTATATGTTTCACTGTAGAATGAAAATGTCTAATTTGAAGTAACTGGAAAAAGTTCCTAGTGGGAATACATGTTTCTGCTTGGATCTGAAAGAATTGAAGAAAGCTCTTGTTTTTGGAAATGGGAGGAATGATATTTTTCACATGATTATGGAGAATTGGTACAATAGGGGCTAGGAGCTAGGTTGTATTTTTGTTTGCATAGTTCCATTTGGATAAAGTGGGTTATTCTGGTTCACTCGCAAAGGCACTATCACTCTCTAATGGACAAAACCATATGCACTGCAGGTGGGGCTGATGTAACATGTGCAGAGAGAGTTAGGTTTGTGTGACTTATTTTGTTTCTGTGCAGGGTAAAAACTGGCTGATTTATATACACTGCAATATAGATATCAGTTTGTAGCACAAACCCCACCCAAATGTAACTCTCTCGGCACATGTTACATCAGCCCCACCTGCAGTGCGTATGGTTTTGTCCATTAGAGAGTGATTGTTCCTTTGCGAGTGAACCAGAATAACCCCCCTAGAACGACATATAATCGGATGGGAAGCTACTGTATAACTTTAGTCCTCGAGATCCAAAGAAGGGAAGAAACTGAAGAGAGCACCAACTCGGAAGCCTCAATATCAGTCCAGACCTTCCTTGCCACAGGACTACTACCTTGTACGCAGTGCACTAATTGCAATGTTATTTGGTATCATCTAACATCTGTAATACACAATAATATGAGTAGAGCGTTGTAATGGTTGTAAACAATTTGCCTCACTTCTGACCTTCTCTGTTCCCTTCATCCTCTCACTTGTTGCTGTTTCATACTTAATTGGATTACTCAATCAACCTGATTTTACCCACTTGTCTCCTCTCTGACAGTAGTTCCTTGCCTGTTACCTTCTCTCTCACTCTGTTTTCTACCAAATCTACTACAGACGCTGTCTGTCCTCCCAAATCCCTCTGTCTGATTTCACTAACCTACCCTCTCACCTTCGGTTCCTCATGGCTGTTAATCTCTCAACTTCACTTTCTCCAACTGCTCCTCCCCCCTCCCATCCCATACCTATCCTGACCACTCGCCCCCGCACCCCCACCCTCCCAACGACCCCCCCTCGCTTCTGCAATCCCAAAAACCTTATCCACATAAATACACAACCCACCCCCCCTCTTTCCTGTGCACTATGGAACGCCAGATCCATCTGCAACAAACTCCCTGCCATCCATGACCTATTCATCTCTAGAGCATTCCACCTCCTTGCTATCACCGAGACCTGGCTCTCCACCTCTGATTCTGTCTCTCCGGCTGCTCTCTCCCACGGTGGCCTCTCTTTCTCTCACACTCCCAGGCCGGATGGTCGCCAAGGTGGCGGTGTGGGTTTTCTCCTCTCAGCCTCATGCACCCACAGTGTCATTCACCCTGAACCCTCTCTCCTTTTCTCCTCCTTTGAGTCTCACTCTATCCGTCTATACTACCCCTACCACCTCCGTGTTGCTGCAATCTACCGCCCCCCTGGCCCTATCTCCCAATTTCTTGACAACTTCGCCGCCTGGCTCCCACACTTCCTCTCCTCTGACCTGCCATCTGTCATTCTTGGTGACTTTAACATCCCCTTGGATAAACCCGCTGATCCTGGCACCTCCAAACTCCTCTCTCTCTGCTCCTCTCTTGGCCTATCTCAGTGGACTACCTCTCCCACCCACATCCAAGGACACTCCCTCGATCTCGTCTTCTCTCGCTCTTGTTCCCTTACTGACTACACTATCTCGGCTTTTCCTCTTTCTGACCATCACCTCATCTCCTTCTCCCTCACTGCTTCCCCCTCTCCCACTCCCCCTCCCAAGCGCATTGTCTTACGGCATAACGTCAACACACTTGATCTTGCTGCCTTCTCTAACACGCTGTGTCCTCTTCTCGCCCCAATCACCACCATGTCCTGCCCGAACCTCGCCGCCTCCTTCTATAATGACACCCTATCTTCAACATTGGACTCTGCCTGCCCTCCATCCTCTATCCCCCTTCGATGCTCCAACCCCCAACCGTGGCACTCGCCTATCACCCGATTCCTTAAAAAGTGCTCTCGCACTGCTGAGCGCTTCTGGAAGAAATCACGCTCCCTCGCGGATTATCTCCATTTCAAATTCATTCTTTCCTCCTTCAGCTCTGCCCTTGCTCTGGCCAAGGAATCCTACTTTAAGTCCCTCATCCTTTCCCAATCATCCAATCCCCGCAGGCTCTTCGCCACCTTCAACTCCTTGCTCTCCCCCCCTCCTCCAGCTCTTCCGTCCTCCATCGTAGCCGCTGATTTTGCTACCTACTTTTCAACCAAAATCTCCTCTCTCAGGACTGCCATCACTGCTGCCATGACCCCACCCTCTCCCTCCTCCCCTCCTACATCCCCACTCCCCTCCTTCCAACCCCTGTCCTCATTTTACCCCACCACTGCTGCTGAAGTCCACTCTATCCTTCAATCCGCTTCTCCCTCCACCTGCCCGCTTGATCCTATCCCCTCCAATATTATCCGTCGTCTCAGTCCGTCAGTCTGCTCTCACCTGGCTCACCTGTTTAATCTTTCCCTATCCTCTGGGATCTTCCCTTCCTCCTTCAAACACGCTCTTGTCTCCCCAATTCTCAAAAAAACAAATCTGGACCCCAACTCCCCATCCAACTACAGGCCCATCTCCCTCCTCCCTTTTGCCTCCAAACTCCTAGAACGTCTGACCTATAATCGTCTCCTAAACCACCTTACTGCTAACTCCATTCTCGACCCCCTCCAATCCGGGTTCCGCCCTTTACATTCCACTGAAACTGCCCTGACCAAAGTCACTAACGATCTAATATCGGCTAAATCCAAAGGCCTCTTCTCTATCCTCATCCAGCTTGATCTGTCAGCTGCCTTTGACACTGTTGACCACCCTCTCCTGCTCAACACACTCCGCTCCTTTGGCATCACTGGCACGGTATTCTCCTGGTTCACCTCATACCTCTCCGATCGCTCCTTCTCCGTCTCCACTCCGAGCTCCTCCTCTCCTACTACCCCGCAGCCAGTCGGTGTTCCCCAAGGGTCTGTCCTTGGCCCTCTCCTCTTCTCTCTCTACACCACCTCTCTGGGCACTCTCATCAGCTCCTATGGTTTTCATTACCACCTTTATGCTGATGATACCCTAATCTATCTCTCTTCCCCCGATCTATCCCCATCACTCCTGTCCAAGGTCTCTGAATGCCTCACAGCCATCTCAGCCTGGATGACCCAACGCTTCCTGAAGCTAAACATGGCTAAAACTGAACTTCTAATCTTCCATCCCCCGAACATCCCCTCTTCTCCCACTATCTCCATCAGTATTGGTGAAACCGAGATCACCTCCACCGACCAAACGCGCTGCCTTGGTGTCATCATTGACTCCTCCCTCTCTTTCACCCCCCACATTCGTGCTCTCTCACAGTCTTGCCGCTTTCACCTACGCAACATCTCACGCATCAGACCATTCCTCTCCACTGACGCGACCAAAATTCTCATTCACTCTCTTGTCATCTCCCGCCTTGACTACTGCAACATCCTTCTCTCCGGGCTACCTCTCACCCGCCTCGCACCTCTCCAATCCATTCTTAACGCTGCTGCTAGGCTCATCTTCCTCTCCCGCCGCTCTACCTCCGCCTCCCCCCTCTGTCTATCTCTTCACTGGCTCCCCATTCCTTTCCGAGTTCTCTTTAAACTCCTCACCACCACCTACAAAGCTCTCTCCTCCTCCACCGCTCCTTACCTCTCTTCACTGATCTCTATCCACACTCCCTCCCGTCCTCTTCGCTCCATCGCTGACCGCCGACTGACCTCTCACCTAATCACCTCCTCCCACTCCCGTGTCCAAGACTTCTCTCGCGCTGCCCCCCTGCACTGGAACAACCTCCCGCCACCCATCAGGCTTTCTGATTCCCTTACCTCCTTCAAGCGCTCCCTCAAAACCCACTTTTTTCGACTAGCCTATCCCTCCTCCTAACCTCTTTTGATCCTCTTATCCTGCCTCCGTTCCCCTCCGTTCCTACTTATCCTATTGTTTTTCGTTCGTCCACCCACCTATTTTTAGTATGTTAACTCTTATGAGTAGGGCCCTCCTTCCTCACGTACTCACCCTACCTCTTTACCTCACCTGTGCTCCTGTCCTGTTCTTCCCTTCCTCTACTTCATCTTTAGTCTCCTTGACAATTTTGACACCTACTTCTGAACTGATGCTGATTTTAGTTCTACCAGCTATACCCCCATTTATACTGTATTTTTCAACACACCCTGTACGTTACCTCGTCATTTTTTTTGTTTGCTATGTACGGCGCTGCGGACACTTTGCGGCGCCCTATAAATAAATGTACTACTACTACTACTAAACAAATTGGGATGTTTGTTTGTCCAAATGAAGTCTGAAATCTCCAACATTTACTTACATAGGATAGATATTGGGAGAGTCTGGAAGAGATAAAGGAGTCAAGGAAGTACATTATTCCACTTATCCATGATATACTGGCCCTTATTCTAGTTGAATCGGACGGATGCGTATTTCGGACAGGAACCGAGTGTTCTTAGCCCCGCCTACCATAAGGATCGCTCACACCGTCCGAATGCAGTGAGACCCCGACCGAACAGACTGCGAGTGGATTTTTCATATGAACACCTCCTCCATCTGTGGGAGCCTCCCCCATCATTCGATGGTCGCCGACCATCGAATGCTGGACCAAGTGGTCAGGCAGCACCGAGTGCTCCAGACCACTCTGGCATTTCTCCGTGCAAAAGCAGGGATATGGGCAGGCAGCTGGCATCCGGCTATGTCATATGTCCGCCCCCCACACGTTCGTCACGGCCGGATTACCCTACGTACGTAATAAGTTTTGGGTGCAATATTTGACTAAACTTTAATTTAATTGACTTGGCTGTATTTATTTATTCTAACAGAACAGTCGCTGTGAGCTGCGCTGTAGAGCTACACCGATAGGGTAATATACTCTATTGAACATTTTAAGAAGCTTAAAAAATGCGTTTTACACAAATTTTGGATATTCAAACACATTTTACAGTACATGTATGTTAGTAAATTTACACCTCTGATTTACATGTATGATTATATACTGTCTCACCCA
The DNA here is from genome assembly GCF_055691185.1 of Crinia signifera. Taxonomy (NCBI): domain Eukaryota; kingdom Metazoa; phylum Chordata; class Amphibia; order Anura; family Myobatrachidae; genus Crinia; species Crinia signifera. The sequence goes on from NC_139219.1 coordinate 17,664,131, forward strand.
AGTACTGCAATCTGTAGATAAAGGACTTTTACCGGTACCTAGAATCTCCCATAATTCATGTGTTAGTCAAGCTTTTACCCATGCAGCTCTGACTCTATGGAACTCACTTCCCCACACAGTTCGAGAGACCCCCACTCTAGAATCCTTCATAAACAGACTCAATACTTTCCTGTTTACTCAAGCATTCCCGTAATTCCCTTAAGTATTGTTTATTTATTTATAATTTATTTTGGTACTTGTGTAGTTTCACGGCGCCAGTGTTTGTTTATTAATCCAGACAGCTGTGTTTACAGTTTCTTAGCTGTGTTTACAGTTTCTTAGAAAATTGGCAGCCTGCCAGAGTCCACGTCCTGAGTCTGTGATTGCTGGTTTCCAGACTCCTACACTGTACTAGGCTAGCGCGCGCTCACTCTGTGCTAAATCTGTGTTTACTGTACTAAGCTATGTTATCGGTGAAATAGCGGGGTTTTTTTGCGCTGCAGCAGCGTCACAGTCACAAACAGCGGCTGTACTAGCAAACTGCGTCTAGTTTGCCACAGTCAGAATTTGAGTCCCAGTCACAGTTGTGTCCCAGTCACAAACACACTTTCCACGCCATCTGGAGTCCTATTGGAGAAAGAGCGCTATATAAATAAAATGATCATTATAAACAGTTACATGCCCTGGAGTCACTGACAAAACAACATCGCTGGAGTGTATTATAGATAGCAATATAAAAAACCCAGTAAAGTAAGATAAAACAAAGTTCTTCAAGTCATGTGTTGCGGCAATATTAAATCAAATCTGAAACAGTTGGAATTATTTTATAATCTCCCTGAAATGAAATGGAATTGGCTTTTATAAGCGGAACTGAGGAAAATTAATATCTCACGAGAGTATTGTCTGTTACAATAGAACAAGATCCTTAGATACCGATCCAGAGTTAGTCAGAGTTCCCAGCTTTCCTGCCACCAAGGATTTCTGTTAATACTTGCCAGCGACAAACGTAAATATAGATTGGTTCCCGTCTGCTGTAAATGTCCTTTAGAAAATCAAATTATTTAGGGATTCAGAAATCTTGAACTTTTAATTTAAAAAACATCCTATATTCATTTCAGACCCAGCAACCACATAGATCACATTTTCTGTCCAGGAGGATTTGTTTGAAAAAGTTTAAATGAAGAGATAGTGGGGAAAGCTGGACATGAATTATTTATTACTTAAACAAAGATAATGTACAAAAATCCTGAAATAAACTTTTTACTTCCTCAGTCTACATGACATTACCCTTTACCTCTCTGACATTCTTTTCTTGTCTGCTCTCAGGACACCATTTCTTCTAAATTTCTTTTACTTGACGTTGACCTCCAATATTATCTTTATGCTGATGGCACTCAGACCTAACTTTCCTCCCTGGGTTTTCCTTCTATCTCCTCACTCCTACAGTATCTCCAGCTGTTTCTCTGCTGTTTCCTCCTGCTTTCGTTAACTTAACATGTCTAAGACTAAGACGATAACTCCCCCCCCCCCATCCCAAATAATCACACCTCATATATTTTATTTAACCATTGAAATCACCACCATCACTTCTAGCCTGCAAGTACATGGAGTTGTAATTGACTTCTCCTTCCCTCTCTAAGCACACATTCTGTACCGTACCTTCCATTTCCATCTCTGAAATATCTTCAGGATCTGACAATTTCTCACCATGGAGGCAACGAAGACTCTCATCCACCCACTCATCTCTAGACTTGACTACAGTAACCTAGACTTATCTGGCCTCTGTCTCCTGCCCGTTTCCACTCTAATCTGTCTTCAGTTCTTCTGCCCAATTCACCTTCCTCTCCAAATGTACTACGTCTGCCTCTTAACTGCTGCAAGTCCTTCTCTGGCTCCTCTTCTCCCTCTGAGTCCCATTAAAATGCCTCACACTCATCCAGCCCTTGCCTATTTACATCTCTGACCATCTCTCTTTATTCTCTCATCCATCAACTTCACTCCTCAAATGAATGCCACCACTCCTCCCAGGTAATTACTCCCCCACCACTCCCACCTCCAAGACTTTGCCTGTACTGCTCCTTACCCCTGGAACTCTCCTTTCCTTTTCCCATCATTCTCATCATACAGTTCTCTACAAAGTTTCAAACAGCATCTTAAAACCCACTTCTTTATCAAAGTCTTCAAGGAGCAATGTTAATGATAGACTGTAGGATCATGTTCCTTCCTTCATTAGCATACTATAGGACTATAATGATGTTTGATGACATCATTAGAACCCGACAATATTGCATGTGACCACGAGCCCATGAATATTGGGCATACACCCTGAGTGATGCAAGTGATATGTCATTACGAAAAGGCATATCGAAGCGATATCGCTCCAGTGTGTACCCTGCTTTGAACCATCATCTCCTTGTTGCCTTTAGGGCGAAAAATATTTGGGTTTGCTGATTTGGGTTGTATGATTGATGATGCAGCAATGTTAAAAAGGCTAACTACTCCACATCTCTATGAGGTGACGTACCACTAGAGGCCACTCGACTGACCACATTACTCCTTTGTGTGCTTAATGATGCCACAACGGAAAGTGAAAGCAATTTTTGCAGGGACACATTTGCTGAGGAGACAGGGCTTGGAGGTAGGAGCATATAGGGATTGGGGGTGGTGTGGAGAGTTTGTGGACTAAAAACTGTCACAGCTCACAGTGAAAGTACATTGCAGAAGCCGTCATTTTGACAGGCTTTTAACTTGTTATTATAATAACTGAAATATTAATGGTGGGACTGTCCCAGTAAAACTGTACTGTAAACAAGCAGAAGACATTTAAAAAGGACGAGTTGAATTTATTGTACAGTATTTGTTACATAAACGTTTACAGACCACATATAAAAGTATCCCGATAGCTGCCCGGAGACTAATTATCCCATGCATCGTCATAGACCTTTATTAACGACCCCTTAATAAATACAACAGCGTAGTTCTAGGTAGCAGCAGTAAAGAGATGCGTGCCACATCTGTTCTATAATCTTCATTAACAAGTGATTATAGGAACCATCTGCTTCATGGACCATCCCTCACAGAGAACGCTCAGGACACCGTACATTATAGTGCGCTGCATCCCATAATAACTCATTATATAGCTTTGTGCAAAAGAAACTGAAGCACCTGAGTATTTGCAAACATGAAGGGGGAAATTTACTAATGCTTCTACAAATGAGAGGTGTTGTTTCCCATAGCAACCAATGAAATTCTGTCTGTCATTTCTCTATTGCATCCGAGAAAGTGATAGACAGACTTTGACTGGTTGCTAAGGGCAACAGCACCTCTGTGCAATTTTAGAAGCTTTAGTGCCTACAGTATTTCATGCCAGGTTACCAGTTGTTACAAGTGAAGGTTTTGTTTGTATATTATGTTTAACAAAGATCTGATAATTAAAAATGAATTTGTTGATAATCAGTCCAATATACATATATATATATTTTATATATATATATATATATATATATATATATATATATATATATATATGGCTAACTACTCCTCACCTCTATCAGGTGAAGTACTGCCACTGGCCACTAGAGGCCACTCAACTGTCAAAGCTAAAAGTGAAAGGTACATTGCAGAAACAGTCATTTTGACAGGCTTTTAACCCCTTCCCGACATTGCCTTTTATGCTAATTTTTTTTTTTTTTTCCTCCTTGCGTTCAAATAAGCGTAACTTTTTTAATTTTCCGGCTATATAGACACATGAGGGCTTTTTTTTTGCGGGACAAGTTGTACTTTGTAATGGTACCATTTACTATACCGTATAATATTCTGGGGAATCAGGAAATAATTCAATGTGGGGTAAAAAAAAAAAAAAAAACGCCATTCCACAATTTTGCGCTGGTTACGGTTTTTTTGGAGTTCATAGTTCGTTTAAAATGATGGGTTATCTTTATTCTATGGGTCGTTACGATTCTGGTGATACCAAACTTATATAGTTTTCGTTATGTTTTACCACTAAAAAAAAAAATCGCAACTTTTACGGTTTTTCTAATTTGCGTTGCGTCGCCATGTTCTGCGGCTTATAACTTTTTTATTTTTCCACCTACGGACCTGGGTGAGGGTTCATTTTTTGCGGGCTGAAGTGTACTTTTTAATTAATTTAATTATGGGATATGGGCGACTTTCTGATCTCTTTTAGTTATTTTTTTTTGGGTACGCGATGCGACCAAAAAACGTAGTTTTGGCGTTTGGAATTATTTTCCGTTTACGCCTTTAACCGTGCGGGATAACTAATGTTATATTTTAATAGATCGGACTTTTAGGAACGCGGCGATACCAAATATGTTTTTTTTTTATTTTTTATTTATTTTTATTTGTGAAATGGGGAAAGGGGGGTGATTTGAACTTTTAATTTATTTTTTTTTTTTTTTTTTAACTTTTTTTTTTTTTTTTTTTACTTTTACTACAAGGCCCCCTAGTGTACTTGACCACTAGGGGGCGCGATCGCCTGTACTAGGTTCAGCCATAGAGCTCTATGGCTGAACGTAGTGATTTTATGCACTTCCTATTACATCCTGCCTGAGGCAGGATGTAATAGGTATGCATACACGGCCAGCACAGGGGTCTACATTAGACCCCTGGCTACCATGGCAACCGATCGGCACCCTCCGATCTCGCTGCGGGGGGCCCCGATCGGCGCCGGAGGGGGGCGCCCCCCCTCCGATCAGCTATTTAAGCACTGCGGTCGCTTTGCCCGCGGTGCTTAAAGGGTTAAACGGCCACGATCGGCGAACTCGCCGCTCGTGGCCGTGAGAGCAGGGACCTGGCTGTAATATACAGCCATTACCTGCTCTCTGTCAAGCCAGCTCACTCCGTGAGCTGGCTTGATTCCCCCGCACCCGACATATGACGTAAATGTACGTCATATGTCGGGAAGGGGTTAACTAGTAAACTAAAATAATGCAAACAAAACTGTAAATACTTGGTAAAACAAAGAGTACAAAAAAATTTGTGTTGAAGAATTAACAACTTTGATTTTTCTGATACAAACAATATTTGGCATCACATTTCTGTTCATCTACTTGTCTTTATGGCAGAATAAAGCATCCGGTGGGAGAAGCTAAGCCAATCGGTGTTGGTGAAAGGCAGACAGGACGTACAGTACTCGTGCACCTTGGTTTGTGTCTGTATTTAAAAGGGATTTCCCTTGTATGTACAGACACAGCTAATCCTGACATAAACTCCTGGTAAGGGATTTCCCTTGTATGTACAGACACAGCTAATCCTGACATCAGCTCCTGGTAAGGGATTTCCCTTGTATGTACAGACACTGCTATTCCTAACCTCAGCTCCTGGTAAGGGATTTCCCTTGTATGGACAAAAACTGCTAATCCTGACATCAGCTCCTGGTAAGGGATTTCCCTTGTATATACAGACACAGCTAATCCTGACATCAGCTCCTGGTAAGGGATTTCCCTTGTATATACAGACACAGCTAATCCTGACATCAGCTCCTGGTAAGGGATTTCCCTTGTATGTACAGGAACTGCTAATCTTGACATCAGCTCCTGGTAAGGGATTTCCCTTGTATGTATAGACACTGCTGATCCTGACATCAGCTCCTGGTAAGGGATTTCCCTTGTATGTACAGACACTGCTAATCCTGACATCAGCTCCCGTAAGGGATTTCCCTTGTATGTACAGACACTGCTAATCCTGACATCTGCCCCCGGTAAGGGATTTCCCTTGTATGTACAGACACTGCTAATCCTGACATCAGCTCCCGGTAAGGGATTTCCCTTGTATGTACAGACACTGCTAATCCTGACATCAGCTCCTGGTAAGGGATTTCCCTTGTATGTACAGACACAGCTAATCCTGACATCAGCTCCCGTAAGGGATTTCCCTTGTATGTTCAGACACTGCTAATCCTGACATCAGCTCCCGGTAAGGGATTTCCTTTGTATATACAGACACAGCTAATCCTGACATCTGCTCCTGGTAAGGGATTTCCCTTGTATGTACAGACACTGCTAATCCTGACATCAGCTCCTGGTAAGGGATTTCCTTTGTATATACAGACACAGCTAATCCTGACATCAGCTCCTGGTAAGGGATTTCCCTTGTATGTACAGACACTGCTAATCCTGACATCAGCTCCTGGTAAGGGATTTCCCTTGTATGTACAGACACTGCTAATCCTGACATCAGCTCCCGTAAGGGATTTCCCTTGTATGTACAGACACTGCTAATCCTGACATCTGCCCCCGGTAAGGGATTTCCCTTGTATGTACAGACACTGCTAATCCTGACATCAGCTCCCGGTAAGGGATTTCCCTTGTATGTACAGACACTGCTAATCCTGACATCAGCTCCTGGTAAGGGATTTCCCTTGTATGTACAGACACAGCTAATCCTGACATCAGCTCCCGTAAGGGATTTCCCTTGTATGTTCAGACACTGCTAATCCTGACATCAGCTCCCGGTAAGGGATTTCCTTTGTATATACAGACACAGCTAATCCTGACATCTGCTCCTGGTAAGGGATTTCCCTTGTATGTACAGACACTGCTAATCCTGACATCAGCTCCTGGTAAGGGATTTCCCTTGTATATACAGACACAGCTAATCCTGACATCAGCTCCTGGTAAGGGATTTCCCTTGTATGTACAGACACTGCTAATCCTGACATCAGCTCCTGGTAAGGGATTTCCCTTGTATGTTCAGACACTGCTAATCCTGACATCAGCTCCCGTAAGGGATTTCCCTTGTATGTACAGACACTGCTAATCCTGACATCAGCTCCTGGTAAGGGATTTCCCTTGTATATACAGACACAGCAAATCCTGACATCAGCTCCTGGTAAGGGATTTCCCTTGTATGTACAGACACAGCTAATCCTGACATCAGCTCCTGGTAAGGAATTTCCCTTGTATGTACAGACACTGCTAATCCTGACATCAGCTCCTGGTAAGGGATTTCCCTTGTATGTACAGACACTGCTAATCCTGACATCAGCTCCTGGTAAGGGATTTCCCTTTTATATACAGACACTGCTAATCCTGACATCAGCTCCTGGTAAGGGATTTCCCTTGTATGTACAGACACAGCTAATCCTGACATCAGCTCCCGTAAGGGATTTCCCTTGTATGTTCAGACACTGCTAATCCTGACATCAGCTCCCGGTAAGGGATTTCCTTTGTATATACAGACACAGCTAATCCTGACATCTGCTCCTGGTAAGGGATTTCCCTTGTATGTACAGACACTGCTAGTCCTGACATCTGCTCCCGTTAAGGGATTTCCCTTGTACATACAGACACTGCTAATCCTGACATCAGCTCCCGTAAGGGATTTTCCTTGTATGTACAGACACTGCTAATCCTGACATCAGCTCCCGGTAAGGGATTTCCCTTGTATGTACAGACACAGCTAATCCTGACATCAGCTCCCGGTAAGGGATTTCCCTTGTATGTACAGACACTGCTAATCCTGACATCAGCTCCTGGTAAGGGATTTTCCTTGTATGTACAGACACAGCTAATCCTGACATCAGCTCCCGGTAAGGGATTTCCCTTGTATGTACAGACACAGCTAATCCTGACATCAGCTCCTGGTAAGGGATTTCCCTTGTATGTACAGACACAGCTAATCCTGACATCAGCTCCCGGTAAGGGATTTCCCTTGTATATACAGACACTGCTAATCCTGACATCAGCTCCTGGTAAGGGATTTCCCTTGTATGTACAGACACTGCTAATCCTGACATCAGCTCCTGGTAAGGGATTTCCCTTGTATGTACAGACACAGCTAATCCTGACATCAGCTCCTGGTAAGGAATTTCCCTTGTATGTACAGACACTGCTAATCCTGACATCAGCTCCTGGTAAGGGATTTCCCTTGTATATACAGACACTGCTAATCCTGACATCAGCTCCTGGTAAGGGATTTCCCTTGTATGTACAGACACTGCTAATCCTGACATCAGCTCCTGGTAAGGGATTTCCCTTGTAGGTACAGACACTGCTAATCCTGACATCAGCTCCTGGTAAGGGATTTCCCTTGTATGTACAGACACAGCTAATCCTGACATCAGCTCCCGGTAAGGGATTTCCCTTGTATGTACAGACACAGCTAATCCTGACATCAGCTCCCGGTAAGGGATTTCCCTTGTATGTACAGACACTGCTAATCCTGACATCAGCTCCCGGTAAGGGATTTCCCTTGTATGTACAGACGCTGCTAATCCTGACATCTGCCCCCGGTAAGGGATTTCCCTTGTATATACAGACAATGCTAATCCTGACAAGACATAGTTCCCCCAGATCACTGCACAGTAACCAATCTTGAACACTACATGATAATAGAATTCAGAGATATTGGTTACATATACCTGCGCAGGTGTATGATATGACCCCAAGCCACGCCAAGGCTTCTCTGTATATTGGGGGTCCCTAGCGCTATATCTAGGTGCAGGGTGTGGAACCCCAAAAAACTAGCATAAGCTAGAAAGCCCAGAGCGGCACGCCAGTGAGATACTATAGTGTTAATAAATATTAGTGGTAAGAAGCAAAGCTATGTATAAAAATGAAATGTAATTAAAATATTAAAGAAATAGTGTTAGTGAGGAAAATAAAAAAGTTTTAATAGAATGTAAGGGCATGCCGCAGTAGAGCCACCCAGCCCAACCAGTTCAGAGGCACCGCACCCCACACCACTGTTACCCTATATTGGGTCTACGATTAACCAGCAGAAGCCACATGATAATGGCTCCTTACTTGATATATCTGAACTAAGAGCTACCTACCTTGGAGACTACTCCATGTGGCATATCAGGACCCACATCTCCTCCTAATATGGGCTCCTTCTGCCTCTCACAACAGACATAAAGATGGTAGATGCTCAATTAGTTCAGTAATATTACTCAGGTGCATGAGGGAGGGGTTAATACTGAGTAAGTAAAACAAGACAAAGTTCCCCCAGCTCACTGACTGGTATTAGTAACCAATCTTGAACACTACATGATAACAGAATTCAGAGATATTGGTTACATATTGGTTACATATTGTAACCAATATCTCTGAATTCTATTACCGGTATGTAGTGTTCAAGATTGGTTACTAATACCATCTCAATGATCTGTGCAGGGTTCTGGCCAATTCGCCTGTCAGAACCTGGTCTGCATGTGTGGCGATTTTTAGACACATTTTCCGGAATTCGTATATCATTAAATATACGATTTATATACTTTTCAATGGGAAAACATCTGGATGCGAGTTCCGGCGTTACTAAAAATCACACATTCAGAATGTGCGATTTTGCTGCAAAAAAATTCAGATTTTGCGGCAAAAAACACGGTTTTTGCCATTTTTCGCATCTCATTAAATATGCAAATTTGGGGAAAAGTGCGATTTTGGCCGTTTTTTTTTTTTCACTAAAAATCGCACAAATCACATTTTCGCATCTCATTAAATGTCATCCCTTATTTTAGCTGGAAACAAATCCCTAGGAGGTGAATTAAATTAGGAGGGCCTTGCTGTAAAGTGGTTGGTCAAGGATCTCTGGGACTACCCTGGTGGACTGCATTCGGGGCGGCTGCTGAACTTTGAGGTGATTTCATTGTATGCGGAATACAGAGTTTGACCAATTGGTATCTGGTGGCTTTCAATCCATAGACTTTAGATTTGCGTCATACTGTAGGTCCTAAAACATTTTTTATCTGGATTTCTATAAGAAATGTGAGCGTCGCTGGCATTTTTAGCATATGTTTTGCACGTCTCCCACAGAGATGTTGGCACTGAAAGGGTTAAAGCTGACGTCATGTTATGCAAAACTTTGGAAATTTCTAAAGTGGTCGGAGGTCGAACTCTCATTTGACGTTACCCAGATGTTCTCTTGTTCCCACAATGAGAGACAGAGAGGGGAATAGGTACATTAGCTGAATGGGTACAAAAGAAATGCAGTTTGCCATCAGTGCACTAAGTAAACAAGGTTTCTTTAGTCATCTTCCCGGCAATGCAGATCTGTCTTCATAAGAGAGCAGCTGAGATGGGAAAGTACTTCATTTATTGTAAAACAATGACAACAGGAAGCAGTTACCAAAAAAAACATGTTTCAGCTCTTTGGATTATGACATCATGATTTGATGACAAAAAGTAAATAAATTTTTCAACCTTTATGACATAAGAAATCCCTTAATATACAGATTAGCAGCTGTCCTGAGGCCGTGCAAGGCTGCGAATGGATCTGTATGGGTACACATCCACCCGCTTCTGCCCGCACAGAGGAAAAATAATTTGTTGGTTACTTTCCATCAGGGGCGGATAGGCAACGAAACCTGGCCCGGCAAAATCTTGACGTAACCCGGCGGGGGGGGGACGACTGTTTCGGGGTGCGCGCACTACTGCCCGGGGGGATGTTGGACAACGATGGGGGGTGCGCTAGCTACTGCCCGGGGGGGGCATGTGTGCGCGCGCTACTGCCCGTGGGGGGGGGGGATGTTAATTACCAGGCACCAGTCGGCTAGCGGGTGACGTCACCATCCAGCGACCAGTGGCCACAGCCCAAAACAAATATGGCCACCGCACCGCAGGGCTGATAGCACTGGCCCTGGTAGCACGGTTGGCGGCCCAGCCAGATGGAAATCTGGACCGGCCCACCGCGAAATGGCCCGGTTTCCCGGCGGGCCAATCCGCCCCTGCTTTCCATCGAATGACCTTTCCTGATCTCCCCGGTGTTCACAGTCACCGCGTGAACCAGGATTCGCTCGGCGGCTACACGTATTAAAGCGAGTTCGGGGCAGGCGCCAAGGTCATGCTCGCGGAACGGCTGCATTCGGCCAGGTGCTCTCATTCTCATTCTATGGGCGCACCGAATGATTTTGTAAATACGCCCATGAAACACCGGGGGTCCACCCCTGCATGTCACCCCACCTGTCAATCAGGCTGTGAGCACCTTGGCAAGGATGAAATGTGCAGAAGGAGCTCACAGCCAGGCCCTGCACATGCACAATACCGACAATTGGAATGTGCAGTAGTCCCACCATCGGAGAGGGAGGAATTCGGACCCGTGAGTACCTGAGATCAGGTCTTCACACATTTATTAATTTCATCTCTGTAGTCAAACTGACAGATTGAGTGTTAGGATCATCTGTTGCTGAAACAACGATGTGGACTGAAAAGTCTACAGCAGACATGTCCAAACTGTGGCCCTCCAGCTGTTGTAAAACTACAAGTCCCAGCATGCCTTCCTGTAGTTTTAGTATTCCCTAATAGCAAAACTGCGGCAAGGCATGATGGGACTTGTAGTTTCACAACAGCTGGAGGGACATAGTTTGGACATGCCTGGTCTACAGTGTCTACGTTGACAGGCAATAGGTCAACACTAACAAACAGGCACATGGACAAGGTCTACGCAGACAAAATGCTGACACAAGCAAATGTTCGACACAACAAAAAGGTCAACATGCGCTTCTCCTGGTTTTCTGTGTCAACCCCCCAATTAGTGAAGTGATTCTCTCGCCATGCTTCGGGCATGGTGCCTCGCTCTGGTACTGCCGCGCTCGGCACACTTTACCATTCCTAATTGTAGTCCACGTGGATCCTAAAGTTTGAAGAAGCTGAAAAATGTAAAAAAACGGTAAAAACTAATGTCGACCTTTTCATGTGTCGACAATTGCCACCTCGACCTTTGCTTGCTTCGACATTTTGTCAATGTCAACTTAGGGCATGTTGTAGACCTATCATAGATACTCTGACAGGATAAGGAACATTCATTTATAGTTATAAAACAGGCTAATGGGAAATATTAAAACTTATATCACTTATGTAATAATCAGTATATTGCATGTTCTACTCCCGCCCCCCGATCAGAGGCGGAACTACCATTGGTGCAGCAGGTGCATTGCACCAGGGCCCTTGAGGACTAAGTGGCCCACTGCTGCCACCCACTGCTGTGTGGCATATTGTGTACATGGGTTGGAGTCGAGGAGGGGGATCCTTTTTGGGATATTTTTGCACCTAGGCCAACCACTCGCATGTTCCATCACTGCCCCCTATGAATGACCGGCAACTGTTTTTGGTTCATCAAAGAAAACTTCACAAAATTTCAACAAGACCTCTTAAAATAAAATCACTGCCATTTCTAGCATGAACACACAAAATATGTCTCTTAATACATTCATTATTGTCCTCGTGGCCACAACAGGCCTCGGTGATCAACGGCGGATAGTACATGAAAGCTCTAAAATTCCTTTTCAGTAGAACATTAAAAACCTGAATCTAGTGTCCTTCCTGAGACCAGCCACAGACGTGTACCCTTGGTAGTTACTGGTTTATGTCCGGTGCTACCACCTCGGATGGGTGGAGACGAGACACTGAGACGTGTCTTGTCCTTCCAAGTTTAAAGTTCTTCTCTTGAAGAGTGATTTGTGGTGTGACTAAATCCCCAATGTAACACGATCACTGGGACGGCTACCAGCTGAAGCAGCTAAATGTCCATGATATTAATATTAAAAAATAAAGAGCGTCTTTGCTTGTGCAAAATAATCAACCTCGCTGCTTGTTGCTTGGTGGCTCAATGGCTTGTGAGGTGACCACAGACACTGTCCATCTGTCCAGCAGGAAAGACAATTAGACGCTGCTGCCCATGGTGATTCCGCTGCTCAGACTGTTGGCTGGGAATTTAATTGGTTTCATGCTGCTGTCCCGCTGACTATATAAATGTTCCAGCCTCCATCGTTCCCACCGCCTCTGGAATTCAGCCTGGACCTAATAAATGATGGTAGAGTAGAGATAACGGTGTCACTGTATGTGTCAAATCTTACATGGGTGTATATTATTGGCCACACAGTATATTCCCTCATTGGATGAATTTTATAGAAGCTTTGCGTGTGGCTGTGTCATCTTGTGGGTGTGGTTAGACCGCCCTATCAGGTCCCCTCCTCCTTGGCACCTGTGATGTTTAGAGGGCATCTATATGAACTTCTAACTACAGTAGCTGTGGTTCTTCAGAGGTTTGGGCATTGTTGGATTAACCATTGCTGATTACTCTTGATGGCATTAAACCGTTGACCATGAACCAACAATGGTTTGCACCCATTCATGGCTGTCCGTGCTGTGGGGAAAGATAGATGATGGACCAATAACAGCTGTAGATGGGGCCATTGTTGGTGGGGCTAAACTGAGAAAGGGTAAAAAAAATCACAACCTTCTCTGTCATCTGCGGATGAAAATCATAAGATCTCCACCATCAATGGCAAAACCAAAAACCATCTTTGGTAAATCATCAATGATTGTTAGTCATGGATGGATGATGCTCATTCCTAATTCTCATGTGGCCTCAGATAACTGAAGTATCATGAACCTTGGGGCCGATTTAGCCCTTGTTGTGCCTCACATGTAGCCCTCTGTCTGGGTTTTAAGGGCTAATGAGATACACTGAAGTCATGTGGCACGGAAACTATGTACTTAGCTGCATAGAATTCACTGTGCGAAATGCGTGAAACATTTCAGAGAGATAAAGTGGATGGAGATAATGCACCAACCAATCAGCTCCAGAGGGGGAACACAGCACTGACTGGACTGTCCTGAGGATTCCCAGATCGGCTGTACAGACTTCAGGGTTTCTGAAGTGCAGGGGGCTGTTCCCGGGGTGATATAGAAGATGTACAGGGATTAGATAGACAGTCAATAGCCCGACCTATGCTGTTGACCTATTGACTATCTAGACAGTGTCTAGCCATAGTCCATAACCCCTTCCTGGAACCTACTAGCCAGAAGCAATGGTGGCGCCCCACTGAGCCCTGTGCTCTAGGACACCTGCCCTTCCTGCATTCCAATTATATAAATTATAATCATATATATATTATAAGTATTATATAAGTAGTCATTATAGAAAAACCAATGTAATACGAGTAGCACTACAAATTCCAGACCGTAATGATTATAAATAATCTAATCCTACACGGCACAACGTCACATAATACATCACAGTGCCTCCGGCTCCTGGCCTGTCATATATACAGCAGCAGGCTGCACAGTAGGCAGGTTCCTCACAGTTACATGATTTAGGGTGTGTTTGGGAGACGGCAGAGGGAAGATGTCTGAGAGCAGGATTTGTTGCGTCTTACCTCATTGTTGATAAAGCAGTAGAGGACCGCAACCATCAGGCCCTAGATACACAGGGAGACAAGAGATTAGCGATACGGAACCAAACCATTACTTCATACTTTGGATGCTGACTGCACAGTGAAATACAGGTGTGTCCTTATACAGTCGCGACAAGCAGCCCCTCTCTGGTCCCGGGGGACACGGCGGCGCCGAGCCACTTCCGCACTCACTACTGTATGTGCTCCTTACTGTCATAAATAACTGGAAGCAACAAAATGACTCTGCTGGATAACACTGATCAGTCTAATGTGTGACACCTGTCAGGGCCGTCTTAACAGCAGTGTGGGCCCCTGGGCAAAGCAATGCACTGGGGCCCTTAACCATTCTCCCCTCCTAGGGGTGGGGGGGGGGGGGTGCTATCAGCAGCAGCTTTGATGGGGTGGCAGGGGGTGCTCTATCTTCCATTCAACATGTAGGACCTGGAGCAGTAACGTCTGCTAATTACTCCTTTACTGCACAGGTGGTGGGAGGGAGAACACTAACGTGTGGAAGGGGGCACTGAGCTGAATGATGGGTCCCTTGTAAATGACTTCCAGGGAGGTAGGGGGTGTTTTATACGCAGGGGAGGGTTGGGTAATGGAGTGGGCTTAATATTCGTCATTTTCCGGTGGATATTCGTCATTTTCCGGTGGAAGGGCAGCTTGTTTGACTGCAGATATCGCCATTATCTGGAAATAGATTTCTTATCCTTCAATAGTATAACAACCTAGAGTCCCAACTTTCAGGAGGTGCTGGGAACTTGGGGATCAGAGATCAGGAGCCAGAGCAATCCATTGACAAAAATATAAAACTGTACACCAAACGTTTGGAGCTGGAGCAGGGACCGGCTGCTGGAAGGCTGATATCTCTGGTTCTGGGCATGATAGATACAAGCCGCTAGTGTCGACAGAAAGGGGAGAGTCCCAGCTTTTGGAATATACTCTCAGAAAAACTCTAAGTCAGAGAGAACCTGAGAAATATGACTGGCAATTGCAATTAACAGGTTGGATCCAGTTCCCCAGGGCCGACTTTCAAAATTCTGGTATCCCTGGAAAAAGGGGATCCTCAGCTATCAGCATAGGGACCTTATACACCTGGGGCCCCTGGGCAAGTGCCCATTAAACCCATACGAAAAGACAGCCCTGACACCTGTACATCTGTGTGTGACTGAGGGCCTGTCGATTCAGGCTGGTTAGCTAGGCAGCGTACTTTTAGTGAGCCCATAACGTCGTTCGGCCAGGCCGAATGCCTGCCCCACCAAAATTCAGAGAAGCCACACCAACTGCCAGTGAGTCCCGGCCAGTGATGTCGGCAGTGGTTGGGGTGGCAGTTGGTGGGGTTCCCCTGTTTGAATGTGGGACTGCTGCAGCCCCCACCTCTGCAACTGCCCCTGTAGTTGGATATTATGTGTTAGGGTGGTGGTAATGGGGGGGTTATTTGGTAACGCGGGTTGGGTATTAAAATACATACAGTAGGTGGGGTCTGGTGGCTATATCTGGTCATTTCAGGATCATAGCAGGGAGACGTTCTTCAACAACAAAAAAACCAAGTGACCTTCCTGTCCCCATTTTTAGACTAATGGTAGCTATTGGCCAATTCCCAGTGAGTACCGTTATTAGATCACTACAGATAGAGCGGGTCTCGCACTTGCAGGGGATGGCGGAAGATTCGCCATCTGCCATCCCCCCGGGTCCCCGCCGCCTCGCCAAAGTTCGCCCCGGGTCCCCGACGCCTCGCCGCACCCCCCCCTAACCCTGTCCGTCTCCCTGAAGCGGAGACGGACAGAGTTCCCGTCCCCCAGCCGATGGGAAACTCGCGCATCTCAGTCAGATTGGGCGCACGCGCGTCTTAGTCAGATTTGGCGCCTCTCCGCCCGATTCTGGCGCATCGCCAGCAAAAATGAGAGGCGCTCCATCTGTATGTGCCGTATTATTGTAAGCCCTAATGCGAGACCAACCCAGAGACAGATGGGATGCGGTCATTTGGTCTACAGCATGATGGTCGACAGTCATTAGGTTGACATGGGTCTAGGTCGACATGGTTCTAGGTCATCATGGTTCTAGGTCGAAAGGTCATTAGTTCGACAGGTTATTAGTTTGGCAGTGTCTAGGTTGACAGTCAAAGGGTCGAAATGGGGTTTTTCACTGTTTTTCGAGCCGACATGTGCCGACAGGCAGTATTTCATGCCCTACCATCCACTAGGGCGTGGTGGGAGAATAAAATAGTGTGCCGATGCATTGGGAGCGCAGCGAGCGATGTGAGGGGATGTTGTGCATTTCAAACTGTGTCCATGTCGACCGTGTTGACATTCAGGTAAAAAAAAAGTGTAAAACCCCATGCCTTTTGACTGTCGACCTAGACATTGTCAAACTAATGACCTTTCGACCTAGAACCATGTCGACCTTTTCCAATGCCGACCTAGACCCATGTTGACCTTTTCCCATGTCGACCTAATGGTGTCGACCACCATGCTGTACACCAAATGATCCCAACCCATACAGATCTCTATCATCTGCAAACAGACAAGTGCTGAAATAGTCCGAAGTTATAATACAGAAAACCGCTCCCAGGACCGAGAGGCTTTGCCAGTTATCAGCCCAGCTTACGCCACTCACTACAATGCTCGGTCATCCGTCCTTGATCCGTCCTGCTACATTTCAGACAAATCCAGGGATTTGTATTTTCTGGATTCATTGTTGGATACTGCATCAGCGTAGGTGCTGAGAATAAAACATTGTGACCGTACAGATACACTTACAGCATCTGGGTCTTATAAAAGCTGAACAGACATTGGTCATCGCCATTTCTTTATTGGACTGATTTAAATTCCCTAATCAAGGGGTACTTCAGCGAGTGCTAATGAGCGTACGGTAGCTAAGCTTGTGGATTTATACTGACACACTACCTGATGCCAGGAACACTACAGAGCAGAGATTTCGTAGCCTGGGCACAGCTTCAGGATACTTGTTAACCATCACTTGGTGCAATCAGTCACCCAGGTAGCATAAATCACTTCATTCCCACTATTATGTATCCATCCCTTGGGCAGAGGTGTATTACGTGCATATGTGACTGGAATCCCTGTGCTACTCAATGCTAACAGCAGATTATAGGCAAACTTTAAGTGACCCTTTCTCCAAAGTCTAAACTGAGCATGTACAGGAGCGACTGATAAGGTCCCAGAGCAGGCCAGCAGTACAATCTCCAAAATTGGGAGAGAAGATGAACAGTGGCCAGGAAGATAAGATGGCAGGAAAGGTCTGGGGCCAGCAGCTGCTCCGGCTAAGCCGAGCAAGCACAAAGACCCAGAAAGGACCTCGGTGGAGAGGAGCCTGGGAGACTGCCTGTGAGGACCTTGCTGGAAGTCTTGGAAGCTGCACACAGGAAGAGAAAAAGTTGCAGCTAGAACTACTTCTGTGGTTTTTACTTTTCCCATCATGCACTGGGGCACGTATACCAGGAGGGGGGATATTAATCCGCCCGAATCGCGGCGAGCAAAGCGGGGCTGCTGAAATAAAAGAAAGTAACCTACACCTACTGTACGTAAATTACAGATATAATAAAAAATGCTGTGAGGGCATTTAACAACTTCCGCCCTCACCCAACGTCACATCCACAGAAGTGGATCTAGACACAACCAAAGAGAGAAGACCCTGTTGAGGAGAGATGACCTCTTTTAGCTGTGGATGAGCCACAGGGGGAAGAAGGAAGACCTGGAAAAGAGGACCCCTGTTTAAGGCATACCTGCCTACAGGGGCGCCGACAGCTCTGTTGGGCCTTGGTAAAATGAGGGGCATGGCCAATGGGAGGGGGTGTGTCCAAGCCTTTGCGGGAAAAAAAAAGGAAGGAAGGAAAAACTGATCAGGGAGTGGCGGAGTGCACACCCACTCAGGGAGAGAGAGGACAGGCTGCCCAGTCAGTGGAAACTGACTTTTATTTGCATGCACCTGGACTAAGATGGCACCTGTGACATCTGGTGCCCACTTCCGGTAGGCATAGGCCTGCCCGCCTACCCATGGGAATAACCAGCGCTTTCACAGAGATGCCCATAAAAATGCTGGGCATTCCCATGGTCCCAAGACTTCACCGCCCCTGTCATCCCCTGACCCTCCCTGCCCGGCCGAATTCGCCCCGTTGCGGATAAATCAGAATTTTCTGTCTATCATTTTTCTAGGATGCAATAGAGAAGTGATAGAATATCTTTTAGAAGCTTTATTAAATTGACCCTTTTGATGCAAACAAATAAGATTCAGTAACACGCTGTGTCCTGGTAGTATTGAATGCTTGCCATCTAATAACTCCCAGTAACCATGATCTTAGGGCTAGTATCCCATTCTTACAAATATATGAATGTATGGTACAAGTATAAATATATATAATCCCCAGAGACAGGTAAGTATATTCTGGAGGCAGTGTTGTACAGTATATGAGTCATCAGACAGGTCTATATAATATATTAGGTGGAATGTGGTGTGCGCTGGGCTTAGCGGAGTTTATTACATCCTGAAATGTATTTATGCATGTATTACCTATATTTATGTGGCTGCAGATTGCTGAAATACCGTCCATATTAGTATGCGAACCGCTTTCTGCAACAGGAATTTGTTGTGTCCGGCAGGTGGTATAATTTTTTGGAACGTTATAAATATCTAGATCTGCAGTTGCTGGAACATTACAGTTTATAGGTTGTCATAGTGACCAAGATAAGCTTTAGATTCATTGGCTTACGGTTATAGATAATCTTTTAAATAATAAACTTTCAGGGACGGTTAGGTGAGTAAGAACACAATAAATATAATGATTAAACCACTGGATTGGAAACCCAATTTGTATGTCTCCCCTGATTACATCATTGCTTTTTATGATATAAATGAATGCCATTATTAATAAATAAATGTCTGAAATTGCGACACTGCGTTTTATGTAGTCTGGTAAGCACCATGTATGGGAAGTGTCGCTGTACTGGGCGATAGGGGAATATATTACAAATGATTTATAAATCCTCACTAGGGAGGTTATTCTGATTGGTGCGTAAATTTCTGAATTCTTTCGGAGCGGACCGTACGCCACGCTGTGCGGACATTGTAAGAAGAAACGCCCACAGGTCCTCTGCATTTGGACGGACTCGCTCTCTAAGAAGAGGGTGTGTTTACGGACAACATCCAAACCGTGCGTATGCGGTGGCCACACAAAGATTCTGCACGGTCTTACAGCGTCAGAACGGACGTGAAGCTGGCCGTACGCACCGATGCGGTGTATTTCCGCAAAACTCACGACTATTCTCTGAACTCAAAAATCTGTCACATGACACACTTATGCAATTAGGCTACCTCATTAAAAATTGTTTGTTTGTAATTGGAATCAATTAAATCCTAATAGATACTTAAACACATTAAACACACTACTACCACTTTACATTAACCCTTGATCCCCAAATGTGTGATGTTATTGCTGAATGTAAAAGTGACATGTATATTTATATTAGTGATACCAAGTTCTGTCCATTGCTTGCAGTGTAAATGTGTGTAAAAAATGCAGCCGCGCTTTCAGCATATATTTGTGTGTTTTGTAATGGTCCATTTAGGCTGCAATAGTTCCAATTGAAGCAATGAAAAGAATGTAATTAATGAGTAATGAGTAGAGGAGTGGATTGTATTGTGTTCAGCTGACAGTGGTTCAGGTGCGTTCGTACTAATTGGGTGATCCGAATGCCTAGCGCATGACCGAGTGGTGTCCGCAAAGCAATACTTGCTTATGAAGACCGCATATTTCCTGCCTGTTGGTTCGTTTGCAGTCGGTGTTCTGTCCGAATGCACGCCTACCAGAATTAGTGCACTCCCTCGTGTACGCCCATGTTTACGCCCAGTTTAGCCCACTTTGAAACTACGCCCCTGTGTACTTCCGAATGACGCCCATATTACGCCCATATTTCCCGAGTGAATGCGGTGCACATTTCTGTACGGTATTAGTGAGAACGAGTACGGAGACCGTGCGTGGCACATGCGCATAGCGTTGCCTACGCATGCGCACAGGGCTAAAAAACGCCATCCGAAAGAATTCGAAAATTTACGCATTGACCAGAATAAGGCCCTAGGTTACTAGATATTATCACTTTGCGTCCATAAATAAGTATTCTTATAAACCTCTGCACTGCTGCCTCACCTTGCAGAGTCGGCCTAGCACTGCCCATTGTGGGAGGAGCAGACTGATACGGGCAGCTCAGCTCCTCCCACAGTATAACTGAGGAGACGGCAGAGATAATGATAGGAGTCGCTTGGGTTCTCACTAGCCAAATAAGATGTAATTTATTGACATTATTCTTTTTAAGTATATTTATAAGGTCTGTAAGTGAATAACTTACTAATTAGAAAAGGGTTCATTAAGAGTTGGACACATTTCAAATCCAAATGTACAAAAGGATAGAGGAAAAAAGTGCACTTACAATATGAAGTAGTGTGGGGCCGGACACTTTTTACTGGGTTTTACTTTATGGGTGGGAAATGGTGCTGATGATTCAATGTAAATATATTTTCCCCAAAAAATTTAGCAATGTAATGTGGGCATATGTGAAATGAGGGAGATTGCTAGACTAATGAGGGAGAGAGGGAGATTGCTGCTATGTCAGGGAGTCTCCTGCAGAATACAGGATGGGAGGTAACTATGATGTAACAGTGTAATGTGGGCTAGGTGACATGAGGGAGATTGCTAGACTAATGAGGAAAAGAGGGAGATTCCTGCTATGTCATGGAGTCTCCTGCAGAATACAGGCTGGGAGGTAACTATGATGTATCAGTGTAATGTGGGCTAGGTGACATGAGGGAGATTGCTAGACTAATGAGGGAAATAGGGAGATTCCTGCTATGTCATGGAGTCTCCTGCAGAATACAGGATGGGAGGTAACTATGATGTATCAGTGTAATGTGGGCTAGGGGACATGAGGGAGATTGCTAGACTAATGAGGGAAAGAGGGAGATTCCTGCTATGTCATGGAGTCTCCTGCAGAATACAGGAGGGGAGGTAACTATGATGTATCAGTGTAATGTGGGCTAGGTGACATGAGGGAGATTGCTAGACTTATGAGGGAGAGAGGGAGGTTGCTGCTATCTCAGGGAGTCTCCTGCAGAATACAGGAGGGGAGGCAACTATGTTTTAATGCAGCCGCTGGCTCCCCCATTCATAGGCACGCTCCATGTTACAATAGGCTGTGCTGATGCACTCACCCCTCATCGCCGGCAGCAACGTATTAGGACACATCTCTATATTCACTTGACTCTAATCACAAATAAATGTTCTGTCAATCTGTTTGGACAGAGGTGTTACCCAAAATTAAAAAAAAATCGTGTTCCTATCATTGGTGGAGAGTACTTTACTGCCCCTAGTGGCCATTTTTAGGAATTGCAATATCTCTACGTGCTACATACAGTACCTGGAAAGAGCTGAAGGACAATTCAAAAAAGAGCTTGATGTAACGCAGGGAGCCCTTGGCGTGTTCATCTGTGATAAAGGCAAAGATAATCTCATGCGTCCCCAGCAGGGGGATCAGCGTCAGGGTGGACTTTGCCAGTCTGTCCATAGAAGGAGGAGATAATACTGTTAATTCAGGACAATTACAGTTTGCCGTAAGACATATTTATTAAAACACAAATAAATATCATTATTCTAACACATTGCACCTTCCTGCAGCAAAAAATCACTGATGACATTCGTTGATCTCAAGCGCAACTACAGTAGTACATTACTGAGTAACTAATTCAAATATGTTCCGACCTCTAGGAACTCAGAAGCTGGACACAAATGAGTGATTTGCAGTCTCATTGGTAACGAACATGTTTTGGACATATTGATTGGTTCAAGCATTGGTTCTGTTATAATGATTGTACAATAAGTTATTTCCTTGTAGAGGTCTGAGACACCTAAAATGTGCACAGATATAGGGGTGATTCTGGTTTGTTGCAGCTTACTGAGCATCGTCAACCATCTAATCATTTCTCCTGGCAAATAAAAGTCAGTTCAGTTTAATTTGCGTGTTCCTGCCCGACGCCTTCTGTATTGCATTTGCCACCCAAAAGCAGCGTTCGTTGATGCTGCATCAAATCACCATTGCAGCCATTGGTTGTGATGGCTGCAGGTGTGGCCGGGCTGTGTAAACTGAGGCTTACTCAGCCTGGCCCTGGTCCTGGCAGCTTGCTAGGTCAGTAAATCTGTGTGAAGCCACGCGTAGTTACACATCCAGTGCATGCACAGACTGCCCGCCATCGGAAATGCTCGCAGGCCATCGTGGTAGCGTTTATATCTGAGTAAGGCCCTTGATCTGTATTATCTATTGTTAACCAGGAGCTGTAAAACTCTGTCTATTCTGTACGGTGTTTTCCTGTTTCGGACACTTGGGGCAGTATTCAATGAGGCTGATTTGCCATGTTCTACGGCGATTGTGTGCTATTTTCGTGCACTAAGGTGAATCTATTTACTGAAAAAGTGATTCACCCTATTCAATGTGCAATATTCGCCGACGGCGAACAGTGAATGACGGACAATTCGCCATCTGATAGTCTCCGCAATTCGCTGTGGTTTTTCAATGGGTTTTTCAATGTGATTCGCCGTGAGTGTATTCAATGATCAGATGGCGAATTGCTTTCTAAGCGATTTTTGCCGTGTGTCACCGTGTAGCAATCGCCATCTTTATATGGTGAACTGGAATGTAAACTTTTAAGATAAATTTTTTTTTTTTTTTTATTTGGTGTAAAAAAATCAGGAATTATATTCTGTGAAGGGGCATGCTATTTTTTATTAATATGCTTACTGCACATGAATATATATTTAATTAAAACATTTTTTTTTACACATAACAGCCAGCAAAGGGGCCGGGAGCCGAGAGCCGCTCATTACATATTCATATTTTCACTGCTCCCGATCATTACATATGCACGATCGGGAGCAGTGCTAGCGGGTCCCTACCCGGTCCTCTGTAGTTCTCCCGGGGGGCAGCTTGTGCTGCCTGGGTCCCGGGGAGCCCTCCCCCCCCCCCCCATACATTCTGGGGCAGGCAGGGAGACTTCCATCTCCCTGCCTGCCACCACCCCCCGGCTTCCTGCGGCATCCGCTGCAGGGGTTAAGAATCGCAGTCAGCGAGCCCCTGCGGCATTGAATAGTGTGACAGCGAGGGCTGGCAGCGAATGCTCCAGCCCTCCGGAACACGGCGACAGTGCAGCGAATCCTAAACAGGATTCGCTGCACATGCCGATAAAAGTCATTGAATACGGCCCTTGGAGCATTTCCGTTATATAAGTATTATTGCTATTACACCTATGCAGGAAATAGTCCATTGTTTGCTTGTTTGTAATGCTGTGTTATTGTGTTGTGGGTTGAAGCAGAACTAATGTAAATTGAGGTTCATTTTTTGCAAATACGCTGTAACAAAACAAATAGCATTTTGCCCTGCGCCGCCGCTGTGATGCGAATCGCCAATGACCTCCATTATTTTTATTTCAATACCAAACTACTGATTGTTTGCTCTATCACTGGAACAAAGGCGATGCTCCGTAAGGTACGGCTCCTGCGTGTGACATTATACTATATGTGCTAATTATACAAACAAATGAAATATAAACAGCTTGACTACAGACTGGGTGACACAAAGAAGAAATGCATTATTATTTCATTTAATAAACCTATGCAGGTTGTAATATTAGCTGCAGGGATCTGCAAAACATTGTAATAAGACCTATAATCTAGAGCAGTCAATAAGAATCCGTAGGCAATGTGGAATGTAATCCGTTATCTATATGAAACAAAGCAGGTTCTGTACAGTAATAACCTTGGAAGTATATTACTATCTCCCCCTCAGACAAAAATCTCATCCATTCTAGATCCAGCAATAACATGTACAGTATGCTGCATTGTTTGTTTAAAGCATAAAGTATTACAGTATATTGAACAGTCCGCTGCTCACACCATGTCACTAGCCCTGTATATACCAACAGATCACTCATCAACTGACATACTCTGTGCTGCTGGGGGGCCCAGCTCCTCCCACTATATAACTCTCAGTCTGAGGCTTCCTGCTGCCTCCATTCCCCTCCTCACATCATATCACTGCCCCTGTTACATGCAGCCCTGTCCTCACTGACACATTACTCATCTCCTGATATACTCTGTGCTGCTGGGGACCCTGCTCCTCCCACTATATAACTATCAGTCTGTGGCTTCCTGCTGCCTCCATTCCCCCCCTTACATCATGTCACTGCCCCTGTCACATGCAGCCCTGTCCTCACTGACACATTACTCATCGCCTGATATACTCTGTGCTGCTGGGGACCCTGCTCCTCCCACTATATAACTATCAGTCTGTGGCTTCCTGCTGCCTCCATTCTCCTCCTCACACCATGTCACTGCCCCTGTTACATGCAGCCCTGTCCTCACTGACACTCACCCATCTCCTGATATGCTCTGTGCTGTTGGGGGCCTTGCTTCCTCCATTATATAGCTTTCAGTCTGTGGCTTCCTGTTGCCTCCATTCCACATGTCACATACAGCCCTGCCCTCACTAACACACCACTCATCTCATTATATAATGGATATACTCACAAATTGGATAAGTGTATGGGCAGCTTAAACCTCCTCTTCTTGCAGCTAAACACTAACTGTCCCCTCCTCACAGCCTAACCCTAACCCTCTCCTACTCACAGCCTAACACTGACCATACCCTCCTCACAGCCTAACACTCTCCTCCTCACAACCTAACACTAACCCTCTCCTCCTCACAACCTAACACTAACCATCCCCTCCCCGCAGCTAAACACTAACTGTACCCTCCTCATAGACTAACCCTAACCCTCCCCTCCCACATCTAACCCTAACCATCCCCTACTCACAGCATAGCACTAACCATACCCTCCTCACAGCCTAACCCTCTCCTCCTCATAGCCTAACACTAACCCTGTCCTCCTCACAACCTAACACTAACCATCCCCTCCTCGCAGCTAAACACTAAACTGTCCCCCCCTCATAGACTAACCCTAACCCTCCTCTCCCACATCTAACCCTAACCATCCCCTACTCACAGCATAGCACTAACCATACCCTCCTCACAGCCTAACCCTCTCCTCCTCATAGCCTAACACTAACCCTATCCACCTCGCAACCTAACACTAACCATCCCCTACTCGCAGCTAAACACTAAATTGTTCCCCCCTCATAGACTAACCCTAACCCTCCCCTCCCACAGCCTAACCCTAACCACCCCCTCCTCACAGCCTAACCCTAACCATCCCTTCCTCACAGCCTAACACTAACCATACCCTCCTCACAGCCTAACCCTCTCCTCCTAACAGCCTAACACTAACCATCACCTCCTCACAACCTAACACTAACCCTCTCATCCTCACAGCCTAACACTAACCATACCCTCCTCACAGCCTAACTCTCTCCTCCTAACAGCCTAACACTAACCATCCCCTCCTCGCAGCTAAACACTAAACTGTCCCCTCCTCATAGACTAACCCTAACCCTCCCCTCCCACAGCCTAACCCTAACCACCCCCTCCTCACAGCCTAACCCTAACCATCCCTTCCCCACAGCCTAACACTAACCATACCCTCCTCACAACCTAACCCTCTCCTCCTTACAACCTAACACTAACCATCACCTCCTCACAACCTAACACTAACCCTCTCATCCTCACAGCCTAACACTAACCACACCCTCCTCACAGCATAACACTAACCATAACCTCCTCACAGCCTAACCCTCTCCTCCTAAC
Source organism: Crinia signifera (assembly GCF_055691185.1). Classification (NCBI taxonomy): domain Eukaryota; kingdom Metazoa; phylum Chordata; class Amphibia; order Anura; family Myobatrachidae; genus Crinia; species Crinia signifera. The sequence goes on from NC_139219.1 coordinate 17,690,003, forward strand.
AGCCTAACACTAACCATCCACTCCTCGCAGCTAAACACTAAACTGTCCCCTCCTCACAGCCTAACCCTAACTGTCCCCTCCCCGCAGCTGACACAAACTGTCCACTCCTCATAGACTAACCCTAACCATCCCTCCTCACAGCCTAACACAAACCATCCCCTCCTCAAATCTAAACAATAATTGTCCTTTCCTCACAGCCTAACCCTAACTATTCCCTCCCACAACCTGACCCTAACTGTTCCATCCTTGCAGCATAACCCTAACTGTCCTTTTCTACAGCCCAACCCTAACCATTCCCTCCTCACAGCCTAACCCTAACCATCCCCTAAATTTAGCCTAACCCTAACTATACATTCCCACAGCCAAACGCTAGGTGTCCCCTCCCACAGTCTAACCATAACTGTCCCCTCCGTGCCTAACCCTAAAGCTATCCCTAACCCTATACTCACCTTGGTCAGCTGTCAGAATGTGAGCACAAGAATTCCAGTGTTGGGATCCTGACTACAATACATTCCATTGTAAGTCCTACATAAATGTTATATAAATGCATACTTCTACATTACTCCGGCAGTTCAGTAACAATAAAGGTGCATAATCACAGAACGATTTGGCAAATGATGTGGGCCGTCCCGAACGATCAAGCGACCAATCCATGTGTATGAACGATATTGATGTTGATGCATGTTCCCGCCGCTCGTTAAGAGAGGTCTATGATCTTTCATGCATGCAGAAAGACCATAGTCCAATCTTTTGCAATGTGCACCAATCGTTTCACGTGTATGCATGATGAAGGGTTTGGTAAGGCTGATGGACTGGCTCCCACTCCCCTCCATCATCATTAAAGATCCATCCAAATTGTTTGTCTACGAGTTCTGAGAAAATCGTTAAAGAGATTGCTAAATCTTTCTGTGTGTATGCACTTTAAGAGATGTGCGCTTTATCATACATCCCAACTTTTAGTCACGGGACAGTCACGCACGCGCACAAGGTTTGGGGGCGTGGCCTGGTGGCAAGGGGGTGTGACCTATAAATAGCATAACTCCTGACCCCGTTTTGCCGCTGCGGAGGCATGGCCAGCAGCTATGTGAGCTCCTGGCCATGCCCCAAGCCCCTCTGCCTGCAGGAATAGACGCTGTGCACAGCGTCTATTCACCACTGCTCTGCGGATGACAGGGTAGGGCTCCCAACTGCCCGCCCCACCGTGGGACACTGCTGGCCCCGGGTGGGACGTGGGAACATCCCCCCAAAAAGGGACAGTTCCGCACAAAGCGGGAGAGTTGGGAGGCTTTTTATTTCATATACAGGCTGTAAATGTTACAGCACATAGGAGGTTATACTGGTTGACACGCAGCGCTGTGAAGTTTGCAGCGCTGCGTGTCAGGTTACGCTCGCCCGCCGTTCGCATATACCGCAGCCCCCATTCACAGGACAAATTCCCCCGCACGACACCCACGTCACTAGGTGAGTACCATGGGAACGCCCATGAACCGCTGGCCATTCCCATAGGCCACCCCATGTCCCCCGCAGGGCGAACACTCTGCTCGCCTTGGCCTCTCGCACCCGGCGCACGAACATGCGCAGATTAAAAAAACATTGCGCCTGCATTCGAGAGTATGACCCAGAATAAACACCGTAGTCTGCTTAATAAAGTTTTGTTCAGCAATTTTTTTTTTAAATATACATTTTTTAACAAAAAGTTTAAAAAAGAAAAAAAAAAACATTCTGGTTATGTAGAAATAACTGTGATGTGTTATGGAGTCGTTTTAAAAATTTCACATTAAATGTGTCAGACGTAGTGCTGTGTACGGGACATATACTGTAATGGTCAAAATCCAGAACATGACAGCTATTGTTTCCGAACATGAAAAGCGTCCTCGTAACAATACGACACAATTCGGGTAAAATGATACCATAGACATAGACTTAATTGCCCATAAATGTCACCAATTCATTGCTCCCTGTGGTTTTCCTGCCCATAGATAATGATTATCTTTACTGTTCATATGAATAAGTAGAGTAATATAACCACGGGGAACATCCGGTTAGGAATCACATTTTTGGTTAAATGCTGTTTTATTGGCACAAGTGATTTATGATTAGCGTAAGCATTTACTAAATCATTACATATAAAACATACATTTGGTTAATATGATATCGACTGCTTTATAGACTATTTGTTGTCCAGAAATAACGCAGACAATGGGGGTGATTCAGCTTCATTCTATTTTTTTTATGAATTCAGCCCCGTTCCGAGGTTTAGGGGACCTGCACATGTGCAGACACCCCCCCCCCCCCTGTGCGAACGCCTTCATCGACTATCACAGTCTCCGAGGGATTCGCACACATCGGCGCGGGCAGGGGATGTACAAAAACGGTGGGGGCGCCCAGAAAAATGATGGACCTCCCCATGCGAACGTAGGCGTGGCAAAGCCTGCGTGGGGCGGCTGGCATCAGCACCAATCCTGTTCTCGGATATTTGGAATGGGGGGGTGGGCTTAAATGAATATGGCGCTGAATCCTTATCTGATCACAATGTTTCTGTTGTCTGATTTCTCCTTTCGATTTTTCGTATTCGTTGTGTTCATTCAATGGATATGTGAAAAAGAATACCGGATTTTAATAAAACTTATTTCTTGCACATGGAAGATAAATGGTGACTGTAACTTCACAGAGTGTAGGCAAGGTGAATTACCTTACTCACACAAAAACATGGGGCTTGACACTCATAAAGGTTTCTTTAAAATGACCTGGTGGGTGCGTACCCGTACTCACGGTGAATCACATGGTTCCACTCCTCAAAAGGTATCTTTCACTTGGTAGTCTCAATGTATTTCCAATAAAAGAATGTTTTTTTTTCACTCCTCAATAATAATAAAAGGAGTTTGGTACTCTTTACCTAGCACGGCGCCCATCGCGGGCATCGCGGGCATCGCATGCACTAAAAAACGGGTGCGACGCGATGCCCGCGATTTCCCATAGGGAACAATGTTAAAAGTGTCAATGGACACGATTTTAGTGTTCAATGCCTCAATGCCCACGATTTTTCCATAGGAAACAATGTTAAATGGGCCACAGAGCCCAGATAGTCCCCCTGAAGTCTGAAATGGCCCCCACAATTGTTAACGCCACCCCACGATCAACGTGAACCCGAAGCGTGGCGAGCGTAGCGAGCCCGCGAGGGGCGGCGGTGCGCGTCCTCCGACCTTTTCATACCCCCACTATCCACGTCGGCGTGGAGTTGAGAATAGAATAGTGTGGAAATCGCGGGCATCGCGTCGCACCCGTTTTTTTAGTGCATGCGATGCCCGCGATTTTTTACCCCCGATGACCGCGATGGACATCGTGGGCGCCGTTCTAGGTAAAGAGTACCAGGAGTTTTTATTTTTATACATACATACAAGTAAAATCCGGTCTGTCAGGCGATGTGGGAGGTTAGAAATTGGGTCAAGGTCCAAGAAATGTGCTATACCGGTATGCACAGATGGAGAGTATTTATGGCCTTACTTTCTATCAAAACCATCACCACAAAAGCACCTGCAGATCAGAGAAACGGGGGTCCCTCTACCCAACGCGTTTTGAGCTTCTGCTCTTTATCAAGGCATCTTTATCAAGATGCCTTGATAAAGAGCAGAAGCCTTGACGTGGCTTGGGGGCATATCATACACCTGCGCAGGTATATGTAACCAATATCTTTAAATTCTATTATCATGTAGTGTTCAAGATTGGTTACTAATACCATTCAGTGAGCTGGGGGAACCAATGTCTTGTTTTACTTACTCAGTATTAACCCCTCCCTTGCATGCACCTGAGTGGTATTACTGAACTAATTTGAGCATCTACCACTATCTGTATGTATAAGGTAATTCACATTGTCTACACTCTGTGAAGTTACAGTCACCATTTATCTTCCATGTGCAAGAAATAAGTTTTATTAAAATCCGGTATTCTTTTTCACATATACATTGAATGAACACAACGAATACGAAAAATCGAAAGGAGAAATCAGACAACAGAAACATCAGAAACATTGTGATCAGATAAGTATTCAGTGCCATATTCATTTAACCCCCCCCCCCCCCCCCCCATTCCAAATTTCTATCTGGGTCCTTTAGGAGTGACCCGAGGATTATCAGAATTAGGCAGCAGAATTCCAGGCGCACCCTATCATTCCCATCCATCCTTTTCACTGTTCTTGTAAGATTTTGCTAGTAGAATAACTGAATCATAAAAGCAGGTTTTGAATTGTTAAATTGCTACTAATGATTTATAATTCGGCAAAATGCCATGTGATTACCATGGCAACCACAGTCATATAACACATCTGGTCAAGATTTAAAATGCCTCTTTCAACTACTGTGACATCCTTCACCTCATTTTTTGAACCAGTCAGATTCTGTCTATAATATTTAAGGACATCAAAGAGAAATGATATATAGTACAGGATCTGATTGGTTGCTATGGGAAACATCACCTCTGTTCATTTTTATGAGCTGTAGTAAATTTACCCCTGTGTGCGGCAGCCACACATGTTTGTCTGCCCTTCAGAGAGATTTTAAAAAGGAGGGGAAAAAAATCTACTTGCTAAACAAAAAGTATTCTAGGTGTAACTGATGCTTTGAAATCCAAATACCAACATCCTTACCCGGACGGGTGTCCAGATGGCTCACAGACATTGTCTAGATTATTGGTTCCCAACCTGGGGTACTTGTACTCCTGGGGCTACACTGAAGACTTGTTGGGGGTACTTGACCAAAATATTAGTAATGGTGGAAGAAGAGGAAGAAGTCCTCCATTGATGTGGAGATGGACCAAGTTTCGTCACTTTCGGTTCCGTCGGCAGTGTCATCGGCATAACCACCTGCCTATTCCTAACCATCAATTCACTGGGAGCTACCTGAGCTGCCCTCAAAAGTCAGCAGACATCTGCCCCACATTGACATGGGTGGAGGAAGCAGCGGCATTAATTCTGAAGGCGTTAACGTATAGCTATCGGCCAGACACAGAGGGACCCGATTCCTGACCGCACACTACTCCTTCGCTACTCCTTAGTAAAAGGACACGTGTCCCATAAGGATAAGCATACCACTCACTTCCACTCCACTCGTAAGTACTGTACTGTGGATATTTCAAATTGAGAGGAGGGGGTACTCATAAATAAAAAGCCTAAGAAAGGGGTACGGGAGAGAAAAAAACGCTGGTCTAGACAGATAGTCAATTCGTCATGAAAAGGTCGATATTCTCGACATGTTGACATGACTTTGTCTAGCACTACACTAATTTGCGGTCTACATTCTTGAGGTGTTGACAATTACGCCAATAGAACCTGAAAAACTAATGTTGACCTTATCATGTGTGGATCTGTTCCATCTCGACTTTTTGTCAATCTCGACCAAGTGCATGTCGATCCTTTTGGTGTTGACCTACTGACTGTCTACTTACACATTGTCTGTGAGTGATATCGTTAACGACTTGAACTCCTGGGCTAACCATATACGTTACGATACCATTCAGTGACATTCAGAGCATGCACTGTTAGCAATATAGAGCGTACACACAATGCGATAATGATATCAGTAAGAAGGGCCAAAGGGGCCAATTCAGGATTGCAGGAAGGGACTGCCGGGGGCGGTAGCAGTGGAACACTGGGCTTCCCCTGTACAAGCAGGCGTGGGGATGCCCGCTTGGGGTAGGCTGCTGATGTCACATGACGTCACCCCCCCTTCCCGTCTTCAGCGAACAGCGAAGGAAATAAAAGTCAGTATAGACTAACTTTTATTTCCGAAGGGGAGAGAAAAATGGTCAGTGACCATCGAATCAGAAACACATACAATTCATGCCCGTCTGTTGCAGTAGGCAACCTTTTGTGGAACTACGTCACATCATGTTCTGAAGAACTTTTGAGCGCATTGTGGGCCTTATTCTTGTTCACTCTTAGAGGCAAATTTCTTCTTAGCTGGACAAAACCATGTGCACTGCAGGTGGGGCAGATGTAACATGTGCAGGGAGAATTAGATTTGGGTGGGGTTTAATTCAAATTGAGATCTATATTGCAGTGTAAAAATAAAGCAGTCAGTATTTTCCCTGCACAGAAACAAAATAACTCACCCAAATCTAATTCTCTCTGCACCTGTTACATCTGCCCCCCTGTAGTGCACATGGTTTTGTCCAGCTAAGAAGGAATTTGCCTTTAAAGGTGGCCATACACATGCAGATTTATCTTCTAATTTGTCTGGTTGGAACAAAAACATGGTTATGGATGAGAGCAAATGACAATTGACCATTTGCTTGGAAATGCTGGAAAACTGACAAACTGTCACTGATCCATAACCATGTTTTTGTTCCAACCAGCCAGATCTGAAGATAAATCTTACTAGTGTATGGGCACATTAAGAGTGAACTAGAATAAGGCCCTATCGCTCTATGCTTTAAAGTTAAACAGTGAAACTTGATCATTAGCCAACAAGAGTTTATATTGTCCTCTCCGAGCGGCAGTGAGCAGCACAGGAGAAATCCGGCAGGTAAATTGTAATGAGCAATTACTGCCAACATTCCTGCTCTGTGCCAGCTACCCGCTGAGTCAGCGCAGTCCACCAATGAAATATTTACTTTCCTCGTGTGACTGCTTGGCTTACGCTGCATGTCTGATAATTGGAATTGCTTCCTGCTAATGGGATAAGAGATTTGTATTACTTTAACTAAAAAAGTTCATTTTGGCTTTTGACCAATAAGCCCAACTCCCAGGAATGGGGATTATAGTGTATAGCCCAAGCTCCTGCAGTTAGTTCCTGGCGGAGTCCTTACTGTACACCGCCTAATCAGCAGAAGACGGCAGACACTCAGGACTGATTGCTGGGACAGTGATAGGAGTTGTATTTTCCTGAATGCAAACGGGCGCATTAGTGATATAATTACAGCGCCATATCAGCTACTGTAGCGGTATTGTTCTCAGCAGGCACTGATGGCCTGGGAAACGACATTGACAGAGCGTGAGTCGGCAATCACAAAACAGTCATCTGTGACAGGATGGAGGCGGAAAACTCATCCGCCACCAGCTTCCTGCTTATAATACGGCACTTTCTACTTCTACAGTAGCTAATTGGGGCACGGACACAGAGGAAAAAGCATTTAGGGGTGATTCACTTTGCCAAACGCAAATCCGGTCCTCGGACTGATGGTGTGGCTCTGAGGTATTCGGGGGAGCAGGCAATGGATGGACAGGGGATTGGTTCATGGGGATGCCCAATGTCTCCTGGGTGTGCCCCCCCCAAAAAACGGTGGGTGTGCCCAGAAAAACGCTGGGTGTCCCCATGCAAATGCGGACAGGTCGAAGGTTGCCCAGGGCGGATGTCAGTACCCGTCCCGTTCTCGGACATCTCCAAGGCAAATAAGACAGTCCAGACTGACACCTCCAAAAATCATTCAATGGTCGGCATCAAATGATTTTTCGGTCGTAAGCTTGCATGCCGCCGCGAATATTCCCGGGGGTGGGCATTCGCTTGGCGAGCAATACATTTGGTGCAAAGTCTGAGGCTACCAGGTACCTCTAAAAACTGATAATCTCTTAGGCCAGTGGTTCCCAGCACTGGTCCTCTAGTACCCCCAACAGATCTTGTTTTTCAGGTCACCCGGCAGGCGCACAGGTGCACTCATTACTCACTGACACATTTTAACAGATCCACAGGAATTATTTCACCCACGTTGGGTTTACTTCCTCAACATTCACAGTTGGGGTTACTTGAGGACCAGGGTTGGGAACCACTGGCTTAGGCAAACTATGTATTTTATATAGTATATATTTATGTTTATATTAATCCCCCACTGCAGTTACCCATTGACCAAGATTATACTGCCTTTACTCTGTGTTTTGACAGTGTAATATTCTCCCATGCAGTTTGCGGCCAGTAATGACAAGTGGGAGGGGGCCCCACTGTCTAAAGTGACCCCGGGCCCCCCAAAGGCTTAATCCAGCCCTGTGCACAGCTGTTTTTTTCATCCATCTACACAAATGCAGGCTATTTTTGCCTAGATTCTGCGGATTGTGGGAAATCTCCCAATATTCCGTGAGTCTCCTGGACTATCTGAGAGAAAATGTCAGTGTTATGTGCTTATTGCATTCTTTCCTATTGAAAGTATATCTTCCACTGGACAGTTCAAAAACAAGTCAGAAAAAAAGGTGGCTTAGTACTGTCATTTGGGTATCCTTAAATGAGGGAGTGACATGGTGGACAACGGCAGAGCTGGTGGTTTAAAGTTGTGGCTTCATGACTCAAGGGGTATGATAAGTTGCTGAACCAAGATGTGACTTGTTTGCTTAGGGATATGATATGGCTTGCTTGCCTTGTACATGTGGCCTAAAGGCTCTTGGGTTGTGGCTTGCTTGCTCCAGTGGATGTGCCTTGTGGCTCAAGGGGTGTGACTTGTTTGCTCAGAGGGTGTGAATTGGTAGCTCAGGGGTGTGACTTGCTGAATCAGAGGTGTGACTTGTTGGCTCAGGCGTGTGGCTTGTTTGCTCCTGTGGGTGTGGCTTGATTGCTCAGGGGTGTGACTTGATTGCTCAGTGGGTGTGGGAGCATCAAAGTCATGGTTAAATTCAAGTGTTGTTGAACGTGTATAAAATGACCCGGCTACAGTGTAAGCAGCAGAGGATACAGAAATGTGTAATAATATAATGTTAGGGAGCGGACTTACCTGCACTTGGTGTCTGTTCTACACATCAGGTTAGCCTGCAGCTTAGAGATAATTATACAGATCACCCTTATGAAGATCACAAAATTCACCTGAGTAATAAACACAAAGTTTAATCAGGTTACACGTCATCTGCCGCATCCATGACCTCTCTGCCACAATTCTGCAAGGTAATTGTCTCTGACCGTTCTCACGCGTTTCATTCATTTCCTAATAAGACCCACAATCCCTTGCTCCATGCCCCCTGGTGCCAAATTACTGTCTCTGCTTTTACTGTGACGGCCGGCCAGGAAATTCAGTGGTATTTATAGGATGTGATATCAATGGACAACTTAACGGAATTAACGCCTTCCTCGCCGCCTGAACATTGATACAGTATGTGAATCTGCCACCTTTGCTGGTTGTGGTCTGAATATATTATTAACGTGATCCCGGCCAACATTTATGAATACTGTACAGTCATCTCTGGTTTTTGCTCTTACTTATGGGGCCTACACAAGCAGCGATTTTAGGGCGTTTTCTAAGCGATCTCACTAGATCACTTAGAAAATGCTCCTACATCGCTCCGTGTGTAGGGGGGATAGTGATAGCGATGCGCGGCTTTGCGCGTCACTATCGCCGGGCGATTACAATCCAGCATGCTGGATAAATTTAGTTAATCGCTGATCAGATTGCTCAGCAAACAGATGTGTGCTGAGCGATGTCGCTGAGCTATCCTGAGCGATCTACATTGCTCACAGGGGAGTAACTAGATATTCATAGGCCCCATAACAAAAGTTTGTAAGGGCCCCCTATTTAGCAACTGATGGTGATAAACATATGTAAAACATATTACTTAAACAGCAAAGATGGACCCCCTGCAGCTCTGGGCCCCATAGCAGCTGCACCCCTTGCACCTATGGTAGTTACGCCCTTGATTGCTCAGCAACATCTCCCTGTGTGTAGGCAACTTAAGCCGTTGCCTCTGTTGTAAGAAAGTTGAACCTGATAGATTCTCAAAGAACATTAGAGCACTATGATACTATGACATTGCTTTAGTTTGTTTCTAACATCATTTTGCATTTTAAATTCTCAACTTATAAGGGCCAGAAAGAATTATAAACTTTAATATCTCTCAGTATCTCTCAAATCACTTGTTTCCATCCGTCTGGGCGGTCTAGGCAGATTGATGGCTGAATCATTTCATTGTGACCTCGTCTATTTGCTTTATGACGATGAGCCTCGCTGCTTTGTAAATGGGTGGGGGCATGATGTGGCATGACTAGGCCACATGCCCCCATGCACCTACTACCAGCATCCCAAATGTCGTCAGGTATGAATTATGAGCATATGGAAATAGCTGCATTAAAATGATAGGTATAAAGGAACTGTAATGTGCAGCTGTTGAAGCAGGCATGTCCAAACTGTGGCCCTCCAGCTGTTGAGAAACTACAAGTCCCATCATGCCTTACCACAGTTTTGCTATTAGGGAATGCTAAAACAATGGCAAGGCATGCTGGGATGTGTAGTTTCACCACAACTGGAGGGCCACATTTTGGAGATGCCTATGTTAAAGGTTTAAAAATTTTTTTTTTAATCTGGACATTTGACCTAATTCAGACTTCTAGGGTAAATTGGGGCAAACCGTGTGCACTGCAGGTGGGGCAGATGTAACATGTGTAGAGAGAGTTAGATTTGGGTGGGCTGTGTTTAAACTGAAATCTAAATTGCAGTGTAAGAATAAAGCAGCCAGTATTTACCCTGCACCCTGCAGGAACAATATAACGCACCCGAATCTAAAGGCCCCATCAGGTCCGGACTGGTCACCTGGCACTTCTGGCAAATGCCAGAGGGGCTGATTTCTTCTTGTAATTGGAGGCTCCGCCTCCCGATCGGTGCACATAGGCCCTTATTCTGATCTATGCGGCCGGAGCCGCATACGTTGCTCCGGCCGCACAAACCAATCCCCGCCTACAAGACGGATCGCCACGGCCGTCCGTACGCGGACGGCTGGCGATCCGCATGAAAATGGTGGGGCGTACGCCTCCACCATGGTGGGAGCTGCCCCCTGCATTCGATGGTCGACGACCATCGAAGGCAGGGCCGCACGCTCCCCCCGCTCACGCAAGCTTAGACCACACGGACAATCGTCCGTGTGAAAGCTTGTATGGGGGTGGAGAGCTGACATCCGGCGATGTCAGCTTTCCGCCCCCATCACTGGCGTCATAGCCTCATTACCATGCATACGCCCCGCGTTTGCATGGGAACGCCCATGAAACGCGGGGCGTATGCATAGGGAAATGAGGGTATTAAGCCCCTCACGCCCCTATACGCCCCCTTTGCGGCGTATAAAATTTGTGTGCGGCGATTTCGCCTGCACATGCGCAGAGTGACCTCTGCGCATGTGCAGAGTGAAAACATCGGCGGTACGGCCGCACACGGGCCGTACCGCCTAGTTCAGAATAAGGGCCATAGAGAGCAGTTGGACTCACGGCAGCTCTCTCTGTGCGCTGCTGAGGTCTATGAGAGGGGGGGGGGGGCATCACACGCCACTATTCCCCTCTCTCCTGCAAGCCAGGAGAGGCAGTGCACGCATGCGCGGTGCATGTGTGCACACGCATGACAAAGGTCGCACATGTGCACAAATGCCAGTGCCGATTTGGCGGCCCAGTCTGTCGCCGGCCCACTTACACTACTCTGCTTTGGCCGCTTTTCACCCAATTCCGATGGATCGGCCCGAGAAAACTGGTGAAAATCGGATGTGCTTGACATCTGATCCGATGCACGGTCCCGTGCGCATCGGATCGAAGACCTGCTGCACATCCGACCTCCGGCTCCGACCCCCTCCGGGCAGCGGGGAATAGGATCACATGTCAAAGCCTGCCACTCAGGGAGGTCCCAGGTGGCTCAATGGGGGCGGATCGCATGGCTCTACACCGCTATGAGAAGTAACAACACTGCATGGCCATCTATACTCTCTCTACACATATTACATCTGCCCCACCTGCAGCGCAGCTTGGTTTTGCCCATTTGGGAGCAAATTTGTCCTGCAATCGGGTCTGAATTGGATCCATAGTGTGTGAGATATCCAATTACCCTGATACTTTTGGATTAATTATTGAACAAGAATTTTTTTCTTTATGATTATGGACCAGTTACACCTGTAATGAATGCATTTATTATAATGCAGGCTGGTGGTATTTGTAACTCACCCCGATGGCAATAAGGATAGGAAGGCGGATGATGAGCCAGTAATTCATATTATAGTTCCTTGTCCAGCAGCTGGAGAGAGAAGACACAGGGATTTGTTAGTCACAATGAAACCTCCATTCACGGGATGAATATGACAAGTCTCTGGCAGGTGTCATGGTGAGAGTGAGATGGATGGAGAGGATCCATCTGTGAGGAGCTGTAATGATTTGTGTCATGTCTGCTGTGTAATCTGATGGATTGTATCTCTGATGCTCTTCCAGGCCGGTCCTTGCGCAGCACTGTCCTCACTAGCTGCACTACCCAGTGTGATTTATAACCCAACGCGTTTTACAGTCCTGTAACGGAAACAACCAAAACGAGCACTCTGGTTTGTGTTCTGTTGTACAATGATACATTAACCTCTTCTGTACAGAGGAAGACATTAAAATGCTATTATCAAATAATACGTGTTTAAATGAGAATAGAACTGTAGACCAGCATGACTGCCCTGCAGCATGCCAGCTGCTACAGAGCAGAATCTCCCTGTTTATCTCGTTCCCCGGAGATCACAGCAGCTGTTTCCTCAGATCAGTTTCTGGGTGTTTTGCTGTTAACGTTCTATAGTCTTATATTACACACAGGGTATACATGTCTGTGTGTCACCGGTTGTGAGGAATGAATGCAAACATTGGCTATAGTCACATTCTGCAGAGAGAGAGAGAGAGAGAGAGAGAGAGAGAGAGAGAGAGAGAGAGAGACCAGTTATATTTATTTATCATTTTATAGACTGTGCTACATAAATGGTAGGTAGAATCTGATTGGTTTATAATTGATATTTCCGACCTCTCCACTTTATGTCTTGCTAAGGTTTGATACAGTACATTTGCATACCTCCCAACATCTTCATACACGCACTTGGGAACTTAAAGGGGGTGTGGTCTAGGGAGCAGGGGGTGTGGTCTCTAGAAAGAAGGTGTGGTCTCAGGGAAAGGGGTTGTGGTTTCGCAGAAATGCCTCGATCACAATCCACACCCCAGTTTCCATCACTGTGGGGATGTGCCCACTCTGTGAGCTGCGGGCATGTCCATCCGTGGCCTGTGTCCAGGGCTGCCATCAGAAATTGTGGGCCCGGGACTGATAAAACAGGCAGGGCCCCCCGTCTCTCTATCCAACACCTGGAATGCTTGGGGAGACCTGTGTCTGCAGCACTGGCCACACTACTCCACCTCTACATTGGTTCAAGGGAAATATGAAAGTCCATTGCCGGGCCCCTTTCTCTCTGGGCCCAGGACTGGAGTCCCCACAGCCCCCCCCCCCCCGATGGCTACCCTACCTGTGTCTCCTGTCCCTTCGTCTCCTCTGTCTCCAGTCCCTCTGTCTCCTATGCATGTGCAAAGCATCTAATCACTGCTGCTCTCAGACAGGGGATCTTCAAACTGCTCCCTCCCCCGCTGGACACTGTGGCCCATTGATGGGACAGTCCCCCCAAAAAACGGGACTGTCCCATGAAAATCGGGACAGTTGGAAGGTATGCACTTGCGTCCTAGCTGCGGCTGCCCTTTACACCCTGCCTGTGCCCAGTAGCTGTGTTTGCTGTTTTACAACCTTATGGAACAGCTGCTGTACATGTTGTTTCAGTGTAATGGCCGAGTAAAGGTCCTTTAGGAGAGAAGTGTTTTTTTTTAAATCTTCCAACCGTTTCTTTCACTGTATTGCTGGAACATAACTGCAGATATGTTTGTCTGCCGCACCTGTCATAGAGAGGCCTATTTGTTAAATCATACAGCAGGATACTCCACGAAAACAGACTTATGGGGATATTGGGGAATATTAAGTATCCCCTGAATGTACCATGGAGAGATCGCAGGAAATATCTCATCATTTCCAACAGCAGCCAGATTCCCCATAGTTTATGTGGGTGCCTGCAAAAGCTGTCAGATTCGGGGCTTATGGCCGATGTCGAATACTTTTGCCATCGATGGGGAAGAACCAGATGGTTTCCCCAGGGCCGGTGCAAGTCCCTTGCCTGCCCCAGGCAAATCCCCGCCACAGGCAAATCCCCGCCCCCCGCCCCCGATCCCCTCTGTGGGGGGGGGGGGGGGAGATTTCAAAGCGGCACTACCCACGCTCTGTGAAGGGTGCCGACGATACTGCGGCACGGGAGGGGGGGTTGTGTGCGGGCGATACTGAGGTGGGCTCCTGCACCCTCTGTGCCCAGGGGCAGCGTTGATTCACGGGCGGGATGGGGGGAGGGAGGAGGGAGGGAGGGAAAATCACAGACTTACCTGCTCCACGTTCCTGGCTTTCTGGTACCTCTCTATGGTACCTCTCCTTTGGCAGCTCAGTACCGCCCTCCAGTGGCCGGCGCCCTAGGCAAATGCCTAGTCCTGCCTAGTGGTGGCGCCGGCCCTGGGTTTCCCTCAATTGATGGCAAAACCGATGTTTTGCTTTTTTTCCCTTCAAAGTGCCAGGACATGGAGCATAGCTCTGCCCCCGACACCAGCAAAGCCCCACTCCGTGTTTTGATTGGCCTACAGGCCAATCATACAAACAAAATGGATGACCATCGATAGGTTAGATATATATAGGCCATCCATTGCATAGTTTAGCACTATCGACGGCCAGTTGCAATATTGCCATTGATGGCAATAGCAATGATGGCCAACCCTACACAAAATGCCCACAATAGTAGTGCCCCTTATACACATATCTGCCTTTGTCACTCCAGCATCTCATCACCCATGTTCCTCCAGCAGCTCCATTCGGTGTCCCTCCAGCAGCTTCCTCGCCTTTCCGTGTCCCTCAAGTCCCCTCTCACCTTGTCTTAAGCCTGCATAGATCTTAGTGACTCTTCTACACTACAACGGCGGTGACATCACATACGCTGTGCCAGAAAAGGAAGCCACTGGGACAGGCTTTCTGTTGAAATTACTGTGCAGAGTTGTCGTGATGGTGGAACTAGTTCCTCCTACCATTATGTTCCACCCCCCCCTCATCTCGCTCCTTTTTATAATAGGGTGAGTGGAACCAGACAATACTTTTAGTCCTACAAACTTACAAACAAGCACCATGAAATAAAGGAGTTAATTATGTAAAATGTGAGTAGTAATGTATGTGCACAAAGGGTCAGAGGAACACAGCTCAGAACACAGCCGCAGCCCAACATATGGGAAAGCATCATGGTCTACGTTCAAAGAGATATACAGGATCCCACAGAGAAAATGACTTCTAAATACAAAAAATAATAATAACATGGTTATTGTGCCGGGCTGATGAGGGCATGATGTCCCGGGTGTTGATTGTTCTGGGACCGGAGATTCAGCTGATGAAATCAGTTAGTACAAAATGTAAATTTGCATTTATAAGGAACTTATTTCTGCTATAATCTCATGACAAAAAGTCCAAATCCTACAGGACAATCTTCCTCAATCATCACTGCTGGAAGTATTGCAGACAGACATGACAGCAGGACACGTCCTTGAGCACTCTACACTAACGGAGCCTTGACAAAATGATGATCTTTACAATGCAAGTTATATTGATGGATCTGCATCATTAAAGGAAACTGATGACTTGTGTTCAACTGATGAAGAAGAGAACCTGGTAAATATCTGATCTGTATGATTCTTCTGCTGTAACCACTTTATACTCCAATAGCCACGTAACCTGCACAGTGCAAGGTCTCTGTTTCCTCCAGTCTCATCTTAGGACACCTTATTGTAAGTCTCTTACCCCAGTGTAAAAATAGGGCAAGTGTGATGGTATGAGGGTGTACCAGTGTGTGTTGTACAGGTGGGAGTAGGGGAGGTGTGAGGGTGTACCAGTGTGAGTAGTACAGGCGGGAGTAGGGGAGGTGTGAGGGTGTACCAGTGTGAGTAGTACAGGCGGGAGTAGGGGAGGTGTGAGGGTGTACCAGTGTGAGTAGTACAGGTGGGAGTAGGGGAGGTGTGACGGTGTACCAGTGTGAGTAGTACAGGTGGGAGCAGGGGAGGTGTGAGGGTGTACCAGTGTGAGTAGTACAGGTGGGAGTAGGGGAGGTGTGACGGTGTACCAGTGTGAGTAGTACAGGTGGGAGCAGGGGAGGTGTGAGGGTGTACCAGTGTGAGTAGTACAGGTGGGAGTAGGGGAGGTGTGAGGGTGTACCAGTGTGAGTAGTACAGGTGGGAGTAGGGGAGGTGTGAGGGTGTACCAGTGTGAGTAGTACAGGTGGAAGTAGGGTAGGTGTGAGGGTGTACCAGTGTGTGTTGTACAGGTGGGAGTAGGGGAGGTGTGAGGGTGTACCAGTGTGAGTAGTACAGGTGGGAGTAGGGGAGGTGTGAGGGTGTACCAGTGTGAGTAGTACAGGTGGGAGTAGGGGAGGTGTGACAGTGTACCAGTGTGAGTAGTACAGGTGGGAGTAGGGAAGGTGTGACGGTGTACCAGTGTGAGTAGTACAGGTGGGAGTAGGGGAGGTGTGACGGTGTACCAGTGTGAGTAGTACAGGTGGGAGTAGGGGAGGTGTGACGGTGTACCAGTGTGAGTAGTACAGGTGGGAGTAGGGAAGGTGTGACGGTGTACCAGTGTGAGTAGTACAGGTGGGTGTAGGGGAGGTGTGAGGGTGAACCAGTGTGAGTAGTACAGGTGGGAGTAGGGGAGGTGTGAGGGTGTACCAGTGTGAGTAGTACAGGTGGGTGTAGGGGAGGTGTGAGGGTGTACCAGTGTGTGTTGTACAGGTGGGAGTAGGGGAGGTGTGAGGGTGTACCAGTGTGAGTAGTACAGGTGGGAGTAGGGGAGGTGTGACGGTGTACCAGTGTGAGTAGTACAGGTGGGAGTAGGGGAGGTGTGACGGTGTACCAGTGTGAGTAGTACAGGTGGGAGTAGGGAAGGTGTGACGGTGTACCAGTGTAAGTAGTACAGGTGGGTGTAGGGGAGGTGTGAGGGTGAACCAGTGTGAGTAGTACAGGTGGGAGTAGGGGAGGTGTGACGGTGTACCAGTGTGAGTAGTACAGGTGGGTGTAGGGGAGGTGTGAGGGTGTACTAGTGTTAGTAGTACAGGTGGGAGTAGGGGAGGTGTGAGGGTGAACCAGTGTGAGTAGTACAGGTGGGAGTAGGGGAGGTGTGACGGTGTACCAGTGTGAGTAGTACAGGTGGGTGTAGGGGAGGTGTGAGGGTGTACCAGTGTGAGTAGTACAGGTGGGAGTAGGGGAGGTGTGACGGTGTACCAGTGTGAGTAGTACAGGTGGGTGTAGGGAAGGTGTGATGGTGTACCAGTGTGAGCAGTACAGGTGGGAGTAGGGGAGGTGTGAGGGTGTACCAGTGTGAGTAGTACAGGTGGGAGTAGGGTAGGTGTGAGAGTGTACCAGTGTGAGTAGTACAGGTAGGAGTAGGATAAGTGTGAGGGTGTACCAGTGTGAGTAGTACAGGTGGGAGTAGGGGAGGTGTGAGGGTGTACCAGTGTTAGTAATACAGGTGGGAGTAGGGAAGGTGCGAGGGTGTACCAGTGTGAGTAGTACAGGTGGGAGTAGGGGAAGTGCGAGGGTGTACCAGTGTGAGTAGTACAGGTGGGAGTAGGGGAGGTGTGAGGGTGTACCAGTGTTAGTAATACAGGTGGGAGTAGGGGAGGTGGGAGGGTGTACCAGTGTGAGTAGTACAGGTGGGAGTAGGGGAGGTGTGAGGGTGTACCAGTGGGAGTAGTACAGGTGGGAGTAGGGGAGGTGTGAGGGTGTACCAGTGTGAGTAGTACAGGTGGGTGTAGGGGAAATGTGAGGGTGCACCAGTGTGAGTAGTACAGGTGGGAGTAGGTTGGTGTAAGGGTGTACCAGTGTGAGTAGTACAGGTGGGAGTAGGGGAGGTGTGAGGGTGTACCAGTGTTAGTAATACAGGTGGGAGTAGGGGAGGTGCGAGGCTGTACCAGTGTGAGTAGTACAGGTGGGAGTAGGGGAGGTGTGAGGGTGTACCAGTATGAGTAGTACAGGTGGGAGTAGGGGAGGTGTGAGGGTGTACCAGTGTGAGTAGTACAGGTGGGAGTAGGGTAGGTGTGAGGTTGTACCAGTGTGAGTAGTACAGGTGGGAGTAAGGGAGGTGTGACGGTGTACCAGTGTGAGTAGTACAGGTGGGAGTAGGGGAGGTGTGAGGGTGTACCAGTGTGAGTAGTACAGGTGGGAGTAGCGTAGGTGTGAGACTGTAACAGTGTGAGTAGTACAGGTGGGAGTAGGGGAGGTGTGAGGGTGTACCAGTGTGAGTAGTACAGGTGGGAGTAGCGTAGGTGTGAGAGTGTACCAGTGTGAGTAGTACAGGTAGGAGTAGGGGAGGTGTGAGGGTGTACCAGTGTGAGTAGTACAGGTGGGAGTAGGGGAGGTGTGAGGGTGTACCAGTGTGAGTAGTACAGGTGGGAGTAGGGGAGGTGTGAGGGTGTACCAGTGTGAGTAGTACAGGTGGGAGTAGGGGAGGTATGAGGGTGTACCAGTGTTAGTAATACAGGTGGGAGTAGGGGAGGTGCGACGTTGTACCAGTGTGAGTAGTACAGGTGGGAGTAGGGGAAGTGTGAGGGTGTACCAGTGTGAGTAGTACAGGTGGGAGTAGGGGAGGTGTGAGGGTGTACCAGTGTGAGTAGTACAGGTGGGAGTAGGGTAGGTGTGAGGGTGTACCAGTGTGAGTAGTACAGGTGGGAGTAGGGTAGGTGTGAGGTTGTACCAGTGTGAGTAGTACAGGTGGGAGTAAGGGAGGTGTGACGGTGTACCAATGTGAGTAGTACAGGTGGGAGTAGGGGAGGTGTGAGGGTGTACCAGTGTGAGTAGTACAGGTGGGAGTAGCGTAGGTGTGAGAGTGTACCAGTGTGAGTAGTACAGGTGGGAGTAGGGGAGGTGTGAGGGTGTACCAATGTGAGTAGTACAGGTGGGAGTAGCGTAGGTGTGAGAGTGTACCAGTGTGAGTAGTACAGGTGGGAGTAGGGGAGGTGTGAGGGTGTACCAGTATGAGTAGTACAGGTGGGAGTAGGGGAGGTGTGAGGGTGTACCAGTGTGAGTAGTACAGGTGGGAGTAGGGTAGGTGTGAGGTTGTACCAGTGTGAGTAGTACAGGTGGGAGTAAGGGAGGTGTGACGGTGTACCAGTGTGAGTAGTACAGGTGGGAGTAGGGGAGGTGTGAGGGTGTACCAGTGTGAGTAGTACAGGTGGGAGTAGCGTAGGTGTGAGACTGTACCAGTGTGAGTAGTACAGGTGGGAGTAGGGGAGGTGTGAGGGTGTACCAGTGTGAGTAGTA
This sequence comes from Crinia signifera, assembly GCF_055691185.1. Classification (NCBI taxonomy): domain Eukaryota; kingdom Metazoa; phylum Chordata; class Amphibia; order Anura; family Myobatrachidae; genus Crinia; species Crinia signifera. The sequence continues at coordinate 17,709,097 of NC_139219.1, forward strand.
CAGGTGGGAGTAGCGTAGGTGTGAGAGTGTACCAGTGTGAGTAGTACAGGTAGGAGTAGGGGAGGTGTGAGGGTGTACCAGTGTGAGTAGTACAGGTGGGTGTAGGGGAGGTGTGAGGGTGTACCAGTGTGAGTAGTACAGGTGGGAGTAGGGGAGGTGTGAGGGTGTACCAGTGTGAGTAGTACAGGTGGGAGTAGGGGAGGTGTGAGGGTGTACCAGTGTTAGTAATACAGGTGGGAGTAGGGGAGGTGCGAGGTTGTACCAGTGTGAGTAGTACAGGTGGGAGTAGGGGAAGTGTGAGGGTGTACCAGTGTGAGTAGTACATGTGGGAGTAGGGGAGGTGTGAGGGTGTACCAGTGTGAGTAGTACAGGTGGGAGTAGGGGAGGTGTGAGGGTGTACCAGTGTTAGTAATACAGGTGGGAGTAGGGGAGGTGCAAGGTTGTACCAGTGTGAGTAGTACAGGTGGGAGTAAGGGAGGTGTGACGGTGTACCAATGTGAGTAGTACAGGTGGGAGTAGGGGAGGTGTGAGGGTGTACCAGTGTGAGCAGTACAGGTGGGAGTAGGGGAGGTGTGAGGGTGTACCAGTGTGAGCAGTACAGGTGGGAGTAGGGGAGGTGTGAGGGTGTACCAGTGTGAGTAGTACAGGTGGGAGTAGGGGAGGTGTGAGGGTGTACCAGTGTGAGTAGTACAGGTGGGAGTAGTGGAGGTGTGAGGGTGTACCAGTGTGAGTAGTACAGGTGGGAGTAGGGGAGGTGTGAGGGTGTACCAGTGTGAGTAGTACAGGTTGGAGTAGGGGAGGTGTGAGGGTGTACCAGTGTGAGTAGTACAGGTGGGAGTAGGGGAGGTGTGAGGGTGTACCAGTGTGAGTAGTACAGGTGGGAGTAGGGGAGGTGTGGGGGTGTATTAGTGTGAGTAGTACAGGTGGGAGTAGGAGAGATGTGAGTATGTACCAGTGTGAGTAGTACAGGTGGGAGTAGGGGAGGTGTGAGGGTGTACCAGTGTGAGTAGTACAGGTGGGAGTAGAGGAGGTGTGAGGGTGTACCAGTGTGAGTAGTACAGGTGGGAGTAGGGGAGGTGTGAGAGTGTACCAGTGTGAGTAGTACAGGTGGGAGTAGGGGAGGTGTGAGGGTGTACCAATGTGAGTAGTACAGGTGGGAGTAGCGTAGGTGTGAGAGTGTACCAGTGTGAGTAGTACAGGTGGGAGTAGGGGAGGTGTGAGGGTGTACCAGTGTGAGTAGTACAGGTGGGAGTAGGGGAGGTGTGAGGGTGTACCAGTGTGAGTAGTACAGGTGGGAGTAGGGGAGGTGTGAGGGTGTACCAGTGTGAGTAGTACAGGTGGGAGTAGTGGAGGTGTGAGGATGTACCAGTGTGAGTAGAACAGGTGGGAGTAGGGTAGGTGTGAGGATGTACCAGTGTGAGTAGTACAGGTGGGATTAGGGGAGGTGTGAGAGTGTACCAGTGTGAGTAGTACAGGTGGGAGTAGGGGAGGTGTGAGGGTGTACCAGTGTGAGTAGTACAGGTGGGAGTAGGGGAGGTGTGAGGGTGTACCAGTGTGAGTAGTACAGGTGGGAGTAGGGGAGGTGTGAGGGTGTACCAGTGTGAGTAGTACAGGTGGGAGTAGGGGAGGTGTGAGGGTGTACCAGTGTTAGTAATACAGGTGGGAGTAGGGAAGGTGCGAGGTTGTACCAGTGTGAGTAGTACAGGTGGGAGTAGGGGAAGTGTGAGGGTGTACCAGTGTGAGTAGTACAGGTGGGAGTAGGGGAGGTGTGAGGGTGTACCAGTGTGAGTAGTACAGGTGGGAGTAGGGGAGGTGTGAGGGTGTACCAGTGTTAGTAATACAGGTGGGAGTAGGGGAGGTGCAAGGTTGTACCAGTGTGAGTAGTACAGGTGGGAGTAAGGGAGGTGTGACGGTGTACCAATGTGAGTAGTACAGGTGGGAGTAGGGGAGGTGTGAGGGTGTACCAGTGTGAGCAGTACAGGTGGGAGTAGGGGAGGTGTGAGGGTGTACCAGTGTGAGTAGTACAGGTGGGAGTAGGGGAGGTGTGAGGGTGTACCAGTGTGAGCAGTACAGGTGGGAGTAGGGGAGGTGTGAGGGTGTACCAGTGTGAGTAGTACAGGTGGGAGTAGTGGAGGTGTGAGGGTGTACCAGTGTGAGTAGTACAGGTGGGAGTAGGGGAGGTGTGAGGGTGTACCAGTGTGAGTAGTACAGGTGGGAGTAGGGGAGGTGTGAGGGTGTACCAGTGTGAGTAGTACAGGTGGGAGTAGGGGAGGTGTGAGGGTGTACCAGTGTGAGTAGTACAGGTGGGAGTAGGGGAGGTGTGAGGGTGTACCAGTGTGAGTAGTACAGGTGGGAGTAGGGGAGGTGTGAGGGTGTACCAGTGTGAGTAGTACAGGTGGGAGTAGGGGAGGTGTGGGGGTGTATTAGTGTGAGTAGTACAGGTGGGAGTAGGGGAGATGTGAGTATGTACCAGTGTGAGTAGTACAGGTGGGAGTAGGGGAGGTGTGAGGGTGTACCAGTGTGAGTAGTACAGGTGGGAGTAGAGGAGGTGTGAGGGTGTACCAGTGTGAGTAGTACAGGTGGGAGTAGGGGAGGTGTGAGAGTGTACCAGTGTGAGTAGTACAGGTGGGAGTAGGGGAGGTGTGAGGGTGTACCAATGTGAGTAGTACAGGTGGGAGTAGCGTAGGTGTGAGAGTGTACCAGTGTGAGTAGTACAGGTGGGAGTAGGGGAGGTGTGAGGGTGTACCAGTGTGAGTAGTACAGGTGGGAGTAGGGGAGGTGTGAGGGTGTACCAGTGTGAGTAGTACAGGTGGGAGTAGGGGAGGTGTGAGGGTGTACCAGTGTTAGTAATACAGGTGGGAGTAGGGGAGGTGCAAGGTTGTACCAGTGTGAGTAGTACAGGTGGGAGTAAGGGAGGTGTGACGGTGTACCAATGTGAGTAGTACAGGTGGGAGTAGGGGAGGTGTGAGGGTGTACCAGTGTGAGCAGTACAGGTGGGAGTAGGGGAGGTGTGAGGGTGTACCAGTGTGAGTAGTACAGGTGGGAGTAGGGGAGGTGTGAGGGTGTACCAGTGTGAGTAGTACAGGTGGGAGTAGGGGAGGTGTGAGGGTGTACCAGTGTGAGTAGTACAGGTGGGAGTAGGGGAGGTGTGAGGGTGTACCAGTGTGAGTAGTACAGGTGGGAGTAGAGGAGGTGTGAGGGTGTACCAGTGTGAGTAGCACAGGTGGGAGTAGGGGAGGTGTGAGGGTGTACCAGTGTGAGTAGGACAGGTGGGAGTAGTGGAGGTGTGAGGGTGTACCAGTGTGAGTAGTACAGGTGGGAGTAGGGGAGGTGTGAGGGTGTACCGGTGTGAGTAGTACAGGTGGGAGTAGAGGAGGTGTGAGGGTGTACCGGTGTGAGTAGTACAGGTGGGAGTAGGGGAGGTGTGAGGGTGTACCAGTGTGAGTAGTACAGGTGGTAGTAGGGGAGGTGTGAGGGTGTACCAGTGTGAGTAGTACAGGTGGGAGTAGAGGAGGTGTGAGGGTGTACCAGTGTGAGTAGCACAGGTGGGAGTAGGGGAGGTGTGAGGGTGTACCAGTGTGAGTAGGACAGGTGGGAGTAGTGGAGGTGTGAGGGTGTACCAGTGTGAGTAGTACAGGTGGGAGTAGGGGAGGTGTGAGGGTGTACCAGTGTGAGTAGTACAGGTGGGAGTAGTGGAGGTGTGAGGATGTACCAGTGTGAGTAGAACAGGTGGGAGTAGGGTAGGTGTGAGGATGTACCAGTGTGAGTAGTACAGGTGGGATTAGGGGAGGTGTGAGAGTGTACCAGTGTGAGTAGTACAGGTGGGAGTAGGGGAGGTGTGAGGGTGTACCAGTGTGAGTAGTACAGGTGGGAGTAGAGGAGGTGTGAGGGTGTACCAGTGTGAGTAGTACAGGTGGGAGTAGGGGAGGTGTGAAGGTGTACCAGTGTGAGTAGTACAGGTGGGAGTAGAGGAGGTGTGAGGGTGTACCGGTGTGAGTAGTACAGGTGGGAGTAGGGGAGGTGTGAGGGTGTACCAGTGTGAGTAGTACAGGTGGGAGTAGAGGAGGTGTGAGGGTGTACCGGTGTGAGTAGTACAGGTGGGAGTAGGGGAGGTGTGAGGGTGTACCAGTGTGAGTAGTACAGGTGGGAGTAGGGGAGGTGTGAGGGTGTACCAGTGTGAGTAGTACAGGTGGGAGTAGGGGAGGTGTGAGGGTGTACCAGTGTGAGTAGTACAGGTGGGAGTAGAGGAGGTGTGAGGGTGTACCGGTGTGAGTAGTACAGGTGGGAGTAGGGGAGGTGTGAGGGTGTACCAGTGTGAGTAGTACAGGTGGGAGTAGAGGAGGTGTGAGGGTGTACCGGTGTGAGTAGTACAGGTGGGAGTAGGGGAGGTGTGAGGGTGTACCAGTGTGAGTAGTACAGGTGGGAGTAGGGGAGGTGTGAGGGTGTATCAGTGTGAGTAGTACAGGTGGGAGTAGGGGAGGTGTGAGGGTGTACCAGTGTGAGTAGTACAGGTGGGAGTAGGGGAGGTGTGAGGGTGTACCAGTGTGAGTAGCACAGGTGGGAGTAGGGGAGGTGTGAGGGTGTACCAGTGTGAGTAGGACAGGTGGGAGTAGTGGAGGTGTGAGGGTGTACCAGTGTGAGTAGTACAGGTGGGATTAGAGGAGGTGTGAGGGTGTACCAGTGTGAGTAGTACAGGTGGGAGTAGTGGAGGTGTGAGGATGTACCAGTGTGAGTAGAACAGGTGGGAGTAGGGTAGGTGTGAGGATGTACCAGTGTGAGTAGTACAGGTGGGATTAGGGGAGGTGTGAGAGTGTACCAGTGTGAGTAGTACAGGTGGGAGTAGGGGAGGTGTGAGGGTGTACCAGTGTGAGTAGTACAGGTGGGAGTAGAGGAGGTGTGAGGGTGTACCAGTGTGAGTAGTACAGGTGGGAGTAGGGGAGGTGTGAAGGTGTACCAGTGTGAGTAGTACAGGTGGGAGTAGAGGAGGTGTGAGGGTGTACCGGTGTGAGTAGTACAGGTGGGAGTAGGGGAGGTGTGAGGGTGTACCAGTGTGAGTAGTACAGGTGGGAGTAGAGGAGGTGTGAGGGTGTACCGGTGTGAGTAGTACAGGTGGGAGTAGGGGAGGTGTGAGGGTGTACCAGTGTGAGTAGTACAGGTGGGAGTAGGGGAGGTGTGAGGGTGTACCAGTGTGAGTAGTACAGGTGGGAGTAGAGGAGGTGTGAGGGTGTACCAGTGTGAGTAGCACAGGTGGGAGTAGGGGAGGTGTGAGGGTGTACCAGTGTGAGTAGTACAGGTGGGAGTAGAGGAGGTGTGAGGGTGTACCAGTGTGAGTAGTACAGGTGGGAGTAGGGGAGGTGTGAGGGTGTACCAGTGTGAGTAGTACAGGTGGGAGTAGGGGAGGTGTGAGGGTGTACCAGTGTGAGTAGTACAGGTGGGAGTAGAGGAGGTGTGAGGGTGTACCAGTGTGAGTAGTACAGGTGGGATTAGAGGAGGTGTGAGGGTGTACCAGTGTGAGTAGTACAGGTGGGAGTAGTGGAGGTGTGAGGATGTACCAGTGTGAGTAGAACAGGTGGGAGTAGGGTAGGTGTGAGGATGTACCAGTGTGAGTAGTACAGGTGGGATTAGGGGAGGTGTGAGAGTGTACCAGTGTGAGTAGTACAGGTGGGAGTAGGGGAGGTGTGAGGGTGTACCAGTGTGAGTAGTACAGGTGGGAGTAGAGGAGGTGTGAGGGTGTACCAGTGTGAGTAGTACAGGTGGGAGTAGGGGAGGTGTGAAGGTGTACCAGTGTGAGTAGTACAGGTGGGAGTAGAGGAGGTGTGAGGGTGTACCGGTGTGAGTAGTACAGGTGGGAGTAGGGGAGGTGTGAGGGTGTACCAGTGTGAGTAGTACAGGTGGGAGTAGAGGAGGTGTGAGGGTGTACCGGTGTGAGTAGTACAGGTGGGAGTAGGGGAGGTGTGAGGGTGTACCAGTGTGAGTAGTACAGGTGGGAGTAGGGGAGGTGTGAGGGTGTACCAGTGTGAGTAGTACAGGTGGGAGTAGAGGAGGTGTGAGGGTGTACCAGTGTGAGTAGCACAGGTGGGAGTAGGGGAGGTGTGAGGGTGTACCAGTGTGAGTAGTACAGGTGGGAGTAGAGGAGGTGTGAGGGTGTACCAGTGTGAGTAGTACAGGTGGGAGTAGGGGAGGTGTGAGGGTGTACCAGTGTGAGTAGTACAGGTGGGAGTAGGGGAGGTGTGAGGGTGTACCAGTGTGAGTAGTACAGGTAGGAGTAGGGGAGGTGTGAGGGTGTACCAGTGTGAGTAGTACAGGTGGGAGTAGGGGAGGTGTGAGGGTGTACCAGTGTGAGTAGTACAGGTGGGAGTAGGGGAGGTTTGAGGGTGTACCAGTGTGAGTAGTACAGGTGGGAGTAGGGTAGGTGTGAGGGTGTACCAGTGTGAGTAGTACAGGTGGGAGTAGGGGAGGTGTGAGGGTGTACCAGTGTGAGCAGTACAGGTGGGAGTAGGGGAGGTGTGAGGGTGTACCAGTGTGAGTAGTACAGGTGGGAGTAGGGGAGGTGTGAGGGTGTACCAGTGTGAGCAGTACAGGTGGGAGTAGGGGAGGTGTGAGGGTGTACCAGTGTGAGTAGTACAGGTGGGAGTAGGGGAGGTGTGACGGTGTACCAGTGTGAGTAGTACAGGTGGGAGTAGGGGAGGTGTGAGGGTGTACCAGTGTGAGTAGTACAGGTGGGAGTAGGGGAGGTGTGAGGGTGTACCAGTGTGAGTAGTACAGGTGGGAGTAGGGGACGTGTGAGAGTGTACCAGTGTGAGTAGTACAGGTGGGAGTAGGGGAGGTGTGAGGGTGTACCAGTGTGAGTAGTACAGGGGGGAGTAGGGGAGGTGTGAGGGTGTGCCAGTGTGAGTAGTACAGGTGGGAGTAGGGGAGGTGTGAGGGTGTACCAGTGTGGGTAGTACGGGTGGGAGTAGGGGAGGTGTGAGGGTGTACCAGTGTGAGTAGTACAGGTGGGAGTAGGGGAGGTGTGAGGGTGTACCAGTGTGAGTAGTACAGGTGGGAGTAGGGGAGGTGTGAGGGTGTACCAGTGTGAGTAGTACAGGTGGGAGTAGGGGAGGTGTGAGGGTGTACCAGTGTGAGTAGTACAGGTGGGAGTAGGGGAGGTGTGAGGGTGTACCAGTGTGAGTAGTACAGGTGGGAGTAGGGGAGGTGTGAGGGTGTACCGGTGTGAGTAGTACAGGTGGGAGTAGGGGAGGTGTGAGGGTGTACCAGTGTGAGTAGTACAGGTGGGAGTAGGGGAGGTGTGAGGGTGTACCAGTGTGAGTAGTACAGGTTGGAGTAGGGGAGGTGTGAGGGTGTACCAGTGTGAGTAGTACAGGTTGGAGTAGGGGAGGTGTGAGGGTGTACCAGTGTGAGTAGTACAGGTGGGAGTAGGGGAGGTGTGAGGGTGTACCAGTGTGAGTAGTACAGGTTGGAGTAGGGTAGGTGTGAGGGTGTACCAGTGTGAGTAGTACAGGTGGGAGTAGGGGAGGTGTGAGGGTGTACCAGTGTGAGTAGTACAGGTTGGAGTAGGGGAGGTGTGAGGGTGTACCAGTGTGAGTAGTACAGGATGGAGTAGGGGAGGTGTGAGGGTGTACCAGTGTGAGTAGTACAGGTGGGAGTAGGGGGAGGTGTGAGGGTGTACCAGTGTGAGTAGTACAGGTGGGAGTAGGGGGAGGTGTGAGGGTGTACCAGTGTGAGTAGTACAGGTAGGACTAGGGGAGGTGTGAGGGTGTACCAGTGTGAGTAGTACAGGATGGAGTAGGGGAGGTGTGAGGGTGTACCAGTGTGAGTAGTACAGGTGGGAGTAGGGGAGGTGTGAGGGTGTACCAGTGTGAGTAGTACAGGATGGAGTAGGGGAGGTGTGAGGGTGTACCAGTGTGAGTAGTACAGGTGGGAGGAGGGTAGGTGTGAGGGTGTACCAGTGTGAGTAGTACAGGTGGGAGTAGGGGAGGTGTGAGGGTGTACCAGTGTGAGTAGTACAGGTGGGAGTAGGGGAGGTGTGAGGGTGTACCAGTGTGAGTAGTACAGGATGGAGTAGGGGAGGTGTGAGGGTGTACCAGTGTGAGTAGTACAGGTGGGAGGAGGGTAGGTGTGAGGGTGTACCAGTGTGAGTAGTACAGGTGGGAGTAGGGGAGGTGTGAGGGTGTACCAGTGTGAGTAGTACAGGTGGGAGTAGGGGAGGTGTGAGGGTGTACCAGTGTGAGTAGTACAGGTGGGAGTAGGGGAGGTGTGAGGGTGTACCAGTGTGAGTAGTACAGGATGGAGTAGGGGAGGTGTGAGGGTGTACCAGTGTGAGTAGTACAGGTGGGAGGAGGGTAGGTGTGAGGGTGTACCAGTGTGAGTAGTACAGGTGGGAGTAGGGGAGGTGTGAGGGTGTACCAGTGTGAGTAGTACAGGTGGGAGTAGGGGAGGTGTGAGGGTGTACCAGTGTGAGTAGTACAGGATGGAGTAGGGGAGGTGTGAGGGTGCACCAGTGTGAGTAGTACAGGTGTGAGTAGGGGAGGTGTGAGGGTGTACCAGTGTGAGTAGTACAGGTGGGAGTAGGGGAGGTGTGAGGGTGTACCAGTGTGAGCAGTACAGGTGGGAGTAGGGGAGGTGTGAGGGTGCACCAGTGTGAGTAGTACAGGTGTGAGTAGGGGAGGTGTGAGGGTGTACCAGTGTGAGTAGTACAGGTGGGAGTAGGGGAGGTGTGAGGGTGTACCGGTGTGAGAAGTACAGGAGGGAGTAGGGGAGGTGTGACGGTGTACCAGTGTGAGCAGTACAGGTGGGAGTAGGGGAGGTGTGAGGGTGTACCAGTGTGAGTAGTACAGGTGGGAGTAGGGGAGGTGTGAGGGTGTACCAGTGTGAGCAGTACAGGTGGGAGTAGGGGAGGTGTGAGGGTGCACCAGTGTGAGTAGTACAGGTGTGAGTAGGGGAGGTGTGAGGGTGTACCAGTGTGAGTAGTACAGGTGGGAGTAGGGGAGGTGTGACGGTGTACCAGTGTGAGCAGTACAGGTGGGAGTAGGGGAGGTGTGAGGGTGTACCAGTGTGAGTAGTACAGGTGGGTGTAGGGGAGGTGTGAGGGTGTACCAGTGTGAGCAGTACAGGTGGGAGCAGGGTAGGTGTGAGGTTGTACCAGTGGGAGTAGTACAGGTGGGAGTAGGGGAGGTGTGAGGGTGTACCAGTGTGAGTAGTACAGGTGGGAGCAGGGTAGGTGTGAGGTTGTACCAGTGGGAGTAGTACAGGTGGGAGTAGGGGAGGTGTGAGAGTGTACCAGTGTGAGTAGTACAGGTGGGAGTAGGGGAGGTGTATTGTGAGGTAATGTGAATTATCTAGTCCAGGTTTGTGAGCAGCAGCAGGAAAACTGATGTGATCAGTGTTGGGCTGATTAGCTGCACCTGTGCTTTCCTGATATAAGTGTTTCCGGGGCAGGAGGTCAGGGCTCCTGATGGTGGAATAGCTGCCCAGGTGATAGGCCGGGGGTGTGGGCTACAGTAGGGACCACTGAGAACACACTGAGAAGTTTGTACTATGCTGTGGCCTTTATGCTGCAATGTTGTAACCATAGATACTTACAGCATACTTGCCGACTTTGGCATACTCCTTTCCGGGAGAAGCTCGGAGAGGAGTGAAAGGGGGCGGGTAGAGGCTTCGTTTTGGGGGCGGGGCACGGGTGATGTCATCAAGCCCCACCCCCATGACGGGCTGAAGCCTCAATTTGCGGGTCCGTGGGTGGGGGAGGGGCTAAAAATGCAGCGAAATGCCGCAAATTGCGTCATTTAGCCCCGCCCCCTCCCCGCGGACCCGCAAAAGTCATAGTTTTTAGACCGCGGGGAGAGGGGGAGCCGGGGCTGTAGGGAAATGCGGGAGACTTGCCCCCCTTCCCGGGGGACCGGGAGGGGGACCCAATTTGCGGGACCCTCCCGGCCATTCCGGGAGGGTAGGCAAGTATGACTTACATATGCTGATTACCTGTTATGCTGTTAACCTGCTACAAAATAAAGACCAAGATTTCCTCTTATCCAGTGTATCTGAGGCCTTGTCTCAATTCTTATAACATACCTCCCAACTGTCACGATTTTAGAGGGACAGTCCCGATTTTCGGGTCCTGTCCCGCTGTCCCACCCGCGGCAGGCATTGTCCCGCTGCGGGGGGTGGCAGTTGGGAGACCCCCCAATCTAGTAGAATAGACGCTGTGCGCATGCGCACAGCGTCTATTCTCGTATGAAAATGAGGTCGCGGCTAATTAGCATAAGCCGCGCCCTCATTTGCATACGCCCCACCCCATTTTCGGGCGCTCGCGCGGATATCTTCAGATCAAAAGTTGGGAGGTATGTTATAATAGAAATTAAACCTTTATCAGAACCAGGATATTCTACTCCCACAAAAGGGCCTTTCCTGGCACAAATCTAGAGCTACAGTAAAACATTACTATAGCGGCACTCATCCACAGCATCCATATTAAAACAAGTCAGGTGCATCTGACAATACATAACTGTGAGAAATGCATAAATCAGCCTACAAACGATGCACGTCTCATGTTCCTACACACCTTGTTCATGCACCACGGCACAGCGTAGACCAAGTGTATCACTAGCACCTGCCCATAAATACGGCTTCTAATTGTTTCTCCATCAACCATAAAATACAATATTCCAACGCTCCTGAGTATTATTCCGTCTGCTGCCGGTGCCAAGTCTGAGCATTGCTTTGGCTAGATAAATAAGGTCTCCTTGGCACCCCAAATGGTATCTGCCCATCTGTCTACCAACCAAACTCTTCTTTACAAACTTATCACAAAGCTTTTCTGCAGACGATTTCCCAAAAAATTCTTATTTGAACATTTGGTATGTTTGCAGAGATGTGACAGCACCGTGGATGTGGCCTCTGTTCCCCTTTGTACTTATGAAGCTTGTCCTTTGCATTAAATCAAGTTCATTACACTCCTCTCTGAATATGTATGACAGCTGCTTAGGATGTAATCATGTGAATCTCTGCAATCATTGCTAGAATGACAGGCACGGTGATTTGTGATCGTCCTGCAGCCCTTGTTGGTAATGCAGTGAGTTAGCAGAGGGGTAACCGTAGAGAGGCATGTGCTACACCCCCATTCCCCCCTAACAGAGCTGGCACAGGAAACCCTGTGTTCCTGCGAGTAAGATGTCACGGAAGTAGATTATTCGTCTGCAGTAACTGGCAGTTAGGGGGCACAAGCTGGCAGTTTCAGCGATGTCGGAGCTGGTAATGGAAGCCTGCGGCATGGAGCGGAAATTAGAATAACAAGCAATTATCGTATTCACCTGCCGAGTTCCTGCCACAACAATATTAATAAACGACTTAAAACATATGCCAACAATTACGCAACAATGATCATCTCACGTGAGGCGCAGTAAAATGGCTTTTACTAACGGAAGCAGACATTTATACTGTGATATGTAACATAAATAAAGTCCAAGTACACATATAGGCCCTTATTCAGGTCTGATCGCACTACAAATTTGTTTGGAAAATGGGCAAAACCATGTGCACTGCAGGTGGGGCAGATGTAACGTGTGCAGAGAGAGTTACATTTGGCTGGGGTGTGTTGAAACTGAAATCTAAATTGCAGTGTAAAAATAATGCAGCCAGTATTTACCCTGCACAGAAACAAAATAACTCACCCAAATCTAACTCTCTCTGCACATGTTACATCTGCCCCACCTGCAGTGCACATGGTTTTGCCCATTTTCCAAACAAATTTGTACTGCGATCAGATGTGAATAAGGGCCAAAGTAACAGGGTGAACGTGCTCACACATCCAGACCTATGAAGGTCGACCACTAAAGGTCGACACATCAAATAGGTTGACATGGCTAAGGTCGACAGGGTCGAAAGGTCGACTCAAGCATTAGGTCGATGATGGGAAGGTCGACAGGCAAAAAGTTGACAAGAAGTTTTTAACATTTTTTTTTGTCCCGAATTTCAAAGTAAGTCAACAAGGATACCGTATAAGGTCATTTGAGTGCATGGCTCGCTGCGCTCGGGAGCTCTGGGAGAGGACCGGAAAGGAGACTCTCTGCAGATTTTTGAGGGCGGGGCTTGCCGTTATTTAGCCCCACCCCATTAAGACCCATCCACATCCCGGAAAAAATGCTGCTATGCACAGCTATTTGAGGAGGGGTTGTATTAATGATGCGATTTATTTTTAGCCACGCCCCCTCCCGAAAGAGCCACAAATGGAGGTATTTGACCAGCAGAGGGAGGGGGTGAAGGAGGCTGATGAAGGGGTCCCACTAAAAACGGGAGGCTTGCCCACCCTTCCGGGAGGGTAGGTAAGTATGCATACTGTAGATGTCTCTCCCAAAATGGCAGCCACCTCAGAAAGGACAGAATGCTAAAGGAGGTGGTGGCCATTTTGGGAGGGACATTTTCAATAGTATAAATAAAGCAGGAATGAACAGCGGTCCCGTGGTCACCACAGGGACCGCAGACCAGGGTGCGCAATCACCGGACAGCGAGCAGAACTCCTGCCTCTGGGGCAATCCCAGCACATGTGCACAGAGTATTCTCCACATGAATGTGTGCAATTCATTTCCTAAATATTGAATCCATTTCCTTACTGCAGAGTAAACAGAGCCTCAGATAACTGATGCAAATGAAATCACCTTTCCGGCAATACCTAGAAAATACATTTCAGAACAATGTTACACGATACAAATACACATCCGCTGCCCGGTGGTGACTGGAGGATTATTATTCTGTGAGAATCGCTGCATCACTGATTAGATGAGTTTTTTATCTTCATTCATTTTTATGTAAATGTAAAGTGCTATTTGCTCGTTAGATGAGACTGATGTATAACCATGTGCCTCATCCCTGATTCATCTCTCTCACACTGCATCAGAGAGACACAGCGGGCTCTGTGCAACAGCTCTGTCCTTACAACATTATTTTACTCTTAACCCTATTTCCTGGGATGAGTGGGTGAATATGTAATACCCCAGCATAGGGGCAATTTCTATTGGCTGTTACCTCAAAGCTCCAACCCAATGATACTCACCGATCAGGATGCAAGCGGTCAGTATTCCAACATCCTGATACTTTTTGAGATTCCGGCGCCAGTCTCCTGACGACAGTCGGACTGGCAGCGTCAGTATATTGAATGTCTACATCCTGACCACCGTGATACTGGCGGCATCCCAAATAAATTATGTTAAAAAATATTCACATTTTTTTTCCATTTTGGAAGAGATAAAATAAAATCTGCACTTAATGCTAGTCCATGTGGGAAAGGAATAGAGCACAGGTTCTCAAACGGGTATGGGCCATTGGGTCAACCCAATTTAGGTTGACATGCAAGGTCGATAGTCAAAAGGTCAACATGAGTTTTTCACGTTTTTTTTTGCCCCAAATGTCAGCATAATCGACATGGACACTGTAACGATCAGATCAGGTGATCGATCAAATTAACGTATGCCTCCTGTTATGATTATCTGTTCGATCAATGTATGTCTGGTATGTTTGGTAAAATCATGCCGCCTGTGATTATTATGTGGGAGATCAGAACATGTCATGTATTATGTGTGTGGACTATTGGTGACCCAGGGAGTGTAGCCATCTGTGGACTCCTCTGGAGTTAGGATGTAAGATAAGATCTGAGACCCCTCATAAACCAGATTGGGGGGAGAGCAATAGTGTCCAGCCAACCGGCCAAAGTTGCTCTGGCCCTCCACTAAATTACCTCTTATCACTTGAGGAATGTATAAAATCTACTTCAAAGCAGGGACAAATTCTTTATGGGAAAGATCCTATATCTAGGGACCTTTACTAGGCTCAGCAAGGGAATGGTTAAAAATCCCAAGGGTGGGAGGGATGAGGGAGTCTTCAAGGTATAACTAAGACCCTTCTCCCTATAGTCAGTGTCACTACCTGGGGGTCTAGCAAACAGGCTGTAAGCGACCAGAGATTTCTTGTGGAGAACCCCCCCACGTCAGGATCTGTATTTAGGTGTAAGATACGGTTCTGTCATTTCTCTTTTTATTTTATTTCTGAAATTGCATTTAAACTCGTGTGTACTTTTAAATCACTGTAAAATCTTGTAACTATTTTCTAAAGCTCTGTAGTATTTCTAGGAATAAATAATACATATTCTCAGTCCTGGTTCTGTGTTCTTAAGACTCATTAGCCTCAGAAGAGAACGCTCCAGCGTGTTACCATTTGTATATTGTATTGTGCAGTCAGGTGCGAGCCAAGCCGCCCCTTGCGCAGTTTCAAGCGCTAAAATCAGGTTTTGGCTGGTGGCAGTGTACCTCAAGGAAAGGACCTGAGCGTCCTAAGTGAACCCCAGTCACGGCCGGAGTTGCTCAGATTGACGTATCGTGGCAGCGGTGGGATGGAGAATTCATTTTTCTCTTTAAGAACTTAAGTGAGTGTGGGTAGAAATTTGTGAGAAATACCCACATCACCAGAATCAGAACTCAGAGCTTTACTATAGTTTTAAAAGTCACACAGTGGATGCAATTTCTGTTCCCTCCCTTCTCTTGTTTTTCTTTCCTATCATTTTATTTGACAAGTGTGAGACTCAGGATGGCTGATTACCAGCAGATGAGGAGAGATGACCTGGCGGTCGTGTGTGTTCAGAGGAATATCTCTTGGTCTGGCCAGAGTAGAAAACGTTTGATTCAGGCACTAGTGGATGCCGATCGGACTCTAGCTGCTGGAGGAAACCAGTCCATGGACAATCCTACCCCAGGGGCTCAGTCAGCACAGGACAGTACAAACGATGCTGCGCCAGGGTTAAACCCTTCTGCTGGACCCAGCAAGTCTACACTGCAGAGCGACCTTCTAGCTGCTATCAGGCAAATGAAGAATGTGAACCCCGTATTCGCTTTGCAGCTGGTGCAAGCCATTGTCGACAGAGAGGCTGCGGAGCGCAAAGCCAGACGAGAGGCTGAGGTTGCTGAGTGCAAAGCCGTACGAGAGGCTGAGGAGCGCAAAGCCGTACAAGAGGCTGAGGCGCGCAAAGCCGTACGAGAGGCTGCAGAGCGTCAGGCCGAGCGTGAGTAACAGTTGGAACTGGTGAGGCTCGGAGGGCTGATCGCTGTTGGTGAACCAGTGGAGGATGATACAGGGCATCATGATGGCGAACCTTTACGTGAGACTTTATCTGCCGTGGCTACTGAGTTAGCAGGAGATGGGCTTCGTACTGAACTTTTACTGTCTGCGGAAGTAAATAATGTGTTGGATCATGATGTGGACTCTGTTATCAATCATGGGGAGCCTAACAAGGGACAGAGGTCCCAAATCACCGCTGACGCGAATTTCACCGGACCGCGTCATGCACAGTTCCCTGTCTTGGAAGCAGACAGAGGAAGCCAAGTGAGTGTCAGCTTGGTTGTGAGTAATGAGCTGGCCCTGGACACTACAGCCGATGCTCAGAGAGCTGACATCTCTGCTAGCACCAGGGAGACTGCGGAGTACCAATCCCCTATAGCACCAGAAGAGCCCAGTGAGTATTCTGACCCATATGGTGATGATTATCCGTTTAGCCTTATGAGCCTCACTACAGAATGTCAGCTGCAAGGTATCTCCTGCCCCAACAATTCCCGCAGGGAGATGATCAAGCGGCTCACCCATGCACGAAATGATGAGCGCAATGTTTTCGGCATGTATCGCGGTGAGTTTCTAACCTGGGGTCCCGATGCGACTCCTTGGTTGCTGCTGAGAGAACTGACGGACTGTTTTGAAATAGCACAGCAATATGCTTATGATTGTAAAAAGCTTGATAACCCATGGTGGAAAGAGCAGTGCCGCTGGGCAGATGCTGAAAGGAATCGCCTGGAACAGATTCTATCACCAGCTATGGAACCAACGACACAGCCTACCGGGGTTTCCCTCATGGACATGGTACCCCGGCCTGCTACAATCGGTGTGGAACCTGTTCCAGAGAACTCACATCACAAGGCAGTTTAAACTGCTGGAAGATGTGAGCAGCATGTTCCCACCCGTTGCTCCAGATTTGTTGCCGGAAGAGGCTGACTGCATAGTGAAAGTATGCAGGGAAGAGACTATGTCGGAACTAGGAATGGGACTTTCTGACTGTATGCACACAAGTATGTGTGGGACTACTGATGTGGGACTTTTATTAACTCCACACAAATCTGTCAATGTTGTGCCCACTGTCGCTAACCCTTCTGAACCATATGATGCATCTCAGGTAGTATGTAACCATGCTGAACATTGCAATGTTGTTATTTTGTGTGAAGCCCCTGGGATGATCTGTGATAGTGCCGTACCTTCGGTGGAGGGTGAGTTAGAGACAGGTATAGTGGGTAATCCTTGCCAGTTTGTGGGGTTAAATGAATGCCCTAATCTAGTTGGGAATGAGACACCCTCACTCACCAGTGGTAGGAGTGCTGCTGGTGATGTCATTAAGGTTGCTGTGCTAGAAGTTAACCCTGTTCCTCCAGTGATGTCTGGTTGTGACATGGTGCCAGGGGAAGCTAACTGCACAAATGGGACAGATCTGAGTTGGTTGCAGGCATAGCATGTACCTGCCAAGAAGTTAATGGTGACAACATGCTCAGATAACCCCATTCCTGCTCAGAGACAATGGGATCCAGATATAGCGGGTTTGCCATGGTGCAATTGTAAGCCAGCAGGATGGGCCCCATGTGTTGTGGAAGATGCACAGGCTAATTTTCAGGTATTACAGGATGTCTCCCCAGGTTTTGATATTGATGTTACTGTTGATAATGTGATGTCTTGCGCTACTGTGGGAAATGTGGTACCAGGTATAATAAGTGACCCGGTGGGTCCTGTGTGCACTGTAGACCTGTCAGATAGGGAGAGAGTGTCCCTTACTGCAGCTTTCCCCCCAAACCCCCCTCCTTACTGTAGCCACACAAACACAGATACAGGAACACAGCAGGGGTTCCCTCCAGACACTGAGAATCCTCCAGAGAGTGCATTTTTCCAGCATCACTGGATAACGGATGCCTCTCCTGAGAACCTCAGTGGCACCACCCCAGCCACAGAACCTGCGGGTCTGGGAGGGAAGGTCAGGCTCAGGAAGGTGTCCTGGACTGCTATGGAAAGCTTGGCTTTCCACGCAGAACTGAGAATCAATCCTACTGCGGCTGCCCCATACCTGGGAAGTGGGAAAGATACCCCTGGGTACAGTGAGAGGGTTGTTTCAGGAATAGAGCCAGTGGCTAGTAGGGAAGCTGCTGTGTGTAACCAGAAGGGTGGGAGGGCCCGTGAAGCACAGGTAAACTCAGCTCCATTAACCTCGGAAAGGCTGAGCTGGGATGTTCCCAAGACAGGGGACAATGACCTGCTGGTATTCCCCCTTGCAGAAACGTGCCCCCCTTCACAATTCACACACACAGACAAAGAGGGCGAATCTCCTCACAAAAGGATGAGGTGTGAGGTGTTGAGTGAGTGGACCTTCCCCCCAGTGAAGGGGAGGAGGGGTCAGTCAGCTCAGGAGAGGTGCTGGGAAGACATTTTTAAGTCTGTATATAGTGCTGGGAGAATGCCCCACACCTGTGGTATAGTTAAACGTGCTGAGTTACGAGTCCCAGGGGGATGGCCGTTTGGGGGGTGGCGGAATGGTTTGGTACTGATCTCAGTGAGTAAGGCCAAACTGCCAGCTGCAGGGGAGAGTCCATGCCCAGGAGTCCGACGCACAGCTGTGGTGGGCTGTGTCAATACCAGCCGGGATGGACACAGCTCCCCCTATATCAGTGTGCTCACAGACTATGGGTTCGAGGACACCTGTGTGCTTTTAGTTTGCCATCTCCTGCGAGAGGGACAGGGACTATGCCCATTGCCCACCCTAGCCACGGCTATGGCGTCAGGTAGACACCGTCACAGTGTACCGCGTCCCCTCGCATGGTTTGCTGCACTCGGCACACTAATATATTCTCCCTCCACGCTGCAGTGGATGGCAGGACATGAAATACAGTACCGCCTATTGGCACATGTTGGCTGAAGAAAAAAAAGTGAACATTCATGTCGATTCATGTTTCCGACCCAATGAATGTTGACCATATCCCTCTCACACTCTGTCCACGGGACACCACACATTTGTGTTTTCCATGGCACCTGTGGATTTTTAATACAGTACAGTATGGGACAGTTGGTGGCACACAGCGCACCTGGAAAACTTGAACTGTGTGTGCTCCTGAGAACTGTGTCGGAGAACCCCATAAGTAGAAGGACCATGAATAGACAAACTGCTCAGGGATTCCTTCAGTGATCTAAGTAAATAGTGGGTAACAGCGCAGAAACACCGGTATTTCAAATTGAAAACAGATTTTATAAATGTAAAAATATATAAAAATGAATATAAAAATTCATAGGGGACTAAACAATTGAAACATAGCGCACAAGGTACACACAAAACTCTCAGGTGCGCATGTATTCTTGAGGGGGATAATGGTGGGCAGATGACATCCGGTGATGTCAGGTGCCCGCCCCCGGAACCCATGTCACTGGGTGATTACCATGGGAACGTCTATGAAATGCTGGGCGTTCCCATGGGTTCTACTACCCGCAGTCGCCCCACACCCCCCCTTGCCGCACTGGTGGGTGCGAGCGCCCAGCGAACAATTGCATGTGCAATTTAAAAGCATTGCTCACCGTTGCGAATTTGCAACCAGAATAACCTCCGGAGTCCGTTCCTAGTATGCCCCGACAGAGATGCCGTTAGTATATAATATTGGCAGTGTGTATCCCAGGTACCTAAGAACCTTTAAGACCGCAGCAGGGGGGCGTGTTTAGTCCTCAGGAAGGTGTCCATAGGAGAAATCAACTGGCCAGGTAAATCTGTAAGAGGAAATAGAGTCCCTGGGGGTCCATAGCAGTCCCTCACGATGGCAAGATGCAGGGCTGGTCCGGTTCCAATACGTTCAATGATGGTGCGGATGGGTCCAGTGGGCGATACCAAACGCGTTTCACTCCTTGGCTGCATCTTTTTCAAAGGTCCTTTGAAATATTATATACTAAAGGCGTTTCTATGGGCATACTCAGGGTGAATATAATGTATATAGTATATGCTATGTTTTAATTGTTTAGTCCTTTGTTTATTTTTACATTTATTAAATTTGTTTTCAATTTTAAATACCGGTGTTGTTTCAGCGCTGTTACCCACTGTTTACTTGTATCTTTTTGACTGGTCATTAGCAACCAATAAGATTGTATCTATCATTTTCTAGGATGCAATACAGAAATAACAGAATCTGGTTGGTTACTATGGGCAAATCCCCTTTTATCTTGACTAGAAGTTTTACAGTATGTCCAGAACGGCCTTTTGCAAGCTGATACCGGACATCTCCTTACACCAGGAGCAGCAATCAGTACAGCAGTCATACAGAACAACCTAATGAATGTACAAAGGTAGAATGTAATTGCATTCGGCCCGGATAGCCGCATGCGTCACGACTTTGCGTCTGGAGCGAGAACCGCACCACGCAGACTGGGGAAACTTCACGGATGTCTGTTGGTGTCTGCAAGTAAGCCGGTATTTATTTCCTAATAAAATGTTGGTGTTTTGTATTTTTATGTGTCTCCGCGTCAGTGATATCCACCCCGTGGCTAACAATCATTTGTTTTAACAGCGAGACCGCTAACATCTAATTAATGCTGGATTAGTCTCCGAGAGCGGCTTACACATAAAAGTGCGGATCGCCAGGGCCCTGGAGGCAAAGTCTTCAGTCTCATCTGCAATATACTTATTTATATGATCATTTATTGTAGCAGAAGAGGAAACGCGATGTTCCTGCAGCTATACGTATTGCAGAGACCTGAGAAAGGAGGAGGAGGCCCGTGATAACGGGGAGATGACATACTGCATCTCTCCCAACATGCACCATGCAACATGTCAGGCAAGAGGCACATTACTTGTGTGGTTACATATAGTTACATAGTAGGTAAGGCTGAAAAAAGACTTGCGTCCATCTAGTTCAACCTGGTATAGATATCCATTGCTGATTTGGTAGGTTCTGCTATTTTACAGACAAATTATATTTCTTATTTGTACCCATGGATGTTTTTCTCCAGTAAATGTTTGTCCAACTTTGCCTTGAACGCATTTAATGAGCCAGCCGTTACCACCTCTCTGGGAAGAGAGTTCCAGAGTTTGACTGTTCTGACCATAAAGAAATTCTTTCTACTAGCTGAATGAAATCTTTTTTCTTCTAATCTATACTCATGCCCTCGCGTCCTAGATTCCTTTCTAGTAGAAAAGAGGGTGTGTGACAGTTCCTTATATTGGCCCTTGATATACTTGTACATGTTGAGCATGTCCCCCCTTAAACGTCTCTTTTCTAATGTAAATAGTCCCAAATTGCTTAATCTCTCCCCGTAGCTTAAATTCTCCATTCCCCTAATAAGCTTTGTTGCTCGCCTTTGGACTTTTTCTAATTCTATGAAGTCCTTTTTATAGTGTGGGGCCCAGAACTGCACTCCGTACTCGAGGTGAGGTCTCACCAATGCTTTACACAGTGGCATAATTACCCTTGAGTCCCTAGTTTCCATTCCCCTCTTAATATATGCCAGAATTTTGTTGGCCTTTTATGTAGCTACATTACAATGGGCACTACATCCCAGGTTGCTATCTATTTGGACTCCTAGATCCTTTTCAAGTATGGAATTACCCAGTTCCTCTCCGCTAAGGTTGTAACTTGCACACTGGTTGTGTCTCCCAAGGTGCATAACCTTACATTTATCTACATTGAACCTCATCTTCCATTTTTTTGCCCACTCATCTAGAATTGCAAGATCATTTTGAAGCATGGTGACATCTTCTGATGATTTAATGACTTTGCTAAGTTTTGTATCATCCGCAAAGATGGATACATTGCTGAGTAACCCTATCCCAATATCGTTAATAAAAATGTTAAACAAAATGGGCCCCAAAACTGAACCCTGGGGCACTCCACTTAGTACCGGTATCGTATCTGATACGGCACCATTCACAACCACTCTTTGTTCTCTATTACATAGCCAATTCCCTACCCATCTGCAGATATTTTCACCCAATCCTAGGTTCTCCATTTTATTAATCAATCTCATGTGTGGGACAGTATCAAATGCTTTAGAGAAATCTAGGAAAATCACATCTACAGCATTTCCATTATCAAGGTTTTTGCTGACCTCTTCATAGAACCCTAGTAGATTAGTTTGGCATGAAGGATTTTTCACAAACCCATGTTGGTTAGTACTGAGTAGACGGTGATGGTCTAAATATTCCTGGATACCATCCCTTAAAAATCCTTCAAATAGTTTACCCACAATTGATGTTAAACTAACGGATCTATAATTAGCGGGATCTTCCTTTTTTCCTTTTTTGAACATTGGCACTACCTCTGCTATTCTCCAATCTTTTGGTACTATACCTGACGATAGTGACTTGCTAAAGATATAATGTAGGGGGGTAGCTAGTTCATCCCTTAATTCCATTAATACCCTCGGAGGAATCCCATTTGGCCCTGGTGATTTATTTGTTTTGAGTTTGCTTAGCCTCAGTATTATTTCCTTCGGCGTGAAATCCACAATGAGATCTGGCTTATTTGTCCCGTTTGTGGTAAATGTTCATTCCACAGTCTGCTCCCCCTTAGTAAATACTGATGAGAAGAACTCATTTAACAGTTTTGCTTTTCCCTTGTCCTCAGTAACACTTTTTCCACTAGTATCAGTTAGTGGGCCTATGTTTTCCTTAATTAAACGTTTACTATTTATGTATTTAAAAAACTTCTTTGGGTTGGTTTTGCTTTCAGTGGCTATGCACTCTTCATATAATATTTTAGCTGCTTTGATTACCCCTTTGTGTGGTGTTAGACTTAATATTATTATTACCTTATATATACTCAGGGTTGTCTTAACATTGGTGGGGACCCCTGGGCAGAGCATTAGCCCCCCCCCCCCCACATACCTATGTGCAGTGGGGTCCAGGCAGCGGTGGCTGGGAGATTGTAGCGCTATTTGCCGGGTGGGAAGCGCTGCTGATTTTGAAAAGACTGTCCCCACATCGGGGTCTGGGCAGCTGGGAGCCTGTAGCGCTATTTTCCGGGCAGCGGGGCCAGTCTGGCCAGTCTTTACAAAATCAGCTTCCCACAAGTAGCCCCGCCGCGCTACAAGCTTCCAGCAGCCGCTGCCCTGACTCCACTGCCTGTCACCCACCACTACAGCTACCCAGGGCAGTGCCATATTCCCCATTGGGATGGGCCCCAAGAATCCTTGGGCCCTTGGGCAACTGCCCAATGGGAAAGACAGCACTGTTTATACTGAACTAGTTACCAGCCCATCAAGATTACAGAACAACATAACACTAATGCCTGAATGGATCAACACATGGATTGCTTTGTCAGGTGCCATCTAGTGGCTGCTAACATGCACAACACTTGAATTCCTCCCATCGTTTTGAGGATAAGCGTTAGCCTTTTATTAAATATAATGAGGAAACTTTTTAGTATTTTTTTAGGCAGGAGGCATGATCATGTCCCTCCCATTTGGACCCCCCTACCAATACCTGGACCTGACCATCCCTAACTCCCCTCTCATACATAGAGATGGGCAAAACGGGTCACTAACGAGAGCTGGGATCCAGCAGATCAGTCCGTGAAAAGATCCAGATCTTTTACATGGATCATCGGTTCACTTTGAAAGAAGGGGTAATTTGATGATAAAGAATCATAATTTGTTTTACAATAATTTTTTGCCTTTTTTTTTTTTTTAAACAGTGAGCTGAACAAATAAGAACATACATGACCGAGTAAAACTGATCGATGGCTGGGTGCATAATCGCCATCGATGGCAACCATCGATGGCGTCTTCACCGCTGGCCATCCCTAGCAGCAGCAGCCTTGTTATTCTTTCTTTCACTTGCAGTCGCAGCACTGAAGTCAGTCTCCAGAGTTAGTACATCTCAGCTGCCACAGGTGGCAGTGCTGAGCTCAGGCAAATGCATTGTAATGAAAAACGAAACTGAAAGTAAAAGAACGACGGGTCACCTTTTTGGGATCGGCGGCTACCTTAGTCTTTTATGGGATCCGTTCAAAAGATCCGCTTTGTTCGCGAACGACCCATCTCTAATACGCTATCCCTCTGCTGCTGGTCTCTGCTGAATGTCCTCATTTCACATGTTCACATTTCACATACCTCCCAACTGCGGGGAGGGGGGGGGGGGCAGCCCAAGGCTATACTCTGAGAACGTATATACAGGTTATTATTCTCATATAGAGTTTCCTGTACTGGAGTCACAGCTGTAATCCTTACATGTAATCGGCTCATTATTGGGAAAGGTAAGGTTGCCTGTCACATTTTCATGCTGATTCAGACTTTCTTGCTAGGCAACTAGCTAGCGAGCTGCCCGCAGAACCAACAAATGCCTGGCCTCCTGTTGCCAGTGCTGCCCGCATCCCCTCAGTAACATGCGGGGGGATGTGTCCAAGAACATATCCCCTGGCACACGGCCATTCTGGGAGGGTAGGCAACCCTGCCATATGGCATGTGGCATAGAACACTCAAGGGAGGAGGACTCCAGAGTCCGACTTGTGCCTCAGACAAGTAGGACGGGTGTATGGCGGCGGTGAGAGGGTGCACCTGCACCAGATGTAACAGGTGCAGAGAGAGTTAGATTTGGGTGAGTTATTTTGTTTCTGTGCAGGGTAAATACTGACTGCTTTATTTTTACACTGCAATATAGATCTCCCTTTGAAGTACAAACCCCACCCAAATCTAATTCTCTCTGCACCTGTTACATCTGCCCCACCTGCAGTGCACATTGTTTTGGCCATTAGAGAGAGAATTTGCTTTTGCAAACTAACCAGAATCAAGTCCTGTGTCTGAAGTGCTAATAACAAGACCGTAGTCTCAAGTAACGTAGGGGGATTGTGCAGAAGCAATTCTATACAATAATGCATGTGCTACGTAAATAATACTTATATATGATTCCATTACTGACACCATATAATGTGTGCTAATTGTGTTTCTCCCCTCATCTGTATTCCCGCCATGCTGGGATGTGCTGAGACAGGAAGGGATACGGTGCGGTAACTGTCAGGTTATCACCAGCTCTGTGCGCTATCCCTTCCCGACCTTCACACATAACAGGATTTCATCTCTACACCGTTCAAGCTATAACCTGTCGCTGGCAGATACAGATCTATACGGCAGAACCAGCGTACAATCCCATACGCACAATGAGATTAGCAAGTGGAGCGTATAATGGAATCTTTATCGTGGGATTTCTTATTATTGCTATGTATAAGCTACAGTAACAGAGTTTGGTATGACGATCCCTAGCGCACGTTTAGTGCGCTAGTAATACATCTGCAAAAATGTAATCCCCCCAGTTAACTAGCGTTAAGTGCAGAAATACACTCATATATCTACCCCACAATGATGATAACGCATCAGCCAGGGCCATCTTAGCAATAGAGCGGGCCCCTGGGCAAAATAATTTTAAGGGCCCCCCACTTTTGTGCAGCAGTGGCAGCGGCGAGCCTGGCGGGAAGCTCTGCTGATTTTGAAAAGACTGGCCGGACGCTGATTGGCTGAGCATCCAGCCAGTCTTTTTAAAATGAGCAGCGCTTCCTGCCTGGCAAATAGCGCTACTACAAGCAGTGGTGTAGCTAGGTTCCACGGTGCCCGGAGCAAGGGCATGTTACGCGCCCCCTCCCCCCCCCCCCCCCCCCGATTTGTAGTAGGTGGGACCCTTGCGTGGCGAAAAGAGGGCACGGCCTAACATTATACCACGCACCATAATGCCCATTGCACATTTTAGAAATTTTTGTAATACCCATTAGACATAAAGCCAAATGCTGTAATGCCCATTACACATAAGGCCACACATGATGCCCATGATTTGTGGCGTTGGTGGGGGAGTGGTGGGTGCCGAGTTACTGCAGTTGTCAGCGGGGCAGATGTGGGGTGGGCGCAGGTGTGTGAGAATAATACAGGTTGCCATAACCCAGTAGTGGCAATATATCATAGATAGGTCAGGACTAGTACACGCTGCCATTATACCCCCCCCCCCCCCCCCCCCCCCCACACACACACACACACACACACACACAAGTTGCTACTACCAGAATTGGAAACACACAAGAATTAGCCATTACACACTTGGAGCACACACTTTTAAGAAAACCATTTGTAAGCACTTACTGTTACAAGGGATGCAAACAGTTAAGTGCTCCAGACACATTCAGTTTGCTCCATGTAGCAGCAGCGTGATGAGTAGGGAGGGCTCCGTAATATGAGTGCAGTGCAGGACTGTGGACAGCTCCGTTGTATCAGGCTGTCAGTGTCAGTGCTTGCCCTGTATGCTCTGCTCGGAAGGAGGGAGGGAGGGACGCGACTTCAGGCTGCCAGTGCTGCTGCCCGGAGTGGGATACCTTAGGTACAGGGGCAGCAGACAGCAGCAGAGCTGAGCACACAGGGGAGGAAGAGGCTAGAGAGAGCTCCCGTCCTCCCTGCACTGAGGAGCGGCGAGCGAGCGGCCGCTCTGTAAAAGTAAGTGTCAGACTGACACGCTGGAAGGTGCCTGGCGGCTGGGGAGCAGGCGAGCAGGGCAGGGGAGCCGGTGGCAGAGCTCCGGCGCCAGGTGACATGTCTGCGCCCGGAGCATGTGCTCCACCGGCTCCACCCTAGCTACGCCTCTGACTACAAGTTCTAAGTTGCCACTGCCTGGGCGCCGCTGCCCGGATCCCCGCTACCGCTCCCGGGGCAGTGCCGTCTTCCCCATTGGGGTGGGCTCCTAGAATCATTGGTCCCCTGGGCAACTACCCATTAAGCCCAATGGGAAAGACAGCACTGGCATCAGCCAATCAGCTGTGTTTGAAAAATGACAGTTAGTTGATTGGATTGTGCATTATTTCCTTCTACTTTATCACTGCTTTAACACTTTACCAGGCAGAATACATCTTCACCAATACTAGAGAAGTGCAGGTTCGGATTCACCAGAATCATAAAACGGGATCTTATTGGTTATCGGCTGTCACATGTTTTTGGCTACAAAACATGTGACAGCAGGATAGCCAATAAGATCCTGTTTTGAGATCCGGGTAAATCCCAACCTGCATATTTCTACAAATATGCATTAAATCTAGTAGCAGAAAATACAGATTATACTAAGAATAAAACTAAACAGGTCAAGGATTGAAATAACATATTGTATGTTGAAACCACTAATTAACTCAATGAGGTGCTCTCCGAGCAAGTACATTCTCCCCTGAATCCCGCTCACGGTAATTAAGTTAAACATCCCGTCAATGGCCCTTATTCTGATCGGTGCGGTAATATCCGCGTGCGTTCCGCCGATGTTTTGTGTCTGCGCATGTGCAGAGGCGTCTCTGCGCATGTGTGAGCGAGGCGTACGGCCAAATCCCGCATGAAATGTGAACACTCCGAACAGGGGGTGGAGAGGGGCGTGAAGAGCTATTTGGGCTCATTACCATATGCATACGCCCCGCGTTTCATGGGCGTTCCCATGCAAACGCTGGGCGTACGTATGGTAATGCGGCCGTGACGCACGTGTAGGGGGCGGACATATGACATCGCCGGATGTCAGCTGCCCACCCAGATCCCTGCTTTTGCACGGAAAAATGTCCGTGTGGTCTGAGGTTGCGGGAGCTGGTGGACCACTCGGTCCTGCATTCGATGGTCTGCGACCATCGAATGATGGGGGAGGTTCCCTGAGATGGAGGAGGCGTATTCCATTAAAAATACACGTTCGGCCAGCTTCTTACCGCGTACGGACGGAGTTGGGGATCCGTATGGAAGGCGGGGTTTCGCACGCACGGTCCTGTCCGCATATCCGGATCCGGCCGCACCGATCAGAATAAGGGCCAGTGTTCCTGCCATGAATACTTGTAGATCCTAGTTTTTGGTTTCCTGCTCATTTCCTGTCCCCCTAGTGGCAGCCGGGAATAAATCTATCAAATCAAGCGAAAAATGTTCTTCTCAATGGCCCTCATTCTGGTTAACTGTGTAAGCTGCGAAGCTCGAACATTACAGAGTCCCAGAGGACACGCCCCGCCAAATCGTCGCCCCCCCCCCCCTCTCCCCACAACCATGCCAGGGGATGTGTCACAAAGACATGTTCTGCTGGTGTAGAAATCATTCCATGGTCGGCCCATCAAATTATTTCTCCAGGGCTCACAAATATAAGTTAGCCACCTGCCCCCCCGCGTCACGCTGCCATTGGCATGGGAACACCCTGCACTTGTATGGGAACACCCATGAAACGCTGGGCATTCCCATGCCCACTCGCCGCCACTGCACCCGTCCACCCACCTCCTCTCCCCCTGCTCCCCACTGTACGAGCACCACGCCGTCGGTGCATGTCGGCGAGGGCTTTGGCACAGGAGGGCTGCACGTGCACATACCTAATTATGTACAGGCGCAGGCCCCAACGCGCGTGGGACTGAATGTATTAGAATGAGGGCCAATATGTAAACAAGTGGCTGAAATGTGAAAATGGAGAATACTTTGTCTGTAGTCAGGAATCCTGCTTGTACACAGGTGACTGAAGTGATGATGTTGCCGATGAACTCACCTGTGTCCAAGTAGAAATATTGCCAGGAGCAGTTTCCATGAGGGCTACTCAAGAAGTTATATGGCTGCTAGGGTGTGAGCAGTCTCTGTATTGTAGCTATGAGCAGTCTCTGTATTGTGGCTAGGAGAAGTCTCTGTATTGTGGCTATGAGCAGTCTCTGTATTGTGGCTATGAGCACTCTGTATTGTGGCTATGAGCAGTCTCTGTATTGTGGCTATGAGCAGTCTCTGTATTGTGGCTATGAGCAGTCTCTGTATTGTGGCTATGAGCAGTCTCTGTATTGTGGCTATGAGCACTCTGTATTGTGGCTATGAGCAGTCTCTGTATTGTGGCTATGAGCAGTCTCTGTATTGTGGCTATGAGCAGTCTCTGTATTGTGGCTATGAGCAGTCTCTGTATTGTGGCTATGAGCAGTCTCTGTATTGTGGCTATGAGCAGTCTCTGTATTGTGGCTATGAGCACTCTGTATTGTAGCTATGAGCAGTCTCTGTATTGTGGCTATGAGCACTCTGTATTGTGGCTATGAGCAGTCTCTGTATTGTGGCTATGAGCACTCTGTATTGTGGCTATGAGCAGTCTCTGTATTGTGGCTATGAGCAGTCTCTGTATTGTGGCTATGAGCACTCTGTATTGTGGCTATGAGTAGTCTCTGTATTGTGGCTATGAGCACTCTGTATTGTGGCTATGAGCAGTCTCTGTATTGTGGCTATGAGCAGTCTCTGTATTGTGGCTATGAGCAGTCTCTGTATTGTGGATTTGAGCAGTCTCTGTATTGTGGCTATGAGCAGTCTCTGTATTGTGGCTATGAGCAGTCTCTGTATTGTGGCTATGAGCGGTCTCTGTATTGTGGCTATGAGCAGTTTCTGTATTGTGGCTATGAGCAGTCTCTGTATTGTGGCTATGAGCAGTCTCTGTATTGTGGCTATGAGCAGTCTCTGTATTGTGGCTCTGAGCAGTCTCTGTATTGTGGCTATGAGCAGTCTCTGTATTGTGGCTATGAGCAGTCTCTGTATTGTGGCTATGAGCAGTCTCTGTATTGTGGCTATGAGCAGTCTCTGTATTGTGGCTATGAGCAGTCTCTGTATTGTGGCTATGAGCAGTCTCTGTATTGTGGCTATGAGCAGTCTCTGTATTGTAGCTATGAGCAGTCTCTGTATTGTAGCTATGAGCAGTCTCTGTATTGTAGCTATGAGCAGTCTCTGTATTGTGGCTATGAGCAGTCTCTGTATTGTGGCTATGAGCAGTCTCTGTATTGTGGCTATGAGCACTCTGTATTGTAGCTATGAGCACTCTGTATTGTAGCTATGAGCGGTCTCTGTATTGTAGCTATGAGTACTCTGTATTGTAGCTATGAGCAGTCTCTGTATTGTGGCTATGAGCACTCTGTATTGTAGCTATGAGCACTCTGTATTGTGGCTATGAGTAGTCTCTGTATTGTGGCTATGAGCAGTCTCTGTATTGTGGCTATGAGCAGTCTCTGTAATGTGGCTATGAGCAGTCTCTGTATTGTGGCTATGAGCAGTCTCTGTATTGTGGCAATGAGCGGTCTCTGTATTGTGGCTATGAGCGGTCTCTGTATTGTGGCTATGAGCAGTCTCTGTATTGTGTCTATGAGCAGTCTCTGTATTGTGGCTATGAGCAGTCTCTGTATTGTAGCTATGAGCAGTCTCTGTATTGTGGCTATGAGCACTCTGTATTGTGGCTATGAGCAGTCTCTGTATTGTGCCTATGAGCAGTCTCTGTATTGTGGCTATGAGCAGTCTCTGTATTGTGGCTATGAGCAGTCTCTGTATTGTGGCTATGAGCAGTCTCTGTATTGTGGCTATGAGCAGTCTCTGTATTGTGGCTATGAGCAGTCTCTGTATTGTGGCTATGAGCAGTCTCTGTATTGTGGCTATGAGCAGTCTCTGTAATGTGGCTATGAGCAGTCTCTGTATTGTGGCTATGAGCAGTCTCTGTATTGTGGCTATGAGCAGTCTCTGTATTGTAGCTATGAGCAGTCTCTGTATTGTGGCTATGAGCACTCTGTATTGTGGCTATGAGCAGTCTCTGTATTGTAGCTATGAGCAGTCTCTGTATTGTGGCTATGAGCACTATGTATTGTGGCTATGAGCAGTCTCTGTATTGTAGCTATGAGCAGTCTCTGTATTGTGGCTATGAGCAGTCTCTGTATTGTGGCTATGAGCAGTCTCTGTATTGTGGCTATGAGCAGTCTCTGTATTGTGTCTATGAGCAGTCTCTGTATTGTGGCTATGAGCAGTCTCTGTATTGTGGCTATGAGCAGTCTCTGTATTGTGCCTATGAGCAGTCTCTGTATTGTGGCTATGAGCAGTCTCTGTATTGTGGCTATGAGCAGTCTCTGTATTGTGGCTATGAGCAGTCTCTGTATTGTGGCTATGAGCAGTCTCTGTATTGTGGCTATGAGCAGTCTCTGTATTGTAGCTATGAGCAGTCTCTGTATTGTGTCTATGAGCAGTCTCTGTATTGTGGCTATGAGCAGTCTCTGTATTGTAGCTATGAGCAGTCTCTGTATTGTGGCTATGAGCACTCTGTATTGTGGCTATGAGCAGTCTCTGTATTGTGGCTATGAGCAGTCTCTGTATTGTGGCTATGAGCGGTCTCTGTATTGTGGCTATGAGCAGTCTCTGTATTGTGGCTATGAGCAGTCTCTGTATTGTGTCTATGAGCAGTCTCTGTAATGTGGCTATGAGCACTCTGTATTGTGGCTATGAGCAGTCTCTGTATTGTGTCTATGAGCAGTCTCTGTATTGTTGCTATGAGCAGTCTCTGTATTGTGGCTATGAACAGTCTCTGTATTGTGGCTATGAGCAGTCTCTGTAATGTGGCTTTGAGCAGTCTCTGTAATGTGGCTATGAGCAGTCTCTGTATTGTGGCTATGAGCAGTCTCTGTATTGTGGCTATGAGCAGTCTCTGTATTGTGGCTATGAGCAGTCTCTGTATTGTGGCTATGAGCAGTCTGTATTGTGGCTATGAGCAGTTTCTGTATTGTGGCTATGAGCACTCTGTATTGTAGCTATGAGCAGTCTCTGTATTGTGGCTATGAGCAGTCTCTGTATTGTGGCTATGAGCAGTCTGTATTGTGGCTATGAGCAGTTTCTGTATTGTGGCTATGAGCACTCTGTATTGTAGCTATGAGCAGTCTCTGTATTGTGGCTATGAGCAGTCTCTGTATTGTAGCTATGAGCAGTCTCTGTATTGTGGCTATGAGCACTCTGTATTGTGGCTATGAGCAGTCTCTGTATTGTGGCTATGAGCAGTCTCTGTATTGTGGCTATGAGCGGTCTCTGTATTGTGGCTATGAGCAGTCTCTGTATTGTGGCTATGAGCAGTCTCTGTATTGTGTCTATGAGCAGTCTCTGTAATGTGGCTATGAGCACTCTGTATTGTGGCTATGAGCAGTCTCTGTATTGTGTCTATGAGCAGTCTCTGTATTGTTGCTATGAGCAGTCTCTGTATTGTTGCTATGAGCGGTTTCTGTATTGTGGCTATGAGCGGTCTCTGTATTGTGGCTATGAGCAGTCTCTGTATTGCGGCTATGAGCAGTTTCTGTATTGCGGCTATGAGCAGTTTCTGTATTGTAGCTATGAGCAGTCTCTGTATTGTGGCTATGAGCAGTCTCTGTATTGTGGCTATGAGCAGTCTCTGTATTGTGGCTATGAGCAGTCTCTGTATTGTGGCTATGAGCAGTCTGTATTGTGGCTATGAGCAGTTTCTGTATTGTGGCTATGAGCAGTCTCTATATTGTAGCTATGAGCGGTCTCTGTATTGTAGCTATGAGCACTCTGTATTGTAGCTATGAGCAGTTTCTGTATTGCGGCTATGAGCAGTCTCTGTATTGTAGCTATGAGCAGTCTCTGTATTGTGGCTATGAGCAGTCTCTGTATTGTGGCTATGAGCAGTCTCTGTATTGCGGCTATGAGCAGTTTCTGTATTGTGGCTATGAGCAGTCTCTGTATTGTGGCTATGAGCAGTCTCTGTATTGTGGCTATGAGCAGTCTCTGTATTGGGGCTATGAGCAGTCTCTGTATTGTAGCTATGAGCAGTCTGTATTGTGGCTATGAGCAGTCTCTGTATTGTGGCTATGAGCAGTCTCTGTATTGTAGCTATGAGCAGTCTCTGTATTGTGGCTATGAGCAGTCTCTGTATTGTGCCTATGAGCAGTCTCTGTATTGTGGCTATGAGCAGTCTCTGTATTGTGGCTATGAGCAGTCTCTGTATTGTGGCTATGAGCAGTCTCTGTATTGTGGCTATGAGCAGTCTCTGTATTGTGGCTATGAGCAGTCTCTGTATTGTGGCTATGAGCAGTCTCTGTATTGTGGCTATGAGCAGTCTCTGTAATGTGGCTATGAGCAGTCTCTGTATTGTGGCTATGAGCAGTCTCTGTATTGTGGCTATGAGCAGTCTCTGTATTGTAGCTATGAGCAGTCTCTGTATTGTGGCTATGAGCACTCTGTATTGTGGCTATGAGCAGTCTCTGTATTGTAGCTATGAGCAGTCTCTGTATTGTGGCTATGAGCACTATGTATTGTGGCTATGAGCAGTCTCTGTATTGTAGCTATGAGCAGTCTCTGTATTGTGGCTATGAGCACTCTGTATTGTGGCTATGAGCAGTCTCTGTATTGTGGCTATGAGCAGTCTCTGTATTGTGGCTATGAGCAGTCTCTGTATTGTGGCTATGAGCAGTCTCTGTATTGTAGCTATGAGCAGTCTCTGTATTGTGTCTATGAGCAGTCTCTGTATTGTGGCTATGAGCAGTCTCTGTATTGTAGCTATGAGCAGTCTCTGTATTGTGGCTATGAGCACTCTGTATTGTGGCTATGAGCAGTCTCTGTGTTGTGGCTATGAGCGGTCTCTGTATTGTGGCTATGAGCAGTTTCTGTATTGTGGCTATGAGCAGTCTCTGTATTGTGGCTATGAGCAGTCTCTGTATTGTGGCTATGAGCAGTCTCTGTATTGTGGCTATGAGCAGTCTCTGTATTGTGGCTATGAGCAGTCTCTGTATTGTGGCTATGAGCAGTCTCTGTATTGTAGCTATGAGCGGTCTCTGTATTGTAGCTATGAGCAGTCTGTATTGCGGCTATGAGCACTCTGTATTGTGGCTATGAGCGGTCTCTGTATTGTGGCTATGAGCGGTCTCTGTATTGTGGCTATGAGCAGTCTCTGTATTGTGGCTATGAGCAGTCTCTGTATTGTGTCTATGAGCAGTCTCTGTAATGTGGCTATGAGCACTCTGTATTGTGGCTATGAGCAGTCTCTGTATTGTGTCTATGAGCAGTCTCTGTATTGTTGCTATGAGCAGTCTCTGTATTGTGGCTATGAACAGTCTCTGTATTGTGGCTATGAGCAGTCTCTGTAATGTGGCTTTGAGCAGTCTCTGTAATGTGGCTATGAGCAGTCTCTGTATTGTGGCTATGAGCAGTCTCTGTATTGTGGCTATGAGCACTCTGTATTGCAGCTATGAGCAGTCTCTGTATTGCGGCTATGAGCAGTCTCTGTATTGTGGCTATGAGCACTATGTATTGTGGCTATGAGCAGTCTCTGTATTGTAGCTATGAGCACTATGTATTGTGGCTATGAGCAGTCTCTGTATTGCGGCTATGAGCACTCTGTATTGTGGCTATGAGTAGTCTCTGTATTGTGGCTATGAGCAGTCTCTGTATTGTGGCTATGAGCAGTCTCTGTAATGTGTCTATGAGCAGTCTCTGTAATGTGGCTATGAGCACTCTGTATTGTGGCTATGAGCAGTCTCTGTATTGTGGCTATGAGCAGTCTGTATTGTGGCTATGAGCAGTTTCTGTATTGTGGCTATGAGCACTCTGTATTGTAGCTATGAGCAGTCTCTGTATTGTGGCTATGAGCAGTCTCTGTATTGTGGCTATGAGCAGTCTGTATTGTGGCTATGAGCAGTTTCTGTATTGTGGCTATGAGCAGTCTCTATATTGTAGCTATGAGCGGTCTCTGTATTGTAGCTATGAGCACTCTGTATTGTAGCTATGAGCAGTTTCTGTATTGCGGCTATGAGCAGTCTCTGTATTGTAGCTATGAGCAGTCTCTGTATTGTGGCTATGAGCAGTCTCTGTATTGTGGCTATGAGCAGTCTCTGTATTGCGGCTATGAGCAGTTTCTGTATTGTGGCTATGAGCAGTCTCTGTATTGTGGCTATGAGCAGTCTCTGTATTGTGGCTATGAGCAGTCTCTGTATTGGGGCTATGAGCAGTCTCTGTATTGTAGCTATGAGCAGTCTGTATTGTGGCTATGAGCAGTCTCTGTATTGTGGCTATGAGCACTCTGTATTGTGGCTATGAGCAGTCTCTGTATTGTAGCTATGAGCAGTCTCTGTATTGTGGCTATGAGCAGTCTCTGTATTGTGGCTATGAGCAGTCTCTGTATTGTGCCTATGAGCAGTCTCTGTATTGTGGCTATGAGCAGTCTCTGTATTGTGGCTATGAGCAGTCTCTGTATTGTGGCTATGAGCAGTCTCTGTATTGTGGCTATGAGCAGTCTCTGTATTGTGGCTATGAGCAGTCTCTGTATTGTGGCTATGAGCAGTCTCTGTATTGTGGCTATGAGCAGTCTCTGTAATGTGGCTATGAGCAGTCTCTGTATTGTGGCTATGAGCAGTCTCTGTATTGTGGCTATGAGCAGTCTCTGTATTGTAGCTATGAGCAGTCTCTGTATTGTGGCTATGAGCACTCTGTATTGTGGCTATGAGCAGTCTCTGTATTGTAGCTATGAGCAGTCTCTGTATTGTGGCTATGAGCACTATGTATTGTGGCTATGAGCAGTCTCTGTATTGTAGCTATGAGCAGTCTCTGTATTGTGGCTATGAGCACTCTGTATTGTGGCTATGAGCAGTCTCTGTATTGTGGCTATGAGCAGTCTCTGTATTGTGGCTATGAGCAGTCTCTGTATTGTGGCTATGAGCAGTCTCTGTATTGTAGCTATGAGCAGTCTCTGTATTGTGTCTATGAGCAGTCTCTGTATTGTGGCTATGAGCAGTCTCTGTATTGTAGCTATGAGCAGTCTCTGTATTGTGGCTATGAGCACTCTGTATTGTGGCTATGAGCAGTCTCTGTGTTGTGGCTATGAGCGGTCTCTGTATTGTGGCTATGAGCAGTTTCTGTATTGTGGCTATGAGCAGTCTCTGTATTGTGGCTATGAGCAGTCTCTGTATTGTGGCTATGAGCAGTCTCTGTATTGTGGCTATGAGCAGTCTCTGTATTGTGGCTATGAGCAGTCTCTGTATTGTAGCTATGAGCGGTCTCTGTATTGTAGCTATGAGCAGTCTGTATTGCGGCTATGAGCACTCTGTATTGTGGCTATGAGCGGTCTCTGTATTGTGGCTATGAGCGGTCTCTGTATTGTGGCTATGAGCAGTCTCTGTATTGTGGCTATGAGCAGTCTCTGTATTGTGTCTATGAGCAGTCTCTGTAATGTGGCTATGAGCACTCTGTATTGTGGCTATGAGCAGTCTCTGTATTGTGTCTATGAGCAGTCTCTGTATTGTTGCTATGAGCAGTCTCTGTATTGTGGCTATGAACAGTCTCTGTATTGTGGCTATGAGCAGTCTCTGTAATGTGGCTTTGAGCAGTCTCTGTAATGTGGCTATGAGCAGTCTCTGTATTGTGGCTATGAGCAGTCTCTGTATTGTGGCTATGAGCACTCTGTATTGCAGCTATGAGCAGTCTCTGTATTGCGGCTATGAGCAGTCTCTGTATTGTGGCTATGAGCACTATGTATTGTGGCTATGAGCAGTCTCTGTATTGTAGCTATGAGCACTATGTATTGTGGCTATGAGCAGTCTCTGTATTGCGGCTATGAGCACTCTGTATTGTGGCTATGAGTAGTCTCTGTATTGTGGCTATGAGCAGTCTCTGTATTGTGGCTATGAGCAGTCTCTGTAATGTGTCTATGAGCAGTCTCTGTAATGTGGCTATGAGCACTCTGTATTGTGGCTATGAGCAGTCTCTGTATTGTGTCTATGAGCAGTTTCTGTATTGTGGCTATGAGCAGTCTCTGTATTGTGGCTATGAGCAGTCTCTGTATTGTGGCTATAAGCAGTCTCTGTATTGTGGCTATGAGCAGTCTCTGTATTGTGGCTATGAGCAGTCTCTGTATTGTGGCTATGAGCAGTCTCTGTATTGTTGCTATGAGCAGTCTCTGTATTGTGGCTATGAACAGTCTCTGTATTGTGGCTATGAGCAGTCTCTGTAATGTGGCTATGAGCAGTCTCTGTAATGTGGCTATGAGCAGTCTCTGTATTGTGGCTATGAGCAGTCTCTGTATTGTGGCTATGAGCACTCTGTATTGCAGCTATGAGCAGTCTCTGTATTGCGGCTATGAGCAGTCTCTGTATTGTAGCTATGAGCACTATGTATTGTGGCTATGAGCAGTCTCTGTATTGTAGCTATGAGCACTATGTACTGTATTGTGGCTATGAGCAGTCTCTGTATTGTGGCTATGAGCAGTCTCTGTATTGTGGCTATGAGCAGTCTCTGTATTGTGGCTATGAGCACTCTGTATTGTGGCTATGAGCGGTCTCTGTATTGTGGCTATGAGCAGTCTCTGTATTGTGGCTATGAGCAGTCTCTGTATTGTGGCTATGAGCAGTCTCTGTATTGTGGCTATGAGCAGTTTCTGTATTGTAGCTATGAGCAGTCTCTGTATTGTGGCTATGAGCAGTCTCTGTATTGTGGCTATGAGCAGTCTCTGTATTGTGGCTATGAGCACTCTGTATTGTGGCTATGAGCAGTCTCTGTATTGTGGCTATGAGCAGTCTCTGTATTGTAGCTATGAGCAGTCTCTGTATTGTAGCTATGAGCAGTCTCTGTATTGTGGCTATGAGCAGTCTCTGTATTGTGGCTATGAGCAGTCTCTGTATTGTAGCTATGAGCAGTCTCTGTATTGTGGC
Organism: Crinia signifera; assembly: GCF_055691185.1. Classification (NCBI taxonomy): domain Eukaryota; kingdom Metazoa; phylum Chordata; class Amphibia; order Anura; family Myobatrachidae; genus Crinia; species Crinia signifera. The sequence goes on from NC_139219.1 coordinate 17,745,579, forward strand.
TATGAGCAGTCTCTGTATTGTGGCTATGAGCAGTCTCTGTATTGTGGCTATGAGCAGTCTCTGTATTGTGGCTATGAGCAGTCTCTGTATTGTAGCTATGAGCAGTCTCTGTATTGTAGCTATGAGCAGTCTCTGTATTGTAGCTATGAGCAGTCTCTGTATTGTAGCTATGAGCAGTCTCTGTATTGTGGCTATGAGCAGTCTCTGTATTGTGGCTATGAGCAGTCTCTGTATTGTAGCTATGAGCAGTCTCTGTATTGTGGCTATGAGCAGTTTCTGTATTGTGGCTATGAGCGGTCTCTGTATTGTGGCTATGAGCAGTCTCTGTATTGTGACTATGAGCAGTCTCTGTATTGTAGCTATGAGCAGTCTCTGTATTGTGGCTATGAGCGGTTTCTGTATTGTGGCTATGAGCGGTCTCTGTATTGTGGCTATAAGCACTCTGTATTGTGGCTATGAGCAGTTTCTGTATTGCGGCTATGAGCAGTTTCTGTATTGTAGCTATGAGCAGTCTCTGTATTGTGGCTATGAGCAGTCTCTGTATTGTGGCTATGAGCAGTCTCTGTATTGTGGCTATGAGCAGTCTGTATTGTGGCTATGAGCAGTTTCTGTATTGTGGCTATGAGCACTCTGTATTGTAGCTATGAGCAGTCTCTGTATTGTGGCTATGAGCAGTCTCTGTATTGTGGCTATGAGCAGTCTGTATTGTGGCTATGAGCAGTTTCTGTATTGTGGCTATGAGCAGTTTCTGTATTGTGGCTATGAGCACTCTGTATTGTAGCTATGAGCAGTTTCTGTATTGCGGCTATGAGCAGTCTCTGTATTGTAGCTATGAGCAGTCTCTGTATTGTGGCTATGAGCATTTTCTGTATTGTGGCTATGAGCAGTCTCTGTATTGTGGCTATGAGCAGTCTCTGTATTGTGGCTATGAGCAGTCTCTGTATTGGAGCTATGAGCAGTCTCTGTATTGTAGCTATGAGCAGTCTGTATTGTGGCTATGAGCAGTCTCTGTATTGTGGCTATGAGCACTCTGTATTGTGGCTATGAGCAGTCTCTGTATTGTAGCTATGAGCAGTCTCTGTATTGTGGCTATGAGCAGTCTCTGTATTGTGGCTATGAGCAGTTTCTGTATTGTGGCTATGAGCAGTCTCTGTATTGTGGCTATGAGCAGTCTCTGTATTGTAGCTATGAGCGGTCTCTGTATTGTAGCTATGAGCACTCTGTATTGTGGTTATGAGCACTCTGTATTGTGACTATGAGCACTCTGTATTGTGGCTATAAGCAGTCTCTGTATTGTGGCTATGAGCAGTCTCTGTATTGTGGCTATGAGCAGTCTCTGTATTGTAGCTAGGAGCGGTCTCTGTATTGTGGCTATGAGCACTCTGTATTGTGACTATGAGCACTCTGTATTGTGGCTATGAGCAGTTTCTGTATTGTGGCTATGAGCAGTCTCTGTATTGTGGCTATGAGCAGTCTCTGTATTGTGGCTATGAGCGGTCTCTGTATTGTAGCTATGAGCACTCTGTATTGTGGCTATGAGCACTCTGTATTGTGGCTATGAGCAGTCTCTGTATTGTAGCTATGAGCAGTCCCTGTATTGTAGCTATGAGCACTCTGTATTGTGGCTATGAGCACTCTGTATTGTGGCTATGAGCGGTCTCTGTATTGTAGCTATGAGCAGTCTCTGTATTGTGGCTATGAGCAGTCTCTGTATTGTAGCTATGAGCACTCTGTATTGTGGCTATGAGCACTCTGTATTGTAGCTATGAGCAGTTTCTGTATTGTAGCTATGAGCACTCTGTATTGGAGCTATGAGCACTCTCTGTATTGTAGCTATGAGCACTCTGTATTGTGGCTATGAGCACTCTGTATTGTGGCTATGAGCGGTCTCTGTATTGTAGCTATGAGCACTCTGTATTGTGGCCATGAGCAGTCTGTATTGTAGCTATGAGCACTCTGTATTGTGGATATGAACATACACAGGTGACAGATAATTATGTAGAAGATGGATCCTCACAGGTGAAACAGCACAAAACACAGCACAACCACTGCAATACGCGGCCTCCAGACACTGAGTAACAATCAGTAGGTTGGAAACGAACCCATCGTCTTCATAAAGGTACTTCACTATGCCCCACGGGAGAACAAACAGCATGGGAACACCTGAGAGAGAGAGACAAGAGAGAAAGGGTGACAGTCACTGTGATATTAGAGGGAGAGACAGTCACAGAGATAACAGAGAGAGAGAGTGAGAGAGGGAGCAGGGCCGGCTCTACCATTAGGCAGCAGTCTAGGGTGCCAGGTTCTAAGGGGGTGCCACCAAGTCTGCCTATCAAAAAAATCATATATGTCTATGGCGATCCATGTGTTTATTGCAGGTGGTGGCTGTGGAAATTCTAAGACCGCACCTCCATGCTTTCACTTGAGGCGTACTTCCATGTTACTGTATATCTGTGTTCAGACATTTATGTTATCAGCGGCATCTAGTGGTCTTCTGTAGTAAGCTCCTCAGTGCATTCTGGGTAAGTCCTAGGCAGTCCCCATTTTTAGTTTCCATATGGTCATGCATTCGCCTTCTTTATCTTACCACGCATCAACGTTAAGAGATTCTGGCCCTATATCTGCCACAGTCAGTTATGTATACTATAAATATAATTTGGTCCCCCTCCTCTATCCCAACCCAAGAAATCATTACTGGTCTGGGCAGCAATGGGCCCCTTAGTTGTCAGGGGCCCGGTGCAAAGCATCTGCTGCACCAATGGTAGTTCTGCCTCTGGGTGGAATTCTAGCTGTCTATCTCTGATTAAGGAAGGATCTCAGTGAGGGCAGAACAGTCACTAGGGTATCAGGGAGAGAGTCATTGGGATATCAAGGATGGGGATCAATTCATGGGATCAGAGAGAGAGAGAGAGAAAAAGAGAGAGAGAGAGAGAGAGAGAGAGAGAGGATTTAGTAAGATCAAAAACCAGTATGTTTTCCAGCACTAAGTGCTAGAAACAAACAGGCGCCTTAAGGGGATGTGGAGTCAAGCTGCTCACACTGGGGGGTGTCAAGTCCCCTGAAAATATAGAAGAGAAACAACAAAGAGGTGTGGTGGAGCGCTTAAAAAATAATTTAACAAGAATCAATTGGGTAGTACAACGATAAAAAGATATTTTTAATTTTATATAAAAAAATTGTATAAGAACACACTATATAGCAGCAAGTGACTGTCACTTTAAATAAAAAATAAAAGTACAAATAGTTCTAGTAATATAATACCACTTGAAAGAGGACAAAGGAGGTTTATACTTATATGATGGAGTCCCAATTAGTGAACAGGTGAGGTCCCTGGTAGGTGTCCAAATTGCAGACTATGTTTTTAAGGGAGTCCATAAACCATGCAGGGTTTAGTTTCGCTGGAGGAACAATCGCTGGTCCCATGTCCCAAGGTCACCTTTGATAAAGTTGCTAGGTAGCAACGAAACATGTTAGGAAGCACCTGCTGACCTTATTCATTGGACTTTTGGAGAATTAAAAGGAGTTTCCCATTCACTATCCCAGCCGGCTCCCATTTGGTTCCTGCCTTTGTCCAACTAAATCAACTGCACATACAACTGCTGTATTTGGGACACCACCACCTGCTTAAAAAATTGGATACAAGTGTCGCAAAAAATCGTGAGGATACTATCTCGACTGGGACCAGCGATTGTTCCTCCAGCGAAACTAAACCCTGCATGGTTTATGGACTCCCTTAAAAACACAGTTTGGACACCTACCAGGGACCTCACCTGTTCACTAATTGGGACTCCGTCATATAAGTATTAACCTCCTTTGTCCTCTTTCAAGTGGTATTATATTACTATAAGTATTTGTACTTTTATTTTTTATCTAAAGTGACAGTCACTTGCTGCTATATAGTGTGTTCTTATATAATTTTTTTAATATAAAATTTAAAATACCTTTTTATCGTTGTACTACCCAATTGATTCTTGTTAAATTAATTTTTAAGCGCTCCACCACACCTCTTTGTTGTTTCTCTTCAGGATTTAGTAAGATGGTGCTGTAGTTCTATTTAACATGCGATGTTGCTATGGGAAACCAATCAGATACTGAGATACTGTCTATTATCTTCTAGAAGGTGCTAAATAAAGTAGATTCTGATTGGTTGCCAATAGCAACATCCAATGTGACATAGAACTCTAATCTTAGTAAATTTCCCCCCATATAGTGAATGATCCGCAAAGTGTACCTTGTGACTAATTTTTGGCAAAATTCCCAGCAGCCAGTGGATAGGCTATTCAATTAAACAGCCTTTTTCACTGACTGAAAAATCATGATTCAGACCGAGAAACCCACCTAAATACCACATAAACTGCAAAATCCATGTTTATTTCCCCCCTGAGCCTAAATTCCATTTTGGGGTTTGCTTTTCAAGGTTCAGTCCAACTGCGAGGTGATCTGTGGTGTGCAGGGTTGCCTACCCTCCCGGAATGGCCGGGAGGGTCCCGGAAATCGGGTCCCCCTACTGGCCCCCCGGAAAGGGGGGCAACCCTCACGCATTAACCCCAACCTCCGCGATCCGCCCCTCGGGGGGGGGGGGGTCCGTGAGTAAAATGATGCGATCGCGTCATTTTAACCCCACCCCCCGCCGTGCAATGCCTGAAATACCGGCATTGCACGACGGGGGACGTGGCTAAAATGACGCGATTACTGTAGGCACGCCCCCAACAGGGAAGCCCGTCTGTGGCTCCGCCCCCAATCTGTCTCTTTTAAGCTCCCGGCGATAGCCCCGCCCCCTGTATAACGGAGCTGGCTGCCCTCTCCCGGAATGCAGCCAGCAAAAGTCGGCAAGTATGGTGGTGTGATCCCCACGAATGGAATGCCTCCAGCATGTCAATACATAATTCATCCTCTTATACAGATTTATTCGCTCTCATCTGAGCAGCTCCTATCGCGCTGCCCGAACTAACGCCAGCCGGCAGATGGGGTGCGCTCACATCGAAAACTCTTGCGCATCCATTCTCGGCAATGGTGCGAGATGCTGGCGTGGCCACACCTTCTGGACTGCCCCCGCCGCCAGCAGCCGCCAGATACTGAAATCTGGCGTGCTGGCGGCAAGGGAGAGAACGGCCCCATCTGTAGGCTTAGCCCCCTTAGATCAGTTCCAGGCTTGGTTCTGTGACAGAAGAATAAGGGCGGGATGTATTAATATACATCACCGCCCTTCGCCTGACAGCCGCCGCGATGCTGCCGCATATGTACTAACATATGCGGCTAGCATAGGGTTGCGGTGATGGAGACATCCGCGATACCTGTGATGTGGTCTGCGGGGGTCTCTGTCACATCCCGGCGGCTGTCATTGTCCCCCTGCGTCTCCTCCTCTCCCCTGCAGCCGGATGTTCTCCCGGCTGTGACACCTGCTGGGGGAGGAGGAGATCGATGGAGGATGGGAGGGGGGCGCGCAGACGGCGGGCAGAGATAGAAGCCCATAGGCTTCTATAGGGTATCGCCACCCAGAGGGTCGGACGGCTAATGGTACATAGTAAAATGCGTTAAAACCCCTGTGTTTACCGCATTTTCCCTTTAATCCCCTAAAGCTGTCATTTGTATCTCTTTGGTGATATTTACTACCAGGCGGACAGATGGTTTCACGGGCACACACTGGATGTCAGGTTTGAAGGAACTTAATAAATCCATACAAAATAAATTAAACCTGTATATGCAGGGCAGAACCAATGCATCAATAAATTGCTTTATTTTAATGACTGTCTTCATTCATAATGTCCTCTGGTACAAGGAGTGTCAGACGATGACTAATTCCAAACGCTGGCTGGTTTTAAAGCATTCATTGACTAAATACTGTATGCCAATAAGGGGAATGCATCTGTGGGTCTGTCCTGTCAGACAAACTACGAACCAGACTTCATCAACAGAGGTGACAATCGATCCCAACGAGTCCTAAGCAATACACAGATTTGGGGCCCCCATTTCTCAAACAATCCATAGTACTACTGTATATTTGCAGTACAGTATGTTCCCTATGTCTGCCCATTACATTTGACAGTCAGTAGAGAATGAAGCAGGGTCAGGTGACAGAAGAGAATGAAGAGGTGTTGGGGTCAGGTGATTGGGGATAAAGAGGCACTGGGTCAGGTGATTGAGGATGAAGAGGTCTGGGGGTCATGTGATATTACGGGATAAAGAGGCACCGGGTCAGGTGATTGGGGATGAAGAGGTGTGGGGGTCATGTGATATTACGGGATAAAGAGGTTAAGAGTCACTGGGTCAGGTGATTGAGGATGAAGAGGTGTTGGGGTCATGTGATATAACGGGATAAAGAGGCACCGGGTCAGGTGATTGAGAATGAAGAGGTGTGGGGGTCATGTGATATTACGGGATACAGAGGCACCGGGTCAGGTTATTGAGGATGAAGAGGTGTGGGGGCATGTGATATTACGGGATAAAGAGGCACGGGGTCAGGTGATTGAGGATGAAGAGGTGTGGGGGTCATGTGATATTACGGGATAAAGAGGCACGGGGTCAGGTGATTGAGGATGAAGAGGTGTGGGGCATGTGATATTACGGGATAAAGAGGCACTGGGTCAGGTTATTGAGGATGAAGAGGTGTGGGGGCATGTGATATTACGGGATAAAGAGGCACGGGTCAGGTTATTGAGGATGAAGAGGTGTGGGGGCATGTGATATTACGGGATAAAGAGGCACGGGGTCAGGTGATTGAGGATGAAGAGGTGTGGGGGCATGTGATATTACGGGATAAAGAGGCACGGGTCAGGTGATTGAGGATGAAGAGGTGTTGGGGTCATGTGATATTACGGGATAAAGAGTCACGGGGTCAGGTGATTGAGGATGAAGAGGTGTGGGGTCATGTGATATAACGGGATAAAGAGGCACCGGGTCAGGTTATTGAGGATGAAGAGGTGTGGGGGCATGTGATATTATGGGATAAAGAGGCACGGGGTCAGGTGATTGAGGATGAAGAGGTGTGGGGGCATGTGATATTACGGGATAAAGAGGCACCGGGTCAGGTTATTGAGGATGAAGAGGTGTGGGGTCATGTGATATTACGGGATAAAGAGGCACGGGGTCAGGTGATTGAGGATGAAGAGGTGTGGGGGCATGTGATATTATGGGATAAAGAGGCACGGGGTCAGGTGATTGAGGATGAAGAGGTGTGGGGGCATGTGATATTACGGGATAAAGAGGCACTGGGTCAGGTGATTTAGAATGAAGAGGTGTGGGGGCATGTGATATTACGGGATAAAGAGGCACCGGGTCAGGTAATTGAGGATGAAGAGGTGTGGGGGCATGTGATATTACGGGATAAAGAGGCACGGGGTCAGGTGATTGAGGATGAAGAGGTGTGGGGGCATGTGATATTACGGGATAAAGAGGCACGGGGTCAGGTGATTGAGGATGAAGAGGTGTGGGGTCATGTGATATTACGGGATAAAGAGGCACGGGGTCAGGTGATTGAGGATGAAGAGGTGTGGGGGCATGTGATATTACAGGATAAAGAGGCACAGGGTCAGGTGATTGAGGATGAAGAGGTGTGGGGGCATGTGATATAACGGGATAAAGAGGCACCGGGTCAGGTGATTGAGAATGAAGAGGTGTGGGGGCATGTGATATTACGGGATAAAGAGGCACCGGGTCAGGTGATTGAGAATGAAGAGGTGTTGGGGTCATGTGATATTACGGGATAAAGAGGCACTGGGTCAGGTGATTGAGGATGAAGAGGTGTGGGGGCATGTGATATTACAGGATAAAGAGGCACTGGGTCAGGTGATTGAGGATGAAGAGGTGTGGGGGCATGTGATATTACGGGATAAAGAGGCACGGAGTCAGGTGATTGAGGATGAAGAGGTGTGGGGGCATGTGATATTATGGGATAAAGAGGCACCGGGTCAGGTGATTTAGGATGAAGAGGTGTGGGGGTCATGTGATATTATGGGATAAAGAGGCACCGGGTCAGGTTATTGAGGATGAAGAGGTGTGGGGGCATGTGATATTACGGGATAAAGAGGCACGGGGTCAGGTGATTGAGGATGAAGAGGTGTGGGGGCATGTGATATTACGGGATAAAGAGGCACGGGTCAGGTGATTGAGGATGAAGAGGTGTTGGGGTCATGTGATATTACGGGATAAAGAGGCACGGGGTCAGGTGATTGAGGATGAAGAGGTGTGGGGTCATGTGATATTACGGGATAAAGAGGCACGGGTTCAGGTGATTGAGAATGAAGAGGTGTGGGGGCATGTGATATTACGGGATAAAGAGGCACCGGGTCAGGTGATTGAGGATGAAGAGGTGTGGGGGCATGTGATATTACGGGATAAAGAGGCACCGGGTCAGGTGATTTAGGATGAAGAGGTGTGGGGGTCATGTGATATTATGGGATAAAGAGGCACGGGTTCAGGTGATTGAGGATGAAGAGGTGTGGGGGCATGTGATATTACGGGATAAAGAGGCACGGGGTCAGGTGATTGAGGATGAAGAGGTGTGGGGGCATGTGATATTACGGGATAAAGAGGCACGGGGTCAGGTGATTGAGGATGAAGAGGTGTGGGGGCATGTGATATTACGGGATAAAGAGGCATGGGGTCAGGTGATAATAGGGAATACAGAGGCATGGTGTCAGGTGATAATAGGAATACAGAGGCATGGTGTCAGGATATAACAGAGGATGAGGAGGCACGGTGTTAGGTGATAGTAGAGGATGAAGAGGCAAGGGGTCAGGTGATAATAGGGGATACAAAGGCATGGTGTCAGGATATAACAGAGGATGAGGAGGCACGGTGTTAGGTGATAGCAGAGGATGAAGAGGCAAGGGGTCAGGTGATAGCCCAAACTCGCCCCATTTCTTAATCCCTCCTCCACCAAACTTCACAGTTGGCATAATGCAGCCAGGCAGGTATGGTTCTCCTGGCACCCCATCTGGCGCTTGGCATTGGACTTGGTGATGTGAGGCTTACATGCAGCTGCTCGGCCATGGGTTTGTGTTTACATTAATGCCAGTGGAATCATTAGAGAACACACCGTACTATAGCAGTGGTTGACCGCGCTCTGTGATTTGACGCGGTTTTCCGCTTTGTGGCTGAATTGCTAATGTTCCTAAATGCTTCCACATTCTAATAATATCACGTACAGTTTACCATGGAATATACAGCACCCTGCTACCAAGCATACATCTTTCCATAAGCTCCGCCTCCATCCCGCCTCTTTATGACGCACACACCCCCGGCGGCCCCGCCCTCCTGCTGCTCTGAGCAGCTGCTGCTTTTTACAATATACTTTCCTCAGTTCATGTGCTATTTATAAAGCAAGCGGCAGACAAGTGCTGTAGAGCGCATTTAGCAGTCTATATAATTATACCATCAACAGTGCTAATTTATTTGCCCAATTATGTGCTTTGCTAAAAGCCTATTTTCTTTGTTAACTAAAAGACTGTAAATTGCGAGATACAACTCGGAGTGTATGCGCTGTTATACTGGGCCCCGCAGCTGTAGCCCACGTGATGCTGGAGAGAGGACTTTATGGTGTAAAAGCTAAATACGGTGTGTAATTATAATATACATACACAGATCCTGAATGGAGGTGACAAAGGCCCGGTACAATCAGCTTTTTCCCATAACCCCCGGAACAAAACTTCAATTCTTAGAAATCACTCAAACAAAATAAATTAGTGGTTTCTTTATTGTAAAGCCTCACAAGATGTATCCTCCAGCAGCTAAAAATGTGTACATGTGTACAATCTTACAGATAGATGAAATGGAGAAATTGATAAAGCGATTTCCCCCATAATCGGTCAGCATATACTCTGGGCAAAATTGCCCAGTGTGTATGGGCCTGAAGACGTTGATTGGTTGGTAATTTATTTCTCCCCACTTTATCTCTCTCTTGGTCAGATGTATCAAGCGTCAAAAAGTGATAAAGTGGAGAGTGATGAACAACCAGCCAATCATTTTTCGGTACTTGTGAGTTATCCGGGCGTCCGATTTTTAAATCGGGTCGGATCGGGACATCGCATCGCATCGCATGCGACCATCGGATGCGATGCGATGCGATGCGATGACCCGATTTTTCCATAGGAATCAATGTTAAAATGGACTGAGTCCATTTTAACATGGAATTCAATGGGAAAAAGGGGTCCTTTTCATACCCCTACTATCCAAGTGGGCATGGAGTTGGATATAAACCTGTGGCGAGCGTAGCGAGCCACCGAGCCCGAAGCGTGGCGAGCGTAGCGAGCCCCGCGAGGGGACACGGAATACCGTCCCCTCGCGGGGCTCGCTTCGCTCGCCACGCTTCGGGCTCGGTGGCTCGCTACGCTCGCCACAGGTTTATATCCAACTCCATGCCCACTTGGATAGTAGGGGTATGAAAAGGACCCCTTTTTCCATAGGAATCATTTTAACATCGATTCCTATGGAAAAATCGGGTCATCGCATCCGATGATCGCATGCGATGCGATGCGATATCGCATCGCATCTGATTGTATGCCTTAACTTAAGGCATACAATCAAAAAATCGGACGCCCGGATAACTCACAAGTACCCATTTTTCTCCTACCGGTCATTTTTCAAACCCAGCCTGTAACATGACAGGTAGGAGCTGATTGGCTCTCCATTTTATCACTTTGGAAGTTGTATACATCTGGCCCTCTAAGCTTTAATAAATCATCCTTTGAGCATTGCACTGAACTAGCCATGGACTGTGGTTTGCATACCTGCACCTTTCACATCACTAAGCCAGGTGGGACCCAGAATCGAGACTGTGTGTACCCAACAACTTCCTTATCGATGGGGACCAGGTTATGAGCCAGCAGCTGTGGGGGGTGGTAGCGGGACTGTTCTGCATTCGGCAGCTTGAAATCACTGGTGACACCCCCCTGATTGGGCTGCCTGTACAGCCGACGGGGATTTCGCTAGCGACCTGTGTTGCAGTTGGTACCAGGGGCGAATTGGCCCACCGGGAAACCGGACCATTTCCCTGTGGGCCGGCCCAAAACTCTTTAACTCTTTAAAAAAAAAGCGGCTGCAGCATTTTGCCCAAATCCAAAATGGCCGTGGGAGGCTGCTGCGCATTCGCGCACAGCACCTATCAGGGTCTTCAAGCAGCACAGCGCCAGACTCCCGGAAAGAAGCAGCAGCAGGTGAGCCGACCCCAAAGCCGCCCCCCCCCCCCCCCCCCCGCGCGCATTACTTATCCACCGCACCCCCACCCCGTGCGCGTGTTACATACCGCCGCTGCCACCGCCCCCCCACGTGCATTATATATGGCCGCAACCCCCCCCCGGGCCGGAATGAAGACCCAAACCGCCCCTGGTTGGTACACACTGGACATTACATGTCGTTTTCCGTAAAATTTGTTTCAAAATTGTCTAGTGTGTGCCCGGCTTAAAAAATAGGCGCAGCAGGGCGCGCTGCAGAGCAGGAATCAGATTTCTTTTTAATACCTAAATGAGATAACAAGGGACATTCAGGGGTCATTGTGTACCGAGGGGCCAAAGCCATTTCCACTTAGCAGAAGCACTTTCGCTGCATCATTACACGCTCATTGATCTCATACATATGTACATCTTTGTATTTGGTATTGTGTATGCTGCATTTTATACATGGTAATGCATTCTGTAGGAGGGTGGTTATTTATCTACGTGTATTAGCCGACTTGTGTTGTTATGGCTTCTTCTTGCATTTATCTCTGGTTAAGGCTTAATACATCTGCCCCAATGTATTTTAGCATAACTAAGTACCGGTCTCCATAATAACTCCCATCCTGCTCATCTGCATGCATCCGCAAGTGCCAGGGGATTCCCGGACAGCGCAGGACCAAGGACACACATGCATTCGTTCTGTGAGTCATCTACCTTTCTATCACTGCGTCCAACATGAGTCCTGACAGCTCTGTATTGTTCTGAGGGGTAATGGGCCAGTGGGCTGACATAATTTAAGTCAGCATGCATTGGATTGACCACTGAAGGTTGACATCTGAAATAGGTTGACATGGTTAAGGTCGAAAGGTCGACACAAGCATTGGGTCAACAGTGAGAAGACTGACATTTTTGACCTGAGTGTCGACATAGTCACCCTCAAAGTGTATCGCGTCCCCTCGCATGGCCCTCTGTGCTCGGCCCACTATTCTATTCTCCCACCCTGCCGTAGTGGTTAGTAGGGTATGTGATGCCGCCTGTCGTTACATGTCGGCTCAAACAAACATGGAAAGTTCATGTTGAATTTTTGACCGTCGACCTTCCCATTGTGGACTTAATGTCATGGGCCTTATATTTATTATATAGAGATCCAGAGGGATTTGATGGAACAATACCGGTATATTGCCGTTCCAGGCGTGTGTATCCTTTATAGCCCTAACATCACTGACTCTTTGGCAGGTGGTGTCACTGCGCGGTTAGTAATTTGGACTGTACTTCTGCCCCGGCTCTGGAGCCACCACTGGTCCAGCGAGCAGGAAATCACCACCCCTTGCGCTGCGAAATCCCGCATTATGAAGGGGTTTGCAGGGCTGCGTGCGGATGTGTACAGGTGCAGGGCCGCGTGCGGATGTGTACAGGTGCAGGGCCGCGTGCGGATGTGTACAGGTGCAGGGCCGCGTGCGGATGTGTACAGGTGCAGGGCCGCGTGCGGATGTGAACAGGTGCAGGGCCGCGTGCGGATGTGTACAGGTGCAGGGCCGCGTGCGGATGTGTACAGGTGCAGGGCCGCGTGCGGATGTGTACAGGTGCAGGGCCGCGTGCGGATGTGTACAGGTGCAGGGCCGCGTGCGGATGTGTACAGGTGCAGGGCCGCGTGCGGATGTGTACAGGTGCAGGGCCGCGTGCGGATGTGAACAGGTGCAGGGCCGCGTGCGGATGTGTACAGGTGCAGGGCCGCGTGCGGATGTGTACAGGTGCAGGGCCGCGTGCGGATGTGTACAGGTGCAGGGCCGCGTGCGGATGTGTACAGGTGCAGGGCCGCGTGCGGATGTGTACAGGTGCAGGGCCGCGTGGGGATGTGTACAGGTGCAGGGCCGCGTGGGGATGTGTACAGGTGCAGGGCCGCGTGGGGATGTGTACAGGTGCAGGGCCGCGTGCGGATGTGTACAGGTGCAGGGCCGCGTGCGGATGTGTACAGGTGCAGGGCCGCGTGCGGATGTGTACAGGTGCAGGGCCGCGTGCGGATGTGTACAGGTGCAGGGCCGCGTGCGGATGTGTACAGGTGCAGGGCCGCGTGCGGATGTGAACAGGTGCAGGGCCGCGTGCGGATGTGTACAGGTGCAGGGCCGCGTGCGGATGTGAACAGGTGCAGGGCCGCGTGCGGATGTGTACAGGTGCAGGGCCGCGTGCGGATGTGTACAGGTGCAGGGCCGCGTGCGGATGTGTACAGGTGCAGGTCCGCGTGCGGATGTGTACAGGTGCAGGTCCGCGTGCGGATGTGTACAGGTGCAGGGCCGCGTGGGGATGTGTACAGGTGCAGGGCCGCGTGCGGATGTGTACAGGTGCAGGGCCACGTGCGGATGTGTACAGGTGCAGGGCCGCGTGCGGATGTGTACAGGTGCAGGGCCGCGTGCGGATGTGTACAGGTGCAGGGCCGCGCGCGGATGTGTACAGGTGCAGGGCCGCGCGCGGATGTGTACAGGTGCAGGGCTGCGTGCGGATGTGTACAGGTGCAGGGCTGCGTGCGGATGTGTACAGGTGCAGGGCCGCGCGCGGATGTGTACAGGTGCAGGGCCGCGCGCGGATGTGTACAGGTACTAGCTATATTCATAACTGTTAATAATAAAGTAATCTCACAATGTCATATTTTCACCCTATATTAAATTTAGCTAATACCTGTATATTACATTCCTATGTTCCATGCGTCACCCGATGCTCCCATGTAATAACGCTTAATAAGATTTTGTCACATTCCCATCATCTCTGTTTAAAATCCAATAATGCAAATGAGCAGGATTACTGGCACTGTATGAATATGCCGCATTAAGTGGGATGTGCAGACGATGACAGCTGATTTATGTGGCGCGTTACTGAATCCGACACACATTTCATTTCCTCTTGCAATAATGATAATAAAGGTAACGTTCATTCCTACGGCATCGTCTGTTCTGTTGCTTTCAGCGGGATGGTGTGTACTGTACGTCTTGCTTGTTTGCTCATTGTCTTCCCCAGCGGCTCTTATGTGATATTATAAGCCGTGGTTCCCTGCGCCACCGCTGCTGCCACGTCAGCCTTCTGCTGATGCTCTCCCCCTCCTGGCACAGGGTTCCCCATTCCAGATGAATGGAGCTTAGCCTGTGGGGCTGCGTAGTACAATCAGTCACAGCAGCCGACAGCTCTGATCATGTTTAATGTAACTGCTGGGAACTGGCGGCATTTCTCGCTCGCTGGGGCTCTTCATGGAGCGTTGATAAATAAATCACTTGTTAGAAACTTGTGAGAGTTGCAGCTGTCGGCTGCTTTCGCTGGGTCCGGGCAGCTCAGAGGACATTGCGGTCTCCGCTGTAAACTCGGCCGCGCACTGCTGCAACAATTCCTTCCCTTGTCCCCGGTGGTAACAACAACCTTCACGTGGATTTAATCAATGACAGTATGGGGAGCACAGGTAGCTGTTAGGAAATGATAAATCCCACTAGGCCGGATGTACTAAGCTTGAAAAGTGATAAAATCGAGAGTGATAAAGTACCAGCCAATCAGCTCCTACAGATGCCCCTTGTGATCTAATCGCCAAACGCTAGTCGCCACCATCCGGTTAAAGAAGGCACGTGTGCACGAGATGCTCCGTCACCTCCTGGGAGCCTGCTTCTCCCCTGCAGCCAGGACAGCTAAGCGTAGCTGTCCCCGGCGCCTCCTCCCCCCCTGCAGCCGGCTGCGTTGCTAGGGGGAGGAAGGGCTTACCTTCCAGGGTCCAGGAGGACCTGTAAGAAGTTAATGCTGGGTACACACCAAAACGATTTTGGCACAATCCCATCAATCTGGATCCAATTCAGACTGATTGGATGCAGATTTGGTCAAAATCGTTTGGTTGGATCTGAATTGGATCCGAATCCGATCCTACCTGCTGCAGGTAGGATCTGTAAAAGATCCATTCATCTGAATACAGAGGGGATCGGATAGTATGCAAATCGCATGTAAATCATATGTAAATCGTATGCAAATCGTATGCAAATCGTACGATCCAATTTGCATACATTTTGCATCCAATTTGCATCCAATCCCAATCGTTTTGGTGTGTACCCAGCATAAGCCCAAGGGAGAGGGGGGGTCGGCGAGGCGGCGGTGGTTGCAGCGGAGGCGGTGAAAAGAAGCCCATAGGCTTCTATAGGGTATCGCCACCCAAAGGTGAAGGGCTGTTTGGGCTCATTACCATATGCGTACACCCCGCGTTTCATGGGTGTTCCCATGAAAACGCTGGGCGTATGTATGTTAATCCGGCCATGATGCACGTGTGGGGGACGGACATCTGACATAGCCGGATGCCAGCTGCCCGCCCATATCCCTGCTTTCACACGGAGAAATGTCCATGTGGTCTGGAACACTCGGGGCTGTCTGACCGCTCGGTCCATCATTCAACGGTCGGTGACCATCGTAGAATGGGGGAGGTTCCCATAGATGGGGGAGGTGTTCACATGAAACATCCACTCGCGGTCCATTCGCTCGGCGTATTACCGCATTCGGAGTGAGTGATCCGTACAGTAGGCAGGGCTAAGAACACGTCCGAAATACGCATCCATCCGATTCAACCAGAATAAGGCCCAATGTGAAGTGGATGCACTAATATGTGCCATAAAATGAACTGGGGGCACTGTAATGTGACACAATATAAAATGGGGACACGGTATGTCATAATGTGTACTGGCAGCCCTACAGTGTGACACAACGTGAACTAAGGCACTAAAATGGTTCAGAAAAGAACACTACTGTGGTGCATAAAATAAATAAATGCTGCGGAAAAGTATCTCTCCAGAGACATCGGGACAGATGCCCCTTCAAAAATGTTGCTATGGTGTCCGCACTTCTGGCTACAACCCTTGCAATTATCAAGGTTTAACCCTAAGCCGGTGGTAGCCTCTCCAATCATCGCCTCTCATTTCAAATATATATTGTTCCAGATTAGCCTAGTAAGAATCTTCTCTTTGCCTATCTAATGCTATAGTTCTGTATTCCTGATGTTCCTCCAAGAGAATATCGATAAATCATCAAGATAAATGGCCGTTACGTTACTGATTTGTCAGAAAATGTCTTTGATGAGAATCTTGATACACAGAACATAAGAGAGATAAAATGTCACGAGTAAGTATTCTTCATGTGTACAGTGTCTCTGGTGGGAAAGGCCTCCTTCCATTCATTCCCCTGTCTGATCCATTATAAATGCGCTCAAATCTATCTTAATGAAGGTTTTAGCTATGCGGATTTGATTGATTAGGTCTATGATAAAGGATATTAGACATGTTTTCTTAAATGTCATTTTATCCAAATGAAAGTAATCATTACTTGTTGGTCTCCATCTTTTTTTTTTTACTTTTGCTGGTCAGGAATCTCATCCTGATCCAGACAAACAGAAACGGATCTTGAAGGTAAGTACAGGACATAGGGTTAGGCAGGGGAGGGTTAAGGGTGGCTGCATGGGGTGGGTAGGGAGAGGTTAGGGGGAGATGCGGGGGGAGGGAGTGGTTAGAGGTTAGCTGTGGGAGGAGGAGGGAGTGGTTAGGCTGCGGGGGGAGGGACATTTAGGGTTAGGCTGCAGAAGAGGATGGTTAGGATTAGTCTGCGGGAGGGGAAGGTTAGAGTTAGAATACTTAACTTCATTGGGATCTTTATTACTTTATTATACAGTTTTATTATTTTATTGTTCATGTATCAAGTTGTCACCATTTATTCAGATTTCGCATTTATCATTTCCATTTGGACAACTGCAAACATTACACTTACCATTGGCGGAATATAGAAATAAATGATGGATCTGGGAGTAGTTGTATCAGTATGGGAAATGTGTCAGTTACATGTATTAATCACACAATCAGTGCACTATTCTCTTATGTCTGTGACAATTAGGTATGAACATAATAACGCAATTCCTCTTTTCCTACCGTTACGCTGCGTCTCTAAGTATAAGTGTTCCGGCTCCTGTCCTATCCTGAGAGGAGGAAATGATCATACATTAGTAAGTGGGTATGCTCAGAGCTAAGCTGAATGAGCCAATGGGTGTAGACCGGGGCTGGATAAACCAGTCCTCGAGATCTACCAATGGTCCACGTTTCACAGATTACCTAGCTGGTGCACAGCTGTAATCATTACTAACTGTCACATTTACCAGACCACCTAGCTGGTGCACAACTTTAGTCATTACTAACTGTCACATTTACCAGACCACCTAGCTGGTGCACAGCTGTAGTCATTACTAACTGTCACATTTCCCAGACCACCTAGCTGGTGCACAGGTGTAGTCACTATTACTAACTGTCACATTTCTCAGACCACCTAGCTGGTGCACAACTGTAGTCATTATTACTAACTGTCACATTTCCCAGATCACCTAGCTGGTGCACAGCTGTAGCCATTACTAACTGTCACATTTCCCAGACCACCTAGCTGGTGCACAGCTGTAGTCATTACTAACTGTCACATTTCCCAGACCACCTAGCTGGTGCACAGGTTTAGTCATTACTAA
Organism: Crinia signifera; assembly: GCF_055691185.1. Lineage (NCBI taxonomy): Eukaryota > Metazoa > Chordata > Amphibia > Anura > Myobatrachidae > Crinia > Crinia signifera. The sequence goes on from NC_139219.1 coordinate 17,763,240, forward strand.
CTGTCACATTTCTCAGACCACCTAGCTGGTGCACAGCTCCAGTCATTACTAACTGTCACGTTTCCCAGACCACCTAGCTGGTGCACAGCTGTAGTCATTACTAACTGTCACATTTCCCAGACCACCTAGCTGGCGCACAGCTGTAGTCATTACTAACTGTCACATTTCCCAGACCACCTAGCTGGTGCACAGCTGTAGTCATTACTAACTGTCACATTTCCCAGACCACCTAGCTGGTGCACAGCTGTAGTCATTATTAACTGTCACAATTTAAGTGCAAAAAATGGTGATTCTGAGTTGCACCCAATGCCGATGTTACCGTAAGTGAGTGCCTTTGCATAAAGCCACAGACAGCATTTGTTATGTGCCCTTCTGCGCCCACGTCTGAATCAGGCCCAATATGTGTTGATTTAGGACTGCGTACATCCCTTGACATTTCCAGCGTCCCCCGCCCAGAGTCCGGTCACCCACTTACTCACCCTTAGATATCAGGTGGGATGAGTTGAGAATCCCTGTATCCTCCTCTTCCTTTCATCCTTGGTTCCGCTGCTGCTGTAGTGGAGCACAACTAGAAATGTTCCAGCAAAAAAGAGCGGCCCCACTGCAATTACTGATCTTTTCTGTCTAAAACATTTCCAGCTGGGATCCATTATGGTCACGGTGATCAATGGACTTGGCTCAAGACCTCCGGTAACGAGATGATCATATTCTTCACGCTGGCATGGTGATCGGGCATCGGCAGATAAAGACCCTCGTCACTATCATGGGCTGTTCCCTGTCCTGCTGCCAATGTCCCCAATACCCATATGTGCCCCTGTTTTCCCTTATTCTGTTACCACTGTGATCAGCGCAGTCCTTCGTGAGTTATCCCTCTGATTATACAATATATGAATACTGCTATTCCAGAAGAGTTCAGGATCTTGTACTCTCCCCATTACAGGGGTAATGGGGAGAGGCTGTGGGTGCCAGGGAAGAGAGTGAGCAGTGACAGAACTACAGGGGAAATGGGGAGAAGCTGTGGGTGCCAGGGAAGAGAGTGAGTAGTGACACAACTACAGGGGTAATGGGAACAGGCTGTGGGGCCAGGGAAGATAGTGAGTAGTGACACAACTACAGGGGAAATGGGGAGAAGCTGTGGGTGCCAGAGAAGAGAGTGAGTAGTGACACAACTACAGGGGTAATGTGAACAGGCTGTGGGTGCCAGGGAAGAGAGTGAGCAGTGACAGAACTACAGGGGAAATGGGGAGAAGCTGTGGGTGTCAGGGAAGAGAGTGAGTAGTGACACAACTACAGGGGTAATAGGAACAGGCTGTGGGTGCCAGGGAAGAGAGTTAGTAGTGACACAACTACAGGGGTAATGGGAACAGGCTGTGGGTGCCAGGGAAGAGAGTGAGCAGTGCTTGGCCAGATGATGAAGGTCTGTGGGGGCCCTGGACAACAAAAGGTGTCTGTGCCCCAACGGAGACAGGTCGGCCCCCTGGATGGGGATCCAGACAGCGGGGTCCATGCAGCGCTGGGGAGGCAGTGGATGGGCAGTGTCAGCGGCGGGGTCCCTGCAGTGGATGGAAACTAGTAGGGCTACTAGTTCCCATCTGCCGCAGGGACCCCGTTGCTGAATTTGCAGGGACTGCAGGGATCCGTTGCAGGGACTTCGATGCCCAGATCCCCGTGCTGGACAAGTACCAGGTGGGGGACCGGTGTGCGACCACCCCTGTCACCCCGTGTATAAATCACCACTGGAGCAGTGACAGAACTACAGGGGTAATGGGGATAGGCAGTGGGTGCCAGGGAAGAGAGTGAGTAGTGAAAGAGCTACAGGGGTAGTGGGGACAGAGCAGGGAGGAATCTCAGTAGATCCCTCTCATGCTCTTGTAAAGGCATTGGGGATCTGTATACCCTCTCAGATAGCATATAGGTACTCAAGTCCCGGAAAAATTATTTTTTCAGAGCTTGATGAATAGTTTATATCTTCTGTCCCCATCAGAGCCGGCCCTTACTAATTTCGTGCCCTAGGCGCCCTCACCCCCATATTTTAAATTGGTACAGTTCATGCTGAAAGGTGTGCAGGACAAAAAAAAGGGTGTGTTCTTGCTGAGGAAAGGGGGGTGGTCACACATTAATTATTATGTCCTAGGCTTGGCATGCCCCTAGACATTTGCCAAGTTTGCCTATGCCTAGGGCCGTCTCTGGTCTCCAAACTACAGTATTGTGGACATGGCTGAAGGAGATTTGATAGTAGGAGATATCAGTGATATTTCCTGCGTTATACTGTTAGTGAATGGCCCTGACAGGTAATCCTACAACAGTACTGTAAGTGAACATGTTAATGTCGAACCTAAGAGTTGAGCACACGGTCCAGGTTTTAAGGATATCCATGCTGAAGCAAAGATGACTTAAATAGTACTACAGCAAGTTTGAATATTCAATCTGTGCACAAACATGAATATCCTTATTACCTGGACTGTTAGGGCTCCCTGCAGATGGAATTTAGGAACCACTGGTCTAGACAGTCATTAATTGTGACAGTCGCATTTTCAATTTATAATGTAATGAACACAAACACCAAAGACAAATACATTTCAAGTGAACACAAACAACCAGAGTTTCCCATTTTAGAATTCAAACAGAAGCTTTTTCCTGCAGCAGAAGAAATGGAAATATCTATTAAGTAATGCAAATAGTCGCTGTGGCTTTTTATACTACAGGCGCTAAACTAACGATGTACGTACTCTCAGCCGGCGGCGTCTACGCGCAATCAACCAATCAGACGCAGCAGTTATGACCACCATCTTTGGGCAGTATTCAATGACACTGATTCGCCGCTTTTCAAGGCGAATGTGTCCTATTTTCGTGCTCCCTGGCAAATTCTTTGACTGGAAGAGTCATTCGCCCTATTCAACACTCAAAATTCACCAACGGCGAACAGTGAATGACGGCCATTAGCCGTCTGTTAGTCTCCGCAATTTGCTGCTGTTTTCCAATGGGTTTTTCACTGTGATTCGCCGTGAGTGTATTCAATGTTAGGATGGCGAATTGCTTTCAGCGTGATTTTCGCTGTGCTTCATCGTGTAGCAATCGCCATATTTTTAAGGTGAACTGGAATGTTATCTTTTACAATATAGGTTTTTTTTTTAATTTGATGTAAAAAAATCAGTAATTTATTTTTGTGAAGGGGCATGAATATATATTTAATTTTTAAATCTTTTTTTTTTTTTACACATAAGCCAGCAGGGGGCCGAGAGTCACTCATTACATATTCATATTTTCACTTCACACTGCTCCCGCTCATTACATATGCATGAGCGGGAGCAGTGCAGCGGTTCCCTACCCGCGTCCCCTGCCATCTCTCCGGGGGGGCAGCTGCTGCTGCCCGTGTCCCTGGGAGCCCTCCTTCCCCCCCACACATTCTAGCACAGGCAAAGAGACTTCCATCTCCCTGCCTGCTGCTGTCCCCTGGCTCCCTGCGGGGTTTGCCGCAGGTAAAATTCGCCGTCAGGGATAGCGAGCCCCTGCAGCGTTGAATCGGGCAACAGGGAGGGCTGTCAGCGAATGTTCCAGCCCTCCGGAACGCGGCGAATGTACAGCGAATCCTGAACAGGATTCGGTGCACATGCCGAAAATCATCATTGAATACTGCCCTTTGAGTGGATTTGAACCCAGTGGAGGTTGCAACAGGCAGTGTCTCAGAAAACAAGGGTTTGTTGGCCCTATTTTTTGCCATCCTTGTACGCTGCTTCATTCCCTTCAGTAGGGTGTATTCTCCGCTCATCCCAAGTAACCTCCTTGTTATTCATAGGACCAATGTCCACGCAGATGATCCTCGGATGCAGCGGCAGATCAGAGAAGCCAGCAGGCGGAGCCTATTTACACAAGACGCTTCCTGCGCATTATCTTACACAGCCGCTGCGGGGCAAAGAGATGGCAGCTGGGTGATTTGCATACATCTCTTAAGCTGGCCATACACTAGAACGACCTGCTTGCGGTTCTTATTGTGTCACGATTTCCCCGGCAACCCGTTGTGCGATCCAGCAGGTGGTGTGGTGGGAGTGGCCAGAAAGCTGCCAGTCAAATGAAGCCGGTCGTACGAGTTGTCAAACGACTGATTGCATGTGCAGAAAACAACTCACCAACTGCACCCAATCACTATATATAACAAATCCCAATATAATAACTTTCTATTTTTCCCATAAACTTTGCTTTTTGAACAAGAAAACTTTAAAAAGGGGTCAGTGCTAGAAACAGACGCAGGTAATGTTTTACTCAGAATTCCTATCTAGAAACCTTTTGCAGAACTGTGATTTGGTTTTTGCAGTGTGAGGTTGCAGCCTGTGACCTTGGCGAGCTGTTAATTTATCAGCGCTATACGGTACGTGCCAGACTCACCGCCTTTGCAGTAACTTTGGGAACTTGTGTCAGCTAGCTGCTAAGTGTCAGGTTCTTACTGCGGACAGTGTCAATTCAATTCATAGAGATTATCCAATAAGGAACCTTCATATACCATAAACCAGCATGGTTCATCCCAGAGGCCAGAATGCTGGTGTTCAATATACTGACGCCGGCATCCCAAATGCGGTCAGAGCACTTGTGCCGGAACCTTGAAAAGAATCAGGATACCGACTCCGGGATACTGACAGCCAGGAATCCCCATCAGTAAGTTAGTGGGGCGGCCTAGCATGCGGCCAGGGAAGGGGGGTTAGGTTTAAGCAATAGTGGGGTGATTTAAGGTTAGGCTGTGGGAGGTTTGGGTTGGGATAGGCTGCAGGAAGGAGGGTTAGGTGTATGTACTTAGAATGTGGGTTGGGTTAGGCTGCGTGGGAGGGGATTAGGGTTAGGCTGCGCAGGAGGGGGTTCGGGTTAGGCTGCGCAGAGGGGGGGTAGGTTTAGGTGGCGGAGTACGGGAGTTAGGGTTTAGGCACTAGCACAGAGGGTTCGGGTCAGGCTGCGGAAAGGGTTAGGGTAACGTGGGTACGAGAAGAGGATAAGCTTACTAACCAAGCCCCTGTCCGTATTCTCATTATCGGGATGCCAGGATCGGCCTTTTGACCACCAGCCCCCTCCCCCCCTTGATATCATGTATCCCTTTGAGCCCTGTAACATACGTACACTTTTATTTAACCTCAGTGATTCTCTTTTAATTGCACCAATAATGTGTTGGTTAAAGTCGCTTTATGTCCCGTAACGCAGCCTAATATGGGATAATTGGTCTTTAAAACCCAGAAACGTACCTGCAGCAATAAATAGGAAAGACGCTGTAATAGGTGCATTATAAAAGCAAAAATCGGAGCCGAAGGAACAAGTTAATAATGATAATCGCTTTCACATTAGATCCTTAAAAAGCACTTACAGTTGCTGTACCCTGCATTCATTTTATAGTCAGCTTATAAACCTGTCACAGCGCAAAATATCACATATTGAATTCCTCTAATGGGTTTCAGTGTATACAAATTTAGCGGAGTATAATGTAACATTTTCTGTCAGTCCAATGCACGATCCTTGTACCGTGATTCAGGAACTTAGCGGGAGGTTCTATTAACGGAATTATTCTCAGGCTCATTTTGCAAAGGGCAGATCTCGTGTCAGATTCCATCCTCCGCAGTGGTGTTAATTCGTACCAGGCACCCGGAGGCGAAATACAAGGTGGTGTCCTAGTTCAGAAGACCCCTTTCTATGGGCCCCTTTGACAGCTGGAGCCCGGTGGCCACTGCCTTCATTGTCTCAAGAGTAACGGCACTGGTGTCTCACTGTATTCAGACGTGTTATTTGTTGTGTTACAGTATTTGTGGTATTTGTTAACGCCCCCATACATCAGGCCGATTTGTCCCATACATTAGGCCGACTTGGCCTAAGGACAAGTTGGGCACACATCCACGGAACTGTGGCAGGTGAAACGTCACTATTACCTGCTGCCGCCACCTTATCCGTCCCTTAATCATTATAACGTTTCCTTTTCGGTACTTGTTTCCTATCTGGGCGCCCAGGTTTTCTACGTACGGCACCGTAATGAAATCGGATCGCATCGCATCGTACACATACACGATATTGAACGATGCGATGCGATGCGATCCGATTCGATTTCCCATAGGAAACAATGTGAAATGGCTCAATTTAGCCAAATTCTCATAGGAACAATAGTAAATGGGCCAAAAACACCCCTGAACATTGAAATGTCCCCCCAAAAGTAGTTTACGCCACCCCGCCATCAACGTGAACCCGAAGCGTGGCGAGCGCAGCGAGCCCGCGAGGGGCGGCGGTACGCGTCCTCCGACCTTTTCATGCCCTACTATCCACGTCGGCGTGGAGTGAGAATAGAATAGTGTGGCGAGCGCAGCGAGCCACCGAGCCCGAAGCGTGGCGAGCGCAGCGAGCCCCGCGAGGGGACGCGGATACCTTCACAGTTATACGCGTCCCCTCGCGGGCGACGCGGACACCTGGGAAGCCCGCGAAGGGACGCGTTTACCTGTGAAGGTATCCGCGTCCCCTCGCGGGGCTCGCTGCGCTCGCCACGCTTCGGGCTCGGTGGCTCGCTGCGCTCGCCACACTATTCTATTCTCACTCCACGCCGACGTGGATAGTAGGGCATGAAAAGGTCGGAGGACGCGTACCGCCGCCCCTCGCGGGCTCGCTGCGCTCGCCACGCTTCGGGTTCACGTTGATGGCGGGGTGGCGTCAACTACTTTTGGGGGGACATTTCAATGTTCAGGGGTGTTTTTGGACCATTTACTATTGTTCCTATGATAATTTGGCTAAATTGAGCCATTTAACATTGTTTCCTATGGGAAATCGAATCGGATCGCATCGCATCGCATCGCATCGTTCAATATCGTGTATGTGTACGATGCGATGCGATCCGATTTCTCTACGGAGAATAGCATGGTGCGCAATTAACTTAGTGGGCGCCCAGATAGGAAACAAGTACCTCCTTTTCTCCCCTGGCGCACGGCTCTCTTCTATGCCGTGTGCTAATGATTACAGTGAGGGGAACCTGGGGCTGTCTGACCTCTCACTTTCTGTTACAGCTGGAATAGAACGTGGAAAGCATAAAATAAATTCCATTAAATTGGAAGTGTAAAGACACTTAAATACACATTGTACATACAAATGTATGCTATACACATATGTATTAACACTGCACACATATACCAAACACACTAATATGCACTTATAGGGATGGCCTATCCGTGGTTAGGAACCAGGGATGGTCATTCCCTATTGCCAATAGTTTACACATGCAATGCAGAAGTACTAAGCCAGGGGTCTTCAACCTTTAAGACAGCGTGGGCCACCTAAAAAAATCCAGTGAAGCCCGAGGGCCACTAAAATCGCCTACGGAATTTCGGACAGCCCCATAGAATCACAGCTCCCCTATAACGTCAGCACCGTCCTTCATAGATAGTTGGCACAGCCGCCCATACTCAGCACATAACCCCCCCCACACACACACACACACACACACACCCTAATAGTTATCAGCAGCCAATTTGGGTTCCAGTGCAAACAGTAAAATATGTGCCCCCTCATATATAATTTGATATTGAATAAATTGCACGCGCCGTAGGCGCGCTCCCAAAAACAGGTGTGACCTAATTATAAGGGGCGTGGTCTAATTATAACGAGTGTGAACTAGCAGGAAAACAATTACCTGACACCTCTTTTGCAACCGGCATGACCAGACATTGGTTACCGCAGGAATGGTCGTTGTCCACACACGCTTAAGTTGACTGAAGGCTGCACAATGACATATAAACATGAAGGCCCACACAGTGAAATAGTATGCCTCACAGATCAAACCCAAACAATGAAAGGCTACTTAAATCAATATACACTGTTACACTGTTTATCCGTAATGCCCACTACACATTGTGCATCACACCATAGTGTCCATTAGACATTATGCCACACACCGTAATACCTGTTGTACATTATGTCATACACCATAATGCCCATTACACATTATGCCGCACCGTGATGCCCATTACACATTAATCCACACAAAATTATGCCCATTGCACATTATGCCCCACACTGATGCCCATTATGCCACAGACCATAATGCCAGCAGTACTTATACATATGATGCCCCAGCAGTGCCCCTCACCTAATGCCCCAGCAGTGCCCCTCACACAATGCCCCAGCAGTGCCCCTCACACACAATGCCCCAGCAGTGCCCCTCACACACAATGCCCCAGCAGTGCCCCTCACACACAATGCCCCAGCAGTGCCCCTCACACACAATGCCCCAGCAGTGCCCCTCACACACAATTCCCCAGCAGTGCCCCTCACACACAATGCCCCAGCAGTGCCCCTCACACAATGCTCCAGCAGTGCCCCTCACACAATGCCCCAGCAGTGCCCCTCACACAATGCTCCAGCAGTGCCCCTCACACAATGCCCCAGCAGTGCCCCTCACACACAATGCCCCAGCAGTGCCCCTCACACACAATGCCCCCAGTAATGCCCCACACACAATGCCCCCAGTAATGCCTGCAGCTTTGCCAGGTCCCCTGCTCCCGCCAGATGTACCTCCTCATCCTGCAGCTTTGACGGGTCACCTGCTTCCACCATCCATGCCTCCTCCTGCAGTTTCGATGGGTCCCCTCCGCCAGCTGTGCCACCTCCTCCTGCAGTTCCAGTGCCGGGTCCCCTGCTCCCGCCAGCTGCGTCTCCTCCTCCCGCAGCTTCGCCGGGTCCCAACTCCCCAGCTCGTGACCAGACGTGCCTCCTCCTCCCTCAGCCGCGCTGGATCCACTCCTCTGCCCTGCCTGCAGCCAATGGAAATTGGGTAGGCGGCACCCAAGGGGACTCCATTACACTGCCTCCCTCGGCAGCATTTTCTTTTACTTAAAAAAAAAAAAAATCCTGTGCATGGCGGGCAGGGGGCCACTGAGATCAGCTCCGCGGGCCACTCGTGGCCCGCGGGCCATGGGTTGAAGACCCCTGTACTAAGCTGTCAGGCAGTAGTAGCCCGGCACCGCCACTAGGAGCGCTGCTTGCATAAGCCTAACATAGAGTTCAGCAACCACGTCTCTCAGTAACTTGTCTATCCACTCTATTGTTATGAGGGGTTGGCCTGTCGTTAGTCTGTCACTCCTCCTCCGCCCCCTCCACCCAATCACTGGCAGTCTGATGCCGTACTGAATTTGTCATTGCAGGATCCGTACTGCACATGCGCAAACATTTATACTACGCGCTGCCACTCCATCCACATGTAAATAAGGGCCTGTCTGCAATATCTCAATAGCAATATGGCGGCTGTGGCTTTCTTTTAATATACTAAAATTAATGTGTTCTGTCAAATTTCACAGATATTTCCATATCCCTGATGCATACTACAGTATGCGCAGAAAGGCATTACAGCATCAGCTCGTGCACTTGTAGGGTTACCATATTTTATTTTACAGATTCACAAGGGGATGTGGCCCAAACAGAAGGATTGCAACCATTTTATTTCTGTTTAATACATTTCATGAATTTTACATGCCGATAGATCCCCCCACATTCCTCTTTATATGCCATCAGTCCCCCATGCCCCTTTATTTGTCATAAGACCCCCCCACATGCCCCTATAAATGCCATCAGACCCCCACATGCCCCTTTAAATGCCATCAGACCCCTCCACATGTCGCTTTACATGCCATCATACCCCCCACATCTTTATATGCCATCAGTCCCCCATGCCCCTTTATTTGTCATAAGACCCCCCCACATGCCCCTATAAATGCCATCAGACCCCCACATGCCCCTTTAAATGCCATCAGACCCCTCCACATGTCGCTTTACATGCCATCATACCCCCCACATCTTTATATGCCATAAGATAACTCCACATGCCCCTTTATGTGTTATAAGACCCCTCCACATGACTTTTTGTATGCCAATGCCCCCTAATTACTCCATTATATAAATCAGAACTACCTTATGATTGCAGAGTGTGATACAAAGAACTTCTGTGTTCGTCTAAAGCAGAGCTGGGCAATAGTGGCCCCCCAGCTGTTGATGAACTACTCATCCCAGGATGCTTTGCAATAGTTTTGCTATGTGGCCATGCTGAAACTGATGCAAGGGATGCTGGTATGTGTAGTTCATCAACATCTGCAGGGCCACTATTGCCCAGCCCTGGTCTAAAGTGATGTACCATTTTGCCTGAATTTTAGACCAGCTTGTGTGTGTTCAGGGGAGCCAACAGCTCTGCCAGGCCATGGTAAAATGAGGGGGTGTGGTCAAAGGGAGGGGGCATGGCCACTCCCCTGTAAACTAAAAAAAAAGAAAAACTTAGCAGGGGCCGTTGGGTGGCATTGCACACCCTCCCTTTTGCTATTTTTTTTATTTAAAAAATGATCTACATTGAATGTTGAACGATGTTAATGTTCTCCTTATCGCCGTTGAATCTGCTACTAGCGCTAGGGCTGTTGAGCCTGACTAGACGTTGTACCTGAAAGGGTTAAGAATGAGTGCTGGGGCAAGAAGGTGTTTCATTCATACCGGCGGATGCTGAGTCCCATTAATACATATTTATCTATGGTTATTATTTATGGATTTACACGAGGATCCCCGTATCACAGCCATAGATTACAGAACCGTATACTGTGTCATTTTGCATAAACAGAAGCCGACTTGGGAGATCTATATACGTATTATCTATCCTGCTACATGTATTAAGCTAAAGTTCTCGGCAGACACAATTTCCCCCTGGTAATCCATACAAAAGGGGTGACAGGAGATAATGATACGCTGGATTTACTGCTCGTCTTCCTGCTGCTTCCTCAGGCTGAGCCCATTCTTACTCCGGGACATTTCCGCATTCTCTGATTTACTACAGCAAAAGTTTTCATAAATAAACCTCAAAGCTGAATTTTTATGTTAAAGCTGAAGTTTTATTAAACTGCAAGTTTCAGAGCCGCTGAGCGCTGGACACAGTCTGATGGAGATGAGCAAAACTTTCTGACCGCTCCGGACTTGGGGCGTAATTCAGACCTGAGTGCAGTACAAATTTGTTCTCAAAGGGGCCTAACCACGGGGCTTTTTCAGACGTGTTCCTACGGGTCCGAATTCTGCCCTGTTTTCGATGGTGGGGGGGTCAGTGCATGCACGAATATATGCATGGGCAAACCCCCTGTGCGAACGCCTTCAGCATAAAAACGCTGGACGTTCCCTGGGAATGCAGGCGCGTCGATGCCTGCGCCAGACCGAAGGCTGCAGAAATGATTCGATGGTCAGTGACCTTCGAATGATTTTTATGATTTCTCTCCTGAGCTGACGCATGCTGGGGGATCTGTTAGCGTACACATCCCGTCACACGCTAGCAAGGGGATTTGGGCAGCGCTTATCTGTTCGCTAGACTGTGAGTATATGCAGCCTAGCGAAAATATGCTGCAGTGCAGGTGGGTCAGATGTAACATGTGCAGAGAGAGTTGGGTTTGGGTGGGGTATATTGTTTCTGTGCAGGGTAAATACTAACTGCATTATTTTTACACTGCAATTTCGATTTCGTTTCAACACACCCCATCCAAATGTAACTCTCTCTGCACATGTTACATCTGCCCCACCTGCAGTGCAGCATGGTTTTACCCACTGCTCTTCCCAGCAGTGATGTCAGTACAGGGAGGAGCAGTGATGTCTGTACAGGGAGGAGCAGTGATGTCAGTATAGGGAGGAGCAGTGATGTCAGTATAGGGAGGAGCAGTGATGTCAGTATAGGGTGGAGCAGGGATGTCAGTATAGGGTGGAGCAGGGATGTCAGTATAGGGAGGAGCAGTGATCTCAGTATAGGGAGGAGCAGTGATCTCAGTATAGGGAGGAGCAGTGATGTCAGTATAGGGAGGAGCAGTGATGTCAGTATAGGGAGGAGCAGTGATGTCAGTATAGGGTGGAGCAGTGATGTCAGTATAGGGAGGAGCAGTGATGTCAGTATAGGGAGGAGCAGTGATGTCAGTATAGGGAGGAGCAGTGATGTCAGTATTGGGAGAAGGAGGGATGTCAGTATAGGGAGGAGCAGTGATGTCAGTATAGGGTGGAGCAGTGATCTCAGTAGAAGGAGGAGCGGTGATGTCAGTATAGGGAGGAGCAGTGATGTCAGTATAGTGAGGAGCAGTGATGTCAGTATACGGAGGAGCAGTGATGTCAGTATACGGAGGAGCAGTGATCTCAGTATAGGGCGGAGCAGGGATGTCAGTATAGGGAGGAGCAGTGATGTCAGTATAGGGAGGAGCAGTGATGTCAGTATAGGGAGGAGCAGTGATGTCAGTATAGGGTGGAGCAGTGATGTCAGTATAGGGAGGAGCAGTGATGTCAGTATAGGGAGGAGCAGTGATGTCAGTATAGGGAGGAGCAGTGATGTCAGTATTGGGAGAAGGAGGGATGTCAGTATAGGGAGGAGCAGTGATGTCAGTATAGGGTGGAGCAGTGATCTCAGTAGAAGGAGGAGCGGTGATGTCAGTATAGGGAGGAGCAGTGATGTCAGTATAGTGAGGAGCAGTGATGTCAGTATACGGAGGAGCAGTGATCTCAGTATAGGGCGGAGCAGGGATGTCAGTATAGGGAGGAGCAGTGATGTCAGTATAGGGAGGAGCAGGGATGCCAGTATAGGGAGGATGCAGGGATGTCAGTATAGGGAGGAGCAGGGATGTCAGTATAGGGAGGAGCAGTGGTGTCCGTATAGGGTGCAGCAGTGATGTCAGTATAGGGTGGAGCAGTGATGTCAGTACAGGGAAGAGCAGTGATGTCAGTATAGGGAGGATCAGTGATGTCAGAATACGGTGGAACAGTGGTGTCCGTATAGGGTGCAGCAGTGGTGTCAGTATAGGGTGGAGCAGTGATGTCAGTATAGGGAGGAGCAGTGATGTCAGTATAGGGAGGAGCAGAGATGTCAGTATAGGGAGGAGCATTGATCTCAGTATAGGGAGGAGCAGTGATCTCAATATAGGGAGGAGCAGTGATGTCAGTATAGGGAGGAGCAGTGATGTCAGTATAGGGTGGAGCAGTGATGTCAGTATAGGGAGGAGCAGTGATTTCAGTATTGGGAGGAGGAGGGATGTCAGTATAGGGAGGAGCAGTGATGTCAGTATAGGGAGGAGCATGGATGTCAGTATAGGGAGGAGCATGGATGTCAGTAAAGGGAGGAGCAGAGATGTCAGTATAGGGAGGAGCAGAGATGTCAGTATAGGGAGGAGCAGAGATGTCAGTATAGGGAGGAGAAGTGATGTCAGTATAGGGTGGAGCGGTGATCTCAGTATAAGGAGGAGTGGTGATGTCAGTATAGGGTGGAGCAGGGATGTCAGTATAGGGAGGAGCAGTGATTTCAGTATAGAGAGGAGCAGTGATGTCAGTATAGGGAGGAGCAGGGATGTCAGTATAGGGTGGAGCAGTGATGTCAGTATAGGGAGGAGCAGTGATGTCAGTATAGGGAGGAGCAGTGATGTCAGTGATGTCATAGATTGTGATAAACCATCATCCAAATTTTCATTCTCATAGAGAACTTCAATCCATTGGCGGTTTCAGCAGTAATATAAGGATTGGCAGAGTACAACTTCCTGAGCATACTCCCAGAATATTACACATTATTACTGATGTATGTATTGCATACCTCCCAACTTTGCAGGCGTAGGAAGAGGGGTGTAGCCTATGGGGTGCATGGCCAGTGCTGTGTGAGCTGCTGGCCATGCTCCCAGCCCCTCTGTCTGCCTGAATAGATGTTATGCACATACGCACAGTGTCTATTCCCTGCTGGCAGGCAGAGGGAACTAACCCCTCCCAGCGGGACAATGCCGGCCGCCCCGCTACCCCCCAAAAATGGGACATTCGCAATTTTCGGAACAGTTTGGAAGCATGTGTGTGATAAATGTGAACAGTAAAGCAGACAGAAGTAAAGGATCACAGGTACTGTACTCACCCCATCCAACGCACAGGTAGAACCGGAAGAGCCTCTGCTCGGAGAACACTGACAGCACCAGCAGCGTGTGCAGGTAGATGCCCTCCACCAGCAGCCAGTAGTAATTCGCTGCCACGCAGTATTGCATCATTACAAAGACCAGCCGGCAGCTTAGCGACTCCTACAAGAGACAAGAACACAAACTCGCAGAGCCTTCCTCTCATGGCCACTGTCCCACATTACAGGAATGGATGGAAACTGACTCACCCCAAAAGATGGGTCGCTTAAAAACACCAAGGTTCAAGAAGTAGGGGGTAAACACAATCAGCATTGGGACCTTGGCGCCTTTAGAGAGAGATAAAGTCAATAATCTCTGCTTACCGAACACTGATGGGTGTGCTTATGCCCAAATACCCATGCACAGACCCCTCACCATCGAAATGGGGCCGAATCCGCCCCGTTCTCCATCAAAGTATCAACCAACCAGCTCCCAACTGTAATTTCTAAATATAGCCTGGCAAGACAGTTAGGTGCACTTTATCTCTCTCCAAAGCTTAGTAAATAGACCCACAAACTCTAAACCTAGTTTATATTCTGTAAGGTACACGTTTCTTATACCCTGTCTGCTCCTACATAACATGTCAGCTCTCCCTGGTTTTCTAGAAGACACATTAGGAAAACATTTCCATTTACACATTTCCTTTGACCTATCAACATATTCGAAAAGAAAAAAAGTTGGTTCTGTGTCCACCGCACCTCACTGAACGGCGATGATACCTGATAGGAGATGAGCCCTTCCCACTGGTTGTCGTATATGGCAATATTATACATCCACTTCAGCACAGAGTCCTTTATGAAGACAGAGATGGCCCTCAGTATGAAGGAGGTGAAGAGGTTCAGGTGGATGTAATTCCGTGTACAATGTAGGTGTCTGAGAAATAAAACCCAAGCAATCGATTAGAATGTGCGGCTGATTTCTTCCATAAACCAAATCGCTTGACATTGCTGGCAGTTTAGAAGGTCTATTTAGACTGCACACTCACACTGGGGTGGGTTATGATTTGGGGGGGGGGGGGGGGTCACATAGTTACAAAATTTTGACAAGTTCAAATGGTCGACTTGACAATAGTTGACGCACATATGGTTGAAACGGTTTCTTAACTTTTTTTCTATTTTTCACCTTTTTTACCATCCATGCAGACTATAATTTGGAGTAGTAACGTGTGCTGCTCGCAGAGGTAGCAGAGTGAGGCACCTTGCCCGCAGCATGATAAGAGAAGAGGTACACTAATCAGGGCCATGGAATTTAATACAGTAAACAGCGCACAAAAAAATGTATCGACCCTGTCTGCGTTGACCATTTTCACGTCCACAATTTCTCTTTGTCGACTTTTCTAGGGAATCCGGAAGAGTGGCTGCCCCTGCAGGAGTATTAGTAGTAGGGTGCCGCCCGGTTGATGGATGTGTCACTGTACAAGCATACCCAGTGCCCATACATTAGCTGCGCAGCCATGGCGCCACTACTGCAGGCGCATCTATACTGCTGGACTCGGTAGAACAAGCAACCTCACTTCCCGACGTGGCAGCAGTAATTATAATTTTTTTTAAATGACATTTTTTTTTTTAGAGGGTGCAGTGGGTTTGCTTTTACCAACCCCCTCCCCCGTTCATTGAACATTGAAGTCATTGCATTGTGGAGAAGAAGCGAGGAAGAAGCTACACGTTAAAAATCCCAATTTGCCAATCCCAGTCATTCAAGTAAGGATTTCCAACATATTGGCTGTCCCCAATCTTCTGCCCCAGGGAGCCAGAATATGGGAATTTCCCCAATACTCACCTGATGTATGGGTCCCTTACAGTGGCGTAAGTTTCTCCCAGTTGGCCAGAGGCAAGCTAAATATGGGTGTCTCCAAATAGTTCAATAATTAAGGTGTCTGTCTCCAGTAAGAACAGTCATGAGTTCTAATACAGGGTGTGACACTTGCAAAAATGATGTTAGGAGGTGGAGTCAGCCACAGTAGTGATATCAACGGCTTTCAATGAACTGATTCAAACTCGCAGGGTAGGAGAGGTGCCCCTTTGGGAGCAGGAGCCCGGCGGCAGATGACTCCATTGTCTCCCAGAGTTCTGCCTCTGGTCCCTTAACTCATTAACAGTATCTTGTTTTTAAGTGACAGTGATGGCTTTACAGTTCCAGGCATCACTATATCACACACATAAATAGCTCTCTAATTCTCAGAGCTGCCACTCGTTGGAAACAGGTGCAGGTCTGGTGCCAACCTGAACGTCCCAGCTATTGTACTGCTCTCTCGTCGGACGGGAAAGGAAATCCCCATTACTGACTTAAGGAAATGCATGCTAATTACCACGCTACGATAGAAAGTGAATAATTATTTCAAGCGCACAATTATGGGAAACTATCAAATAATTACCACACTAATCTTATTTTAAAATAGAACAATGGCCGTAAAGATTAAATTGAAGAGAAAATTCCATTTAATGTGTCACAAAGTCGGGTACTGTATAATTGTACCTACAAACCAGGATTTTATATAAGTGTTAATATCATAAACACTAGTGGTACATATATGAGTGAATCAATTTCACAGATTCTCAAAGTCAGCTGGATTCCAGATTTCACCAAGTCCTGTAATTCATAGATGGGATAACACCCCCTGGGGACTGAGATCTCACTGTGAACGGAACATAAAGAACCCAATTAACACACGGAGACCTCTCATTCCTCATGTACAGTACTGTACTAGGATCAAAGTCTGTGACTACCAGGGGCCTTTTCTAGGATCATCTGCGCCCAATGAGAAGGCTGTTGCACAGCACAAAATAATCTGTTTAAAATAGTTTAAATAAACTTTATTGAGAAGAGGATAAGCTAGAAGGCTGAACAAATATCAAGCAAATACATACTGTAGGTACCCATTTAACAAAGCGACATAACCCTCTTGCACTCACTAAAGGGGTTATGGGCATGATGGACCCCCCTGGGGGATTGTTGTGGTAGGGCCTGTGCTTAGAAGGGTGCAGTATGTAAAAATTCCGACATGTTCAAAATGCCGACATACATTAGTCAAAAAGTCAACTTGGATTTTTTGTGTCTATGTCGACATGGTAAACGTAAAAGTGTACTTGCTTCGCTCTGAACATTTTTATATTCTAACTCTATGGCCTCTTGGATCGTTAAGTAAGAACAAGTTGGCCTCAAAGGAAAAAATCATGAAAAACCCATGTCGTTTTTTTTTACATGTCAGCGTTTCAAATGTCGCGGTACTTGTGAGTTATCCGGGCTGCCGATTTTTTCATCGCGCCCGAAATCGGGGGCATCGCGTCGGTCGTGGCCGTTATAAGGGGCCGCGACGCGATGCCCACGATTTCCCATAGACAGTAATGTTAAAAGACACGATGGACCCGATTTCCGACACGATTTCCCATAGACAGTAATGTTAAAAGACGCGATGGACCCGATTTCCCATAGACAGCAATGTTAAAATAAAATTACAATGTGAAATTGGCCAATATGTTTTTAAAAAAAATGTTTCATGGCCCCCCACCACCGTTAACGCCACCCCGCTATTGACGCCAACCCGAAGCGTGGCGAGCGCAGCGAGCCCGCGAGGGGCGGCGGTACGCGTCCTCCGACCTTTTCATGCCCTACTATCCACTAGGGCGTGGAGTGAGAATAGAATAGTGTGGCGAGCGCAGCGAGCCACCGAGCCCGAAGCGTGGCGAGCGCAGCGAGCCCCGCGAGGGGACGCGGACACCTTCACAGGTATCCGCGTGCCCTTGCGGGCTTCACAGGTGTCCGCGTCCCCTCGCGGGGCTCGCCACGCTTCGGGCTCGGTGGCTTGCTGCGCTCGCCACACTATTCTATTCTCACTCCACGCCCTAGTGGATAGTAGGGCATGAAAAGGTCGGAGGACGCGTACCGCCGCCCCTCGCGGGCTCGCTGCGCTCGCCACGCTTCGGGTTGGCGTCAATAGCGGGGTGGCGTTAACGGTGGTGGGGGGCCATGAAACATTTTTTTTAAAAACATATTGCCCAATTTCACATTGTAATTTTATTTTAACATTGCTGTCTATGGGAAATCGAGTCCATTGCGTCTTTTAACATTACTGTCTATGGGAAATCGGGTCCATCGTGTCTTTTAACATTACTGTCTATGGGAAATCGGGGGCATCGCGTCGCGGCCCCTTATAACGGCCACGACCGACGCGATGCCCCCGATTTGGAGCTAAATCGTGGGCATCGCGTCGGTCGGGTGTCCTTAAGTTAACCAAACTTAAGGACAAAATCGGCAGCCCGGATAACTCACAAGTACCAATGTCGCTTTTTGACCATGTCATCATAATTAATGTCGGCATTTTGACCATGTCATCCTAATTCATGTCGGCATTTTGGCCATTGCAGAAAATCCAACATAGTCCTGTGCATTAGAAGGTAACATATGTATAATGTATAAGTGAAGTTCACAGTCACCACAGGTGGGACACCAGACAGTGTGGCACACCAGGAGTTTTGTCCTGTACCCCTGTGTACCAGTCCAACCCAGCTTTCTTAGTCCTACCCATGCAGAAGGTAGATCTTGAGCATGCAGCTAGGGGGCGCTGTAAGTGTGTGAATACTAGTATGTATGAGTGCCATCAAAGGAAAACAGTGCATAAGCATACAGGAATTCTTCATGCAGATCAGTCATGGAGAACAAATAAATGCTTTCTATCACATCCTTCCTTCACAAAAGTGCAATATTTCTTATTCCCCGTGCAGACTTCCTTTGAGTGATATTAATAGACCTTCTTTCAGTCTATTAGTCAAAATAAAAAGTATAATGTGTGCGGAGGTGACAGACCCGCTATCAAATGCTTAGAAAGTAATGAGATCGCTATTACAGAACCGTCAGTGGAGGGGGAATGGCGGGGAGAACTCCGAGCGCATCAAGATCGGTGACTTTGACATCTGAGCGATATTTAGACTATTCACATAATTATATTCTGAAGGGTGATTTAAGTAAAACCATTATCTCTCGGGAAGAATTAGAAATGATTCACATTCTTTATCCTTAATTCCCTGTTCAAAAAAAAGATACATAAAACTTTATCCCGGCCCCCAGGTATATATATATATATATATATATATATATATATATATATATATAAAAGGATGTAGGGACGGCGGCACTCGCAGAAATAAAAACTCAAGGCAAGCTTGGTTTTAACCAACGTTTCGTGGCTGGTGTCGCCACTTTATCAAGGTGCCAAAGAACAAGTGTACAAATAAAAAAACTTACTTAAATAGCCCTGGACTCGTTCGTGGCGCCCGACGAACGAGTCCAGGGCTATTTAAGTAAGTTTTTTTATTTGTACACTTGTTCTTTGGCACCTTGATAAAGTGGCGACACCAGCCACGAAACGTTGGTTAAAACCAAGCTTGCCTTGAGTTTTTATTTCTGCGAGTGCCGCCGTCCCTACATCCTTATGTTTCCTTGACCCACGGCTGTGAGCTCAAGCTTGGAAGGCACCGCAGCACCTACACCGCGTTCAATTGAGTATCCCCATTGGGACTGTATTGCCCATCAGAGTGCCGCCACAGCTACACTATATATATATATATATATATATATATATCTCCTATATATTTGGCTACATCTGTCACTCAAAGTGGGTGTCTGTGTCTATAACGCTCTGTTCCTGGACTTTCCTCTTAATGTGTGATTGCCTTCATCTGTGCTGAACACCTTTCTGAGAAATTAACCTGTTTAAAACAGGTGATGGCAATCATACATTAAGGGGAAGTCTAGAAACAGAGCATTGTGTCCCTCCTGGAGAGGGTCATGTTGGGAGGTATGTGACAGAGAACCAGCCCAGTGAGCCCACAGACAGTGCCAGACACCCACTGCCTTCCCATGTTGCCCAGCACTGCTACTCCACAGCCACCAGGTGAGCGCCCCCCTCCCGCGATTTGCGGCAAAAATACCCGCTCCCCCGCGACCCCCCCTACCGCGATTCGCAGCAAAAACACCCCCGCGACCCCCCCCCGCGATTCGCTGCAAAAAGAACCCCCCCACGACCCCTCCCGCAATTCGCGGCATAACCACCACCCCGCGACCCCTCCCGCGAATCGCGGCAAACCCTCCCCCGTGACCCCCCCCCCCGATTCGCGGAAAAAACACACCCCCCCGCGACCTCCCTCCCGCGATTCGCGACAAAAAGGACCCCCCCCGCGACCCCCCCTTGCACGATTGGCGGCAGCAGCCCCAGGATTAAATGGCACATGCAAAACACTGACATGGCTATGGTCGACAATGAAAAAGGTTGACATGAGTTTTTGAAGATTTATTTTTAATTTTTTCATATTCATTGTCATGTGTCGACATGGACACCAATGAAGTGGCACACACGGCACCCCCCGTGACCCCCCACCTCCCGCAATTCGCGGCAACCCCCCACCGGAACCCCTGTGAACCCCGCCCTCCCGCGATTCGCGGCACCCACCCCCGCGACCCCCCCTCCCGCAATTCGCGGCACCCCCCCGTGATTCGCGGCAGCTCCAGAATTAAATTGCACATGAAAAACACTGACATGGCTATGGTCGACAGTGAAAAAGGTTGACATGAGTTTTTGAAGTTTATTTGTCATTTTTTTGAATATTTTCATATTCATTCTCATGTGTCGACATGGACACTAATGAAGTGCCACACTTATGTCAACATTTACATGTGTTGACCTTTCTGTGTTGATTTTTTTCTTGTGGCGATTCGCGTCACACCCCCCCACCCCCCCGCAACCCCCACTCCCGCGATTCACGGCACACACACACCCCCCCGTGATTCTCGGCACCCCACCCCGTGACCCCCCCTCCCGTGATTCACGGCACATCCCCCGCGACCCCCCCTACCATGATTCGCCGCAACCCCCACCCCCGTAACCCCCCTCCCGCGATTTTCGGCAACCCACCCCGCGACCCGCCTCCCGCGATTCTCTGCAATCCCTCCCCTCCCGCGATTCGTAGCATCCACCCCCCCACAACCCCCCCCTCCTGCAATTCGCGGCACCCCCCGCGACCCCCCCTCCTGCAATTCGCGGCACCCTCCGCGACCCCCCCTCCCGCGATTCGCGGACACCTAAGTTGCAATACAGGGCATCTTTCATACAATTCTAACCATATTTCTCATATACAAACGTTCACAAATTAAGGGGGCGCAGCCCCTTACGACGGTGTGAAGAGCGCCCGTAGGGCGCGATGAATCACCTAGTATATATATATATAGAAGATTAAAAAAGAGAGGGCACTCACCACTTGTTGAATAAAATGTGAAAAAAGTTTTATTAACGCTCACATGACAGGGCTAACGTTTCGGTCTTATTCAAGACCTTTGTCAAAGCCAAGAGTAATGTAGAGGAGGTCCTTCCACCATGTTCATGGTGGAAGGACCTCCTCTACATTACTCTTGGCTTTGACAAAGGTCTTGAATAAGACCGAAACGTTAGCCCTGTCATGTGAGCGTTAATAAAACTTTTTTCACGTTTTATTCAACAAGTGGTGAGTGCCCTCTCTTTTTTCATCTTCTGTTATTTGGATTGCATATCCTTGGAGTGAGCACCACCCTGGTGACTTATGTTGCTATAGGTGCGGAACTCAAAGAAATTTATATATATATATATATATATATATATATATATATATATATATAAAGAAAAAAGAAAGTTTCAGGGTGCGCTGAGACCTTAAGTTATTAGACAGTAATTTTACAATAAAATCAATTTAATAAACCATTGCTCACAGAGCATAGCAGTATGAAACAAAAAGGTCAGATAAATACAGTTACAATGTATAGAATAATGTTGTATCAATTTTGACAGTAGTCGAAATACGCCCAATAGGCCCAACGCGTTTCGTCGTGAACACGACTTCCTTAGGGGCACAATACAATAGTAGGCAATGGTGGTCACACTGTGAATCACAATATATACAAGTAAATACAAAGTCCATAATTAAATAAAGAATAAAACATTATGGACTTTGTATTTACTTGTATATATTGTGATTCACAGTGTGACCACCGTTGCCTACTATTGTATTGTGCCCCTGAGGAAGTCGTGTTCACGACGAAACGCGTTGGGCCTATTGGGCGTATTTCGACTACTGTCAAAATTGATACAACATCATTCTATACATTGTAACTGTATTTATCTGACCTTTTTGTTTCATACTGCTATGTTCTGTGAGCAATGGTTTATTAAATTGATTTAATTGTAAAATTACTGTCTAATAACTTAAGGTCTCAGCGCACCCTGAAACTTTCTTTTTTCTTCATCTCTATACTGGGTCCCACCTAACAGGGGACCCCTTCAGGGTTGCAGCTTAGCAACTTCATTGAGCGCATTGTGTGGCCCCTTCTTTTTGATATATATATATATATATATATATATATATATATATATATATATATATAAATCATGTTATATGGGATTCCTAATTGGGACTGGGTTGTAGCTTTGCGAATCCTCTACAACCCATGATGGCAGGCTGCAGGGGGCCGCCCAGCTCACCAGGTCCCGCCCACTTATGTGCCCACAAAAGTTTGCTGGTTCATCGTTAAAGTGCGAGTGCTTTGCTACATGGACCAGGGGTGACGACAGGACGGCAGGGCCCATTTAAAATGGAGGGGGCACGGCTATTTGATGGGGGATTTGTTTGGGACGGGATCCTTATTGCACAAACAGTGGGGAGAGATGACAGACTGCAGCTGTCTCAGTTGTGCTGAGCTGGGGAGAAAGGCTGTGCTGCAGTGGCAGCCTGTTATCTTTCTCCCCACTGCCCGGATTCATCCAAATGGGGAGGGGTGAGCGGAATCTGGGCCCCTTCAGCAGACTCGGCCCCAGGTAAAAAGTGCCCCCTCGACAGCAATGACATAGCCCTCCCATCGCATTGTCCACTCCCACTGTTGTAAATTAAACTTTGGTTGGGGTGAGAGATCTCACTGGAAATTGAGTATTGGTTATCAGATATCTGCTCTGATCTCTGAATTAATTAAATATTTGCCACCCCACAGTAATGACGTTACAATCAGGGACTGATTCAGAGATGACGCTATTTGCCTGAGGAAAAAAAAGATGTTTTCTGCCGAGTAAAATGCGTCGGTCCATCTGCAAGACCATTGGCCACCTGTGTAACCATGAGGTCACTCTGATTGGCTCTTGCTGCTCTGTAGGAAAGGACAGGAAGTCTGCATCAGAAGCTGCCCAGCCGCACCCATTCCGTCTACCAGGCTGAAGCTCAGAGGGCACTGCATGCGACGACGCAGGACCCGTTCTGCACATGTGCAGAACAGGTCATGTGCTTGCATAGTCAACCAATCAGGTTTAAGCCCTAGAGATGAGTCCTCATTCAGCTTTGCTGTAGCCACACCAAACAGTCCCACTTGGGCACACCAGGTGGCATGACAATCTTCTAGTGTTGGGCATCTTTTTGCTGAAAATGCCTCTTATGCCGGGGATACATACTGTATGCGACCGACGGGCATTTCATGTTGCAGCCTCGGGCGGAGCCGATATCATACACTGAGATCTCGCTCAGTGTATTGGCCACGAGGTCTGCCCTGTGCCCCGCAGAGGATACATTTGCCAATTTTTTCCCATGTGAAGGAACAGGGGAAACGTCCATTCACTGCTCGATCCAGCCAACTTCCAATTTCCAAACATCGAATTGGACGAACATGCTGGATGATCCGGTATGTCCGACTGTCCGATATTACAAGATCGGTCGCCACTGCACACGCTGAATTATCTGGACGATCTCATACCTCCCAACTGTCCAGTTTATCGCGGGAACGTCCTGGTTTTTTTAGTCGTTCCTGCGTCCCTCCCATGGCTGGCAGTGTCCCGCGGTGAGGGGGGGGCAGTTGGGAGTCCCCCCTGTCGTCCGTGAATAGACGCTGTTTGCATGCGCACAGCGTCTATTCTTGCAGGCAGAGGGGCTGGCCAGCAGTTTACAGAGCTGCTGGACATGGCCCCACAGCGGTGCAAAGTATAGACCACCCCCACTTTTCATCAGGCCACGCCCCCCAAAAAATTCCCTACACGCCCTGTCCCGCTATGCACCCCTGTCCATATTGGTGCTGCTATCGAAATGATAGCAGGCCAAATGTATGAACGGTCAGCATCGCTGACCGTTCTGCCCGCTGCTGCTTTTCGCTTCGCTAGCATCAGGCTGGCGAAGCCCTATCTCAACAGCAGGGACAGCGCTGTCCCTGCTGTTGGCTCTGGGCTGCGCTGGGGATCTCGCATGAGTAGCGAGATCCCGCACATGCCCAGTCCAGCCGGTCGGTGGAGAGGAGACAGCGCATCAGTGTAAACTGATGCGCTATCTCCAGGAGGGGACATCGCCACCTGCTTCCCTTCGTTAATGAGGCGAAGCTGGAAGTATTATAGCGGCGCTCTAAGCACCTCCATAATACATCTGCCCCATTATTTCATATGATACCCTGGCAGTAGCGGATTCAGGGGGGGGGGTCACCCGGGCACATGCCCCTGTCATTTATTTTGTAGCTGAGGACCAGGGCTTTCCAACGAGCCCAGCCCCGTGTCTCTAGCCCCCCGGGAACCGGAGATATCGCCTGGCAAACCTGTAACGTTTTTTCCCCATAGGATAATATGTGACCTGTCAATTCCGACCCCCACCCGGTTCTGACGGCTGCCAGTTCCCGTCCTAGCATCACAGAAGCTTGTGGTTGATATCATTCAATTCCAAATCGCTGGGCCTTCATTTTGATAACAGGCTGGTCCAAATCGGTCAATCGGTTCCAGAGATATTGCGTGTAAAACGATTTTTTTATTTTTTAAATGTAATTTCATGGCTGTTCATGTTCTTTGAGGGCAGATTACTCTGGAACCAAACGTTTCAGTTTCACTGGACCAAAATCATTCAAAGCCCACTCAAAAGTTCTTCAATATGATAATTGTCTCATGTAAATGGGTCAGTTGGTTCCGAAGATATAGCCGATTAAATGAGATAACTGGTTAAAGGGGGGAGGGGTGGTTTTCTCTCCCCCTCACACCAGAAAATGCAGGGACTAGGCTGGTGAAAAAGGGGCTAACCTGGGAATGCATTTTCTGGTGTGAAAGGGGTATTATTTCAAATAGCCGGGACCTGCAGTGCTCTGAATACAGCCAGACTCTGCCACTGTCAGTGGCTATCACTTCTGCCTGGCGGCGGCTGTCCCCCATTTACCACGAGCATGTATTCCCTCGTTGGCAATGAGCATGTAATCCCACATGGCAACGAGAATGGAACCTCTGGCAATGAGCATGGAACCCTTGGCAATGAGCATGTAGAGAAGCAGCACTTATGTAGCATAATTTTTAATAGGCATTATGGTGTTTGGCATAACACATAATGGACATAATGGCATGTAACTTAACGTGTAATGGACATTATGGTGTAAATGTTTAATGCGCGCCTTTGGTGGACAATGTCCCTGTTTATGAAGCGTATTGTGAATTTTGGCTTAATCTGTGTGGCATTATGTGAATTCTGGCTCAATCCATGTGGCATTATGTGAATTCTGGCTCAATCCATGTGGCATTATGTGAATTCTGGCTCAATCCATGTGGCATTATGTGAATTTTGTCTCAATCCGTGTGGCATTATGTAAATTTTGTCTCAATCCGTGTGGCATTATGTGAATTTTTTCCCAATCCGTGTAGCATTATGTAAATTTTGGCTCAATCCGTGTGGCATTATGTGAATTTTGGCTCAATCCGTGTGGCATTATGTGAATTTTGACACAATCCATTTGGCATTATGTGAATTTTGGCTCAATCTGTGTGTGTTATTAGGTAAATTTTGGCTCAATCCATGTGGCATTATGTGAATTTTGGCTCATTCCATTTGGCATCATGTATAAGGGGCAAGTATAATGGGGTCTAGTATTTTGTTGCATAATGTGTAGAAGTTGTATATGGTGTTGACACGCCCCCTGTTGAGTGGCCACACACCCTTTTTTGTCGCCATGGTGGGCCTGCGTACTTTAAATGCCAGGGCCTATTTTTAATTCCATTCCCACCCTCTCCTGCCGCTCTCTTAGCATGTACACTGGCACCACTAACACCGCCCCTCCCCCACCTAAACCCTTTTTTATCATGGTGCCCCCCCTGTCATTTTATCCTGGATCCGCCCCTGTACCCTGGTACCAGAGTACTAGCCCGGTACTAGCTAGCATTGGGCCAGTCCTGTCTAGGTGCCGAGGCCTAACACCCTAAAGAACCACAGTCTTTTATCTTTACTTTACCTTTTATTTTTATAGAGGGTTATTATTTATAACTAACAGCTTTGTCTGTTATTGCTCAGCGGAACTAACATGCACTAAGTGTAATCAGTCTGGTTTTTGCTTCATTGCTCCTCACTTACTGTATACTTAAATATGTCTAAATATACTGCACAGTTTTGTTTTTTTCATGTTAATTGATGGCTACATGGAACTTATATGGATAATTAGCAGTTAGAGATACAATACCTTGCTTCATCAACTAACACACTGACACAATCTCTCCTTTTTCATAGCATGTTATATTTTAGTTTTCATATATGATGTAATGTTGAGGATAACAAATACAGGACCAGATGCACTAAGCTTCAAAAGTGATAAAATGGAGAGTGAAAAACAGCCAGCCAATCAGCTCCTACCTGACATTTTCCAAACCCAGTCTGTGACATGGCAGGTAAGAGCTGATTGGCTGGCTGTTTATCACTCGCTTTTGAAGCTTACTGTAGTGCATCTGGCCCACCGTCTTATAATTTTTTACCTAATGAGATAATGAATAACCCATGGGAGTTACAAGAATGTTGTTTAGTTATATATTATACAAGTTTTTTTTAATGTTTTACATCTTAAACTGATACCTGGGGTGCAATAGCAGATAGAAGCTAATTATACTGCCTTGAAGCACTACAGAGTTGCACTCCGTGGATTTCCACTGCCAGGTACAAGGTAAAACTGGTAAGAGACAGGGCCAAACTGGCACTTTTGGCAAATGTCAGAAGGTCCAATGCCATGAGAGGCCTGGTTGGCAACACAGAGAGTGGGGGTGCTCTGCTCAGCAGCCTGGAATAAAGATGTGGGCAAACCACAGGACCAGGCCCTTGTGACTTGTAGAAAAACCAGAAACAAGAACCAGTAGGCTTCTCCTGTATATCAGTATAAATTTATTACACAATTAACAATCACTAAATAACACACATAGTATAAAATAAAATAAAGGATAAAAGGTATTGGATAAATTGCATGCATGCACTATTCAATTAAAAGAAGGGCATATCAATGCGTTAGCATAAATGTGTAACAAATAGTTACCAAGTCCTGGATTGGACCAAATGGGACAGTAGTAGCAGTCACTCCATGGGGGGTAATCCCAAATACAGTCTGTGTTGGTCGAATATTTTTTGTAATCCTCCCGGCAAGGGTAAATGCTGGAAAAAATGGAGTGGATCCCTCACAGCTGCAGGTGACCATTTGGGGATGGTACCTTGGTCGCTTGGCTGGAGGATTGACACTGTCTCACAAATCTACAGTGTGTAGTGCGGAGTGGGTGGGCACACTTGACCAGTATGCTTTGCCTTGGTGTGCAAGCTACAGCTGCTGCAGCGGCCAGCAAGCCGACTGTAGGCTGAAGTACACAGTCTCCGGCGGGCGCAACTCCGTGTAGACTTGTGCTGCTGTAGGAAGCAGACTGGCTGATCACGGTCCTCCGTGTATCAGCGTCGGCAGGAGGAACACTCTGTGCTGCTTGTGAATGTCCGTGGGTTGGACCAGAGTGTACAAGGGGGATTTTTGCCGGGGGTATATGCTCCCAATCGACCCTTTGTGTCCTCAGTCTGCCGATAGTTAGGGGAAAGCTCCTCTTAAGACCGGTTTCGCCACACACAGGCGGCTTTTTCAATTCAGGTAATTCCTGAATTGAAAAAGCCTCCTGTTTGCGGCGAAACCGGTCTTAAGAGGAGCTTTCCCCTTACTATCGGCAGACTGAGGACACAAAGGTAAAAAAAACCGGCAAAAACCCCCCTTGTACACTCTGGTCCAACCCATTTATGCTAACACATTGATATGCCCTTCTTTTAATTGAATAGTGCATGAATGCAATTTATCCAATACCTTTTATCCTTTATTTAATTTTATTCTATGTGTGTTATTTAGTGATTGTTAATTGTGTAATAAATTTATACTGATATACAGGAGGCGCCGACTGGTTCTTGTTTCTGGTATTTCTTGTATTGAGGGCGGCAACCCTCTCCCAGAAGGCAGCCACCTGTGTATAAGCACAATACACCATCCCTAGCGCTCAAGTTTTGCTCTACCTTGTGACTTGTAGCATGCACCCCCTTCCTCTGTTGCCGCATCCTGCTTCATCCGTGGCCCAGCACCCTTTAGCACCATGACCCTTATTCTGATCGGTGCGGCCGGATCCGATTATGCGGCCAGGACCGTGCGTGCGAAACCCCGCCTTCGATACAGATCGCCAACTCCGTCCGTACGCGGTAAGAAGCTGGCCGAACGGACCGCACGTGTATTTTTCACGGAATACGCCTCCTCCATCTCAGGGAACCTCCCCCATCATTCGATGGTCGCAGACCATCGAATGCAGGACCGAGTGCTCCACCAGCTCCCGCAACCTCAGACCACACGGACATGTTTCCGTGCAAAAGCAGGGATCTGGGCGGGCAGCTGACATCCGGCGATGTCATATGTCCTCCCCCTACACGTGCGTCACGGCCGCATTACCATACGTACGCCCAGCGTATGCATATGGTAATGAGCCCAAATAGCCCTTCACGCCCCTCTCCACCCCCTGTTCGGAGTGTTCACATTTCATGCGGGATTTGGCCGTACGCCCCGCTCGCACATGCGCAGAGACGCCTCTGCACATGCGCAGACACAAAACATCGGCGGCACGAACGCACGCGGATATTACCGCACCGACCAGAATAAGGGCCCATGTCTTCTGCACTTCCTCAAAGCTATGATAATGACTTACAGATGACATTTTGAATAGAATTGCATACAGAAATTAATTAAACGCATTAACAGTTTTTATAGTCGGACCATTATACGTGGCTTCAGTTTGTCATTATACTGCTAAACATTAATATATGCCAATTCATGGAAAGCTAATTACAAGCTCCCTCATGCAATCAGACTATTCCCCAGCCTGCACTGCTTCCAGTGGTGGCCATTTTGTTGTAGATCTGTGTATGCCCAGTAGGGAAGTCTCTGGAAACAGCACAGGTGCCATGTTTCTGGAGACAGAAACACAGACAGTGGTACATTCACACAAAAACCCAACCATCAAACAGTTTTTTCTCCATCTGAGTAAATCTAAGGCTTCAAGTTATCTGCTAAAGAACCAGGCTGGAAGTGGTCATCATCACTGATGTCAGAGACACACCCAGAAATCGCCATGTTTCCGTCTATGGTTAGCATCCGTTCGGGATTACTCAGGACAATCCGGTGATTAAAACTGGACTCCGGTCTCAATTACCGTACTATCTGGCGTAATCCCAGATGGGTGTAGTGACCCTATTTGCGCCCCGTAATGCTGGTCAGCTTCCGGTCAGTTAAATTGCAGCTTCTGTGCGCTTTTCGTGACTTTGGGGGTAGTGTGGCCAATCCCGGGATCGGGATCGGCGGGATCCCGGGATTTGGCCTAAAAAAGTCCGGGATTTCAATCCCGGGATTGTAGAATCCAATCCCGGGATTTCGGGATTAGACTGCGCATGCGCAGTCTAATGCCGGGCAGCGTCTGAGCACTCGCTCAGATGCTGCCCGGCTGTTCCCGTAAGCTGACCCGGCGTGCGGCCTGCGTAGCGTGACAGTAGAGGTCACGCTGCGCAGGCCACACGTCACCAGTGACCGCCCGCCTACCCGCCGGCCTGCCTCCGCCTGCCCGCCTCTTCTCCGCCGCCCGCCTGCACGCCAGCCTGCCTCCGCCCACCTGCCTGCTGTCTTCGATGGAGGTGCACTTGCCGGGAGGCACCGTGCACCTCCAAACCCACTCCCGGCCGCCCGCCCGCTCTCTTATGTAAGTAGATGTGCGGGTCGGCCGGGGTGGGTCCAATGCTAATAATGGGCTTTTTGGTTCGGATGCCAATCCCGGGATCCCGGGAATCCCGGGATTGAGCATTTTTCAATCCCGGATCCTGGGATTGAAAAAATGCCCCGGGATTGGCATCCCTATTTGGGGGTTATTCGAATTCCTTCGGTCCTCCGTGCATTCGCACATGTTTCTGCGCATGTGCAGACGTAGGGTGCGTGCGGTTCACCAGGTGCACACACCCTAGACGGCGTGCGCGCGCGCGGGGGGGGGGGGGTTGGAGAAGGCCGCCAGGCTGCCCCATTACCATATGGGAATGCCCAGCGCTCCATGGTAATTAGGCCGTGACGTGGGTGCGGGGGGCTGTTAGCTGACATCACCGGATGTCATCTGCCTGCCCATATCTGTCCCAGCGTGCATGCATAAGGAAGTGACTTTAAAGTCACATCTATATGCATGTACCTTCCACAACTTTCGATGGTCGGCAACCATCGAAAGATGTGGGCGGTTACCCGCGGCATACGAATGGATGTTTATGCTAAACATCCAATCGCAGCCTGTGCGGGCGAACCTGCGCTACGAAGGGGGGGGGCGGACATTCGGCAGGTGGGGTTTGATGGATTTGCAAGGCTGCAAATCAACCAGAATAATCCCCTTTGTCCCGACAGGGCTGGCCATGCCCACCCCAGTGGTGAAAACAGGGGGCATGGCCTTGCAGGAGTGTCGCAAGCATAGACCATGCCTACTGAGGTCCCATCACCTAATTTTGCGTGCTCGTCTAAGGTGCGCACATTTGACCCGGCTTCTGGCAGTGAATTGTTGGGAGGTATGGTAGTGTAAATGACCAAATATTCTCTGTACAGCGCTGCATTATGTGTGTGTGCTACAGATGCAGCAGGTCCGGCGGATGTGAATACGTAAGCGTCTCACACGTTTGCACATCCATAGCGGAGAATAAAGGGCGTGAGTGTGTCAGATGAGAGCGGCGACATCTGCATATAAATAACATCAAGTAATATAAACAGATTAAATGTATTTATTATGTTAACATTTGTTCACAATAGTGTGGTTGAAACAAGAATAAACATCAATATTTTTGAGATTGTGTCAACTAAATAGTGAGATATCCTATTCTCCCCGTTAAAACTTTGGGAACAAAAAAACAGCCATTGTTCACGATATTTTACAGATGTCTTTTATCCGGCTTTTCTTTTGGATCGCCTGAAAAAAGTTACTGTAAGTTTTTACCTGAAAACGCCCTGGTTCAGTGAAACCTGTGTGTTTCCACCCGCTGCTCTTTGGTGATTTGGTGTCGCCTGCCTGAGACAGACGAAACAAATCCCTGATAAGCCGCGGTTCCTATTAGCTTATCAGGGCATGATCGCACACAATAACATCTTACCCTAAGGGGGATATTCGATATGTGCCAATATTTCCAGACAGGGAAAACATCGGCACTCACCTATTCAATGCTCCTGTTAACGACAGCATAGAAGCACTCTTTTTAAAGTCATATTTGATTTTTTGGAAACGGGAGGGAGAGAAGTGGCGTAACAAAACATTAGCCCGGAAGGGAGGGGAGATGCTGTGTAAATGTGGGCGCCGGGGGTCTGCGGGGCTATCGCTGAACCTCTGCTGCTGCTGCCAGGACCTGCAGATCTACTTGCCTGCAGTCCCGACTCCCGGCGCTTCTCCTTCTGCTGATAATGAAAAATAGCCCTAACAAAATGTCCGCCCCCTTACAGCAGACAGGTTTTGAGGATACTGGAGGAGGCAACCTCCTCTAGCATTCCTAAAAATGGTCTGCTGTTAGGAGCAGCTACACTAGTTAGGAGTGCCTGTTGACACCACTAGGTCGACAGGCAGCAAGGTAGACATGGGTTTAGGTCGACATGGGTCAAGGTCGACATGCGTCCAAGTTGAAATGGGTCTAGGTCGACAGGTCATTAGGTCGACACAAGCATTAGGTTGACATGGGCTAGGTCGACAGTCAAAAAGGTTGACATGGGGTTTTTTACTGTGTTGTGAGCCGACATGTGCCGACAGGCGGTATTCCATGCTCTACCATCCACTAGGGCGTGGCGGGAGAATAAAAATGTGCCCGAAGCATAGTGCACGATGCAGTGCACCTCAAACTGTGTCCATGTCGACTGTGTCGACATTCAGGTAAAAAAAGTCACTGTCGCCCTTGCCCATGTCGACCTAATGCTTGTGTTGACCTAATGTCCTGTCGACCTAGACCCACGTCGACCTTGACACATGTGGACCTTGACCCATGTCTACCTTGCTGCCTGTTGACCTAGTGGTGTCGACCCAATGCTTGTCGACCTAGTTGGGGGAGCGCGACCTGGGCCCTCGAGCAGAACCAGGCCCAGGTAAAAAGTACCCTCCCCTCTTGGCGCCACGGCGCTCAATCACCACTTACAAATATGTCCTGCTTGTTATCCCTGCCATCGGTCTGACAACATAACAGATTCATTTTATTTTTTATCAATATTGTTACATTTTCTTCTGACTTTTAATAGCTTTTGTTTCCTGTATTTTTATATTAAACATAATCTCGTTGCACTGGTTTCCTCCAGCCCCAGGACATACAATGATTGAGTTGGGTTTGGAACTTGCATATCTTGTGTCTCTGCTTCCTGGGTTATCTGTTTATTTTCCATTTAGCACCTTGTATTAAAAAGTCAATGCCTTTCTTATTACAGAATACATAAATACGATGGAACATTGGGGCAGATGTATCAACCAGCGTTAAGTGCAAAAATGCACTTAACGCTGGTTAACTGGGGGGGATTACGATTTTGCTAATGTATCACTAGCGCACCTAACGTGCGCTAGTGACAGACCGCCAAGTTACGCTCGGCGGGGCTGTCCCCTGCAATCCCCCCCCCCCCCAGGGATTAACGGCCGGGGCGATGTATTAACAGCCTTCAAGGCGTTAATTCGCCCCGGCCGCTTCGCCAGCTCAGGGCTAGCGTTGTCCTATCCCCCACTACGGGGACAACGCTAGCCCTGCGTCTGGCTCGGGCTGCGCTGGAGATCTCGCGTTTTTTGCAAGATCTCGCGCATGCCCATTAGAGCCGGACAGGGGGGAGAAGCGCACTGAGCATGCGCGGGGCGCCGGGGGAGACGAAAAGGAGAGCCGTTAACACTGGGCATAACGGCTCTCCTTATCGGCTTGGGGGATGTTAATACATCTCCCCATAACGAGTGCCCGCTTCTCCTCGTTATGCAGGAGAAGCGGGACCCGTTATTTCACAAACGTTAAAAGGTTAATGATACATCTGCCTCAATGTATTTCTCTAAAACGTTCTAAACTTTCATCTGTAATTCCCCTGGATATTTTGTGCTGATTTATTAGTCACAGACTTTTAATTTGTTTGCGTGACAAGGAGCAATGATGGCGAATGTTCTGTACGTATGTTTTTGCTTTGTAAGGTTTTCACCTGTGTATCACTTTTTAGGGGTGATTCAGGTAGGTTTACAAAGCACATTTGGTTTGCTAATGGACAAAAACATGCTGCACTGCAGGTGGGGCTGATGTAACATGTGCAGAGAGAGTTAGATGTGGGTGGGGTTTGTACTTCAAACTGATATCTATATTGCAGTGTAAAAATAAAGCAGCCAGTATTTACCCTGCACAGAAACAAACAGAACTCTACACAGTAACGTAACAGTGAGTATTAGTAACGGAGTATTAGGGATATCAGATTATGGGCGGGATGTTGTAACATCCGCAGCCCATTATCGCGCCCCTTCGCCGGCCACCGCATTTTTAATAACGGCATATGCTGTAACATATGCGGTTATTAACGCAAGGGACAGCTCTTGCGATAAGAGCTGTCCCTTGCGATGCGGTGCTGGCACTGGACTTCCGGGTCTGTGACCCAGGAGTCCATCTGCGCATGCGCAGAGTGACGGCGCAGGCCACAGGGCATGCTGGGAGGGATCCGTGACGGATCCCTCAAACAGCGCTGCGGTAAGAAGCCCATAGGCGTCTGCAGGGAATCGCCAGCTTTTGCTGGCGGTTCCCTCCGCAACGCTGCCACTGCAGAGGGGGTTACAGCATACAGAAATGCGGTAAAAACCCAGATAACCTGCATAATTACATTCATGTTTCCTGACATGTCTGGGGGCAGCTGAATAAGGACGTACAATGTGTTCCAGCACATGATTCATCTAAAGCAATATAATAAATGTGATGCATAAGAGAGAATCAGGAGCGGGGTCTTACTAATACTTAGTTGCCAGCAATATTGGAATAAGACGTTTCTCAATGATCCCCGGATGATTCCACCCTGAAATCACAGAGATGACAATTCCATTGTATTACACACATTACAGTGCGCACACCTCACACACAGGGAATTACATGATTGAATCATCACTGTAGAGGAAGATGGATATTTTCCACATGTAAATGGTAATTTCACAGATCTACCTCCTACGCTTATTATTATGGCGACCCCCGCTCCCGTCCTCTCTCCCCGAACTCCCGCACAGATTACTCACAGATTCAGTGTGCGTGTTATGTAGGATCACATACATGACATAAATCACTGGCCATTGCCACATGTTACTAAAAGAAAAATGTTGGTTTAAAACAGGGGTGGGGAACCTCAGGCCCAGGGGCCGTATGTGGCCCCCGTAGCCGGTCTGAGTGGCCCTCCCACCGCCTGGCGGCTTTGCCCAGAGTAAAGTACAGGGGAATTCTCGCAAGAGGTCGGTAGTTCTCACGAGATTCCTCTTAATTAACAGCAGCCGGAGCCTGTCTGTCCTATTCAGCGGCAGCCGCCGGAGCGTGGGACGTCTGCAGCAGGACAATTTGTAAGAGAAATTTTTACATATAGCCCCCGAAGGATTTTTTACCTTGGCACAAAAAAGGTTCCCCACCCCTGGTTTAAAAAGACATAAGAGGACCCTCCGGCACACACAGAACCCTGTGCATTGTGTAAGGTTATTGAATGTTTTCATTATTGTTAGATGGGTAACAGCCCCATGCCAGGGATACTGAGCACTGTGCCATGGGGCATCGCTGTGGGTTGAGGAGACTGCTGGGGTGCAGAAAGCTATAGAAATTTTTGGGCCCCATAGCAACATTTTGACCCTATGCCTCTTGAGAGACAACCCTATAATAGCACCCTAGCTTATATATTGAACTATCACAGTTTCCTAGTTTATGTTATGCCCCATTGTAGCACTGCCAGTACACATAATGCCACATTGTAGCACTGCCAGTACACATTATGCCTCATTGTAGCACTGCCAGTACACATTATGCCACATTGTAGCACTGCCAGTACACATTATGCCTCATTGTAGCACTGCCAGTACACATTATGCCACATTGTAGCACTGCCAGTACACATTATGCCTCATTGTAGCACTGCCAGTACACATTATGCCACATTGTAGCACTGCCAGTACACATTATGCCTCATTGTAGCACTGCCAGTACACATTATGTAACATTGTAGCACTGCCAGTACACATTATGCCACATTGTAGCACTGCCAGTACACATTATGCCACAGAGTATGACCAATTCACATTATGATGTAGTGTCCCCAGTTCATATTATGCCACATTAGGATGCTCCTGCTCATATTGTGCCACATTAAAGTGCCCTCCAGTTCAAATTATGCCACATTTATGTCCCAGTTCATGTTATAATACATTATAGTGCCTCCATTTCATATTATGCCACATTAGAGTGCTCCTGCTCATATTGTGCCACATTAGAGTGCCCTCCGGTTCAAATGATGCCACATTTGTGTCCCAGTTCATGTTATACCCCATTATAGTGCCTCCATTTCATATTATACTGCATTATAGTGCCCATTTTCATACTGGACCATATTAGAGTGCCCTCCAGTTCAAATTATGCCACATTCTAGTGCCCCAGTTCATACTATACCACACTATAGTGCCCCCCTTTCATATTGTGCAACATAAGAGTTCCCCCTTTCCATACTGTGTCATATTGGAGCACCTTCCAGTTCAAATTGTGTTACGTTAGAGTGCCCCCAGTTCATATTATACCCCACTATAGTGCCTCTGTTTCATATTGGGCCACATTAGAGTGCCCCAGTTCTTATTATGTAACATTACAGTGCCCGGTACTTATGTATTATCTGGGCTCCCATGTTAAATGCACCCCATTTTTTCATACCCCTACTATCCAACTACGTATGGAGTTGATTTTATATAGTGTGGCGAGCGCAGCGAGCCACCGTGCCCGAAGCGTGGCGAGCGCAGCGAGCCCCGCGAGGGAATGCGGTCTCATAAGAAAAACGGGAGCCCAGATATTACATAAGTACCCATTACAGTGCCCCCTTACCATTGTAATATCCACTACACACTCCTCGCACTGAAAATGCCCTTAACATAAGAATGTGGCAGCCAGTACAGTGAGACCGGGGGGGGGGGGCATGGATGGGGCGGGATGGGGGTGGACGGTCGGTGGATCACGCAGAGTGGGTCAGGGTCAGCACGATCGCGTCCTCCTGGCCACGCCCCCCCCTGTGCAATGGCAGTATTTCGGGCATTACGCAGCTGGGGGCAGGGCTGCAAAGACGCAACCTACCCCTGTCGAGGGGGGGGAGCTGGAGACTGGCCGCATTCCGGGAGGGACCCTGTTTTCCCGGGACCCTGATATATATGTTTAGTACCATACAGCTGGTGAGTAGTGTTTACATGTTTTATATGTGTTAAGCGAAGCAGTTAATAAGGCAATATATAATATCACATTCCTTAGAAGAGGAAAGCACGGAACCAGCATGGATTACCTGAATATCACCAGGATGACTGTGGCTATGACAAGTGCTGAGAAGGACAGGGAGTATCCGATGGTGTAAATGATAGACAGGGAGGATAACTGCTGCTCCGGCTGCACCTGGAGAGAGAACAGACAGACACAGAGCTGAACCTCACCATGTACCAACTGTCATGCTGCAGATACATCTCCATCACACAACCGGTATTACTGGAATCACCAGGGCCGCTATGTAGCAGGTTACTGATAGCCTATGGGGTGGTGTCCAGCTTGCAGAGCCCAGGAGAACATTTTTAGCGGACGCTAGTGTGCTTGGCGGCAGTGTCAGCGGAGGCGGCAGCAGTGGAGGCCTCTCCCCAGGGTCCCGTCCAGCAAGCCAGGCCCCTTAGTGGGCTTCTGTGATTACAGTTCCCTGGTGGGCTCTTCATGCCCCCGGCCGACACTGCATGGACTTGTACCTTAGTGTTAAGGATCCACCTGATGATGAGGTCACCTGGACGTGGTTGGGGGTCCCATACATTTATGGGCAAAGAGTAAGCTAAGCCCCTCATTTATGCTGAGATACTATTCATACTTACGTACCCTCCCAGAATGGCCGGGAGGATCCCTAAAATAGCCCCCTCCCTCCCGGCCCCCTAAAAAAGGGTGGTCAAGCCTCCCGCATTTAGTGGGTCCCCCGCATCAGCCCCGGCACCCCCTCCCTCTGCTAGTCAAATACTAGCATTTGCAGATCTTTGGGGAGGGGGCGGGGCTACATTTACTGACATTGCATCATTTAGTGCCACCCCTCCCCCGAAGAGCCGCAAATCACAACTTTTACAGGAATTACAGCAAGCCCCCCTAGAAAAGCTGCACATCCCAGCATGCCTTGCCACAGTCTTAGCATCCCCAATTAGTAAAACCGTGGCAGTGCATTCTGGGACTTGTAGTTCACAACAGCTGTAGACACAGGTTGGTCAAGCCTGGCCTAGGATGTGCACCTGCAATATTTAGATCTTTTTATCTGTGTGGAACTGCAATTCTCAGCACGGTGGCGCCTCACATATTTGGAATTAGGGCAGGCAATCTGACTGATCCATTGGAATTGTAATCACCCTTCAAATATTTAAATAAGTTAAAAAACATTTTAATTATATTTTCAAAAAAAACTTTTTTTCTTAATTCTATTTTATTCAAATCAGCACTTGGGCAAAGTGTTCTAAACACAGTTATAAATCCATTTCCATCTAAACTATGTTATATAGACAGCTGTGAGGAGACATTGTCAGCGTAAAGCGGTCCCTGTGCTGCACTCTGCAGGTAATCGCATATAAATCCAACGCGGTCTGCTCCAGCTGCGCGGCAGACAGGATACTGATGTCCCATGCACAGGTGACAGCCCCGGGGAGCACTATTTACCATACAAGCCGTGAATTGCTGCAGAGGGGCCTGGGATGGAGTTGTCAGCAGGTAATGAGAGGTACCAGGAAAATGATATGTGATGAGGAGGATTCAGGTTACTGCTCAGTTAATGGATCTGATAAATGTGTCTGATATTCTACATGATGCTAAGCCGTCCCCCATGGCCAGTTCTTCATGCTGCTCGGAGATGGGACAAGTGATCGGACAAGCCGAGCATTAGGGATGACATTGTAGAAGTAGAGGAATAGGACAGCGGCCCAGAAGGATATGGAGTGAGGCTGAGACTTTCTGGTATGCAAAGACTCACAATGACTGACACACACAGACTCACAATGATTGACACACAGACTCACAATGATTGACACACAGTCTCACAATGACTGACACACAGACTCACAATGACTGACACACAGACTCACAATGACTGACACACAGACTCACAATGTTTGACACACACAGACTCACAATGACATTGACTGACATAGATTTATGTTATAGATTCACAATGACAGTGACTGACACACACACACACACAGAGATTTGCTTTATACACAGACTCACAATGACAGTGACTGACACAGATTTACATTATAGAGAGACTCACAATGACAGTGACTGACACACAAATTTGCGTTATACACAGACTCACAATGACAGGTGCTGACACACAGAGTTGCATTATACAGAGACTCACAATGACAGTGACTGACACACAGATTTGCATTATACACAGACTCACAATGACAGTGACTGACACACAGATTTACATTATACAGAGACTCACAATGACAGAGTCTAGTTGACTCGGACGGATGCGTATTTTCGGACAGGAACCGAGTGTTCTTAGCCCCGCCTTCCGTACGGATCGCTCACACCGTCCGAATGCGGTAAGACGCAGAGCGAACGGACCGTGAGTGGATGTTATATGTGAACACCTCCTCCATCTGTGGGAACCTCCCCCATCCTCCGATGGTCGCCGACCATCAAATTATGGACCGAGCGGTCAGGCAGCCCCGAGTGCTGTAGAACACTCTGACATTTTTCCGTATGAAAGCAGGGATATGGGCGGGCAGCTGACATCCGGCTATGTCAGATGTCCGCCCCCCCACACGTGCGTCACGGCCGGATTACCCATGAAACGGGCCCACACAGCCCGTCACGTCCCTCTCTACCTGTGTTCGCACGTGCGCGGCGTTTGCACATGCGCAGAAACGCCTCTGCACATGCGCAAACACAATACATCGGCCGTCCGAACGAACACGCAGCCGTCCGACTCAATCAGAATAAGGGCCACAGAGTTGCATTATACACAGACTGACAGTGACTGACACACAGAAATACACTGACGGAGGAGTTCCACAACGCTATTTTTAGTACATAAGATACAGGGAAGCACTGACGGAGGAGTTTAGTACAGTACATAAGATACAGGGAAGCACTGACGGAGGAGTTTAGTACATAAGATACAGGAAAGCACTGACGGAGGAGTTTAGTACATAAGATACAGGGAAGCACTGACGGAGGAGTTTAGTACATAAGATACAGGGAAGCACTGACGGAGGAGTTTAGTACATAAGATACAGGGAAGCACTGACGGAGGAGTTTAGTACATAAGATACAGGGAAGCACTGACGGAGGAGTTTAGTACATACAGTAAGATACAGGGAAGCACTGACGGAGGAGTTTAGTACAGTACATAAGATACAGGGAAGCACTGACGGAGGAGTTTAGTACATAAGATACAGGGAAGCACTGAAGGAGGAGTTTAGTACATAAGATACAGGGAAGCACTGACGGAGGAGTTTAGTACATAAGATACAGGGAAGCACTGACGGAGGAGTTTAGTACATAAGATACAGGAAAGCACTGACGGAGGAGTTTAGTACATAAGATACAGGGAAGCCCTGACGGAGGAGTTTAGTACATAAGATACAGGGAAGCCCTGACGGAGGAGTTTAGTACATAAGATACAGGGAAGCACTGACGGAGGAGTTTAGTACATAAGATACAGGGAAGCACTGACGGAGGAGTTTAGTACATAAGATACAGGGAAGCACTGACGGAGGAGTTTAGTACATAAAATACAGGGAAGCCCTGACGGAGGAGTTTAGTACATAAGATACAGGGAAGCACTGACGGAGGAGTTTAGTACATAAGATACAGGGAAGCATAGGCGTGCACACGGGGGGTGCCGGGGGTGCACAGGCACCTCCTAATGACCAGAAGTGGCCAGCCGCCATAGATGGGTCAAGAGGGGTAAAGTCCTGCGCTAGACGCCGGGGCACTTGTCCACCAGTGGCAGCTGTTAGAGCCATCAAAGCCGCCCGCGCTGCAAAGCCGTGGTGGACTGTGACAGCTGACTTCCATGTGCGAAGTTTCAGCCTGCGCCGGGAGCTGTTAGACAGGAGCGCGCATGCTGCCATGAATGAGACGGGAGTCACGGGACCCAGCCGCGGATGCAAGAATGGTACTTTACCTTCTCTGTCCACCACCCTGCCTATCTACTGCCTCCCGCACGCCTGCTACCTGCCGCCCACCACATCTTCCGGTTGCTGTCTGCCCAGGGTTAGGTAAGGGGCAGATTATATATATATATATATATATATCTTATATATTTGGCTACATCTGTCACTCAAAGTGTGTCTGGAGCTGTAACGCTGGGTTGTGGACTTCCATCTTAATTTATGATTGTCATCACCTGTTTTAAACAGGGTAATTGATTAGAAAGGTGTTTAAGCACAGGTGATGGTAATCCATAAATTAAGAAGAAAGTCCAGAAACAGAGCAATGTGTCCCTCCTGGAGAGGGTCATGTTGGGAGGTATGCACCTCCCTCCCTCCCTCCCTCCTTTCCCCCCCCATTCACGGCATCCCCACGATTAAATGGCACATGCAAAACACTGACATGGCTATGGTCGACAATGAAAAAGGTTGACAAGATTCATTTTTCTTTTTTTGAATGTTTTCATATTCATTCTCATGTGTCGACATGGACACCGATGAAGTGCCACACTTATGTCAATATTTACATGTGTTGAACTTTCTGTGTTGATTTTTTCTTGTGGCGATTCGCGGCACCCCCCGCGACCCCCCTCCCGCGATTTGCAGCACACCCCCCGCAATTCGCGGCACCCCCGTGACTACCGCGATTCGCGGCCCCACCCCGTGACACACCCCCCTCCTGCGATTCGCGGCACCCCGCGACCCCCTCCCACGATTCGCGACAACCCCCCGGGCCCCCTCTCCCGCGGTTCACGGTGCCCCCCACGACCCACCCTACCGCGATTCCCCACCCCTGACCCCCCCCTCCTGTCATTGCGGCAACCCCCCACCCCCGCGACCCACCCTCCCGCGATTCACTGCAACCCCCCGCGCCCCCCCCTCCCACAATTCGCGGCACCCACCCCCCCCTCCCGAAATTCACTGCATCCACCCACGACCCCTCCTCCCGTTTCGCGGACACCCCTCACCTCCTCCCTCCACCCCCCCACCCCCGCGCGCGATTCACGGCAACCCCAGGATTAAATGGCACATGCAAAACACTGGCACGGCTATGGTCGACAATGAAAAAGGTTGACAGGAGTTTTTGAAGATTTCTTTTTCTTTTTTTGAATGTTTTCATATTCATTCTCATGTGTCGACATGGACACCGATGAAGTGCCACACTTATGTCAGTCAACATTTACATGTGTTGAACTTTCTGTGTTGATTTTTTCTTGTAGCAATTTTTTTCCAGTGACAACTATGAACTATGTGCACGTCAACCTACACATCATCAACCAATTCTTTGTATAATATATAACACCTGTTCTGTTTTACTGTAGGTGTTTTAAGTCAGACCTTTTACTGCTACTATTACTGTTTATGTAAATGCATTCTGAATGACAGCAACATCCTACCATCCTTCTACAAGAATATATAACCAACTAGGTGATTCATCGCGCCCCGTGCCCCCCCCCCAATTCACGGACCCCCCGTGCACCCCCCTCCCGCGATTTGCAACCCCCCCCTCGCGCAATTCA
This sequence comes from Crinia signifera, assembly GCF_055691185.1. Taxonomy (NCBI): domain Eukaryota; kingdom Metazoa; phylum Chordata; class Amphibia; order Anura; family Myobatrachidae; genus Crinia; species Crinia signifera. Next base: position 17,805,401 of record NC_139219.1, read on the forward strand.
CGCCCCTCCCACGCTTTGCGGACCCCCGCCCTCTCCCGCGATTCGCCGACACCTGCGCCCCCCCTCCCATGATTCACGGCACCCCCGCGCCCCTCCCGCAATTCACGGCACCCCTAAGCCCCTCTTTAGTCCCCCGTATACTCACACACCCCTATCACTACCCAGCTTCCTGCTCTCCTGAACCGTAACTTCCACCACTGGGGAGTTTGCTGACTCTGTTTTGCCCACATGCCCCTATCATGCCTCATAGCCCAGCCTCCTGCTCTCATGCACCTGAACTCCCACCCAGTAGGAGGAGACACTGACTAAGGGCCACCATCCTGTACTCCTGTACTGCCACGCTGGACCCTCACTCACTGGCAGAAGCTGCACAGTATCTCCCACCCTCCTCTTTAGTCCCCCTTATGCCCACACACCCCGATCACTACCCAGCCTCCTGTTTTCCTGTGTCGTGACCTCCGCCAGTGGGGAGCCGCTGACTCAGAAACACCCTACTATACTATTGCACACACACACCTAAACAAAATGCACACACAGCCCCCCCCCCACACCCACAAATGTCACTGTACCATCCACACTATCAATGTACATGTTACTCTGTAACCGCTTTTTAATTAAACAAAACAATACACACCCCCTTCCACATCATATGCTCTCTATTTAACACATTTCACCTATAACTCAAGTTGCAATACAGGCCATCTTTCATACAATTCTAACCATCTTTCTCATATGAAAATGTTCCCAAATTAAGGGGGCGCAGCCCCTTACGACGGTGTGAAGAGCGCCCGTAGGGCGCGATGAATCACCTAGTATATATATATATATATAGAGTACACTGTCCATGTAAACCATAGACGCCAGTCACTGCTTGAGTTTCAATGTTATATTTTACTTCATGTAACTGATAAATTTGCAATCATCCTTCACCAGTGGTGGCTAATAGTCGAAAAAATAATGAGTGAAAAAGGTGCCTCTTTACTTACACGCCACCCAGCCACCCATCCCGACAGAAGGAATCAGGGGACTCCGACCCGGCACAGCCGCAGGAACATCATATCGGGTCCACTATAACCTATGGACTTTTTCACTCATTTTTTCAACTATTAGCCACTGGTGAAGGATGATTGCAAATTTATCGGTTACATGAAGTAAAATATAACATTGAAACTCAAGCAGTGACTGGCGTCTATGGTTTACATGGACAGTGTACTCTATCTTTATTGAGCCAGAGCACGCTACCTACAATTGGAAACGCTGAGTGCCGGATGTTGGACAATATATATATATATATATATATATATATATATATAATGTAAGTACCATACAGGGGGGACAGGGGTACAGAGAACAGAGAAATGAAAAGGGGACAGGGAGACAGAAAGGAGGAGGGACAGGGGGATGGAGAGGTGCATGGGGGGCAGAGGGATGGAGAGGAGCACAGAGGATGAAGAGGTACATGGGGGACATATAGATGCAAGGAGGATGGAGAGAGCTACTGGGGGACATAGGGACGGAGAGGTGTAGGGTGACAGAGAGGTGCAGGGAGGATCGGGGTCAGAGAGGTACAGGTAGCGGTGAGGTTCATGGGGGATGGAGAGGTACATAGAAGGGGGAAGTGAAAGATGTAAGGGTCACAGGGGAACGGAGAGGTGGATATAAGTTGAGAGTGAGAGGTGACATGATGGAGAAGTACAGGGGAACAGGGAGATGCAGGGTTACAGGGAGATAGAGAGGTGCAAGGAAGGACAGAGAGGTGACAGGAGGACAGAGAGATGCAGGGAAGGAGGAAGTGAGAGGTCACGGGACGGAGATATGCAGGGAAGGATGAAGTGAGAGGTGCATGGGTGACAGGGGGATGTAGAGGTGCAGGGAAGGAGGGACTGAGGTGCATATATATATATATATATATATATATATATATATATATATATATGTGTGTGTGTGTGTGTATAATACAGCCTTAATCCTGCTCGCACATGCACAGAAGCTACTGAAGGACGGTTGGGCTGCACCTGGCACCATTTAAATTTACAAGGTTGTCTGACATCTGGCTGGTGCCTATCCATGTGCAGCCAGTCCCAGTGTGCACAGTCTGTTGCCTTAGTATGTCAATAGCAAGTGCAGTGCTACTGTGCTCCAGCGTTGTTTGTGCTGACCCAGAGTCCACCTGAGCTCTCCAAGCATGTAATCACCCATGGCATGAAGGCCCTAGTCTCGAGCATGAAAGCCGTGGAATCAAGCATGAAACCCCTAGCAATTAACATGTAGGTAAACTACACTTATGAAGCATCATATGTAATAGCCATTACGGTGTGTGGTTGAATATGTAATGGGCATTTCGACGTGTGGCATAATGTGTAATGGGCATCACATGTGTCAAATAATGTGTAATGGGCATCAGTTTTTTGCATAATGTGTACTGGGCATCATGGTGTGTGGCATAATGTGTAATGAGCATCATGGTGTGAGGTGTAATGGGCATCATGGTGTGAGGTATAATGGGTATGATGGTCTGAGGCGTAAAGTGTAATGGGCATCATGGTGTGAGGAGCAACGTATAATTGGCATCATGGTGTAATGGGCATTACGGTGTGTGGCGTAATGGCATAATGGGTATTACGGTGTGTGGCATACTATGTAATGGGTCTGTTACGTGTAATAGGCATTAAGTTGTACAAATTGGCACTGTCCCCATTTTACAAAATGGTCTCAATTCCTGACATAATGTTTAATGGACATTATGGTTTGTAGCATTATGTGGGATGGGCGTTACTGTGTGTGGCATTATGTGTGATGGGCATTATGGTGTGTGGCAGTATATGTAATGGGTAATACAGTGTCAATTTTTGCCTTTGCCTTCGACACACACACACTGTCCCTATTTGTAGTATGTGTGGGGGGAATGATTCATTCTAAAGTGCATATACATAAATAAGTCACCTTTTACTTCTTTTGCATTTATACCTAGTAGGCGGTGATGGACCCTCCCCTTCAATGGTGCACCCCCTAAGAAAATGGGCTGTGCACGCCTATGCAGGGAAGCACTGACGGAGGAGTTTAGTACATAAGATACAGGGAAGCACTGACTGAGGAGTTTAGTACATAAGATACAGGGAAGCACTGACGGAGGAGTTTAGTACATAAAATACAGGGAAGCCCTGACGGAGGAGTTTAGTACATAAGATACAGGGAAGCACTGACGGAGGAGTTTAGTACATAAGATACAGGGAAGCACTGACGGAGGAGTTTAGTACATAAGATACAGGGAAGCACTGACGGAGGAGTTTAATACATAAGATACAGGGAAGCACTGATGGAGGAGTTTAGTACATAAGATACAGGGAAGCACTGACGGAGGAGTTTAGTACATAAGATACAGGGAAGCACTGACGGAGGAGTTTAGTACATAAGATACAGGGAAGCACTGACGGAGGAGTTTAGTACATAAGATACAGGGAAGCACTGACGGAGGAGTTTAGTACATAAGATACAGGGAAGCACTGACGGAGGAGTTTAGTACATAAGATACAGGGAAGCACTGACGGAGGAGTTTAGTACATAAGATACAGGGAAGCACTGACGGAGGAGTTTAGTACATAAGATACAGGGAAGCACTGACGAATGAGTTTAGTACACAAGATACAGGGAAGCACTGACGCTAATGGAGCCTAACCCATCTGTTACTTTTGTGACATGAAGATGTCCCTGTTGTTCTGTTCTAGGCGATGTGCTTTTGTCTGCTGTGTGTGTACACAAGCACTATAGTGTAGTAGTGCTTGTATTTATATGTTAGGGGCACAATAACCCAGCCGTGCCCTATAAATGAGCTCAATTATTGATGTTCCTTCTGAGGACTACAGAGTAATGTCAGCCACTTAGCTTTATGCTAGAGAACCTTCCTTGTCAAGTGGCCCCATCTCCTGCACAATACCCGCGCTGGTCGTTTGGTCTGACGCACAAAAGGCGAATTACATTTATTTTCAGCGTGTATGTAATGGAAAATAGTGTTTCCAATCTCTGTCTTGTGATTGGCTGATGATTTTAGGAGCAGTCCTCGTGCAGCCACTGGGGGTATGGGTTGTTGGGTCGACACTATTAAGGTCGACATAAATTGGGTTGACCACTGAAGGTCAACTGGCCTTAGGAAAACGTTGACATGCTAAGGTTGACAGGGTCAAATGATCAACACTGTCAAAAGGTCAATGTTGGCTTTTCAAGTTTTTTTTGTCCTGGATGTCGACACAGTCGACATGGACACAGGATAAGTGCATGCGTCCCCTTGCATGTCTTGTGTCTACGCTCGGCACACTATTCTATTCCCCCTCCATACCCTGGTGGATGGTAGGGCATGTCAGCACATGTCGGCTAATAAAAACCGCAAAAAAACCATGCCGACCTTCCCAATGTCGGCCGAATGCTTGTGTCGAGCTTTTTACCCTGTAGACCTTAGGCATGTCAACGGTTTTCAGGTGTCAACCCAAGGCCTGTCAACCTTCACACCATATACCACCTCTGGAGGGGAAACGCAACCCCTGCCGTATCTCCACTTTCCACACTTTTGCGGGAAATGTGTTATCTGCAGCAGGTAAGTACGAAGACGGCACAGAGGTGGACATAGACCAGGGATTTCATAGGAACGGGGGAGAGAAATACTTAATAGTTGTATTCCTTAAAAATAAATGTTTTTCTATATTGTGTAAAATAATTACAATTAAACTCCGTAAAAAATTTGCATACGAACATCTGCTTGTATGACAAAATAAACTTTTATTAACAGGAAGCTTCCGCATTAGGGGAAGGAGCGGGATTAATGTTAATTGTCACTGGGTCATTCATATTTTTTTATATTATTTATTATTTCATATTAAAATTTATTAATATGGGGACACAAGGGATCCGCGGCGCCCAATTACAGAGTACATCATCGAATAAGGAAAACAGTGACTTACAGGTACAATAGAGGACAGTAGAGGGTATAATAGAGGACAGTACAGGGTATATAACCATAGCTGCATCAGCAGAGGACACTGCAATAAGAATTTGGGTGAGTGGCAACTCAGCACTCGATAAGCAGCGATTTTCACTTCTTACAGAGACAAGCAGAATCAATAGCTTGGTACCATCAGAGATGGTTTAAGTAAGAGAAGGAAAACCACATAAGGGAAGAGGGCCCTGCTCGTCATGAAGTCCAACGATACTGTACAAGAACTCAGGACTTTCATTGCTGGCTAAAACAGTGCCATTGATTTCTAATTATTTATTTACTAGGTGATTCATCGCGCCCTACGGGCGCTCTTCACACCGTCGTAGGGGGCTACGCCCCATTAAAATGAAAACCGTGTATTGCAAGGAGAGGCTCCTTTAGGAGCCCGGTCCCTGCGTCCATCAGGTTTTTCATTGGTGCTAAAAGTCTTGCTTTAACAAAGCAATTGTGGGCGTTAATGGGGGCGGTGCTGGTGTGGTGTTGTAGGGTGGGGTTATGTAGTGTTATGGATGTTATTGCTGTGCTGTAAGTGTAGGTTGGTGTAAAGCGCATGGGGTGGTATAAGTGTGTGTGTGTGTATTGTGTGAGCATGAAGGGGTGTTACAATGGAGTGTGAAAAGTACCTTTTATCTGTTGGTGGTATAGTGCTGGGCTGGTGTGGCAGACATGCAGCTTAGAGAGGAGGTTGGCCACAGTAGTTGTGAGGCAGTAGGGGGTGTCAGGCAGCTGTCTCAGGCAGCTGGTAGTGGCATGCATCGGCCACAGTAGTTAGTTTGTCAGCAGGAGGGGGTGCCAGGCAGCGGGTGCAGGCATCCGGTGGTGGCAGGCATCAGCCACAGTAGTAGTGCAGCCAGAAGGTGTGGCAGGCGGCGTCTGCAGGCTAGGGGGGGTGTCAGGCAGCGGGCGCAGGCAAGCGGTGCTGGCAGGAGGGAGTGTGAGGCAGCGGGCGCAGTGAAAAGTTGGCTTGCAGGGCTGAGCGTCGGGTTGGCAGCAGGAGGCAGCGGGCGCACGGCACAGTCTGTGCGGAGCGTATTCTCGCGAGAGTTGCTGTGATGACGCGCCCTGCCCTGAGTGCAGGAGCCGGGGCAGAGGGACCGGTACCGTGTTTGCATTATTGGTGCGTTAATGTGTGCGTTATTGTGGGGGGGGGGGTTAGGTTGGCTGGCGTGCAGGGTTGGTGATGTCATGCCCCCACAGTGGCAGAGACACATATGCCCCCACAGTGGCAGAGACACATATGCCCCCATAGTGCCAGAGACACATATGCCCCCACAGTGCCAGAGACACATGCCCCCACAGTGCCAGAGACACATATGCCCCCACAGTGCCAGATATGCCCCCCACAGTGCCAGATATGCCCCCACAGTGCCAGATACACATATGCCCCCAAAGTGCCAGAAATTCTCCCACAGTGCCAGAGACACATATGCCCCCACAGTTCCATATATGCCCCCACAGTGCCAGATACACATATGCCCCCACAATGCCAGATATTCCCCCACATTGCAAAATACACACATGCCCCCACAGTGCCAGAAACACATATACCCCAGTGCCAGAATTTGCAACTCACCATTGTTGCTTTCTCAACTCCATCTGCTGCTGCTGGGGGAGGGGGGGCGGGGGAGAGCGCAGTACATGCCCCTCCTGCCCACACCCTGCAGCCCCAGTCCGGTGCAGGCCGCGCACCTCCTCCAGCTCTTCTGCGCTGGCCGCTGCTTCCAGAATCCAGAACACGGCCGCGGCTACAGGAAAATGGCCGCCGGACCCCTGCACTGAGCCATTTTCCTGTGGCCGCGGCCGTGTTCTGGAAGACGCGGCCAGCACAGGAGACCTGGGTCTGTCACTGTGTCAGGTGGGGGCGGAAGGCAGCAGCTTGCTGGGTTTGCTTCAGCGTGGGCTGGTGAGGCTGCCAGCTGATCCGTGCGGGTGTGGGGACATCCCTTGCACGGGGCATAGAGCCTGGGCTGGCCGGAGATCGAGGCTGTGGGGGGCGGGCGTGGTGTGTAGGCGGGGGGCGGGCTTAGGTGTGCGGGCATTGCAATTGGTGGGCGAGGAGGGGGCGGATCGCGTCTGGACCCTTGATTTGTGCAGGCATCATCTGCCTGCCGGTGTTTGGCTCAGGCTGCCGTAGAGCCTGGCCTGTGTAGAGAGAGCTTGTGGATGGTGTGGGGGGTGCGGTGTGTAGCCGTGGGGCGGGGTTTGGAGGTGTATGGGTGGTAGTGGTGTGTAGGACAGAGCTGGCGTGTAGAATCTTAGAGCCCTTGGTTTGCAGTGTGGATAACGGTGGACGGGCCTGTCAATCACCCGTGGAACCCCGCCCACCGTTCCCTACACTGCTTTGAGTGACGGATCTGGCTAAATATATAAGAGATTACATTTCTTACTTAGTGCAGGACACTCTGTTGTCCTTTACAATAGAAAACAGTTCTAACACTAGGTAGTAACAGGCAGCATTAGAGGTAGGAGGGCCCTTCTCATAGGCATTGATACAAAAGGATAGGTGTTATTTAGTGCATAATGGTCCACTATGATACAGTGACCCAGCAGTTTTGTGACCAGGGTTCAGGAGGATGGGAAAGTGAGAGAGATAATATGGGAAGATATGTTTGGACTGTACAGTGGGGATGTAATTGGATAGGAAAGGTTTAAGAAGGATAGGTGGATGGTCTTGTGTTTGATAAGATGCCTGAAGAGGTGAGTTTTCAGGGAACGCTTGGAGACTGGAGGAGAATCTTATTGTGCATGAGAGTGGGTGCAGCCCAAAGAAAGTCCTACAATCAGCAATAGGAGTGAATAATGCGTGTGGATGAGATCTTGTGACAAAAGAGAAGAGATGTGCGATGGTGACCTTGGGGTAGCCAACAGGTACCCTGATTTATCCATCATGACTGCAGGGTGTGTACAGAAGTTGAGTACACAGGTCAACAGGGGCGTCACATTTTTCTATTAACTTGTGGACCCCTTATGCCTATTTGGAAACAACCATGAAGGCCAACAGAACTGCCATAATGGGATTCAGTAGGGGGTACTGTTAGGACAGATGCGTACGGGAACCCTGTTGCGGACACTCAGCTCTTGCCTCCTGCAAACTAAGGCTTCACCTTTAACAGCCACGTTCGTGGGGGTAAATTAGGTCCACCCCACCCCTGTGCCGCCAGGACTTACAAGTGACAAGGCTGCTGCAGGAGGCAAAGTGCCGCAAGATAGGATTTAACTGGTATGAGAACATGCACCTTCCAATGAGTATATTGACCCACAAATGCAACAATGTATAAGATGTTACCCGAGACACAAGATCCCAAATGACAACAAATGTAACAATACACAAGATGGAACCGGGAAAAATACAAAGCAGTAACTAGAATTGCAACAATGCAAGAAGATGACACCAGAAGAGAATATTACAAACAAAGTCTAATATCCCCTGACTTATCTGAGAGGTGGAACAACAGATCAGCACAGGAGATGAGCACAGCAGACTGACAGGCAGCTGGGACGCTGAAGAAGGAACCAGACTGGAACTGGGAACATGCTGGCTGAGGCACAAACCAGAGGCAGGCTCACAGGATGCTATAACCGGCACCATGACACCAGGGAAGCCGGGTTAAATTCTTACTGTACATTCTTAAAACCTAGACTGTTAGTCCTCCTTGAGGATTGAGGTTGGGACACACTGAAGTAGAGGATGTCAACACAAAACTAATCAATCTTGATATTACCATGGCTGTCTATTTTTCCATCTTGGAGATGGAACATCTTGGTAGGACAAGAAGACCGGAAACAACCCATAGAGCTTTGTGTTTATGGAAATAGCTGGGGGGGTTGATGTTACAGTTTATACAATGACCTCGCACACCTTGCACAGGTTAAAGCCCTCTGGGAGAACCACACGTTCTATGGAAAATCCAAGAGGTCTCCCCTCACTTTGAGAACCTCCCAGACAATCCAGGTGACTGTAAAACTATCATTATTCCTACTTACCTTTCGAGATCGGTCCTCACACTCTGTCAGGTTCCTCCAAGGTATGGAGATGTTCTCCTTAATCTCTTTGACCAGCCATGTCCCCTCCAGGGTGCAGTATCGGAAAACTCTACCTTGGATCACTGTGGGCACAAAGGCACAGATGCATGTTGAAAGTTGAGGTTTGGGTTCTAGACTAAAATATCTCAGGGTAATCCTTAAACAACACCCACAGAATAACATCATGCATGCTGATCTATGAAGCAAATATACAATTTACACAGGTATAAAATGTTGGTTGTTAGACATGAGTCACCGAACGACTGGCTTTGTATGTAAAGTATTCAGATCATGGTAATATTCTACATACTGTATTTAATTGCATTTGGCTGACCCAAAGATACGACAGATATAAATCTGCTGTTACTGGGCATTTATAAATGCTACACCACACTGTGACATCATTTTTTCTAGAATTCAGTGCTACCAAGGGTGTAACCAGAACTTTGTGGGCCCCACATCAAACATATTGAAGGGGCCCCTGTCCCAACGCTTCTAGAAAGGCATCTTTACACAGCAGTTAGTAATGTTAATACCCATAATAGTGCCCTACTTCATTTCTGCACCATATTAGTGCCCTAGTTTATTTTATGAACCATTGCTGTTCTCTAGTTTACATTATGTCACATTGTAGGGCTCCCAGTACACATAACACCACACACAGTGTCCTTAATTCACAATTTTACATACAGTGTCCCTAGCTATGTCACATTACAGTGTTCCCTAGTCATATTGTGCCACATTAGAATGACCTCTAGTTCAAATTGTGCCACATAGTACTCCAGTTCACATTATGCACAATGGCGGCATATGCCTCCATTTCCTATTGTGCCACATAACAGTACCCTCCAGTACATATTGTGCCACATTACAGTGGCCTCCAGTACATATTTGCCATATTACAGTGGCCTCCAGTTCATATTGTGACACATTACAGTGACCTCCAGTTCATATTGTCACACATTACAGTGCCCTCCAGTACATATTGAGTCACATTACAGTGCTCTCCAGTTCATATTGTGTCACATTACAGTGGTCTCCAGTTCAAATTATGCTTATGGATCAGACACAATTGTCTATCAAGCAAATCTTGAAACTTGGTATGCAACTTTATAACCTAGGCCCAGCCTCCTAAGCCTCAGTGCCCCATAGCAATGGTTGTCCCTTTAACCCTCTATAGGGCCCCCTAAGCCTCAGGACCCCATAGCAATGGTAGTTTCTTGCACCCTCTATAGTTATACCCATGAACATTAAAAGCATCCATACAGTAATTGTTTAGTGCCTCACTCCTTGCTGATAACTAGAGACAGGATTATATGCATTTGCATATTTGCATATGCATTTCCATATTTTGCCCATTCTCACTGGTTATTGCATATTTTACCTAAAATCTAGTGATAGTGCATATTGTAGGCCCTGCCCCCTTTCCAAATCACAGCACTGCTTTGCCCTGTTGTTGCTGGCCAGGTAGTGGTAGAGTGTGCAGGCTGGGGCAATATGTGCGCAGTGTGGGGAACCTTGGATGTACGATATGTCTGACACTGCTCTAGGCTGCCAATCCATGTTGATAAAAGTCAGTCCGGGCAGATGCCATTACGAAGCTTCAGAACCTTTGCCTGCCCCTGGCCTGGGACTTTACACCAAGAGACAGACTTCTGCAGCAGAGGAGGCGGGCAGAAGGGTTGTGACATCACGCGAGGCAGTGGAAATGTCGTGTCACAGTGAGTATGCAGCGCAGGGAGGAAGCCTTCCACTGCGCCGCCCTCACACGCTATGCTGACATTTGATCCATCGGCGCTGTAGATGAGGGTCCGTGCAGTTGATGCAAGAAGAGCTTTGAACGCTGCAGTATGCTGTAGCAGCCAGGAAGAAAAAAAAACCTGTGTACAGCACTAGACATCTGCAGATGCTGTGGGCCTATTTTTGAGGTTTATTTGCAACTAATTTTATGCAGATTTTTATATAAATAAGTTAAAAATTACTTTTTTTATTATTTAATATAGCATATCTTAACACTTTTCATGCATATTTTAAGTATTTTTCATGCATATTTGCATGCATATTTCAAGCTTTTTATGTTGCATATAATCCTGTCTCTACTGATAACAGAAAAATAAAATACATTAAAAAAGTATATTATTAACCCTTTGAGTGCCAACATCTCGGTGAGAGATATGAAAAATATCCGCTAAAAATGCCAGCGTCACTCTCATTTGTATAAAAAAATTTTTTTAAAGTGTAAAAAAAAAAGATCATGGGTGAAATGTAATAGGGTGAGAGTATCAGAAAGTGAGAGATTTGTAAGAGAAAAAAGTTTTTTTTAAAGCGGCAATCATTTACACTACAAAATCAAACAGTTTTTGTTTATGCCATGGCATAAAACGTTGCGGTAGTGGCATAGCTAGAGCAGGTGGGGCGCCTTTATAGTCTGGCGCCTCCCCGATTCGCTAACGCCGGGCCTCAGCACAGCGCAGGAATGCAGAATAAATTATTTTATTGATGTTCTGTTTTTTTTTTAAAGCTATTCTTCGATTTAGCTGGTGGAACAAGACTACGCAAACAGTTCCGTAAACATAAAGCACAAAGTTTGTGATTTATTCATGTTCCACAATTGTGCTACAGTATGTACAAAGGGATTCCAGCTGAAGAGCAGAACTTCTACTAATCTAATAAAGTGATTATTATCCCTCAACTTTACATTCTTCTCATCCAATTATGGCCATGTATTACATTGTTCTCATGTTCCCTGGAGACCACGTAGGTGAGAACACGTAGGTGAGAATGTCATAGTTCTCTGTACAGAACGATTTCCATTACTTAATTTATCGTGTGTTCCGACTATTTATATGGCAACATAATTTCATGGTAACAATCTCATTTATAGAGGGTAGAAGTCTGTGGAGGCCAAAGAAGGCCTGGTATAACCTTCCTGCTATTCTCTGATATATCATCAGATGGGGCCTAACCTTTCATACACTTAACATTCAATTATATGAGTCCTTTTTCTGTTAAACATAATTATGGCGATCAAAGAAGTGACCCCGGCCCAGGCTATGAGCAATCAGATGTCGTTTAGTGGTCTAGTTATCATGTACTGTATCTCCTATCCAGCAGTACTTATCACACTGTATCCCCATGAGTAATATTTTTATAATTATCGTTTATTTTTATGGTGCCTCAAGGGTTCTGCAGCGTCCAACAATGTATAGTGCTATCTACATATTCCTACATATTCATAGTGCTACTGTAGCTACATGTCCCTGCAGTGCTAGCTACATCTCCCTACCTCCCTTCCTGCTGTGCTAGCTACATGTCCCTGCCTCCCTTCCTGCTGTGCTAGCTACATATCCCTGTCTCCCTTCCTGCTGTGCGAGCCCGTGAGGGACCGTGTATTACTTTACATGTATTCCGCGTCCGCTCGCCACGCTTCAGGCTCGCACAGCAGGAATCTATCTAAAATCAACCAGATTATTAATTGTATAAGCACCGTAATGGGTGCTTACAATGTTAAAAGCACCCCCACGCCACCCCCACTATGAATGCCAACCCGAAGCATGGCGAGCGCAGCGAGCCCGCGAGGGGCGGCGGTACGCGTCCTCCGACCTTTTCATACCCAAACTATCCACGTCGGCGTGAAGTTGATTTTATATAGCGTGGCGAGCGCAACAAGCCACTGAGCCTGAAGCGTGGCGAGCGCAGCGGAATATATGTGAAGTAATCTGCGTGCGCTCACCACGCTTCGGCGCCGACGTGGATAGTGGGGGTATGAAAAGGTCGGAGGACGTGTACCGCCGCCCCTCGCGGGCTCGCTGCGCTCGCCACGCTTCAGGTTGTCGTTGATAGTGGGGTGGCGTTAACAATTGGGGGGCATTTAACATAGTAATTACCCATCTGGGTGCCTGTACAATTAAAAATCGGGTCCAATTGCGTCGCATTGCATTGCATGCGATATGATTGCATGCGATGCAACGCGATTTTTTGCCCTGCGATGAAAAAATCGGGCGCCCAGATAATACACAAGTACCAATAATCTTATAGGGGGGACATTTAACATTGAAAGCACCCATTAGGGTGCTTATACAATTTAAAATCGTATCCCATCGCATTGTATGTCATTGTATGCCATATGCAATGGTATACGATTTTAAATTATATAAGATCGGGTGCCATCGAGTCGCTTGGCATACCATTGTAAGGCTTATGGTATACGATGCGATGGGCGCCATGCTAGATAACAAGTACCAAACAGCGTTCTGTGTTACACAAGAGACCAGGTGACCAGCGTTCTACAGGAACATGTCCTCGCGTATTGGGACTGAACAGACTGCAGTGGGATGTAACAGTCTCTGCCCGTTATGTCACGTCTTTCCCCAAGCGACCACAGACACAATTACACTGAGAAGGTATTCCCGCTGCTGCAGCGGTTCAGCTTCAATAAGAGCTGAGGAAGGGACTGAACCTATTGATTATCTCTGGGAAGGGGTTTGGCATCCTCTGTTTCCCGCCAAAGTAGGAAATGAATGTTTTCTCTTACATATTCTCGCACGGTGTTCTCTTGGTGTAACCTCCCAAAGGAACTAAGGGGGTTATTCTGGTTAATTCACTTGGATGTGAATTTGCATCCTTGCGAGTGAACCAGATCTCGCCTTGTGAATGGTGGTACGCCGCCCCATCATTTGCAATGCGCGTACGTGCGCACTGGCTGCGAATGCATGTTTTACATTAACATCCATTCGCAGCCTGTGGGTGAACACCCACATCATTCGACGGTCGCCGCTCAGAGCAACCTGATGTCAGCTTCCGGCCCCCCACACCTGCGCCGACAAGATGTATTAACATCTTGTCTGCCGAAGCGGGGGAGCGTTAACTCCCCCCTCCGGCGATGTCCCTTTCTGGAGATAGCGCATCAGTTAATACTGATGCGCTATCTCCTGTCCCCCGGCCGGCCGCACTGGGCATGCGCGGGATCTCGCTGTTCACGCGAGATCCCCAGCGCAGCCCAGACCTAACAGCAGGGACAGCGCTGTCCCTGCTGTTTAGATAGGGCTTCGCCAGCCTGGTGCTGGCGAAGCCAAACCCGGCTTCGTGCGGAACGGTCAGCGATGCTGACCGTTCATACATTCGGCCTGCTATCATTTTGATAGCAGGGCCGATATGGACAGGGGCGCATAGCGCCCCTGTCCATTACCGCATCCCGGCCGCTTCATACATGGGGGAGAAGCGGTATCAGTGCACATAACGTGCGCTGATACCCCTTCTCCCCCATAACGACACATCATACATCTGCCCCACTATACTGTATGACCAAGCCGGTATACGGTCACAACAGGCCTTAGATTGACACCTTTAAAAGGTCGACATGGCTTTAGGTCAACAGGGTCATTAGGTCGAGACAAGCATTAAGTTGACATGGGCAAGGTTGACAGTCAAAAGGTCGACATGGATTTTTCACTGTTTTTGTGCCATGTGCCGACAGGCGGCATCTCATGCCCTACCATCCACTAGGGCCTGGAGGGAGAACAGAATAGTGTGCCGAGCGCAGCGAGCCATGCGAGGCGACGTGGTGCGCCGATACTGTGTCCATGTCGACATTCGGGACAAATAAATGTGAAAAACCCATGTTGACCTTTTTGACTGTAAACCTTGCCCGTGTTGACCTCATGCTTGCGTCGACCTAATGTCCCTGACGAACTTAGCCATGTTGACATTTTGAAGGTATCAACCTAAGGCCTGACGACCTTCAGTGGTCAACCTAATGATCCCAACCCGAACAATCCCTAATACGTATCAGCTTTGGGGTTCATCTACATTTTATGATACGCCTCCCATGTCCGGACCTCTAGGTGTCACCTTTACAATCTCTCCATATATGGAGCTAGACACGCCCTTTGGGTGGAGCATGACACGCCCCCCCTCAACGGGGCGCTGTGCGAAATTCTACTACCAACATTAATCTCCCTCAAAGTAGTTTTCAAAATTAGGCAAGTTTTCTATGAGTCAGGGCCATGGTGGAAATCAAACCATCCTCGCCTACTCTCGTGGAATGGCCAGGAGGCTCCTGAATATTGGTTCCCCCTCCTGACCCCCTGGGAAGGTGGGCAAGTTTCCAGCTTGTTCCCCGGAGCCTCCACATCCCTAATCCGCGCTGACACAAATATGGAGATTTTCGGTTCCTCAATGAGGGGGCGGGGCCAAATGATGCAAATAGTGTCATTTCGCATAATTTAAAAAAAGTGAAAACTCCTGTAGACCTTGTGACGATCCATCACGCTCCCGTCGACCAAAGGCTTGCGTCTAACTTCTGTTACTGTCAATCTAGTTGCTGTAGACTATCTTTAGGCGTCTAACTAGACGGGTTTGACTAAGCATGGTGACTATAACATGGTGACTATAACATGGTGACTATAACATGGTCGATCTAGACACCGGTTGATCCGCTATATCGTAACCACTCTCTGGTGGTTATCCAAGCCTCTGTGGCAGTTGGCCCCACCCAGCTCTGGAGATTAGCCACACCCATAAACAAGGACCCCTATAACTACATTCCACAGTGGGCCCTTCATGCCCCAGTCCAACACAGGATGTGGCTACAAACCTGTATTCACAAAGACCTTGCATGGCCTATGAAGAATATAATATTCCTGTATATAAATAACTAGGTGATTCATTGCGCCCTACGGGCGGCACTATGTATGGAAGTGGAGGCCGCTGCACCCACCATGGAGCCAGGTTACCGGTGCCCACAGCCCTCCCCCTATGAAGACCAGGTCACAGGTGACCGACTGCCTCCTAACCACCCTCCCTCCCCTACACTCGCTGTTGGACGTCACACCCCCACCACCCGTGGATCACAGCATACGCTGCGCGTATCTCCCCTGCCCCGTGGAGCAAGGTGATTGGTGTCAGCACCCCCTCCCGTGGACCAGGTCGGAACGGGTGTTGAGTGGAGGGGAGTGGGAGAGTGGTGTGGCATCCGTGCCACCCCAGCCCCTTCCCCCCTGTGATTGGTGCCAGCAACCCCACCCCCGGACCAGGTTGGAGCTGGTGGTGAGCGGCTTTAGCAACCCCCCCCCCCCGATCTGGTGAGCAGAAGGGAGACGGGGAGCAGAGGGGGGAGGGCATGAGGGTGATCGCCTGGGGTGCTGACAGGGCCTGCACCGGCCCTGCCTACGGGCGCTCTTCACACCGTCGTAAGGGGCTGCGCCCCTTAATTTGTGAACGTTTGTATTGTGAGAAATATGGTTAGAATTGTATGAAAGATGGCCTGTATTGCAACTTGAGTTATAGGTGAAATGTGTTAAATAGAGAGCATATGATTTGGAAGGGGGTGAGTATTGTTTTGTTTAATTAAAAAGCAGTTACAGAGTAAGATGTACATTGATAGTGTGAAGGGTACAGTGACATTTGTGTGTGTGTGTGTGTGTGTGCAATAGTATAGTAGGGTGTTTTTGAGTCAGCGGCTCCCCACTGGCGGAGGTCACGACACAGGAAAACAGGAGGCTGGGTGTGTGAGCATAAGGAGGACTAAAGAGGAGGCTGGAAGATACTGTGCAGCTTCTGCCAGTGGGTGAGGGTCCAGCGTGGCAGTACAGGAGTACAGGACGGTGGCCCTGAGTCAGTGTCTCCTCCTACTGGGTGGGAGTTAGGGTGCATGAGAGCAGGAGGCTGGGCTATGAGGCATGATAGGGGTATGTGGGCAACACAGCGTCAGCGACTCCCCAGTGGTGGAAGTTATGGTTCAGGAGAGCAGGAAGCTGGGTAGTGATAGGGGTGTGTGGGCATACGGGGGACTAAAGAGGGGAGCAGGGGTGCCGTGAATTGTGGGAGGGGCGCGGGGGGTGCCGTGAATCGAGGGAGGGAGCAGAATTGCGGGAGGGGGGGCGCAGGTGTCGGTGAATCTCGGGAGGGGGTGGGGGTCCGCAAAGCGCAGGAGTGGGGCGTGAATCGCGCAAGGGGGGGTTGCGAATTGTGGAAGGGGGGGTCGCGGGGGGTGCCGTGAATTGCGGGAGGGGGGGTTGCGGGGGTTGGGGGGTGGGTGCCGCGAATCGCGGGAGGGGGGCGCGGGGGGTTGCAGCGAATTGCAGGAGGGGGGGTCGCGGGGGCAGGGGGGTTGCCGCGAATCGCAGGAGGGAGGGCGCGGGGGGTTGCCGCGAATCGTGGGAGGGGTGGGTCGCGGGGGTTGCCGTGAATCGTGGGAGGGGGGTTGGCGGTGAATCGCAGGAGGGGGGGTCACAGGGTGGGGTGGTGCCGCGAATCACGGGAGGGGTGGTCGCAGGGGGGGTGCCGTGAATCGCGGGAGGGGTCGCGGGGGGGGGGGGGTGCCGCGAATCGCCACAAGAAAAAATCAACACAGAAAGGTCAACACATGTAAATGTTGACATAAGTGTGGCATTTCATTGGTGTCGACACATGAGAATGAATATGAGAACATTCATCTCATGTCAACCTTTTTCATTGTCGACCATAGCCATGGGGAGGGGGGGTTGCCGCGAATCGCGGGAGGGGGGGGTCACGGGGGTGCCGTGAATTGCGGGGGGGGGTGTTTGCCGCGAACCGGGGGAGGGGGGGCGGGGTGCCGCGAATCGCCGGAGGGGGGTCGCGGGGGGGGGGGTGTTTTGCCGCGAATCGCGGGAGGGGAGGGTCGCGGGGGGGTGCCGCGAATCGCAGGAGGGGGGTCACAGGGGGGGCGCGAATCGTGGGTGGGGTGGCGGGGGGCGCTCACCTGGTGCAGTGTCTATGCTGGGCAACATGGGGAGGCAGAGGATGTCTGGCACTGTGGGCTCACTGGGCTGGTTCTCTGTCATTTGAGTCAGTCACATACCTCCCAACATGACCCTCTCCAGGAGGGACACATTGCTCTGTTTCTGGGGGTCACAGGGTGGGGTGGTGCCGCGAATCACGGGAGGGGTGGTCGCAGGGGGGGTGCCGTGAATCACGGTAGGGGTCGCGGGGGGGGGGGGGGGGTGCCGCGAATCGCCACAAGAAAAAATCAACACAGAAAGGTCAACACATGTAAATGTTGACATAAGTGTGGCATTTCATTGGTGTCCATGTCGACACATGAGAATGAATATGAGAACATTCATCTCATGTCAACCTTTTTCATTGTCGACCATAGCCATGGGGAGGGGGGGGGTCACGGGGGTGCCGTGAATTGCGGGGGGGGGGTTTGCCGCGAACCAGGGGAGGGGGGTCGCGGGGGGGTGTTTTGCCGCGAATCGCGGGAGGGGAGGGTCGCGGGGGGGTGCCGCGAATCGCAGGAGGGGGGTCACAGGGGGGGCGCGAATCGTGGGTGGGGCGGCGGGGGGCGCTCACCTGGTGCAGTGTCTATGCTGGGCAACATGGGGAGGCAGAGGATGTCTGGCACTGTGGGCTCACTGGGCTGGTTCTCTGTCATGTGAGTCAGTCACATACCTCCCAACATGACCCTCTCCAGGAGGGACACATTGCTCTGTTTCTGGACTTCCCTCATAATGTATGATTACCATCACCTGTTTCACACATGTTATTAATTGATTAGAAAGGTGCTGCCTTCAACACAGGTGCTGGCAATCATTAATTAAGGGAGAAGTCCAGAAACAGAGCAATGTGTCCCTCCTGTTATACACACACTCACACTCTGAGTGACAGATGTAGCCAAATATATAAGAGATATGCATTGTATATGATCCAGCAATGAACTGAAAATACTTACGCCAGTTATAATGGCTGATTATATATTATACAGTAGTAGGGTTCCCCGGCTCTCACTTTCCCCCTCTGATTAAAGTCTCATATTCTAGGTGTGGATTGATGCGTGTAAATGCTGACAGAGGAGGAACGGCCGGGGTCAGTAGTCAGACCGAGCGGTAATGGTGCTGGTTCTATGGCCATTGTATTAGCCAAATGACAGATGTGGAACCAGTCAGAGGACAGACACATCACGGATATATTAGATTATCCCGGTCGCACCTGCTTAGGCTAATGACAGTATTAACACTGTGTTCCTTACATGGAAAGGGTAAGTGCTCAGCCCACGCACGGATCTATAGCAATACAGTTATCCCTATAGCCACCACGGTCATGTTACTGGGACTTCCTTTATATCAATACAAAGGCTCCCAATTACCAGCAAGCAGCGACCACTCTGCGGAGAACCTGCTACTTATTCTCACGGGATCTCGTCATTAGTTAACCACTGAAGGTTGACAGGCCTTACGTCGACACCTGAAATAGGCCGACATGATAGAGATGCGCATGATAAATGGCCACACCTAGCCAACTAGCCCCTGACTGTCATTTTTTCAAAAACATGACAGGAGCTGATTGGCTGGAGCTCCATTTATCATACGCAATAAGTTTTAAATACCTAAAATTTGCTGATAAATTATTTTGCATCATTTAAGCCCTGCCCCCTCGAGACAGACCCGCGAATCACGGTGTTTGTGTCTGCATGGGGGCGGGGTTTTTTTGTTGTCAGCCTGGTACTTGCACATGCCAAAAAAATCGGGCGGGGGAGCGAATTTGGCCCGCATCTGAATCGCCCCCCCCCTAATTGGATTGACCACTAAAGGTGCCCATACGCTCTGCTATTTTGGGTCGATTTCACCCAATTTTGGCACTTTGGGATGATAAATCGGGTGAAATCGGCCAAAATTCTCATGTGTGTGACATCCAAACTGATGCGCGGTCCTGTGCGCATCAGATCGGACGGTCTGACAGCCTGCACATATGATCATGTCCGACCTTGGGTGCTGGTGCTGCAGCGGGCGATGAGAAGCAGCAGGGCGGGCGGCGGTTGCTGGTGCTGCAGCGTGCGGTGAGGAGTAGCAGGGTGGGTGGCGGCATCTGACTGGCTGAGAGCACTCTCAGCCAATCAATGTCCGCTCAGCAGGGAGGACGCTGATTGGCTGAGAGTGCTCTCTCTCTCTCTCAGCCAATCAGAGGCCAGCCAGTCATTGGACAGGTTATTTTAAAATTCTAATATCTGCCGCTGCCCGTCCTGCAGAACACCCGCTAGCACTCAGCACCCGCCACCCTCCCCGTTGCTCCTCACTGCATACCTCCCAACATGACCTATTCCAGGAGGGACAAAATGCTCTGCTCCTGGACTTGCATGCCAGTGGCAATTGCAGAGGCGGGACTGCACCACTGTCCAACTTCAAATAGGGGAGGCACACTTGCCAGTGAGGCCCAGACTGTGGTGTTTGGGGTGGCAGTTGGTGGGGTTCCCCTATCTGAATTTTGGACTGTGCTGCAGCCCTGCAACTGCCACTGGTATGAAAGTCCAGGAACTGAGCATCTTGTCCCTCCTGGAATAGATCATGTTGGGAGGTATGTCACCACCTGTGGCAGCTCCCCGGTGATAGATCGTATGTGAGCCTCCCAGGGAGCTGCTGGGAGGCTCAGAGGGGAATTGGGTCCGATTGGGTCCCAAGTCGGACTTGAGTCTTGCTATAAATTATCAAGCCTGAATGCATTCCCCAGCATGGGCTCTACGAAGACTGGTATTGTGCTGTAACAATGGATTCAGTATGAAATCCCGGCAGTCGGGATCCTGGCGTTCAAAATCCCGATGCCGGAATCCCGACCGCCGAAATCCCGACAAGGGGGGGACGTGGATCGCCCCCCCTTGCGGGCTCGCTGCGCTCGCCACGCTAATTTATTCTCCCTCCAGGGGTGTCGTGGACACCCACGGAGGGAGAAAGTGACGGGATTTCGGCGGTCGGGATTCTGAACGCCGGGATCCCGACCGCCGGGATTTAAACTGCATCCCGTAACAATGAACAATGGATTTCTGTCTGTATGGGCCCTTTAAGATGAAAAATAGCCAATCTTGTCGTGTACCAATCTACTGGTGTTCATTATAATCTGATAACCAGGGACGTCATTACATTGCAACGTGTTGCTGACTCACATTTCGCCTTGGCTCAGAAAGCAATGTTTGTTCCCATACGTTTGTCCTTAGCCTTGACAAAGCTGCAACAAGCTCCGATAGGACTCAACAGGACTCAAGGTGCTTAACAAAGAGAATTAACATAATGCAGTGCAGAACAATGCGTTACATAACAGCTTGTCATAAAATACAGGAAAAATATTTTTCTCGCTTTCCACAAAAAGCCAAAATTTCAGGGCTGCATGGCAACTCACCCCTTCACCATGCGGAGGATGGGAGGGATAGATGTCATAGGGGACTAGACAAGAGACCCCTCTTGTTCACAGAAGCGGTGAATGACTTTGAGAAACTTCGACAGAGAGCAGAGAATTGAAAAATCCAGATTGGGACAATCCATTAGATAAATCTCATTTTAAAAAAGCATTTTTTTAAATTGTTACATAATATTAGAAAACCTGTTTGACGACACTGCTTCCCAATCATGGATGGTCCAATGACGTCAGCGGCCATCCGATCCAACGGCCAGAGAACACCTACATTTTTTGGGGCACTCCCAGAAAATGGTTACCGCCCCCAAACGGCCGCAGGGTGTCAATCAACTTGTGAGCAGCCAGCAATGGCTAGCCATCGCTGGCTGCCTTCGCACTGAGGGCTTGCACATGGCGTACCGTGAGCATGCGCAGTCGTCCTTTGATTGGCAGGGCTGAGAATACGATAGATTTGTCCAGTGGATCGGCTTAACGGGAGAAAACAGTCACCGCGTTTTGTCCCTGGTGTCTGGGGACTTTTTCACTGTGTCTTTATACTAGTGTGACAAAATTGAAACAAATAGAGATACTATCAAAGAAAGCTCATTTTCTCAAATATTGTTGCTATTATTGTTTCTGTGTGTAATTGTCTATGCAAAGTCATATTGTGGACATCTTTTATAGAGTAGTAACATATATATAAAAAAAGAAAATATTTATAAAAGAACAAACCAACTTGAAATTAATAAAACATCAATAGTAATTATTATTATTACTATTATTATTACTATTATTATTATTATTATTATTATTATTATTATTATTATCATTACTGGCAGTCCCAGATGGAAGAAACAACTCTCAATGGGACTACTTGCCCTACGGGTGACTTCCAGTATCCGGATGGCTGACACACATGGTCTAATCTGCCACTGATTACAACAGATTTTAGTGCATACCAATACAATTTATATATTTTATACCCTCACACTAGGGTTGGTAGAGACTAGTTCCCATGCAGTATAGGTTACAGGATGTGACGTTCAGTGAGGGCGGAAGTTGTTAGATGCCCTCACAACGTTTTTTAATTTATGTGTAATTCATGTATGTGTCGGTTATTTTGTTTTATTTTTGCAGCATTGTACCCTCGCGGGCTCGCTACGCTCGCACGCTTCGGGCACGGTGGCTCGCTTCGCTCGCCACAGATTTATATTCCCCCTCCAGGTATACGTGGACCCAGGGCATGATGGGAAAATTACCAAAACTGCATGGGATCTAGACACTACCCACTAGGGTTCCAACTCTTCCGGATTTCCTTGAATCTCCCGATTTTGGTGGCAACCCTCCACAAGGCTTTTTCAATCTCCCGGATTCTCCCGGAATCCGGGTGTCTGAAAAAGCCTCCCTGCCCTATTTGCCGCCTCTTCGTGTCCCTAGTGACCAACCATCACGTTAACAGACGCAGCGCCTGCCAGGACTGCCTCCGCAGCCTGACAGACGCACTCGTGAGATGATGATGTCATCATCTCGCGAGTGTCTGCAGGCCCGCCACCCGCCCAGCTGCTGGTGCGCCCAGAGTAACCGGCATGATGATCATCCGGCTGTCTCCTCTCGTCTCCTGCCCTGCCCAGCCCGCAAGCCAGCCAGCAAGCCTGTAAGCCAGCCTTAGGTAACTTTTTTAACAGCCAGAACGTTTTATTTATTTATATATATATATATATATATATATATATATATATATATATATATATATATATATATATATATATATATATACACACACACACATATATATACATATATTATATATATAAATATATATATGTATATATATATATATATATATATGTGTGTAATGGGCAAAAATTGGTTGTTTTTGAGTCTCCAGGAATCCACGATGAGTGAGGTGGCAACCCTACCTCACACGTATCTCTTGCTACTGAATGTTGATTTGCACAAGATGAAAAGCATCCAGTGTACTACAGTAGTGTATTACTGTTTATTATACAGTAGTCTGACAGCTAAGGACACCTTTACGTTGTAATTGCCGATTCACATTTAGCCTTGACCGAGATAGCAGTACAGAATGTTTGTTCCAATAAAAACATTGACGCTAATGTAAAAAAAACACATTTTCCATACAAATAATTGAACCCAATACAATTTTATTTATTTCCAGAAAAAATAGTACATAAATACCTCTAGCTGTAGATAATTTCGGCAGATACTATAATATGAGGCTAATTAATATCTACTGTATATAATAATCTAGTACGGTCTGCTTTGTGGGGAGCGCACTGAAAAAAAGGGGAGTCATAAAATTATGTTTAAATTATATTATCTGTCTTTAACGTGCAAACTTAGTGGGAACCAACCCCCTATCGGCTCCGCAAAGAGATAGACATAGTGGGGAATTACATTGTGGATGAAGGGCACGAATTGCCATTGCCCCAGCATTTAAGCGCTGTTAACGGCAGCCTCATTTGCACCCTTTGTTCAACCAATTCGCACCTGTCACTCAAAAGTGCTTGTTCCCCTCTGAATCTCAGCGCTGGTGTCCTGTGAATTTGGCCAGATGAACAAGTTGCCAGCAATCGAACTCCCCGCATTGGACACCAATAGGGTGACCAATCCCAGGATCAGGATTGGTGGGATCCTGGGATTTGGCTTCAAAATGTCTGAGATTTCAATCCCGGGATTGGAGTATTGAATCCTGGGATTTGGGGATTAGCCTGTGCATGTGCAATCTAATGCCGGACAGCGTCTGAGCACCAGCTGCCCGGCTGTTCCCAACCCCGACGCGCGGCCTGCACAGCATGACTTGGTCATAGGTCGCGCTGCACAGTCCACACAACTGCACCTCCGCTGCCGAAATCCTCCGCAGCTCGACCAACCGTTCCTGGCAGCACACCTGTCGTCTACCTCCACCTGGCGGCTCCGCTGCACCGCTGCTGCCTGCCCCACTCCCCCAAGTAAGTTAATGAGGGGGACAGGGGCATTTTTTCATTTAGGGATCCCGGGGTTAAAAAAAATGCCCTGGGATTGACATACTTATACCCCTTTCAGACAGAAAACGAAATTACCGAGTGAAGCAGTTCTACCTGGTAATTTTGTGAATAACGCGGGTCCTTTTTCTGTGTGAAAGGGCATACCCATGTCGTAAATCCCGTGTCTCCGACCCTCGAATTGACCAGGGGTTTAGGACACAGGATTTATGACCCGTGTAGACCCTTTCACACAGAAAAAATACCCGTGTTATTCAGCAAATTATCGTGTAGAAATTTTCAACCCGGTAATTTGTTCTTCTGTGAGGGTTAGGCACTAGGTGGAGGGTTAGGCATACCTCCCAGCCGTCCCAAAAACAGCGGGACAGTCCCGCTAACAGAGACAGTCCCACTGTCAAAGTGGCAAAAATGGGGGTTGTGCATACGCAGTACATGACAGCGCTAGGGTCCTCTAGTGCTCTGATCCTACAGCTATGTAGGCTAGCGAGGAGGGGGCTCTGACACACGGACCTTATCCTCTCTAGACTACAATGCTCTCCTGGGGTGGGGGGGGGTAGTATATAAGTACTGCTCTTGAATTACCCTCAGGTTCTGCAGTTTGTAATCATTAGAAAAAAACTGGTATTTTTAAAATAAATTATTTTCATTTAATTTGTTAAATTACATTTTTGCAATGCTGCTTTTTAATGACTTTTTTAGAGCAGATATTAAAGTGAAATTCCTATTAAAAGGTATTTGCGTGATGCAAACTTTACGGGCTTGGGTTACTAAATTCACACTGCGAGTATATAAAAGGTTTACATCTATGGAGTGATCTGCTAATTAGGGTAAGAGGCAATGAACCATACTTTGCCAATTCCGTGCAGGCTTTTATCATCTCAATTTCAATCAGGATTAGTTTATTATAAAAGGCAGCCCTGATATACAAGTCCAGCACCCTGCCTAATGACATCATAAATGTTATACACTGGGTTTGTCAATGGTTTATGGCTGATGATAAACACTTTTGCCATTGATGGCGGAGAACCAGGTGGATTCCAAATATCGATGGTACAGAATCACCTGATGGAACTAGAGCAGTGATGGAGAACCTTGACACTCCAGCTGTTGTTGAACTACACATCCCAGCATGCCTTGCAATCGTTTTTCTATTTGGCCATGCTAAAACTGTTGCAGGGCATGCTGGGATCTGTAGTTCAACAATTGCTGGAGTGCCAAGGTTCTTCATTACTGTTCTATAGTGTTTTTGTACATGGTGCCAGGACACAGAGGATAGCACTGCCCCCTAACCCTCACAAAGGTCTGCCCCCAGGTTCTGATTGGCCGGTCAGTATAAAGACATGGATGTCCATTAGTTGGTAAAACAATCAATGCAATGATTATCTATTGCCAGGTTTGCATCAATCAACGACCACTTGGGGGGGGCTGGTTGACACATATAAACATACATGTAATGTTATATGTAATCATACCTCCCAACTTTGTAGCTGCAGAAATAGGGACACTCGCGCAGCGCCCAAAAAGGGGGCGTGGCTCATGTAAATGAGGGGCACAGCTTATGCAAATGAGCCGAGTCCCCGTTTTCGGCCGGGAATAGACGCTGTGCGCATGCGCACAGCTTCTATTCTGTTAAATTGGGGGGGGGGGCTCCCAACTGCCCCCCCCCCGCAGCGGGAAGCCTCCGGCCGTGGCTGGGACAGCGGGACAGGACCCGGTAATCGGGACTGTCCCGCTGAAATCGTGAGTGTGTAATATGTGTGCTGGCTGCCTTACCCAGGGATTAGCAGCGCTGCCTTACTTTCCCTGAGCTTCAGCTGTACCGGACACAGCACTCGTCTTTCCTCTATATGCCCATCCCCAGACTCCCTTGGGCTAGTTTCACGGGAATCTGGGGGCGGGCTTAGCTCAGACAAGCCGAGTGCTGCATCCTGGGTGCGGAGGTGGCTCAGTGAAACACAGCGGCACTACTAGTAAAACAACCAGCACATATATGTCATAGAAAATTACATGTAAAAAAGGCTCGAGTAGAGTTTGAGTTTTTGGAAAGAAGCCGGTTAAGGGGTACTGGAGGTATGAGTATGAGAGAGAAGGGAGGGCTCCACCCATAAAACCCATTTAGGGTTTTTAGGCCTTCAGTCAGAAAGCTGGCTCATTAGTATCCTGAGCGTTAATTTCCCGCGATTTGTGGCTTTTCAGGGGAGGGACAGGG
Organism: Crinia signifera; assembly: GCF_055691185.1. Taxonomy (NCBI): domain Eukaryota; kingdom Metazoa; phylum Chordata; class Amphibia; order Anura; family Myobatrachidae; genus Crinia; species Crinia signifera. Next base: position 17,831,748 of record NC_139219.1, read on the forward strand.
CAAAAGATGCAACTTGCGTCATTTAGCCCCTTCCCCTTCTATAAGACCCGTAAATTGCGGGATTTGCATTACTGGGGGTGGGGCACGATGATGTCTATATCAGGCTTCTCCCAGAGAGGAGACTTTAAAAGTAGGCAACCCTGATCTATTATGTAAGTTAGTAAGTGCCTAGGTGGGCTAGGATTTATTTTTAGGTTATGTTTTATACTGCACAATAATACCAGCCAGAGCTAGATTCTTTTACTATTTAAAATGAGTAAATTTGAACAGATCATATTTCCCATTAGAAAAACCCATGTGCTTACTAAAATAAATGTGATATTGAGGGCTTGGAGGAGAAGTTTTACAAATTCTCATTAATGCATTTTGAAAGGGTGTGAAAACTCCCATTTACACATTATTTTAGTAAAATAATGAATTAAAAACCACTGCTAACCTCAAAGTATCAGTCAATTTGTGGCGTGGTAATGGGACTCATACGTAACACACTGTCATTTCCACTGTGCTCACTAATTAAGCTTGAAATCTCCATTAATTGATACTACTTATACCGCTTTTAGTCCACAAATGCAGTTTCGCACCGGGACTCTGAAGCGATTCAGTCCCAGTGCAACCCAGCATGTGCGGTCTGTTCAGATCGCATCAGTGAACTGGCAATATTGCTGGTTCGCTGATGTCATGTGTGTTGCAGCGTCATTGGGGGTGGGGGAGGAGACAGCGCTTAGAGCTGGCCATTAACCCCATAGTTACTGGTGGAATAGAATCATGCAAGCTCCCTGTTTACCCTGATGGCCTCATTCAGAGACTGCTAAAAAGAGTCGCACTGGAAAAAGTTATATTGATAACCCCTTTATTAAACTGTCAGATAATATCAAATGTGGGGTGTGCTGCTATTGGACAATAGATAAACCAAATTGAAGAAGAAAGAAGAGATTGTCACATAGAAGGCGCACCTAAGGAAATGAAGAATCAATAATAAAATGTAACTTTTATTCTTTATATTTAAGAACTGCGACATATAAAAAACACATATGGGGTAAGACAAGGTAAGTATTAAAAAGGGATAATAATCTCAACGTAGTGGATCCCACGTGTCACTATATCTCGTTTCAATTTTAATACCAGATTGGATCAATGCGTCTTATAGTGTATTGACCACTGTGTATTCACTTGTATATTTGGGCTAATTGACACGTTTAGGTTAAATAATCTTTAGTAATACTGATATATGGATTACTCTCTGCTAATATTCCACCTAAGAGCAGAATAGTGACTAATATGGAGTATACCCCTAAAGTAATCGGCTGTAAGGGGTGTCTCTTTTAACTTACTGCTGCTGTATATGTTGCGCAGTGCATATGTAATTACTGCGCTATTGGGTGCTGGAATCAGTGGGCAAATCGCAGTCAATTGCCCCGCGATACCCACACCAGTAGATCTATACCGTGCGCCGGCTTCTTCCTTTTGTATCAGGGAAATCCGGGTGCTGTCTACACGTGCGCCGCTGCACTTGTCTGGTGCCGGGTCCCTGTGATATCGCTAGCAGTGTGTGCTACCACGATTCACACCCGGTCACCTCTCTGCTGCCCAATCTGGTGCACACTGCCACAGGTATTACAGATCAAAATACATTCATTGGGGAGGGGACATGGGGATTTAGACGACGCGTGTGTCGCTAATAGCTTCATCAGGACCAGCCCCTGTGGTCATTTGTTACCTGCACCGCTGACCTTTAGTGACCTTCCTCTGTGGTCACCTGTTACCTGTACCGCTGACCTTCAGTGACCTGCAACTGTGGTCACCTGTTACCTGCACCGCTGACCTTCAGTGACCTGCACCGGTGGTCACCTGTTACCTGCACCGCTGACCTACAGTGACCTGCACCTGTGGTCACCTGTTACCTGCACTGCTGACCTGCACTGATCTGCACCTGTGGTCACCTGTCACCTGCACCGCAGACCTTCAGTGACCTGCACCTGTGCTTCTGCTGCATCATCTCTGTGCTTCCGGCACCTGTGCTTCTGCTGCACCAACTCTGTGCTTCCGGCACCTGTGCTTCTGCTGCACCAACTCTGTGCTTCCGGCACCTGTGCTTCTGCTGCACCAACTCTGTGCTTCTGGCACCTGTGCTTCTGCGGCACCAACTCTGTGCTTCCGGCACCTGTGCTGCTGCGGCACCAACTCTGTGCTTCCGGCACCTGTGCTTCTGCTGCACCAACTCTGTGCTTCCAGCACCTGTGCTTCTGCTGCACCAACTCTGTGCTTCCGGCACCTGTGCTTTTGTTGCACCAACTCTGTGCTTCTGGCACCTGTGCTTCTGCTGCACCAACTCTGTGCTTCCGGCACCTGCGCTTCTGCTGCACCAACTCTGTGCTTCCGGCACCTGTGCTTCTGCTGCACCAACTCCGTGCTTTCGGCACCTGTGCTCCACCTACATCAGTCCCAGCTGCCAGCACCCCCCGTGTACCTCCCGTCCCCAGTACCCGTACACCTCCAGCTGCCAGCACCCGTGTTCCTCCGGGCCTCAATACCTCTACACCTCCAGCTACAACTTCCAAGTGTCCGGTCCAATTCCCAAGGTGACTTCTCCCAGCTCCAGTCATTTCCACTAGCTTCCCCAAAGACTATTACAGACCTACGATATTTCCATTGTGCAATAAACTTCCTTCATCATATTTACGTGCCTCTGAGATCTATTTCCATTGGTTGTCAGCTAGCCACCAAGGGTCCACCAATCCCCAGTCCTGACAGTCGTGTAGCTACCGGTTAGCTTTAACCGGTAACCCCTTTCACATCGCACCAATTACCAGGTTGAACCGGTAAGAAACTGCATGAACCCGCTAATTAGGTTTGATGTGAAAGGGGTATTAGCAGCCTATGTACATTAACTAATTATTATTATTGTAATTAATATTATTTTTATTATTATAGATTGACTCACAAATGAAGATTTCAATTTAAAAAAAATTCCAGATCATGTGGTAAAAAAAGTACTTTTTTATTAACCAAAAGTCAATGGCTAATTATAACAGACCTGGCATTATGTGTTTGTTCAAAGGGTTCTCAACCAATTCAAATATGAAGAGTATAATCAGACATCCATCAACTTGGTGCAGCCTACAGTACGTCCTTCTCAAATGGAGCAGCAATTATGTTGACGCTGCCACTTCAAACCCACTTTGTGCGTATTGACAGTCAGTACAAAAGAACGCGCCATAAGCAGCAGAGAGATCTATACAAATACTGCAGTGCCCATAACCCCGTAGGTATAATAATTGGGGCACCATAACAAGCTGTGAACTCTCTCTAAGGACACAAATATCTGTTAAGTTCACACAAAAATTCTATGCAAACTTCTTTTTTAGTTCATTCAGTTTGTGCCCCACAAGTGTTGCTCGGAGTGCCTTCTGAGGCTGGCAGATATAATCGGGCACCGGTAATGTGACAACGTGCTCTGACAAGGTATGGAGTTTGGCCAATCTGCGGGATCCAATATGTAAACAAATGATTCCTGTTGGGCCCAGATGGTTGCATAGCCCCGAATTATACCCCATGCTTAGACAGCCTGCAGAGCCTGAAGAAGGGTTCCAGGAATCCTAGGCTAATACAGAATGGCCTGTGGTTCTGATCAACAGGTGCCGATTCTCTCAAGCAGAACTCAGTGTGGATGGTCCTCCCAATTACAAAAAATACTGTTCTCCAGCCACGGGTACAACTGCTCAATGCATTTCAGACCATTGGGTCCTTCATCAGGATGAAGGACCCAATGGTCTGAAATGCATTGAGCAGCTGTACCCATGGCTGGAGAACAGTATTTTTCGTAATTGAGAGGACCATCCGCACTGAGTTCTGCTTGAGAGAATTGTGAGCTGTGTTGACTGGAAAATAAGTAGAAATTAATGTTATTGAGGTTAATGATACTGGTGGAACAATAAATGACAGAACTGTAGGCGTGCGTGCTATTTAAAAACAAATCCAGATCCAAAGCACCGAGGGTGATTTTGGCAAAACCAGAAGCAAAACCCAGCACATGTCTGTAAAATGTATATGGTATTCCACTGTATCATTATACTGGTCCCTGTGTCACTGATAGTCGCATCCACTGTACAAGCACAAATATAATTATATTGATAGATGGCGATGTTTTCAAGCTCGGGGAACTCTGTAATTGAATTATTTATACACACAGCTGTGTACCAGATGTAAGGAGGAGATTAAGGACTGAGAGTTTGTATACATAGTGTACCCTTGGAACTGATAACATTGTGGGGCTTATATACGCTTGGAGAGAACAACAAAGGACATACATTCTATCCTAGTGTTTATGCCAGTCTGCCCATTACATGCATTGCAGTGCCATTCTGTTCAGCCGACTGCTGCATATGTTCCGGGTGGATCGTCAGATTACGAAATACCCTATGAACAGTGTTCATCGCCAGAGCCGGCGCTAGCTGCTCAGCAGAGCCAGCAGAGCAGGGAGGCGCCGTGCTGGAGAGGCACTCTCTTTGCACCGCAACTCTGCTGGTGTTCTCTGTCCCTGCCGATGGCTACTGTGCCTGTCCAAGATCTGAGCGGCAGCGGCTCTCACAGTTTGAGTCCTGAAGTGCGGCTTTCACATGGGAGCAGCTGATGATGGGAAAAGGATTTTATTCCGGGTGTAATAATACCATATCTTTGTTGGGTCATGGAAACACCAGCCTATATACACATTATATAGGCCATCCAATATGTCATGTTTGTGTCGGCAGGTGTGTACATCAGAAACATGTCTGTGAACAATGTCGCATCTATTGCGCAGGACAGCCGATGGCTGATATATCTGCATATATATCAGCGCTTAGTGCCATGTGTACAGGCAGCGTACACTGGCTGCAGGGGCCACTGGTGACTGGCATTACAAATGGGCAGTCACATGTAAATGCCCGCACAGTTGTGACCTGTTGCATGTGTGGACCTTTAACCATTGTTGACCTAATGCACGTCAACACCTTTTTGGTGTGTTGACCTTTGGCCAATTGTGTTCAACCTAATGACTGACGACCGTACGACTTCATCCCCACTGACCCAAACTTGCAGCCACTGGCTTCCTTATATACAGATTATGCGGCTGACATGTCGCCGCTTTTGGAACACTGCCCGTCCCCTCCGGGAAAAAGATGTTTAGGAAACTATTTAAAAGTAAGGGGTGGATCTGAGCCTGTAAAATTACTTTATTTCTCTCCGCTGTATCACTCTCTAAGTTTTAATAAATCTCCGCCTGAAGTCCAGAAGAATTAGGGCTAGATGCGCTAAGCTTCAAAAGTGATAAAACGGAGAGTGATAAACAACCAGCCAATCAGTTCCTAACTGCCATGTCACAGGCTGGGTTTGAAAAATAGAAAAAATTGGGGTATCAGTTACCAAAGCAACTGTAGGGGCGCCTGTATGAGTGACTTCTGCTAGCGGCTGTCAAAAAAAGGGGGTGTCAATCCCTATGGAAAATATACAAAGAAAAGGTGGTAGACTGCGCTCATTGATGACAGACTGAGGTTTTATAAATGTATAAATTTAATTAAACAATTAGCATGCTGTAAACATATAAGTTTCAAAGTACAAGGTACACAATATAAAAGAAGGGGAAGGGGAAGGGCAAGAATAATTGAAAATAGCTGCGTCCACTGTTAGAGTGATATCACCTTAGTTAGAGTCCACAGTCCCAGAGCCGGCCTTAGGCATAGGCAAACTAGGCAATTGCCTAGGGCATTTGGAATGCCTAGGGGCATCAGCAACTTCTGCTGATTAAAATGATATGCAGCATGCCTATATTCTGTGTGTGAGTGAGGCTGTATCTGCATATGAAATAGTGTATTCATGGAAATCATTGTAACATATGCAGGTACAGCCACAGTCGCACACAGAATATAGGCATGCCACATATAATTTTAATCATAGGAAGCTCCTTGTGTGTCCTGGTCATAACAATGCAAATAAGACGAATTTTCAGCATAAAATGCACCCAACTGGCTCGGAGCAGAACTGGCTCGGAGCTGCATGGCCTATTGAGGCAAGATGTATAAGGAAACATCTGTATCCAAGCAGAGGCAGAGGTCACAGTGTTAGCGGCTGTGCGAGTGCTGTCTGCAGGTGGGTTGGTTGTGCAATAGTGATCGGCATATGTGTAAGGGACATTATGTGTGTCATGTATAAATGCATTAATTATGTGCGACATATGTGTAACAGGCATTATGTGTGTCATGTATAAGGGTATCAATAATGTGCAACAAATGTGTAAGGGGCATTATGTGTATGAAGGGCATTAATAAAGGTTGGCATTATGTGTAAGGGGCATTATGTTTATAAGGACATTAATAATATGTGTCATGTGTAAGGGGCATTACTGTGTGGTATTATCAGGGGTGCCGAGAGAAAGGGGTAGGGGGTACAAATTACCCAGGCCAAAGTCTGATGGAAGGGCCCAGTGGGGGCCCCCGGGCCCCATCCCCTTAAGTGACAGCTGCAGCTCTTCTCCTCTGCCCAGCACACACTGCTTTGTGCTGGGTTGCAGTGTGGCCATGGAAGTGCTTAAAATACAATATTTTGTCTGGATTTTTTTCTAAGGGTATAATGTGAATAATGTGAGGAGTAATGTACATAAGGTAAAGTGGCACCCCTGATAATACTACACAGTAATGCCCCTTACACATGACCCACATTATTAATGTCCTTATAACCATAATGCCCCTTACACATTATGCCAACCTTTATTAATGCCCTTCATACACATAATGACACACACAATGCCCCTTATGCTTGAAAAAGCTGCTCTGTGCAGTGAAACGCGTTGGCCCAGGCTCCTAACTGCCCATCACAAAACGCTGCCTGTCACTGCCACCTATTTCCACTGAGAACCGTTTGGAGCTTTTCACCTGCTTACCATCACTGGCCCTATCGACCTGGAGTGAGGCACTCACCTCTTGAAGGCAAGCCGCCTGTCTAATACCCACCCAGGGTCCTACAGCGGACACTCAATCACTATTTCCTATCCAAGTTGGGAGGATCGCTACCCCCTACTGCAAACGGAAGAAAAACCACATTTGAGTACCGCCGCGGCCAGTTTCTGATTTATCTATCCGCTCCTAATTCAACGGTCACCCACTGGACTGTGGACTCTAACTAAGGTGATATCACTCTAACAGTGGACGCAGCTATTTTCAATTATTCTTGCCCTTCCCCTTCCCCTTCTTTTATATTGTGTACCTTGTACTTTGAAATTTTATATGTTTACAGCATGCTAATTGTTTAATTAAATTTATACATTTATAAAACCTCAGTCTGTCATCAATGAGCGCAGTCTACCACCTTTTCTTTGTGGGTTTGAAAAATGTCAGGCAGGAGCTGATTGGCTGGTTGTTTATCACTTTCTATTTTATCACTTTTGAAGCTTCGTGCATCTGGCCCTTAGTCTGACCTGTGTTTAGGGTCACTTGTTACCTGTGAACTAGTCTATGTATCACTCTTGTATTATAAAACTGTAATAATACAACCCATTCAATTTGACATTTGTAGATCTGAGTGATTTATAATAAATAATTATAAATCAAACCTGACTTTGAATGGACTTTTGGACACATTGGTAAATTGGGGCCAGAGTTCCAATCACTTGTGACGACCATAAAGCTCAGTCTGACGCAAGCACTCAAGGAGGTGAAAATTAGTAATTATATCTATATGCACTCTAAACACAAAGTATAAACAACAGCCAAGAACCTTCTCCATTTGATAAGAGCTGGAAATGGTTTATCCGTTCCAATGTGACCGTTAATCACTGATTGGTATTTCCCATGGTCTACACTCTACGCTTACAGCCGCAAATAAACAAACCATCCTTCTCTTAACTCTCAATCGTACAAGTGTCTGGAGAGCGCATAAAATGGATGGTGTCCCTCAGGCCTGTCGCTGTCACTGCGCAATATGTCACTAAATATCATATGGGAATGGGAATAAGTTATGGCACAATTGTTTATGGCTAGATGCACCCTGGGAGATTCACAAATGCCAGCCGCGTCTTTTAGGAACATTAATCTTTTTTTTGAATTTTTATTCTTAAACCTGAACTCTATCAGATGATGCTTCTATAATGTGATATTATGTAGATCACAAGATGTATGTTGCAGTTTATATTTGACAAAGATTTCAAAAGATTTTGGTTAACAATGCAAGTTTTACAATGCGTGATATGCCAGCTGCTGGCGCTGACGATGGTCTCCGTCCTTCTTACAAGCATATAAGTGCTTTTCTGTACATAACGTTCCGCCATTAATATGTAACATTCCTCCATTACTGAGTAACATTCCGCCGTTACTGAGTAACATTCCTCCATTAATGAGTAACATTCTGCCATTACAGAGTAACATTCCACCATTAATGCATAACATTCCCAGCATACAGAGTAACATTCCACCATTACTGAGTAACATTCCTCCATTAATTAGTAACATTCCTCCATTACCGAGTAACATTCCGCCATTACTGAGTAACATTCCTCCACTAATGAGTAACATTACTCCATTACTGAGTAACATTCAGCCATTACTGAGTAACATTCCTCCACTAATGAGTAACATTCCGCCACTACTGAGCAACATTCTGCCATTACAGAGTAACATTCCGCCATTAATGCGTAACAATCCCTTCATGCAGAGTAACATTCCTCCATTAATAAGTAACATTCCTCCATTAATGAGTTACATCCCCTTCATGCAGAGTAACATTCCTCCATTAATAAGTAACATTCCTCCACTAATGAGTTACATCCCCTTCATGCATAGTAACATTCCTCCATTTATAAGTAACATTCTCATCATACAGAGTAACATTCATCCATTAATGAGTAACATTCCCATCATACAGAGTAACATCGCACCATTAATGAGTAACATTCCCATCATACAGAGTAACATCCCTCCATTAATGAGTAACATTTCCATCATACAGAGTAACATCCCTAAATTAATAAGTAACATCCCTCCATTAATAAGTAACATCCTACCATTAATGAGTAACATTCCCTTCATACAGAATAACATTCCTCCATTAATGAGTAGCATTCCCTTCATACAGAGTAACATTCCTCCATTAATGAGCAACATTCCCATCATGTAGAGTAACATTCCTCCATTAATGAGTGAAATTCCCTTCATAGAGAGTAACATTCCTCCATTAATGAGTAACATTCCTCCATTAATAATTAACATTGCGCCATTAATGAGTAACATTCCCATCATACAGAGTAACAGTCCTCCATTAATGAGTACCATTCCCATCATACAGAGTAACAGTCCTCCATTAATAAGTAACATTCCCTTCATACAGAGTAACATTCTGCCATTAATGCGTAACAATCCCTTCATGTAGAGTAACATTCCTCCATTAATAAGTAACATTCCTCCATTAATGAATTACATCCCCTTCATGCAGAGTAACATTCCTCCATTAATAAGTAACATTCCTCCACTAATGAGTTACATCCCCTTCATGCAGAGTAACATTCCTCCATTTATAAGTAACATTCTCATCATACAGAGTAACATTCATCCATTAATGAGTAACATTCCCATCATACAAAGTAACATCGCACCATTAATGAGTAACATTCCCATCATACAGAGTAACATCCCTCCATTAATGAGTAACATTTCCATCATACAGAGTAACATCCCTCCATTAATAAGTAACATCCCTCCATTAATAAGTAACACCCCACCATTAATGAGTAACATTGCCTTCATACAGAATAACATTCCTCCATTAATTAGTAACATTCCCTTCATACAGAGTAACATTCCTCCATTAATGAGCAACATTCCCATCATGTAGAGTAACATTCCTTCATTAATGAGTGAAATTCCCTTCATAGAGAGTAACATTCCTCCATTAATGAGTAACATTCCTCCATTAATAAGTAACACTGCGCCATTAATGAGTAACATTCCCATCATACAGAGTAACAGTCCTCCATTAATGAGTAACATTCCCTTCATACAGAGTAACATTCCTCCATTAATGAGTAACATTACCTTCATACAGAGTAACATTCCTCCATTAATGAGTAACATTCCATTCATACAGAGTAACATCCCTCCATTAATAACTAACATCCCGCTATTAATGAGTAACATTCCCATCATACTGAGTAACAGTCCTCCATTAATGAGTAACATTCCTCCATTAATGAGTAACATTCCCATCATGCAGAGTAACATTCCTCCATTAATAAGTAACATTTCATTCATACAAAGTAACATTCCTCCATTAATGAGTAACATTCCCTTCATACAGAGTAACATTCCTCCATTAATGAGTGAAATTCCCTTCATAGAGAGTAACATTCCTCCATTAATGAGTAACATTCCTCCATTAATAAGTAACATTGCGCCATTAATGAGTAACATTCCCATCATACAGAGTAACATTCCTCCATTAATGAGTAACATTCCCTTCAAACAGAGTAACATCCCTCCATTAATAAGTAACATCCCGCCATTAATGAGTAACATTCCCTTCATACAGAGTAACAGTCCTCCATTAATGAGTAACATTCCCTTCATACAAAGTAACATTCCTCCATTAATGAGTAACATTCCCTTCATACAGAGTAACATCCTTCCATTAATAAGTAACATCCCGCCATTAATTAGTAACATTCCCATCATACAGAGTAACAGTCCTCCATTAATGAGTAACATTCCTCCATTAATGAGTAACATTCCCATCATGCAGATTAACATTCCTCCATTAATAAGTAACATTCCATTCATACAGAGTAACATTCCTCCATTAATGAGTAACATTCCTCCATTAATAAGTAACATTGCGCCATTAATGAGTAACATTCCCATCATACAGAGTAACATTCCTCCAGTAATGAGTAACATTCCCTTCATACAGAGTAACATCCCTCCATTAATAAGTAACATCCCGCCATTAATGAGTAACATTCCCATCATACAGAGTAAGTCCTCCATTAATGAGTAACATTCCCTTCATACAGAGTACCATTCCTCCATTAATGAGTAACATTCCCTTCATACAGAGTAACATCCCTCCATTAATAACTAACATCCCGCCATTAATGAGTAACATTCCCATCATGCAGAGTAACAGTCCTCCATTAATGAGTGACATCCCGCCATTAATGAGTGATATTCCCATCATACAGAGTAACAGTCCTCCATTAATGAATGACATACCCATCAGTGACATAACTACAATTTTTGTGCTCCCCTGCCAAAAAGTATCTGTCATGCCCCACTACATTAAGTATATTTTTTTTTTACTTACATGCTGGTTGCCAGGGGTTACGTGATTGTTGCCATTGTTTACAGTGCATGATTGCTGCCAGGGATTTCTTCCTTGTTGCCATTGATAACATTCTCATTGCAAGGGGTTACATGCTAATTAATAGGGGTTACATGCTCATTGCCAGGGGTTACATGCTCATTGCTAGTAGTTACATGCTCATTGCCATGCTCATGCTTATTGCCAGTCTTTACCTGCTCATTGCGAGGAGGTTACATGCTTCTTGCCAGGGTTTAGATGCTCACAGTACACCATTGCTCCAGGAAACCAGCACTTTCTGCTGGTGTCGTAAGGGCTGCACTCCCATTATAGACTCTTGAACAGGCATGTCAAAACTGTGGCCCTCCAGCTGTTGTGAGACTACACATCCCAGCATGCCTTGCTATAGTTCTAGCATTCCCTATTAGCAAAACTGTGGCAATGCATGATGGGATTTGTAGTTTCACAACAGCTAGAGGGACCTCTAGTATCGGTCTCCTCCAAAGTGGCGGACATTTTTGGAGGACCATTCTCAACAATTTCCACACAAACAGCCAGACCACACGGAATCTACAGGCAGAGACCCTGCCCCCCCCCCGAGGAGTCCCTTGCTCTCTCCCCCCCCCCCAGCTCTTCGGCTTCGGTGGCATTGTTACGTCACTAATTTCCTTCATACAGAGTAACATTCCCCTAGTAAATGACGGATACTCATTTCGTATAGGGTAACATTTGTGTAGTGCATGAGTGATGTTCCCTTCATGTTGAGTAACTTTAGTAAATAAGACATACGCCCTTCATACAGAGTAACTTCATCTAGTAAATGCGTGATACTGTACTGTACTGTACTGTGTACTGTACTTTCTTTCAAGATGCTGACATACTCAGGCTTCAAACCCATCTGCAGTCAGACAAGCTATTCATGACCCTGCATAGAGAAATCTACCGATTTGAAGTTCACCTTGTAAAAATGATCAGCATTGCAGCTGAGCAGATGTACATAGTGTATGGCTGTATATGATGCACACTACCTATATCTGCTCGGTTGCAATGCGGATTACTTTTCACAAAGAACATGTACCTTAATGTAATGAGAAGTCTCGCAGGATCAAATAGCTCAATGAGTAGGGTGTTTGACTGGAATGCAACAGGTCATTGTTTTCAATCCTCGGTATGGCAGTATATTGAAATTTGTTATTTAAATAAGGGTATTTTAACTGATTAACAAAGCGCTCTGAAGTTAAGTACTGTACATGAATGTGGTATAATGAGGTTTTCAGCGCTAGAAGGCTCCGACTCAAATGCGCCTGCGCAGTAAAATGGTACAGCTCCAATTTTTTCAGTGATTTCCGCAGCGCTGCAGCACGACTCCAGACTGGTAAGTATTAAAATAAATGAGTACCGCGTGTGCAGTGTGGGCCCTACTGGACTCAGGAACCTGTGCACATTTTATAAATACGCCACTGTCTAGTTTATCCTTTTGTTGTCATGTTTTCTGCAGGCATATGTACTATACAGTATTATCAAGCCCCTGGGGATTAGGATTTACAATCACAGGCAATTCAGCAGAAATCACTTCAAGTTCTAAACATTCGGAAACAACAATTACATGTTCTGCACAGAACTGCCGACTGATTGCAGAAAACGTCCTGAGATGAGGGAGAACACACATCAGTTGTAGAACGTTCAGAAAAAGTCATGTGTTTCTGCTGAGTGATCCTGTACAGTTAGACAGGGGTGTTCTAATACCACCAGCGTGACAGTGTTACCTTACCATTGTGTGCCCAGGGGAGGTACCAGGGACAGGAAACATTCACATACGTTCCAGGAACTCCATCAGGCCAACAGGCATAATCATCGAAGGTGCGGTTGCAAATCTTCCCTGCGGAGGATAAGATATGTACATCAGGTGCTGCAGCAGCGTTCCAACTTATTACATCACAATACTGATTCTTCAATGGGTATTGCAGCAGCAGTCCAACGTATTACATCACAATATTACAGAGTAATAGAGCTGATTCTTCAATGGGTATTTCAGCTTCATTTAAAGTAGCATCAGGTGCTACAGTGTTTTTCTGAAGTAGTATATCACATACTAGTATTAGCACAAGTATTATAGTAGACGCATCAGCAACATTGTAAAATAGTATATTTAGCACCATTGCAGAGCCGTATATCAGGTGCTGTACTGTAGCACCATTGCAGAGCAGTATATCAGGTGCTGTACTGTAGCACCATTGCAGAGCAGTATATCAGGTGCTGTACTGTAGCACCATTGCAGAGCAGTATATCAGGTGCTATATTGTAGCACCATTGCAGTCATATAGCAGGTACTGTACTACAGCACCATTACTTAGTAGCATATAGATGTTGTACTATAGCACCATTGCTGAGTAGTATATAAGATACTATACTGTAGCACCATTGCAGAGCAGTATATATCAGGTGCTATAATGTAGCACCATTGCAGAGTCATATAGCAGGTACTGTACTACAGCACCATTACTTAGTAGCATATAGATGCTGTACTGTAGCACCATTGCAGAGCAATATATCAGGTGCTATAGTGTAGCACCATTGCAGAGTCATATAGCAGGTACTGTACTACAGCACCATTACTTAGTAGCATATAGATGCTGTACTGTAGCACCATTGCAGAGCAGTATATCGGGTGCTGTACTATAGCACCATTGCAGAGCAGTATATCAGGTGCTATATTGTAGCACCATTGCAGAGTCATATAGCAGGTACTGTACTACAGCACCATTACTTAGTAGTATATGGATGCTGTACTGTAGCACCATTGCTGAGTAGTATATGAGAGGCTGTACTGTAAAACCATTGCAGAGTAGTATATAAGATGCTGTACTGTAACACCATTGCAGAGCAGCATATCAGGTGATGTACTGTAGCACCATTACAGAGCGGTATAATGGGTGCTGTACTGTAGAACCATTGCAGAGTAGTCTATCAGTTGCTGTACTGTAACGCTATTACAGAGTAGTCTATCAGGTGCTCTACTGTTGCAACACTGATGAGTAGTCTATCAGGTGCTGTACTGTAGCAGCATTGCAGACCAGTATTACAGGTGCTGTACTGTAGCACCATTGCAGACCAGTATTACAGGTGCTGTACTGTAGCACCATTGCGGAGTAGTCTATAGGGCCCTGTAATGTAGCTGCCGCCCATAGAAACCACATTGGGCTGTGCAAAAGAAAAGGAGTAGCTTCCTTTTGTAAGCCATCTCTGTTTTTATCAAAGCCTGGACTGGCAGTCCCAAAGGGAGAAACCACCTCCCACTAGGACTGCCTGTAGTGACTGCGACTGACAGGTATGACTTCCAATAAGATGTCACTGCCAGTCACAGCGAAGCCAGTGGTGTCACAGACCATATGTTACTTATTGACACTGAGCGCGTGGCATATTTTACCTGGGAGGCTGCAGCCCTGAAGTCCTGCTAAACTCAACCACGTCTGTATGTAATAATTGTAGCCACAATTTCTTCATGTACTGCTCTATCCTCTGTCGCCTGCAAGGATCTTTATTAAATCTTCTCTTTTAATGTCCCCATGAGTCTGCCATCTACACTACTGTGCGGGGTATAATGTATACATAACATCACTAACCCTGTCTTATTTTAAACGGTGATTGAACCTTTGACAGTTCCTCAGGTCATGTTCAGCTGTTAGTGGAGGCTGCGGTGAATCGAAGGTTAAAGCCAGCGAGACTTCATACACAGATGTAATATTATCTTGTAAGCCGTAGGGGCTAGACATTCAGCAGAAATAAATCAAAATGTGTACAGTAGCAAACTACTAAAATGCAGTAATACAGAATATTTTAACATTTAAATCCCTGTGATTTACAAACACGTAGTGTGAAATATACATAAAAGCTGTGTAATATATGTGATTGGAAGGGGGAGGGTTGTGGGGTGATCGCACAAGATTAAGTATAAAGAGGACCCCTATGTAACAATGTAGGATATGTCTTGTTGGGGTGTGCTACCTCAGGACATAGTTAATGGACATGTAGAAAAAAGAGAGAGAAGAATGTCCTTTTTGTTAGGTGCACCTGAAAGAGTAAGACTCTTAAAATATAACTTTTAATTATTTATTCATAAAAAGGCTGCGAGAAATTTTAAAACCATATAACAAAGACCGGGGTGGGGATACACACATAAAATTGGGGGTGGCAGGCAGGTGTTTGCTGACAATATTTATTAGGACTGGTACTGATAATGCGTGGGAAAGCAGTTCGGCAGGTAAATTCCACCAGATTACAGTCACAGATGACAACAAAATGTAATTATGCTGACAGAATCCGGGTAGGTACCCTGTACATAGGTGACTCCTACTACCTAATACTCAACATGATGTGCTATATGATGTATAAATGCCGTGTTTATACTAATCACAGGCAATCCTGTAACTGTGGTATCACTGGTTCAAAGAGGTGTATCTGCTCCATATAAATTTTGGAGAGATCTCGACACCAATGAGTCAGTGGGAGATCTTATCTCTACCTAATATTACTAGCCGATCTCCCACTGACTCATTGGTGTCGAGATCTCTTACATCGTGTTGAGTATTAGGTAGTAGGAGTAACCTATGTACAGGGTACCTACCCGGATTCTGTCAGCATAATTACATTTTGTTGTCATCTGTGACTGTAATCTGGTGGAATTTACCTGCCGAACTGCTTTCCCACGCATTATCAGTACCAGTCCTAATAAATATTGTCAGCAAACACCTGCCTGCCACCCCCAATTTTATGTGTGTATCCCCACCCCGTCTTTGTTATATGGTTTTAAAATTTCTCGCAGCCTTTTTATGAATAAATAATTAAAAGTTATATTTTAAGAGTCTTACTCTTTCAGGTGCACCTAACAAAAAGGACATTCTTCTCTCTCTTTTTTCTACATAATATATGTGATTAAAGGGTAAGTCTATATTTCACCAAAAAATAATAAATATAATTTGTGTCTAAGAAATGTGATTATTTCGATTGTATCAGTGTGAGCCCAGAAATATTTTTTGCAGTTAGGGGCACAATTATCAATATATTAATTAATAAAATAGTTATGTGGGAAATTATATTTTTGGGTTGAGAATTTGCAAAAGTTCTCCTCCAAGCCCATAAGTTTGCATTTCTAATGCTTGTAGTAGGAAATGCAATCTGCCCAAATTTACTAAAAACTATTTCTTAATGTTCCCGCAGGGAGCCCTGTGATAATAATGCTATCTTGAGATAGCATTAGCTAGGCTTCCTTATGGTTCCCCTACCCCTGCACAGCCTTCTCTGCCATCTGCCCGATGCACCTGGGGATTAGTGATCAGTGAGCTTTGGTCACCTGTTACCATGCTGCTGCTGTGACACCGTGGTGTTAGTTTATTGAAATATAAGAGATGCAGCTGTACTCACTATTGTATACCCTCTGATAAAGTCAAAGTGAGCTGAGATGCTGCAAAGTGCCAGCACTCTGTTTACTTTACTGATCACAGGGAACATAGAGGCATTTACTAAGGTGAATATACCATAGGCATATTCGTATGCAAATATGACTGCCTATAGGTATTTTTCGCATTTACTATGCCAAAAATACATCATTTCGTATTCATGGAACATTTGTATTTACGAATACGAATGCCTACGTCATCCAAAGAATACGAGTAGGAATCATCATTCAGTAGAATGGTGATTCCTAATTTACTAACCAGCCGTATGCAATATACGGCCGGTAATTGCAGAGAAAATACACCCAAGGCTATAACCACTCCCGGGCTCAAAGAGCCGACCCTGATTTTAAGGGGGAAATTTACTAAAGGAAATTTGTAAAAAATAGGTGTATTTGTATCCAGAAATACTCTTTTTTTTGACATTTTCGATCCCGAAAATACGGCAATTAGTATTCGTATTGATAGCACATCAATACGAATACGAATTGCCGTATTTTCGGGATAGTAAATGTCAAAAATAAGTGTATTTCTGGAAACAAATACACCTATTTTTTTTTACAAATTTCCTTTAGTAAATTTCCCCCAAATCCAGAGAATAAGCCAGATAGGGGTTCCCTGTAATTTATAAAACCATCTCCAGGCTCAAGGGCCGGTCCTGGTTACCAAAATATGGGGGACAAAATGAGTAGCAACCAGCACCAGGCCCAGCAGGCTCGCAGGGTAATCCCACAGCAGGGGGAAGACTTTTTATACAAGTATTTGTATTTAGCGGCCATATATATGCCCTGGAATACGAATGTGTAAGTGAAACACTCCACCGATAACAGACATATTCGAAATACGAATACGACACAAGTTATTCGTATTCTTCGTAAATTTTGTCCATCACATGTAAAAACATACACATTCGCATGCATGAAGGTCGACATGACTGAATGTCGACATGGGTTAGGTCAACAGGTCATTAGGTGGACACAAGCATTAGGTCGACATGGGGAAGGTGGACAGTCAAAAAGTCAACATGGGGTTTTTCACTTTTATTTGAGCCAACATGTGCGAGGGGGCGCGGTGCACTTTTTTAGCGTCCATGTCGATGGTGTCGACATTTTGGACAAAAAGGTGAAAAACCCTTTTGACAGTCGATCTTCACCATGTCGACCTAATGCTTGTGTCGACCTAATGACCTGTCGTCCTAACCCATGTCGACCTTCAGTCATGTTGACCTTCATGCATGTTTGACCTTCAGTCATGTCGACCTAATGCTTGGAGACCTAATGTAGTGTTAATTCTAGCACACGCTATCTTTGAAATCCCATGCAGTTCCTCTTCCCTGCCTGGGGTGTTGCTGTCTGCTGTAGTGCTTCTAGCACAGTGTAGTCTGTATATCAGCACTGATATGCAAACCACACCTGTGCTAGAAACACCACAGCAGACAGCGACACCCCAGGCAGGAAACAGGAACTGCATGGGATTTCAAATATGGCGGGTGCTAGAATGAACACTACTAATGTATGTCTATCCAATTAACCCATTCCAGCGAATGGCTCAGCAAGCGTAAAACGCGCTGTGGCGAGTGCAGCCTGGCAAGGGGCTTCCATGCGCTCATCCCCCTGTCAGAGTACTGGCATTCAAGATTCCGACAGTCAGGGGCGTAACTAACTATTTAGCGCCCCCCCCCCCCCCGCCGCACCTAACCTGCCCCCGCTTCTTACCCGCGGTCTGCGTCTCGCCCGGCTCTCTGTCGGGACCTTCCTGACATCACGGTCCCGGCCGGCTCCTGCTGCTACAATGAAAACGGACTCTTAGAAAATGGCTGCCCCCATACTGCAGACAGAACACTGTCTGCAGTATGGGGGCAGCCATTTTCTAATTGTCAGTTTTCATTGCAGCAGGAGCCGGCCGGGACCGTGACGTCAGGAAGGTCCCGACAGAGAGCCGGGCGAGACGTAGACTGCGGGTAACTATAGCCCCGCAGCCCCCCCGGCGGCGCCCCCAATTTCTCTGCGCCCCCCCGCCACCACGGAGCTATAGTTACGCCACTGCCTACAGTATGTTGGTATACTGACCGTAGGCATCCCGACAGTCGGGCGCTATACCACACACACCCGTTTATCTGGGCTAACTAAGATCCCCGGAAAGCTGATATCCATCATAACATAAAACAAAGTACATTTTGTAACTGAACCGGAGCCGGTCATCATGTCAGAGTAGATGAAATATTGCGTCACGCAGCGCGCCCGCTACTGCGCCCGGATGATGGAGAAGGTCCACAAGTAGTTAAGTCTTCGGCCTGCGCAAGGTCTTCCAAGTGACGAGTGTTAAACATGCAGCAACGGCACCTTACAAATTCCAGCAATTGATTTCTCCTGCCGCTTGGACCCAGGCCAGACTAATAGAGACACGGGAGAGAGGACAGATTGATCTCTAGCTGCTGCGAATGGTTGCAGATTTCTCATATGATTACATGACTTAAACTGCTGCTAAGTCCAATAAAATCACAGGTTTTGTTATCCGTAATCCATGAGGAAAACATTCTGCGCAACGGTGAAAAGGTTTCTACATTAAAATCGTTTTCTAATTGCTTTCGGTATGCAAAGAACAAATAACTCTCAGCTGACTCTCGAGGCCCAATTCAGGCCTATTCGCAGGACTGACGATCATCGGGAGACCGTAGTGCAGTGCGCATACCGTACGTGAAGCCCCCAGCGAGCTAAGGAGTAGATGTATGAAGCAGTTATAAGGGAGAAGTGATAAAGTGTCTGGTACTTTATCACCGGCCAATCAGCTCCTGACTATCCCTTTTTAAACCCAGGTTGTAACTTAACAGTCAGGAGCTGATTGGCCGGTGATAAGGTACCAGGCACTTTATCACTTCTCCTTTATCACTTCATCATACATCTACCCTAAGACATCGATGACATTTCAACACTGGCCGTTCACAAGATGATTGTCACCCGGCTGCCATTTTGGGGCGGCACCAGCCATTTTCTGTGAGTGATGAGGAAAACGCAGGCGGACCCGCCACTGTAGGGAAGGACCTCTGATGGTAACACTGGACTCTGGGATCATCACTGCCACGAGTAAGTATTGACCTATCCGGCCGCTGCACCAACGGGGCGTGGGGGCGGGGAATCAAATTGATTGTGAGTGATTGCGAATGGATTTCTCCCTGATTGCGCTGCTGCGATCGCGGCGGGTTTTCACTCTGTCGGAGTGGCGGCTAACTGATCTCGACCCAGGTCTGGACCGGCCCCTTGGATCCTACCGCAGGCCAATTTATAATGATGTAGGGGTATTTTGTTAAATATTGGCATCTACAGTAGGCTGGAAAACCTGAAATCCGGATTGCTGAGTCATTCAGTCCATTAACAAAATGTCCATCCCACGGACAAGGGGCTCATGCTCAGTAAACCAGCATCTATGGTCCGTGAAAGTGGGCACCTCAGTCATTGCCTACTCACACACATGGCACTGGTGTATTTTAATGGGTGCAGTGTATGCAGTTCACATGGGCCCCTGATTCCCACTGGGGCCCATACCGCATACACTGCACTATTTTTTTTTAATACTTACCCCTCCGGAATCCCGTGATGAAGGCAGCAGTGCTGCAGAAATTGCTGGAATAATGGCTTCGGGTCCAATTTCCCAGCAATCAGCACATGAGCATTACAATCTGAGCCCTCTATTGCTGACCAGCAGCCGGCAGAGAGGATGAGGCCCAGACGGAGGAGGCTGCATCTGCGGCTGCTCCTCTCTCGGACATTGGCCCTTATTCTGGTTGGTGCGGTCAGAGCCGCACACGGGGCTCCGACCGCACAAACCAAGGGCCGCCCACCGGACGGATCGCCACGGCCGTCCGTACACGGACGGCTGGCGATCCGCACAAAAATGGTGGAGGCTACGCCTCCACCATGGTGGGAGCTGCCCCCTGCCTTCGATGGTCGACGACCATCGAAGGCAGGCCCGCACGCCGCGGCAGCTCCCGCAAGCTCAGACCACACGGACAATCGTCCGTGTGGGAGCTTGTAAGGGGGCTGAAAGCTGACATCCGGCGACGTCAGCTTTCCGCCCCCATGTCATGGTAATGAGGGCGTCATGCCCTCATTACCATGCATACGCCCCGCGTTTTCATGGGAACGCCCATGAAACGCGGGGCGTACACATAGGGAAATGAGGGGCTGAAGCCCCTCACGCCCCTATACGCCCCCTTTGCGGCGGACGAAATCCGTCTGCGGCGAAGGGGGCTGCACATGCGCAGAATGACCTCTGCGCATGTGCAGACCACAAACATCGGCGGTACGGCCGCACGCGGGCCGTACCGTGCATTGTTTGCTATAGAACAGGGCTGTGCGTTCTCACGTGACAGCAGATATATAAATACCCCATGAACGAGGTCTGTGTGATGTCATAGGATGTCGTTTATTACTATGGGGCTGGTGTCAAATCCCACATTAAGCTGAGTGGAGAACATTAACCCATCACACATAAACCACTCTCGCAGACTTTTCCTACCTTGTCTTATCATATCTCACATAAACGGCCCCATCCATCAGATGCCAAGTCTACGCACTCTGCACACTTATCCCGTTCCTCCTTCCCGAAGCTCTGAATTGTAAACTCATCAGACTAAGGGGGTAATTAAAACCATGGGGGAGATTCTCTAAACTAAAAATGTGGTAAAAACCCCGTTATCGGGGTTTTTAACTAATTTTTGGATGCTCTGAGTATCCCCCGCCGGTTTACTGCGGCGGGGGGCATCGCCAGAAAAATCTGGCGATGCCCCATAGAAGCCTATGGGCTTCTACCACAGCCCACCGCCGCCCGACCCCCCGCCACCCCGCACCGACATCCCCCCCCCCCCTCACCTGTGTCCGGGCAGCAGAGCTGTGCTGCCCGGACCTGTGACCTCCTCCCTGCACTATGATCCTCTTCCGGATGCAGGGAGGAGGAGAGCCCGGCAAAGCAGCAGCAGCGCCGTGTACGGGAGGGAGGGTGGAGCCGCCGGGACCGGCTGACTCTCACCGCAAAGGACAGCTCTTAACGCAAGAGCTGTCCTTTGCCATAATTATCGCATATGTTAGAGCATATGCGATGAGCGGCGAAGGGGGGCGGAGCTGGGCTGTGGATGTTTGAACATCCCGCCCCTACTCCCTAGGCTGTGTATATTCAGAGGTTAATGCCCCCCCACCCGGGGAACACCTGCAGTCATTGGGGCCCGCCCAGAATTTCTATGGGTGCACCCACCAATTTGTGGGCAAGCTCACGAAAAGACTGCTGTCCACCCCCAAAACGACCCCTGGCTGTCAATCACTGTGTGAAAATGTCCCCGATGTGTAATGTTGTTGAGAATGCTTAAAGCCAAATTTTCCAGCCAGATCCAGAACGCAGCAGATATTTTCCAGAACCGCTTGGACACTTTTGGCAGAAGGGTTAAAGGGAACAGACACTTAACCCATTGCCTGCTGGAATGCATTAATCAGGACATCTCTTATGTAATCACACAGAAGAGGGATTGTGTCAGTAAACACAGATATGTTGACGGGAGAGAACGAGATTAATGTTTTGTTATGATAATGGATCCAATTAAGTCATTAATGGAAAGTTAATTAATGGAAATGGCACGGAATGTTAGTGACTGAAATTGAAGATAATAACAGTAATTGTGTTTCTCAGATGTAGAATTAAAGGTTTGTTTAATCGGATATTGGCGCCTGGTATAGTTATTAGAAGGATCCATTTATCAGTGGTAATATGAGATATTATTTCAGTCCCTATTGAACTCCCCTTTGTATAATAAACACAATATTTTCTGCCGAGAAAGCATTAGTGCGATATGGGGGTTTGGTGCATAAGCCAAAGATAAAAGCAGTGTCTATGGGCCTTATTCTAGTTCACTCTTTCTGACAAAATCCTTCTTAGATGGACCAAACCATGTGCACTGCAGGTGGGGCAGATGTAACTTGTGCAGAGAGAATTAGATTTGGGTGGGGTTTTACTTCAAAGTGACATCTATATTGCAGTGTAAAAATAAAGCAGTCAGTATTTACCCTGCACAGAAACAAAATAACTCACACAAATCTAATTCTATCTGCACCTGTTACATCTGCCCCACCTGCAGTGCACATGGTTTTGTCCATCTAAGAGGGATTTTGTCAGAAAGAGTGAACTAGAATAAGGCCCTATGTGTCTGCACAAAGGCTTAATGCAGCAACTGTGTACTAGTGTCCTGTAACCGTCATTGTACAGTATCACCCACTGTGCTGCCGGGTACGTATCATGTATTCTGTGCTGGAACTGCCCCTCAATGTTATCTAATACAAGGATTGTGATGGCCAGCTGTAATGATACAGTACCGGCAGCCAATACTGATGCCGGCATCCCAGCAGGGGTCAGATAAGTATACTTACCCAGTGACATGGGGGTGGGAGGGGGGCAGGTACATTTTACCCGGGCCCAGGTCTGCTGGATGGGCCAGGTCCTGCTCCCTCCTCCCCTGTTGCAGCTAACCAGGCAGTGGGGAGGAAGATGACAGGCTGTCGCCGCAGCACAGCCTCTCTCCCCAGCTCAGCACATGCTGCTCAGAGTCGTGTTCTGAGCTGGGGAGAGAGACAGGTGCAGCGGAAGCCTGTCCTCTCTCTCCCTCTCATTTATTTTTTCACGGGGGAGTGGCCAAACCCCCCTCCCGGTGGCCATGCACCCTCAAATTTACCAGGGCCTGGCCGACCTGTCAGAGCCCCTGTACTTAGCCACCTTAACCCTTCTTTGCCCTAACCTGACCCTAACCCTCCCCGCTGGTGCCTAAGCTTAACCCCTGCACCATAACCTTAACTTGAAGGAGCCTAAACCTAACCCCCCCCCCCCCCCTGTGGCCTAGCCATAACAACCCCCACCAAAGTCTAAACCTAAGTCCCCACAGTAGTGATTAAATCATGGCTTGAACCTAACATACCTCTGGATTCTCACTGATCGGGATGTGGGCTGTCGGTATTCTGTTGTTGGCACCCTGATGGTTTGATGTTCCAGTGCGGGTCTTGTGGAGTCAGTTGGGATGCCAGCGTCTGTACACTGAACACTGGCATCTGGACCACCAGGATGCTGACTTCCCATGCTCGGGACTTATATAATTTATATAAGACCTATATATTAAGTATTTATTTGCCCTAATCACGCAGAAAGAAGGGATTCTGTACAACTAAGGGAAAAATTGTATTATGGCTATTTACCGAACGGCTAGGATGGGGAGATGCAGGACTGTGGGGGGACAGTGAGCAGGAGGATGGGGTGAGGGGGCTGGAGGGGGACACAGGGGGCTGGAAGTGACACGTTGTTGAACTGGCCTCCTACAGTATATCCCCCCTCCTATATTGAGGGGATATAGTAGGCATGCAGCTGGAATGACATGTGATTGGAAAAGACTTGGGTTGTTTGGGCAGGAATGCTTTATTTTGCTAATATATTTCTAACTGCCATTATAACAATTTTATTGATAGGGGCCCCCACAGACCTTAATCCAGCCCAGAGTATGATGATGTAACTCCTGCATGGAGCAGGAGTACTGGGAGAGGAATCAGGACCTTTTCCATACAAACCCGCTCCGTGAGCAGAACTACTTCCTGTAATGTGGCCTAAATGAGGCCACACCTCCCAACAATCCTGCAACTACTGTATAATAAAGATCTTATTGGCATCCCCTAAAACCATTCATAAGTCCACCAAGCAATATCTGTATTATCTGATCTCACCTTCATATTTCTAAAGACCCCCTTTACGCACCCAAAACAACAGAAAATGCATGGAAAATAAATTTATAAAAATAAAAGTTTTCTAAAAATATTTTCTGCAAAAGTATAAAATTATTTTTATTTTATTATTATTGTCATTCACTAATGTTACTACTAAGTTATTATTACTATCACGTTTGATGACATTTACTGGGAGCAGCTAAGTAGCTCAGAAGTCTTTAGTATAAAACCCATTCAATTACATTTTAAATCTTTTATTCACTCTTTTTATGAGGTGACATTTAAGTGGATTGAGCAATTCAATTAACTACTTTAGAATGAGAACGATTTCCATAATGACCCGCCAGTGTATACTTACATAGCCACCTCCGTTTGCTAATTGGGTTTTCAACGGATTATGATTGAAATAAATTAAGGTGGATAAAAATGACTTCATAATGGTTCATAATGGATCTTCTGGTCATTCACTAATTAGCTGCACAAAAGTGAGAGCACAGGTTATTTTATTAGAAACATAGAAACATAGAATTTGACGGCAGATAAGAACCACTTGGCCCATCTAGTCTGCCCCTTTTTTTTAAACATGTTACCTCAAACCATATTTGATCCTTATTTTTTTGTAAGGATATCAATATGCTTATCCCAAGCATGTTTAAATTGTACTACTGTATTTGCGTCTACCACCTCTGTTGGGAGGCTATTCCACTTATCTACTACTCTTTCTGTGAAAAAATTCTTCCTCGCATTTCCCCTGAATCTTCCTCCCTCTAGTTTCAGTGCATGTCCTCGTGTTCTGTTGCTCCTCTTCCTGTGAAGAATGTCTCCCACCTGTACCTTGTTAAAGCCCTTGATATATTTGAAAGTTTCTATCATGTCCCCCCTTTCCCTTCTCTGCTCTAAAGTATACATATTAAGATCTTTTAGTCTTTCCTGGTACGTTTTGTGATGTAGGCCATGCACCATTTTAGTTGCTCTTCTTTGTACAGTCTCTAATGTATTTATATCCTTCTGGAGATATGGCCTCCAGTACTGAACACAATACTCTAGGTGAGGTCGTACCAATGACCTATACAGTGGCATTATTACTTCTTTCTTTCTACTGCTGATACCTCTCCCTATGCAACCAAGCATCTGACTTGCCTTCTTCATTGCTTTGTTACATTGCCTACCTGCTTTTAAGTCCCCTGAAATGGTGACACCTAGATCCCTCTCTTCCTCAGTAGTTCCTGCGAAGCCCGGGGCTTGATGACTCAACTAATCCATGGGAAGTAATCTCCAGTTATCCCATGCTGGTATTACCGGCCCACGGTATCCAAGTACAAAGATACTCATGCATTGATACTCTGTATCATTTCTCCCCTGAAGTATCACAGACAGATTTCTTCCATTAATATATTATGTCGCAGTAACCGCTACAATCAACAAACAATTCAGGTTCCAAAAAGTTTGTTATGTCCAGGTATGGCTCCAGAGGAGAGGTGGCAGCACAATTCAAATAGGGGAGTCACACCAACTGGCAGTTTTGGAATGGCAGTTGGTGGCAGTTGCTGTGCCTCCCCAATTTGAATTGTGCTGCAGCCTCCCCTGGTTGTGTCCAGTTCCAGACTGGCCCGGGTATGGTGTAACTATCCGACAGTTGGGAGTCCCGCAGTCTTTTCCGGCCACCGGAATCCTGACTGTCAGGAAACCCTTGCGCTCGCCACCTATTCAATTCTGCCTTTATGTGGTCGTGGACCCCCATGAGGGAAATTAGCCCGTGTAGGTCAGGATTCCGACTATCGGGCTCCTTGCAGTCGGGATATCGACACAACCGTTGGCATCCCAGCTGTTGGTGAGTCATCTGAAACCCACTGGCCGACAGGGGAATCTCCTGTGCAATTTACCCAACAGTGTAACCTTCGTAGCGCGCCCAACATGGCTGCCTTATCTGGTACGCTAGTGCATGGGCTAAAAAATACATGGACCTTAAGGATTTGTTTTGATCCTGCCCTACTGAGCGTTAGGATACACAATCACCCCATTTTGTGTCATCCCTTCTTGGGGTGGAATATTCCACTCAGGGTAATCACACGCAGCTCGCCCAAGATGGCTGCCTCACCTGGTACCTTGTGAGGGTGGAATACACAACCCATCAAAGTTATTGCCCAGAATGCCCGCACCAATCCAGCATTATTCTAGCTGTGTGCTCTAGATGTCAGTATGGCTTGTGTATTGCTGCATTACTTACATCTTTAGTATTATGGGTCCGATTCAGGATCGCTCGTTGCGATGCAATTTCAGCCCCAGCCACTATGTTTGGGGTTTGCGCATGTGCAATTCCCAGCAGGGAATAGATTCAGCGATTTACACACTCGCTGGACCGTTCGCAACGAGGAGGGAGGGCCAGGGGCGCGTAGGAGCAGCAGCATGGGAACGCTGGGAATTTAGACCGACTTTTATTAGCTCCGTTGAATGATTTCTCTCCCCTTTATGGGTTCGCTAGGCAGAGAGCATCCGCTGCTTAGCAAGCCAACTTGAATTAGGCCCTATGTGCATTATTTTGGATGTCTGTAAAGTGTATTATGTCCTGTTGGAGAAACAGCGCTATACTTGTAAAATTCTTCTTATTATTATTATAATACAGGACCCAATACTGAGCCGTATGCAAAATCCGATGCAGCAGGAGAGTCATTTCGGTTTAATGCCACTTTAAATGATAACTGGTGATGTATAATGGATTTCTCAAGGATAAATATCAATGTACATGCAGAGCTTTCATATTACAATGAATGTTCAGATTTCTATTAACTTGTACATTGACCGTGAACCAAGACAGCACTGCGCTATCCAGCTACCGGAGATTTATTGTAACTCTTGTTTAATGCTGTTGACCCTAAAATATGGTACCTTTTTCTTGTACCAGTCATTGGACTGGTAATGCAGACCGGGCTGGGTCCAGTAATATGGACCGAGCTTGGACTGATAGTGCTGACTTGGCTAGGATCAGAACCGTATACAGTAACTCTCCAGCATCCCCTATGGACCCGAGAATGTCTGAGAGAGGGCAGCCAGCTCCAGGAGGTAGGGGGGCGGGGCCGGCTGCTGGGCCATGAATGGTGGTGGTCCATTAATACTGTGTGTATTTGTGAAATTGTGTTACTTGGGGTCACTACAATGCTCTTTGTATTATATAGCAATCACTGTAATGCTCTCTGCATTGTATGGTGACCACTGTGATGCTCACTGTATTAAATGGTGGTCACTGTGATACTCTCTGTATTATATCAAAGCCCTTGTGATTGTCTCAGTAATATATAGTGATCATTGTGATGCTTTCTGTACTATATGTTGATAAATGTGGTGATCTCTGTACTGCATAGCAGTCACTGTAATGCTCTCTGTATTATCTGGCGGTCTTTGCAGTGCTCTCCCCATTTTATTGCTGTCACTGATGCTTTCTGTATTATATGGCAGTCACTGTAATTCTGGTGGCTATGGCAATGCTTTTAGTATTATGTGGTGGAAAAGTGACACTTTCTACATTATATGGTGGTCACTGTGGTGCTCTCTGTATTATCGGGTGGATGCTGTGATGTTCTCTGTATTGTAATGTATGGTAGTCTCTGCAACGTTCTGTCACAGTACTCTGACATGGTGATCACTGTAAGTAAGTGAGTTTAATTATATAGCGCACTTTTTCCAACAGGACACAAGGCGCTTTACAGACATTATAACAATGCACATAATACAGAGGATGTAGGTAGTACAGTAACAGACAATGCACATAATACAGAGGATGTAGGTAGTACAGTAACAGACAATGCACATAACACAGAGGATGTCGGTGGTACAGTAACAGACAATGCACATCATACAGAGGATGTAGGTAGTACAGTAACAGACAATGCACATAATACAGAGGATGTAGGTAGTACAGTAACAGACAATGCACATAATACAGAGGATGTTGGTGGTACAGTAACAGACAATGCACATAATACAGAGGATGTCGGTGGTACAGTAACAGACAATACACATAACACAGAGGATGTAGGTGGTACAGTAACAGACAATGCACATAATACAGAGGATGTAGGTAGTACAGTAACAGACAATGCACATAATACAGAGGATGTAGGTCGTACAGTAACAGACAATGCACATAATACAGAGGATGTCGGTAGTACAGTCACAGACAATGCAGATAATACAGTGGATGTTGGTAGTACAGTAACAGACAATGCACATAATACAGAGGATGTTGGTGGTACAGTAACAGACAATGCACATAATACAGAGGATGTAGGTAGTACAGTAACAGACAATGCACATAACACAGAGGATGTAGGTAGTACAGTAACAGACAATGCACATAATACAGAGGATGTCGGTGGTACAGTAACAGACAATACACATAACACAGAGGATGTTGGTAGTAGAGTAACAGACAATGCACATAATACAGAGGATGTAGGTAGTACAGTAACAGACAATGCACATAATACAGAGGATGTAGGTCGTACAGTAACAGACAATGCACATAATACAGAGGATGCTGGTAGTACAGTAGTAGACAATGCACATAATACAGAGGATGTTGGTGATACAGTAACAGACAATGCACATAATACAGAGGATGCTGGTAGTACAGTAGTAGACAATGCACATAATACAGAGGATGTAGGTAGTACAGTAACAGACAATGCACATAATACAGAGGATGTTGGTGGTACAGTAACAGACAATGCACATAATACAGAGGATGTTGGTGGTACAGTAACAGACAATGCACATAATACAGAGGATGTTGGTGGTACAGTAACAGACAATGCACATAATACAGAGGATGTAGGTAGTACAGTAACATACAATGCACATAACACAGAGGATGTAGGTAGTACAGTAACAGACAATGCACATAATACAGAGGATGTAGGTGGTACAGTAACAGAGAATGCACATAATACAGAGGATGCTGGTAGTACAGTAGTAGACAATGCACATAATACAGAGGATGTCGGTGGTACAGTAACAGACAATACACATACAGTAACACAGAGGATGTTGGTAGTAGAGTAACAGACAATGCACATAATACAGAGGATGTAGGTAGTACAGTAACAGACAATGCACATAATACAGAGGATGTAGGTCGTACAGTAACAGACAATGCACATAATACAGAGGATGCTGGTAGTACAGTAGTAGACAATGCACATAATACAGAGGATGTTGGTGGTACAGTAACAGACAATGCACATAATACAGAGGATGCTGGTAGTACAGTAGTAGACAATGCACATAATACAGAGGATGTAGGTAGTACAGTAACAGACAATGCACATAATACAGAGGATGTTGGTGGTACAGTAACAGACAATGCACATAATACAGAGGATGTTGGTGGTACAGTAACAGACAATGCACATAATACAGAGGATGTAGGTAGTACAGTAACAGACAATACACATAATACAGAGGATGTAGGTAGTACAGTAACAGACAATGCACATAATACAGAGGATGTAGGTAGTACAGTAACAGACAATGCACATAATACAGAGGATGTAGGTAGTACAGTAACAGACAATGCACATAATACAGAGGATGTAGGTAGTACAGTAACATACAATACACATAATACAGAGGATGTAGGTAGTACAGTAACAGACAATGCACATAATACAGAGGATGTAGGTAGTACAGTAACAGACAATGCACATAATACAGAGGATGGTGGTAGTACAGTAACAGACAATGCACATAATACAGAGGATGTAGGTAGTACAGTAACAGACAATGCATATAATACAGAGGATGTAGGTAGTACAGTAACAGATAATGCACATAATACAGAGGATGTTGGTGGTACAGTAACAGACAATGCACATAACACAGAGGATGTCGGTGGTACAGTAACAGACAATGCACATAATAGAGAGGATTCTGGTAGTACAGTAGTAGACAATGCACATAATACAGAGGATGTAGGTAGTACAGTAACAGACAATGCACATAATACAGAGGATGTAGGTAGTACAGTAACAGACAATGCACATAACACAGAGGATGTCGGTGGTACAGTAACAGACAATGCACATAATAGAGAGGATGCTGGTAGTACAGTAGTAGACAATGCACATAATACAGAGGATGTAGGTAGTACAGTAACAGACAATGCACATAATACAGAGGATGTAGGTAGTACAGTAACAGACAATACACATAATACAGAGGATGTAGGTAATACAGTAACAGACAATGCATATAATACAGAGGATGTTGGTGGTACAGTAACAGACAATGCACATAACACAGAGGATGCTGGTTGTACAGTAACAGACAATGCACATAATACAGAGGATGCTGGTTGTACAGTAACAGACAATGCACATAATACAGAGGATGTAGGTGGTACAGTAACAGACAATGCACATAATACAGAGGATGCTGGTTGTACAGTAACAGACAATGCACATAATACAGAGGATGTTGGTGGTAACAGTAACAGACAATGCACATAATACAGAGGATGTAGGTGGTACAGTAACAGACAATGCACATAATACAGAGGATGTTGGTGGTAACAGTAACAGACAATGCACATAATACAGAGGATGTAGGTAGTACAGTAACAGACAATGCATAATACAGAGGATGCTGGTTGTACAGTAACAGACAATGCACATAATACAGAGGATGCTGGTTGTACAGTAACAGACAAGTCACAGACAAAATAAACCCTTGAGCACACAGTGAGCATAATGCAGGAGTGGTGCAGCATTTTGCATAATAACTTCCATGGGTTGTGTACTCCACCCTGACAAGGTACCAGGTGCGGCGGCCCTTTTAGGCGCTCTGCGTAGGATTACCCAGGGTGGAATAGATTATAACTAAAGAAATTACCCAAAATGTATGATTTCAATGTATACTCATGTCCATGTATTTTTCATCCCATCCACAAGTGCACCAGATGAGGCAGCCATGGCGGGCGCACTACGAAGGTTACACTGTAGGAGGCGAGCCATACATGGACCCAATGCATACATTGGAAAGCAAATACTTGTGTAGTAGTATGATAAACCCTGCACAGGAACATTGGTACTTGTTTCCCAGCACGGCGCCTCCGATTTTAATTGTATGCAATCGGGTTGCAAAAATCGGGTCAATCGCATCGTATGCAACCAAATTGCATGCGATGCCATTGACCCGACCGCCCCGATTTTTTACAATGGAACCAATGTTAAATGGTCCTTGAGACCCGATTTTACATTGGCCCCAATGTTAAATGCCCCCTAGACCCCATTTTACATTGTATGCGCCCCCATTGTTAACGCCACGCCACGATCAACGTGAACCCGAAGCGTGGCGAGCGCAGCGAGCCCGCGAGGGGCGGCGGTACGCGTCCTCCAACATTTTCATACCCCCACTATCCACGTCGGCGTGGAGTTGATTCTATATAGCGTGGCGAGCGCAGCGTGGCGAGCGGACACGCATTACTTCAGACGTATTACGCGTCCCCTCGCGGGGCTCGCTGCGCACGCCATGCTTCGGGCTTGGTGGCTCGCTGCGCTCGCCACACTATATAAAGTCAACTCCACGCCGACGTGGATAGTGGGGGTATGAAAAGGTCGGAGGACGCATACCGCCGCCCCTCGCGGGCTCGCTGCGCTCGCCACGCTTCGGGTTGGCATTCATCGTGGGGTGGCGTTAACAATGGGGGGGCATTTGACATACAAATTACCCATCTGGGTGGCTATACAATGAAAAATCGGGTGTGGGGGGCCATTTAACATTGGTTCCCATGTAAAAGCGGGTCCATCGCATTGGTCGCATAGCATGCCATTATAATGGCGTGTGCAATGGACCCGATTTTAAACGGCCATTTAACATTACATACAATGTAAAATCGGGTTGGTCGCATCGCATACCATTATAATGGAATGTGATGGACCCGATTTTTACATTGTCGGGAAAGCTGTTAAAAAACCCGAAATCGGGTCAGTCGGGTCCCATCGCATACCAAGTCAAGGTATGCGATGGGACCCGACGGGCGCCGTGCTAGGAAACAAGTACCGGAACATCCACGTGATCCACATCCTGCCCGCAGAGATACCATCTGAGGCAACCAGCTTGGTGCACTGCATAGGTCAGAGCTAGCAGGGTGTGCAATCTGCGAAGGTACACATTACAGGAAATGCACATGGTGGTGGGGTAGATGTATGCTGCAGGAGAAAAGACATGAACACACCTTTGCAGGGGACTGACACCTTTACAAGGGACTGATGGGGGAAGTGTTGCTACGTAGGCTGGCCCTGGTGCTTCCCCTCACAGCTCCATGCTCACCATGAGGAGTAGGTCTGGGGGTTGTCCTGGTGTTCTCAGCCGTAGGGGTGGTGGGCCTGCTCCAGGTGTTCTCATGGCAAAGGTGAGTGTAGGCCACATGATGTTCCTGAGTTTTGGGGTTTTAATGCAGACCTTCAGAAGTAATGTTGGAAGATAAATGATGGCTGAGATTGTTACACAGTGAATGCAGGCTATAGGGGAGGGAAAAGGAGTGTCTCACAGCATTGAGTGTCTCACAGCATTGCGTGTCTCACAGCATTGCGTGTCTCACAGCATTACGTGTTAAGTGTCCAGGCTGGGTAGACTGTTGGTGTTGCTGGATCAGGTAAGTCACTGCAGTATTTTGTGTGATTGGATTTCAGTGGAGGCTGAATAGTTTCCAGTCCTTCTGTTTTCTCCTGTTATCTCCAGTATATCTCTAATGTTCTATTAATATCTAATACTTAATACTAAAATACTGTAATATTCCCTGCATTATAAGGTGGTCACTGTGGTGCTCTCTGTATTATCGGGTGGGTGCTGTGATGTTCCCTGCATTATAAGGTTGTCACTGAGGTGTATCTCTGTATTATCGGGTGGGTGCTGTGATGTTCCCTGCATTATAAGGTGGTCACTGTGGTGCTCTCTGTATTATCGGGTGGGTGCTGTGATGTTCCCTGCATTATAAGGTGGTCACTGTGGTGCTCTCTGTATTATCGGGTGGGTGCTGTGATGTTCTCTGTATTGTAAGGTGGTCACTGTGGTGCTCTCTGCATTATCGGGTGGGTGCTGTGATGTTCTCTGTATTGTAAGGTGGTCACTGTGGTGCTCTCTGCATTATCGGGTGGGTGCTGTGATGTTCTCTGTATTGTAAGGTGGTCACTGTGGTGCTCTCTGCATTATCGGGTGGGTGCTGTGATGTTCTCTGTATTGTAAGGTGGTCACTGTGGTGCTCTCTGCATTATCGGGTGGGTGCTGTGATGTTCTCTGTATTGTAAGGTGGTAACTGTGGTGCTCTCTGTATTATCGGGTGGGTGCTGTGATGTTCTCTGTATTGTAAGGTGGTCACTGTGGTGCTCTCTGCATTATCGGGTGGGTGCTGTGATGTTCTCTGTATTGTAAGGTGGTCACTGTGGTGCTCTCTGCATTATCGGGTGGGTGCTGTGATGTTCCCTGCATTATAAGGTTGTCACTGTGGTGTATCTCTGTATTATCGGATGGGTGCTGTGATGTTCCCTGCATTATAAGGTGGTCACTGTGGTGCTCTCTGTATTATCGGGTGGGTGCTGTGATGTTCTCTGTATTGTAAGGTGGTCACTGATGCTTTCTGCCAACTTGGTTTTGGCTTTACAATAAATGCTACGTTAAATCATTGGTCAGACTCGCTGGGAAGCCGCTGACGCCTGAAGTGCACAGGATATTACATTTACCCTAGGACTTGACTAAGGGTCTGAATCAGCGGTGGACCCAAATACAAACGCTACTGGAAATGCTGCCTCTACTCAGCGGATTTGTGGGAACATGTTAATGTCTCGGCTGCCTTCTTGCGCACAGAGGCTGCCACTGATGGTGGTTCTTGTCCGCCGCTTGCGGGTGTCGCACTGATCATGCGGTTGTAGGGCGGAGTTTACCTGCTCGCTGGGTTCCGAACAATCGCAGCCCAGTGAGCAGGCCTGAATCGGGCCCCCTATGTGGTATAATTGTGCCTGTTAATGCTGAGGGTAAATAAACCTCTGAGACATTTCCTTTCATTCACTTGTCATAAAAATGGGTTAGAGATAATAAATTGCTGCAGAATATATTTAAAATGCAAACACAGCAAATCCTAAAAACTGCCGATAAAATATCATTTCTAGATTTCATAGCTGTTTATGAACAGAACCTGCAGTATCTGGTGGATTTGTTATGGAAGAAAGGTGATCAGACGACATTTCCACTCAATGTAGCGCCTGGTGTTTTACCACTTTTACAGCCCGTTTTATTGGATATTGAAGTAAAAGATTAATTGGAAAAGGATTTTGGATTTTTACTGTATAACAGCTCAGAACGCTCAGAACGCTCCCTTCTCCTATACATTTACTGGTGATTCAAAATCATTCATGGTCTATGGCCAGTATTCAATGAGAAAAATTTGCCGTGTTTTATGGCGAGTTTGTGCTATTTTCGCGTTGGAAGGAGCATTTTGCTCTCCAAAAGTGAACCACCCTATTCAATGTGATATTTTCGCCGTCTTTCTGAGTGATTTTTTCCGTGTCTCTCCGTGTAGCAATTCTCAATCTTTTAATGGAGAACTGGAATGTGAACTTTTAAACTAAAAGGTTTTTTTTTTTTATTTTGGTGTCAAAAAATCAGGATTTTTTTTCTGTGAAGGGGCATGTTATTTTTATTCATGTGCTTATAGCACATGAATATATATTTAATTTAAAAAAATATATTTTTTTAATTTTTTTTTTACACAGAGCAGCCAGCAGGGGGCCGGAGCTCTCGAGCCGCTCATTAGATATTCATATATTCACTGCACCCGATCATTACATATGCACGATCGGGTGCAGTGAATACTGGGTCCCCCGCTGGCTATAGGGGGGGGGGGGCAGCTTGTGCTGCCTGGGTCCCGGGGAGCCCTCCTCCCCTCCACATATGTTCTGGGGCAGCCAGGGAGACTTTAATCTCCCTGACTGCCACCGTCCCCCGGCTCCCTGCCAGCTCCCTGCCGCGGACGAGTGGCGGCGAGTCTTAACAACATTGAATAGTGGGAGCAGGAGTGGCAGCGAGCCCTCCGGAACAGGGCGAGTGCATGGCGAGAGAAAAAATCTCTCGCCATGCACGGAGAATTTTTCTCATTGAATACTGCCCTATGACTGGTGTTAAATACTTTTGCCATCGATGGGGACAACCAAATGGTATTCCACCATCGATGATGCACAACTCCAAGAGGCAATGGGGACTCCTGCCGTGCTAAAGGTCGACATGAATTTTTCATGATTTTTTTTTACACCGACTTTATACTTTACCATCCCAGCGGGCAGAGAGGGAGAATATTATAATGTGCTGAGTGCAGCGAGGGACTGTGCCCGAAGCATGGAGATCACAACGAGCCGTGCGAGTGGACGCGGGGCACCTTTATGGTGTCCATGTCGACATATGTCAAAATAAACAGCAAAAAACTTGAAAAACTCACCTTTTCCCCCATGTCGACCTTTTTCAGGTCGACATTTTGCTTGTGTCCACCTTTTGGCCATGTCCACCTAATGCATGTCAATCCTTTTTTCATGTGTCAACCTTTTGACTGTTGAACAATAGTGGATGGCTTTTTGACTGTTGACCTAGACTTCGTCGACCTAACGACGCACACTGGGTGCCTCCGGGCTCAAAGGAGCACCTGCTGGTTTACAGTGGGATCCCAGTGTGACCGCTGCTCTTCCAATGGAGCACTGCGACGCACTTGCTGCTGCTGCAGAGTTACTGTAGTCGGCTCTTTCCCAGGAGATCTGCTAACACCTGCAATAGGGGACAGGACAGCTCCTGACTGGTACCGCTCAGCCTGCACTGCAGTAAGCAACAGCGCACCTGCCGCTGGTGCTGGACTGTGAGATGGGACCCACCGATGAACGCTGAATCTCGGGAGTCCGACACTTATCCACCGGCCTTTTTTTAAGAGAAGGGGGGCACCAAATTTGAACTTGCCTCCAGGCAACTGGGATGAATTTACCCCTGTATACCATCGATGGTGACCGTAGAGGGGGGGTAACCCACCGATCGCCATCACTTCCCTCTTTTATGCCAGATGGTGCTTCAGGAAAGGCTAATACAGCAGAAGGCAAAGTATCACTTCCACAATATAAATACGGTATTTGTGTATTATCTGGGCGCCCGTTTTTTTTCATCGGATCGGAAAAATCGCATCGCAAGCAACCAAATCGCATGCGATACGATGGACCCGATTTTTCCATAGGAATCATTGTTAAATGGTCCCAAATGGCCCCCAGGCCCCCCAAAATGCCCCCCAGGCTCCCTCATTGTTTGTATGCCCCCTCATTGTTAACGCCAACCCGAAGCGTGGGGCGGCGATACGCGTCCTCCGACCTTTTCATACCCCCACTATCCACGTCGGCGTAGAGTTGATTTTATATAGTGTGGCAAGCGCAGCGAGCCACTGAGCCCGAAGCGTAGCGAGCCCCGAGAGGGGACGCGCATTACTTCACAGGTATTATGCGGCCCCTTGCAGTGCTTGCTGCGCTCGCCACGATTCGGGCACGTGGCTCGCTGCGCTCGCCACACTATATAACATCATATAAAATCGCGTCGCATCGCATGTGATTGTATGCCTTAAGTTAAGGCGTACAATCAAAAAATCGGGCGCCCAGATATTACACAAGTACCATAAAAGAACTGCAATAAAATGTACAAGTAATATCTATGAAGGATCAAAGTGTAATTGTGTGTGGCACTGTGTAAGAAGTCTGCGGGGCTGGCGGTTCCTATAGCCGCAGGGTAGAAGATCACTGTACTGGTACCTGTGCCAATAAATCAGACACGATGATGCATTAGCTGTTACCAGTGTGACAACGGCTCTGACTGTACGAGATGGTTATCACTCATATTCACCTTCACACGTGTAAATGAGAACCCCTGACACTGGGCCAGGTACACAGATTGATGTATAGTTGTCTTACAGTCGAGATGTGTGCTGAATCCAAAATGTGGTGCTCGTAAGTCTTGGGGTTTTGTTACAGCTAGGCACTAAATGGAGGCTTTGAGTTAGGCAGCGTGAAGGTTAAAGTTAGGTTGTGGGAGGGGTATGGTTAGGGTTCGGGTTAGATTGTGGGAAGGGACAGTTAGGGTTAGGTTGCAGGAGGGGATGATTAGGGTTAGGTTGCGGGAGGGGGCAGTTAGTGTTAGGTTGCGGGAGGGGGCAGTTAGGGTTAGGTTGCGGGAGGGGGCAGTTAGGGTTAGGTTGCGCGAGGGGACGGTTAGGGTTAGGTTGCAAAAGGGGACGGTTAGGGTTAGGTTGCGGGAGGGGGCAGTTAGTGTTAGGTTGCGGGAGGGGGCAGTTAGGGTTAGGTTGCGGGAGGGGATGATTAGGGTTAGGTTGCGGGAGGGGATGATTAGGGTTAGGTTGCGGGAGGGGGCGGTTAGGGTAAGATTGCGGGAGGGGACGGTTAGGGTTAGGTTGCAGGAGGGGATGATTAGGGTTAGGTTGCGGGAGGGGGCAGTTTGGATTATTTTGTGGGAGGGGAAGTTTAGGGTTAGGCTGCAGGAGTGCACATACTGTATATACATAGGTAGTTGCGCTACACAGTAAATTCGGGTTGTGCAATAATTAAGAAAAGTTACATTTATTAGTTAATAACACTTTACATGCCTACATGGCCTAAAAAGGAAAAATAAATATATAATGTGAGAAATAAGAAGAATAGCTGCAATGAGTTGTGCACATTTATTTGGTTTCAGAGTCACCTCATCTCCTGAGGAGTTCCATTCTTTTTGTCCCACCAAATACTTTGTCCAATCAGAGTGGGGAAGATGGCATTCTTCCACAAGAGTTGTTACTCACAAAGATGGATTATCTGAAGTAGGGAGTTCACTTGATACTGAGCAGGCAAATTAGAGATAGCTCCACAGTTGATGATGAAGCCTGAATGTGGATCCTGTAAATTCTGCAATCTGGGACCAAATGAATGGGTTTAACTGCAACTGCAGATGAAACAGGCTCTTGGAGACACAGTCAAGAAGCAAATTGTGGCAGCCATTCTGGTGTAGCAAATACCAACGCGTTTCACTGCTCCTGCAGCTTTTTCAAGCTGAGAGTGCACAGTAAGGGTTAGGATGCGGGAGGGGAGGGGATGGTTAGGGTAAGGTTGCGGGAGGGGATGGTTAGGGTTAGTCTGTGGGGAGGGGCAATTAGGGTTA
Source organism: Crinia signifera (assembly GCF_055691185.1). Taxonomy (NCBI): domain Eukaryota; kingdom Metazoa; phylum Chordata; class Amphibia; order Anura; family Myobatrachidae; genus Crinia; species Crinia signifera. Next base: position 17,870,476 of record NC_139219.1, read on the forward strand.
GGATGAGAGAAGGTTGGTGTTAGATTGTGGGAGGGGGTGGTTAGGGTTAGGCTGTGGGGGGGGGGGGGCGGTTAGGGTTAGGTTGTGGGAGGGGATGATTCGAGTTAAGCTTTAGGAGGGGACAGTTAGGGTTAGGATGTGGAAAGGTTAGGTTATATTGCGGGAGGGAAGGGTTAGGCTGTGGGAGAGGATGATTAGGGTTAGGCTTCAGGAGGTGACAGTTAGGGTTAGGAAGTGGGAAGGTTAGGGTTAGGCTGTGAGAGGGGATGATTAAGGTTAGGCTGCAAGAGTGGACAGTTAGGGTTAGACTGGAGAGGATTTCCACATGGTTGTAATGTTGATTGTTGGGCAGCATGTCAACATACTTGCCATGTCAACATTAACTGTGATGACATTCTTCGTGTCACCACTGACGTAATGCCAACATGATTAGAATGAAGACGCTACGTTCCCAGTGGTCCAGCGGTGACTTACCTTGTTTGGCGGGTCCAACAGCTCCAGCACTGTCTTTTGGGTCTGGTGATCAGTGAAAGATGAGTTCTGGGTGAAAATTGGCAGTTTTGGTTGTGACCTACACTAACCCTCCCACTGCCGCCTCACCCAAAACCCTGCCCTACCATAGTCTCATTTTGTCAGCAATCTCAGAATGTCGGCATTGCCATCTTGATACACAGACTGGTAGTTGCTGATTGGTCCATCACAGACTAATCAAGGCAAGAAAAAAACACATAAGTTCCCCCAGAACATTACAAAGGAAGACCAGAAAATGGGATTTAAATCCTACAAGATAATGATAATGGAAAGATCTCAGTTACATACAATTGCAAATATACATATAGTAAGCCGTGAGCCATGGTTAGGCAATCCTACAGTACAGTATATCTTAATAGTACTTTGGGTCATACACATCAGTATTTCTAAACTGAGATCTTATCACCTGGAGCAAAGCACCCCAGGATCCTTCCATATAGCACTACAAGTATCAGCACACCCTCTAACTATGGATCGCATATCTCAGAACAGTGACACACAGAATATCAGTTGCACTTTATTGTGAACATCTTGCCATTCAGCAGATGTGGACATGTTGCGATCTACAGTGTAGCATCGAAATTATGATTGCCGACTTTGCAAATGTTGACATTATGGGGTAAATTTACTAAGAATTTGGGCAAACCTGCAACTCTCAAATTGACCAAGAAGTGAGTTCGGCCCCAACCGCATGAAAAATGTCCATGCACTTTCACGCGCAACGACAAAAACACACACAAGTTTGTGATTCCAGCATGCAACACTATGGGCCTTATTCTAGTTCACTCTTTCTGACAAAATCCTTCTTAGATGGACAAAACCATGTGCACTGCAGGGGGGGCAGATGTAAAATGTGCAGAGAGAATTAGATTTGTGTGAGTTATTTTGTTTCTGTGCAGGGTAAATACTGGCTGCTTTATTTTTACACTGCAATATAGATCTCACTTTGAAGTAAAACCCCACCCAAATCTAATTATCTCTGCACAAGTAACATCTGCCCCACCTGCAGTGCACATGGTTTTGTCCATCTAAGAAGGATTTTGTCAGAAAGAGTGAACTAGAATAAGGCCCTATATGAGAATGAAATCCATATTGGTGTACATGGGTACAGCACCTTCTGATTAAATGTCATTTTTTTTATTGTTGTAAAATAAAATATTTTGGTGTCTTTTAATAAAAAACAGTTAAATCCGCAATGTATTATTTTGTTATTCTCAAAAAAAAAAAATCGCTAAATAAAAACAAAGATTTTAAGCGAAAGAACAATGAAGATGGTTATTAAAAACGTGTCCATGTTGTGTCTCTTATTGTACTTTCGCACATATATTTCTGTACGTTATTGCTGCTTATCAGCATGTATTTGCTGCAGCACCACAGAATTATGCTGATCTGTTGCGTTGCTCACAAGTGTAGTTCTGAAGAGCTCTGGAAAGAAACCACTTTCAGGGATAATTAGCAGCTTAGGACGTTGCATTTGTACAAATGATCCCTCTTAAACTATATCTACTGTATTATAAGTACAGTATACAGACAATACAGCCGTCACTATACTTTACAGCTGTCATTATGTAACAACTATTAGAATGTTTTCACAAACCAAATTATGTTGCAATAAAGTATATTGCCGGGCAGATGTATTAAGAAGTTGATGGAGATACCGGTGCTTAGGATGCCGATGGTCAGAAAGTCGACATTGGCCGACACCTTTACGGTAATTATGCTAACCCTTCCCAATAACTCTAAAATCCCCACCTGCATCCTAAGCCTCCACCCCCACCCTGTCCCTAACCCTAACCTTGCCCACATGCAGCCTGAAGCTAACCCTCCCTCCTAAAATTAGGGGAGTTATTCTGGTTGACTCACAAGGCTGCAAATTTTTCAGTCTTGCGAGTCCACCAAACCCCTTGCAGTGCGGGTTCACCCGCACTGGCTGCAAATGGATGTTTAACTGGGCGATTTGCATGGGAACACCCATGAAACACTGGGCGATCCCATTGGGAAATCGCCCGGCCCGCTGCCGCATGTAGTCCTGGGTGCGCGCACCCAGTGAACACCCTGTGCACATGCGCAGACACAAAACGTCACTCCCTGTGCAAGAGTTTTTTATGATGAATTTGCCAATAATGAATATATTAAAGTATCACTATAAGAGTGAATGGGGTGACATATATAATCACCAGAAGACATATTAGCATGTAAATTGGTTTCATAGTTTAGAACGGAGCTGGACCCCGCATTGTCACTTACCAGTCATAGTAGTTGGGGTTTGGTGGAACGTGTTCATACACTGCTCTCTGTACTCTCTCCACTTCTGAATGGTATCAGATAAGGAAACAGCTGTTCTCTGCCAGGCAAAACACAACAGGAATTTAATACTTCTTTTGTGCACAAAATACTGGAACTCAATGATATAACAAACACAGTATAATGGGCATACATGCATACTTTTGACAATTAGTTTCAGGGAGATTATAGTTGGCAGTAGAATTTTAAAGTGCCCCATTAAGGGGGCGTGTCATGCCCCACCCAAAAGGGAGTGGCTAGTTCTATATATGGGCTTATATGTGTTTAAATGCTTGTTGCAAGTTATTTCTAGATAACATTAGCAACTATATACTTTGGGTAATGTAGCAGGTATTGATAATAACATTGCTGCCTGCACTATCTACTTTATTTTATTTCCCCAAAAAGGCAACAGCTGCATATGGAGGGTTAGGAGAAATCAGGGATATTTCTAGACTCCTCAGGGAGAGAGGGAGATTGCTCCTATTTCGGGGAGCCTCCTGCAGAATGTAGGAGGGAAAGTAACTATGATATGGGTCCGATTCAGAGGTGGCCGCTGATGCAGCTGCTGCGTCTGTATATGCAGAGACTGGGTGAGATTATGGTAAAGCGCAGACGGCATGTTAGGATTAGGAACCGCTTCCGGATTCTCTGATCCGCTGCTGTGTCTGAGGATTAGCAGCCACCTGTGTAAGAGTCCTATAGTTCCCAGCTCCTAACAGTCCTTCTTTAGGATTGTTCTATGCACTCATTCCACAATGTCCTTCTCTGGGGTCTGACGTACAGATTTTTATAAAGGAATTCAACAATTTGCACAAAAAAAGGTTTCTAAGTACGGACGGTGTAATGGTTAGTATTACTGTCTCACAGCGCTGAGGTCATGGGTTCTATCCCCACCATGTGATATATATACGGGCAGTACGGACGGTGTAATGGTTATATTACTGTCTCACAGCGCTGAGGTCATGGGTTCTATCCCCACCATGTGTTATATATACGGGGCAGTACGGATGGTGTAATGGTTAGCATTACTGCCTCACAGCACTGAGGTCATGGGTTCTATCCCCACCATGTGTTATATATACGGGGCAGTACGGACAGTGTAATGGTTACATTACTGCCTCACAGCACTGAGGTCATGGGTTCTATCCCCACCATGTGTTATATATACGGGGCAGTACGGATGGTGTAATGGTTATAACATCACTGCCTCACAGCGCTGAGGTCATGGGTTCTATCCCCACCATGTGTTATATATATGGGGCAGTACGGATGGTGTAATGGTTAGCATTACTGCCTCACAGCACTGAGGTCATGGGTTCTATCCCCACCATGTGTTATATATACAGGGCAGTACGGATGGTGTAATGGTTAGCATTACTGCCTCACAGCACTGAGGTCATGGGTTCTATCCCCACCATGTGTTATATATATGGGGCAGTGCGGATGGTGTAATGATTAGCATTACTGCCTCACAGCACTGAGGACATGGGTTCTATCCCCACCATGTCTCTAACTGTGTGGAGTTTGTATATTCTCCTAGTACTTGCGTGGGTTTCCTCCAGGTGCTCCGGTTTCCTCCCACAATCCAAAAATATACTGGTAGGCTAATTGGCTCCCAACAAATTAACCCTAGAATGTCTGTGTGCGTGTACATGTGGTAGGGAATATAGATTGTAAGCTCCACTGGGGCAGGGACTGATTCGAATGTTCAACTATTCTCTGTAAAGCGCTGCGTAATATGTGTGCGCTATATAAGAATCTGTTAATAATAATAATAAGTTCAGAGTGTTTTTAAAAAAAAATAGTTCCTGACACATTTATGTGTATATTACTGTATGTATTTTATGTGTTGGCCCAATTCAGACCCATTCGCAGCCTAGCAGACAGATAAACACTGTCCGGCCGAACACTCCCGTCCCCCCCTCCGAGCTAATCCCCTCTCTATCATGTAACTGACACTTTTATGTGTAAATTATCTGTTTTATGTAATAGAGTGGGCCCGATTCAGACCCATTCGCAGCATTCGAACATATAAACGCTGTCCTTCCAAACACCCCTATCCCCCCTTCCGAGAGAATCCCCTATCTATCATGCGAGGAATGTGTATGGTAACACATCCCCTCCATGCGGCCGCAAGGCAGAAAAACCAATCAATGTCTACTCAACGTGGATTGATTACTCCTGCCTTCGCTAAGAAAAGGGGAACGGGGACAAATTCGGACCCTAACAAATGAGTGTGAATCAGCCCCTAATTGCGTGGTTTTCTTGCCGATTCAGCCTGGGACTTGCAGGGCAGTATCTCACCTTAATTCGTACACATTAGAACAAACTCCCCTATGTGTTTACTGCTGGGTCTATCACGAGAACGGCAATTGATGCTGTAAATTCCGCCTAATTGGGGAATAAAGGGCCCTTCTGGCAGCATGTTCAGATACAATGAAAACTGTTCAGAAAATTCACCTTTATTTACAAGAGGTTAAACCGTGTGTAATGCGAGGCGTAAATCTGCCTGGGAGATAACGTCACACTACAAATCACATAACTGCAGCGACCGCTGGCATCTTACAATCATCCATAGTAGGTGCAGAAAGAAAACATTCCCCTGCATTCAATATCTGATATGTTCTTTAGATAGAGAAATTGTTCCCATTTTGCAGGCCGCCGTTACCCTACCGCTCAGACAAAGCTTTTCTCTGCGGAGTAATAGGCACTCGGCTGAAGATGTCTGAGCTCTGCAGTTTTCCCAGTAATAAAAAGAGTTTCTATTTAAGTAGTGTCACTTTATGGGAACGGGAGCAATGCTTAAAGTGAATGATTTTCACTAAAATGCGCCTTTAGTTTAAAACTTAAATAGTCATGTAGTCAGTGCACTGATACACCACACCACAGTCCCGCCAATGCGTACAGTTGGTTTAACAATATAAACACTTCTTCCTTCTATGGGGTCCAGGGCTGACCCCCTTGGGCATGGGATCTGCGGCAGATGACTTGCATGACCTTACATGTGACCCTATATGCCCGCCAAGGTTGGTAGAGTGGGTAAGTTCCCAGTGGCACAGCCTTTCTTCATTACCACCCTAGAGACTACCAGGGTGTTAGGCGTGGTAGGTAAGCGCTAGGCTCATGGCATATGAATGATTAGATCAGGCAATAAGCCTGCATACATAAGTAATACAGTAATGATATATTTTGTCATTGCTACATTATTTTAGTGTTCATTCTAGCACCGGCTATCTTTGAAAACCCATGCAGTTCCTCTTCCCTGCCTGGGGTGTCGCTGTCTGCTGTAGTGCTTCTAGCAGTGTGGTCTGTATATCAGCACTGATATGCAAACCAGACCTGTGCTAGAAACACCACAGCAGACAGCGACACCCCAGGCAGGGAACAGGAACTGCATGGGTTTTCAAAGATAGCGGGTGCTAGAATGAACACTATATTTATATATTGAGCCGGGTACACACTAGAGCAGGGGTTCCCAAACTTTTTTGAATCACGGCGCCCTAGAGCATCAGAATATTTTCAAGGCACCCCTAGGCTAAATACTTTTTATCAGGAAATTCCGGAAAAAAAATGAAATGAAGTGCATTGTGTTTATATGTCACAGTTATCTGGTGAGGGACAGGATTTGCTTCTGTTTGTCCCCATATATTATGATTGTCAGCCACCAGCACTGGTTTTGCCTGGTACATTGACCATAAATAATATGAATTGATCCTTGTCCCCCAACCCTAGGCGCACAATTTGGGAACCACTGCACTGGACGCATTAGCCGATAATGACGTCGTTATTACAAATTCTAAAAATAATCCCATGTGTACCAACTACATTATTAGCAATGCACAGTACCGCGGGTGACTACCGACAACTCCCATCATCTTTACATACAGATTAATCGGGGAATGTCACTAGAGATGCCTTACTGCCGAATACATCATGACCCCCCCCTCCTTGTCATCAGAATATTCAAGAGTGTACTGTATGTACAGTACCGTACATAGCGCGTACCGGTCATCGTGTAGCGTGTACCCAGCATCATGTAGTGTGTACCCAGCATCATGTAGTGTGTACCTAGCATCATGTAGCGTGTATCCGGCACCATGTAGAGTGTACCCGGCGTCATGTAGCGTGTACCCGGCGTCATGTAGCATGTATCCGGCATCATGTAGCGTGTACCCGACATCATGTAGAGTGTACCCGGCGTCATGTAGTGTGTATCCGGCATCATGCAGCGTGTACCCGGCATCATGTAGCGTGTACCCGGCACCATGTAGCGTGTACCCGGCATCATGTAGCGTGTATCCGGCATCATGTAGCGTGTATCCGGCATCATGTAGCGTGTATCCGGCATCATGTAGCGTGTACCCGGCGTCATGTAGCGTGTGTCCGGCGTCATGTAGCGTGTACCCGGCACCATGTAGCGTGTACCCGGCATCATGTAGCGTGTACCCGGCATCATGTAGCGTGTACCCGGCATCATGTAGCGTGTATCCGGCATCATGTAACGTGTACCCGGCATCATGTAGAGTGTATCCGACATCATGTAGCGTGTACCCAGCGTCATGTAGCGTGTACCCGGCATCATGTAGCGTGTACCCGGAGTCATGTAGTGTGTGCCCGGCGTCATGTAGCGTGTACCCGGAGTCATGTAGCGTGTACCTGGCGTCATGTAGCGTGTACCCGGCATCATGTAGCGTGTACCCGGCGTCATGTAGCGTGTACCCGGCGTCATGTAGCGTGTAACCGGCATTATGTAGAGTGTGCCCGGCACCATGTAGTGTGTACCCGGCACCATGTAGAGTGTACCCGGTGTCATGTAGCGTGTACCCGGCATCATGTAGCATGTACCCGGCATCATGTAGCGTGTACCCGGCATCATGTAGTGTGTACCCGGCGTCATGTAGCGTGCACTGCCCTGCCACCTGTTCTCCTGCCCCGTAACTTCCACCAGTGGGGACCCGCTCACCCTGTGTTGCCCACATTCCCCTATCATGCTTTACCACCCAGCCTCCTGCTCTCATGCACCCTAACTCCCACCCAGTAGGAGGAGACACTGACTCAGGGCCACTGTCCTGTACTCCTGTGCTGCCACGCTGGACCCTCACCCACTGGCAGAATCGGCGGTACTTGTGAGTTATCCGGGCGCCCGATGTTGAAATTGAATGTCAGTACAATAAGAGTACGATGCGACGCGATGCGACGCGATTTCCCTTGAAATTTCCTCGTATCCCAAATCAGGTCGTAATCGCGTCGCATTGTATGGTATACAATGCCACGCGATGCGACACGACGCGATTTTAACACTTCCCGCCCAATTGTAATGATATTGATAATGATATTGTAATGATATTGGATGTTCACAACCAGGCCACTATCAACGTGAACCCGAAGCGTGGCGAGCGCAGCGAGCCCGCGAGGGGCGGTGTTACGCGTCCTCCGACCTTTTCATGCCCTACTATCCACTAGGGCGTGGAGTGAGAATAGAATAGTGTGGCGAGCGCAGCGAGCCACCGAGGCCCGAAGCGTGGCGAGCGCAGCGAGCCCCGCAAGGGGACGCGGATACCTTCACAGGTAAGCGCGTCCCTTCGCGGGCTTCACAGGTATCCGCGTCCCCTCGCGGGGCTCGCTGCGCTCGCCACGCTTCGGGCCTCGGTGGCTCGCTGCGCTCGCCACACTATTCTATTCTCACTCCACGCCCTAGTGAATAGTAGGGCATGAAAAGGTCGGAGGACGCGTACCGCCGCCCCTCGCGGGCTCGCTGCGCTCGCCACGCTTCGGGTTGGCGTCAATAGTGGAGTGGCGTTAACAATGGGGATGGGATTTAAGTTTTGTCACTTTTTGGGGGTTTTGGCCATTTTTACATTGAAATTAATGTAAAATCGGGTCTCAGGGACCATTTTACATTGATTCCAATGTTAAAATCGGGTACACTGCTAAAATCGGGTGCTGATCTCGTCGCGTCGCATCGCATGCCATTTGGTTAACACGCGATGCGACGCGATCCGATCCGATGGTACCCGATCTAAAATCGGGCGCCCGGATAACTCACAAGTACCGAATCTGCACAGTGTCCCCCACCCTCCTCTTTAGTCCCCCATATGCCCACACACCCCTATCACTACCCAGCTTCCTTCTCTCCTGAACCGTAACTTCCACCACTGGGGAGTCGCTGACGCTGTGTTGCCCACATACCCCTATCATGCCCAGCCTCCTGCTCTCATGCACCCTAACTCCCACCCAGTAGGAGGAGACAATGTGAATACCTGCGAGGTGCAGCGAATCCTTTTTAGGCTCAGGTATTCAACGAGTCAGGGGCTCGCTGCCCCTGACCGGCGAATATGAGCTCCTGCGGCGAACGCCGCAGGGAGCCTGAGGACGGTGGCAGGCAGAGAGATGGAAGTCTCTCTGCCTGCCCCAGAGCGTATGTGGGGGGGAGGTGGGCTCCCCGGGTGCCAGGCAGCACAGGCTGCCCCCCGGGGGTGCCAGCAGGGGACCGCGTATATTCAGTACACCCGATCGTAATGATTGAGTGCAGTGAATATATGAATATGTAATGAGCGGCTCGGCTCCGGCGCCCCCTGCTGGCTGCTGTGTAAAAATAAAAAAAATAAACATTTTTTTTTAAATTAAATATATATTCATGTCCACTTCACCATAAAAAGATAGCGATTGCTACTCGGTGAATCATGGCGAAAAAAAACTTCATATGTATTCGCCATGTGGTCATTGAATAGGGTGATTCACCGTTTTAGTCAAAAATTCGCCAAACAGCACAAATTCGCCATAAAAACATGGCGAATCAGGCTCATTGAATACCGCCCACTGACTCAGGGCCACCGTCCTGTACTCCTGTGCTGCCACGCTGGACCCTCACCCACTGGCAGAAGCTGCACAGTATCCCCACCCTCCTCTTTAGTCCCCCGTATGCCCACACACCCCTATCACTACCCAGCCTCCTGTTTTCCTGTGTCGTGACCTCCGCCAGTGGGGAGCCGCTGACTCAAAAACACCCTACTATACTATTGCACACACACACACACACCTAAACAACACGCACACGCAGCCCCCCCCCCCACACCCACAAATGTCACTGTACCATCCACACTATCAATGTACATCTTACTCTGTAACCGCGTTTTAATTAAACAAAACAATACACACCCCCTTCAGGGGCAAACGCAGGATTTTCAGAAGGGGGTTTCCAGAGGTGCGGAGCAAAGTACAGAGATGGACATTTAGGTGACCCAGTATATGTTTTGATGTCCCACGGGTGGTAGGTGGTATTATATCAACCGCTCAGCATGTAGGGCCTGGATCAGTAATTTCCACTAATTACCCCTTTACTGCACAGATGGTGGGAGAAGGGGGCATTGGGCTGAATGAAGGGGCCCTGATACATAACTTCCAGGGTGGTAGGGGATGTTTAATATGCAGAGGAGGGGTGTATAGTGGAGTGGGCTTATTATTCATAATTTTCTGGTGGGAGGACAAATTGCTTGACTGCAGATATCTCCAGTTCCCAGAAATAGATTTCTTAGATTTTTATGGAATTAAAAACTAGAGAATCCCACCTACCAAATGGGGACGAGGGGATCAGAGTTCAGGAGGCAGAGCAATCTGCCAAGGAGTATATAAAACTACATACCAGGTGTGTGGAGCTGGAGCAGTAACCAGCTGCTTGAAGGCTGATATCTCTGGTTCTGGGAACAGTAGAGACAAGCTTCTAGTGTCCTTCAAAGGGGGAGAGTCACAGATTTTGGAATATATCCTCAGAAAAACTCTATGTCAGACAGAACCTGAAATATCTGACTGGGAACAGCAATTAACAGGCTTGGATGGGGACCACTGCTGTGAAGTCAGATATCTCCGATTCCCAAGGTCCGATTTTAAAAATTCTTGTACTCTTGGAAAGAGGGGACCCTCAGCTTTCAGACAGTGGCCCTTAGATTCTTGGGGGGGGGTTTCTGGGTACTCGGAAACCCCCCCTGCGTGCGCTACTGCCCTTCCACATCATATGCTCTCTATTTAACACATTTCACCTATAACTCAAGTTGCAATACAGGCATCTTTCATACAATTCTAACCATATGTCTCACATACAAACGTTCACAAATTAAGGGGGCGCAGCCCCTTACGCCGGTGTGAAGAGCGCCCGTAGGACGCGATGAATCACCTAGTGTTACAATATTCTCTGTAAAGCGTTGCGGAATATGTGTGCGCTATATAAGAAACTGGTAATAAATAATAAATAATAATTTATCACACTAGCAATGCCAGAGATGAATTCACTCCCCACCTGGGGGTTATTGGTTCCCCACACAGAACGTATCAATTCAAATATAAGTGTGCACTGATGTGATCTCACTGTTATTCTATAGACTTAGTAATAAAATAAATACACGAGATTGACGTCGCCATCGTGATAAAAACTCACCATGTAAATAATATTATTTTATTATTATTGCTAATTCACAAACAAGTAATGGATGCCGATTGCTTAATACTGCCTGAAAAAGCTTTACTTAATGGCTCCAAATGGGATTCATTCAAATGATAAATCTCAATAAAAGCCAAGCGTTCCATCTCAAATGCAGATTGCAATTACAAATGTCTATAGATAGAGTCATAAAAATGCACTATTAAGTGACAGCCCCGATGGAATCTCCATAATATCTCATATAATGGACAGCGATTTAGGGGACAAGCAGAGTGACTTTTCTAGGACAGAATGTAGAAATCTGTAACACTAAAGGTGCCCATACACGGTACAATTGCTGGGTGCGATGAGATGCGCCCTCCCGTTACACATCTCATCGTACAGCTCAAAAAGTATGCACATACTTATTGTCCTAGATCTCATCTCATTGCATTGCAAAACGTATGCAATGCGGTCTAGTCCAAATTGCATACAATAATTGTACCGTGTATGGGCTCAGGGCTGCTCATCTCCAGCACCTGCCAGTTATTATGACTTATAATTATCTCACCCGAAGCCCCCATTGAGACTTAGTGGGCAGAATTGGGTGGCAAAGGGGCAAGGGCACATAGGTAAAGTGGAGTGAGTGTGTATCATGGGCATTAAAGTGGATTTTAGAGCAATAATCAATGTTTTCCTCTGCAAAATAGAACATCACCAATGCCCCCCAACAGCCCATTATTACAGAAAAAGCTGTACAAGATGTTCTTGGGGCCTCCAACCCAGCATTATGTTGAATAATAAACAAGGAGCACTCAGTTTAACAAACCAAACACTTCAGCAACAAGGACTGACACTTTTGTGGCTGAAGTGTTTGTTTTATTTGGAACCCACAATCCATTTTTTTGAAAGATTGATGATGATATTGGAGAAGGTGATTGCAAGGACTGGTCCATACTGCTGGCAGCTTATATGTACGGCTTGTTATTATTTTACAAATTATGATAATTTTGTCAAATACATTTTATGAACTCGCCACAAATGATTTAACCTAATGCCTTGCTGTGATGTTTAGTACTCTTACCTCTACTAACTTTGGCCTCACATATGGAATAGATGCCTTCACAAATGTTCGCGGTATTTAAGTAAAAAGAATCCCAAACCCAAGAGGTGGCTTTTTTTGGTCATTTGCCCAGGCATCACAATGATTTTCTTTTTACCATGGGCAAGAACTACTGCCACTGGTGTCTGACTTGCAAAAACAACATCCTCATCAAACTCATCATCATGAATATCATCATTAAGGTGCCCATACACGGTATAATTATTGTATGCAATTTGGACTAGATTGCATCTCATTGCATTACAAAACGTATATGCGATCTAGTCCAAATTGCATACAATAATAGTACAATGTATGGGCACCTTAAGATTCATATGGTACACAAATTTCCTTCTCAACCTGTTGCACTTCTACATTAGCATCCTCAATTTTTATTATGTCATCATCACCATCTTTATTTGTACTGTTTATTCCCACATTTGTAGAGGGTGCAGAAATGGTGGAAGGAGGCTTCTCTACAGGTACAGTATCAGCAGTGTCGGACTCAGACATAGCTAACGTGGACAACACTTGACTCTCCTCTGGTATTTGTGGGGACACAGTTTGTTCTTCAACCTCAGTGTTTTTTTTGGGGGGGGGAGCACTGATGATTTGTGGGGTTTTTAACATTGTGAAAGATTTCCCTCTACTATACTTTCTACCCCCTGGCAGTTGTAGTACTATCATGGCTAACAGTAGGGACAGCGCTAGTACTTGGTTGCTGCTTTTCCATTGACTGACTATGATCCACATCAACTTACAGCGCTTATATTACTAATGCAGTGGCCATGAACACACATTTTAATATTTTTTTTTAACAAATTACAACTCCTTCACACTGTGACTTATACAGCTATTTTTTTATTAATGCAGTGGCACGGCACCTTTTTTCATAACTGATAACTTCACACTGTGACAGTTATTATCACAGTACTTATATTATTAATGCAGTTGGCATTGCACACAAGTTTTTTTTTACAAAGAAAACTATTTTTTTTCTTTTTTTTCCCACAAGTTTTACATTTTTGCAGTAATCAGTGTGCACCAATAAAGGGTTACTGATGCCCTGTATTACTATTAGAAGCTCTGGGCTGCACTGTGGCCCGTTACAGCACCAGTGTCCACCAGTTTATGCTACCCCTGTATTAGGAGTTGTGGGCTGTACTGTGGGCTTACAGCACCAGTGTGACTGACTGTGCACCTTTGAATAAAACAGAGGGTTGATGTTATGGGTGAACAAAAAAAATGGCATTACTAGAAAAATAATCAATCTGTATATATAAAAATCGATGTGTGTATGTTCTCTATGGACTCCAAAACGGCCCGACCAATTTTGATGAAATTTTCAGGCAATCTTCAGATTAGCCCAGCAGGTGATTCTGTGAAGTTTGGTAGTGATCGGATCAACAGAACATTTTTGGGGGGATTAATTGATCGCGCCACGAATGAGATTTGGCTCCCGCCGAACTTCTGTCAAATGCAACTGAATATTCAAGCCGCTGTCGACAACGTATTCCCAAATCTAACAACTAGCTACAAAAATCCGGATTGGCTGTGCGAACGTGCAATTTTGGCACCAAAAAATGATGATGTCAACAAGCTCAATGAGCAAATTCAATTGAAACTGCCTGGTAAAACAGTCAAATACAAATCGATCGACACAGTAATGGACCAAGAACAAGCCGTCAATTATCCGATTGAATTTTTTAATTAATTGGAACCACCCAGAATGCCACCGCACGTATTAACATTGAAGGTTGAATTACCGGTGATGCTTATTCGCAACTTAAATGCACCAAAGTTGTGCAACGGAACCAGATTGACCATCGGCACTGTACCTATAGATATCTGCTAAAACTTCATCACATGAGTCATGTGACATGACCGCCCCCATCCATCCACCAGAAGTCATCTGGCTATAGATAATTAGTGCTTCCCGTGCGAAGCCGGGGCGGGTCGCTAGTAAACAATATAATGACATATTGTAAGGACATTATCCTGTATATCATATACTGAGTATGCACTATATCAGCATTACTGCCTCACAGCACTGAGGTCATGGGTTCGTTCCCCACCATGTGTTATATATATACGGGGCAGCACGGTCGATGTAATGGTTAGCATTACTTCCTCACAGCACTGAGGTCATGGGTTCGATTCCCACCATGGCCCTAACTGTGCGGAGTTTGTATATTCTCCCCGTACTTGCGAGGGTTTCCTCCGGGTACTCCGGTTTCCTCCCACAATCCAAAAATATACTGGTAGGTTAATTGGCTCCCAACAAAATTAACCCTAGAATGTCTGTGTGTGCGTGTACATGTACATTTCATATAGATTGTAAGCTCAGCTGGGGTAGGGACTGATGGGAATATTCAAATGCGGAGTATGTGTGCGCTATATAAGAAACTGTAAATAAATATCGTTAACAGTGCATGCTGCCTGGGGTCGCTAGCATTGTCCTACATCATGTGTCCAAGCAGGACGACGGAGGATATCGCTCAGACAATGGCCGGGATGTATCAACGCTTACCGCTGCGCTGACATCCCGTTTTCGAGGCTTTTGTCCTTCTTCCTGATGTATCAATAATGTTTCACATTTTTCATTTCCGCATTTTGAAAGTCTCGCAGTGTTCCCGCAGCGAAGTATACTTACATTGGTCTGAATGTAAGCTGACGTCCTGTGATATGTATTAATATTCGTGATGCCCTTTGTTGTTTCGCCAAGTTTGACTGGCGGTATTGGTCTGGAGAGGAGGCGTGACCTGGGTGTAAGTTGGGGGTGTGGAGGGGAAAACACATCCCCCGGGTGCCTGAGCCAAGGGACAGATACTTTGACGTGTGGGTGTCTGACCAGGGGCAGGAGGTCAGGATGCAAGACCTCTGCTGCCGGGAGCCTGAGCGGGTAGTGAGGCGGCATGCTGCGAGAGGTAGGGAGTGTGGGACCGGCGCCGGGTGACAGGGGTCAGAGCAATCTCCTGTCGGCTGGAGGGGGGTGAAGTGCAGGACTGCTGCCGGGAGCCTGAGCGGGTAGTGAGGCGGCATGCTGCGAGAGGTAGGGAGTGTGGGACCGGTGCCGGGTCAGAGCAATCTCCTGCCGGCTGGAGGGAGGGAGGAGTGTAGGAGATTGCTCCGACCCCTGTCTTGTCACCTGGCGCCGGTCCCACACTCCCTACCACTCACAGCATGCCGCCTCACTACCCGCTCAGGCTCCCGGCAGCAGTCCTGCACTCCTCCCCCCTCCAGCCGGCAGGAGATTGCTCTGACCCGGCGCCGGTCCCACACTCCCTACCACTCGCAACATGCCGCCTCACTACCCGTTCAGGCTCCCGGCAGCAGTCCTGCACTCCTCCCCCCTCCGAGGGAGAACAGACACAAAAAAAAAAACTCGAAAAAATATCGGAGGAGGGCACAGTATACGCAGCCCAGAAAAAAATAATACATAAAGCGGAAAGTCCCGCAAAACGGATGCGATACAGGCACGAAAAAAAACAGGTAACACCCACGAATATTGATACATCCCGCCCAATAAGACGGAGTCGAATTTGCCCAGAAATGCAAACTTTGGGAAGGGGATAATTTTTCTGATAACCCAACCTTTTGATTTCTAATCAATAGCATTAATTTCCAGGGAGAACTGACAACTGAAATCATTAGGGTGGGACTTGCATGCAATCCAGAGTACACAAATTTAAAAAAAAAAAAAAAAAAAACCTGAACTTGGCGGGATAACCTGTACCAGGACAGAGTTCAACCAGGAACTCCAAATTTTGGGTTACAGCAAAACTGAAATGCTCATCTCAGTCTAAAGGTCCATACACACTGTGCGACAATGCCCAGCGTGTATGGACAGCGATGATGTCAATCACCGCTGCGGGGAAAGCCGCTCAGTGCATACACACTAAGCGGCTTTCCTCCTGCCCGGCGCTGACGGAGGGGGGAGGACGGCGTTACATAGCAGAGCGCTATGCAAAGCCGTCCTGAAAGCCGCTCATCTGATGGTAATACCAACAGATGAGCGGCTTACCCGGCAATGATGCGGGAGCGCGCAGCAGCGCTCATCGCCGGGGCCATACACACTCGGCGGCTTTGAGTTGAAAGCCGCTCAAACCTGCTGTTTTGAGTGGCTTTCAGCTCAAAGTCGCCCAGTGTGTATGGGCCTTTAGACAACAGGCACTTTCTGTAGTCACTTGTAAGTATTCTCCAACATGGCAATGTATCTGCTTCTGCAGCGCTTAGCTCACACACCATCAATTAACGGTAATCTTCCAACAATATATTTTCCACCAGAAGGTGATTTCATCACAATTACCGCTCCATATTTCAGTTCCACAGCGGCATAAAGTCCATTTTAACCAGCAGTATTAAATCCCACTAGACAATGGTGTCAGAGTAATTTGTGGCGGATTGCCAGTGTTTACTCCCTGTCAGTGAGTTAAGCGTCGTCACTGCAGACTGAACAAAACCAACGATAAAAAAGTGGTCAGTCGGCATACAATGCGCTAAGTAAACCCGATTACTTACTACAAGATAGCCCTCTGTGTCCCTGAGGAACATCTCAGCCTGCATGTGTACAGAGACACGATGCTACCGATGTATCGGCAATTATCGGAGCAACAACAGTCATTGTCCCTGTCCTCAGGTTATCTTCTGTCCATATTAACATATAATCGCAATTGCGAAAAACAGCAACAGCAATCGCAAGAACATCCGCTCCTGAATTAGGCCCTTTGACTTTCTACAGATTTGACTCCATACAGTGTTCGTGTCGTGGCACACAGACCCTCGCCGTTCGCCATATCCCGGGTGACTCGCCCAACTTCTTTCTTACTCATAGGGGTTATGTACTTGGGAGTTCTATTGAAGATGAGATGTTGCTATTGGCAGCCAACCAGATTCTATCGATTATCTTCTAGAACGTTCTAAATAAGCAGCAGTTTTCTTTGCGCTATAAGTGGTGTTTCACTGCGTCTGCGATGCGAGCAAGGTGCAAAATCTAAACTCCGCTTGTAGTGTCTCTGTCGCACCAGGCATCGCGCAATGCATGGCGTATAGACACTTGAGGTACGAGGACACATCTGTATTCTGTGTGTAGAACCAGCGGCAATCTATATACCACAAAATTATCCACAGTAGACAAAGATGGAACTAAGCTCCCTCCAGTCTGATCTCATTGAGGTCCAGATGCACTTAGCCTCAAAAGTGATAAAATGGAGAGTGATAAACAGCCAGCCAATCAGCTCCTGCCTGCCATGTCACAGACTGTGCTTGAAAAATGTCAGGCAGGAGCTGATTGGCTGGCTGTTTATCAGTCTCCATTTTATCACTTTTGAAGTTAAGTGCATCTGGCCCCGAAACTCTTACTTGGTGTAACGAGAAAACAATCTTGAATGTACAAACAGGACCTGAGCCAGCAAATCACCACCTCCTCCACATAGGCGAATGTGCTGCTTCAGCTGTCTTAGTCTGGGGAATAAAAGTGGAAATGACGGGGTGATCTGTTGAGCCTGAGCAGCAGCTGACCCGTGTGAGCCGTCCGCACTGCATGCTGGGTAATAGGATGTGTGGGAGCCGCCTGCCGGCTGTATTGTGCTGCGGGATATATTGTGTTATACATATAGGTCTATTACTCCCGCTCTCATCACCGGTCTATCGGGAAGATATCCAGCCAAATGTCATTACTCCTACACTATAGTTTCAAGTTGAAAACTATTTTTTCCCCAGATGATCCAGATTCTCTCACATCGCCATCTAACAGCTGCTACTGCTTACTCAGTGTCATATTTACTAACAGTGACACATCCAAACGCTGGATGTGTAGGCATTACGCTGAGCATACACGGTCAAATAAAATGTCTGCCAGGCTGACAGACATTTCGGTCCGGATGTATCAAGCTTCAAAAAGTGATAAAATGGAGAGTGAAAAAACAACCAACCAATCAGCTCCCGCCTGACATGCTACAGGCTGGTTTTGAAAATAACAGGTAGGGGATGATTGGCTGGTTGTTTATCACTTTCTATTTTATCACTTTTTTTGATACATATGGCCCTTTATCTGACAGATTGACTATGTCATCTGATGACGTACTAAGTTTTGGAGAGAGATAAAGTCGAGGGAGTGAGAGAAAGTGCCAGCCAATAAGCCCCTAACTGCCATTTACAGACTGTGGGGTAGATCATATATGAAGCAGCGATAAGGAAGGAGAAGTGAGCCAGTGGAGAAGTGGCCCATGGCAACCAATCAGCACTGAAGTAATATCTATCGTTTGCATAATATTCAATTATACAGAGCAGCTGATTGGTTGCCATGGGCCACTTCTCCCCTGGCTCACTTATCATTTTTGGAGGGATATTTTCAGCAGATTTCCGGAATCTACATAACCGGGGCCCCCGTGGAACTGTGTGGTCTGCGAGGGCTATTACTACGACATTATACGTTAGAATGTTATTTACATCCACCGCCATATCTGCCAGCATTCGTAGTGGCACCTGACCACTAGATGGAACAGTTTCAATGGTTTACAGGGGTCACTGCCCAGTTTTCATCCACCATGGAAACAGAAATTCAGCGGAGACCCAACTGCCTCAAAATCAGAGCGATATACGCAAAATGCCCTGTTCAGTGGATTCATAGGGACATTTTTTGGAAAAATATATTTATTTAGCCTATCTGATCTGCCCCAAACCACTCTATGCTTAAACTACAATACTTAATATAAAAGGCCTCTGAGGTGAAATCCCGCCAGTGACCACTAGAGACCACCTGACAGACAAAATGACTCCTTAACAGAAAGTGAAAACAAAATGATCCGTTTCAAACTTGCTAGATACGGACAGAGGGGATGCCGTAAAACATGGGGACGGGGCTTCAGGGTTGCCGGGGGGCGGAGCTATGGTCTGTGTCGGCGCCATGAAAAAAAAAAAAAAACATCATTTCTACTGTGCCATCGATGTAGGGAAACCTTGATTTCTAATCATCGATGGTCGGTAGCCATCCCTGAGGGAGCTGTGAAGACAGACATTGGAGGTATGAGCAGATAGGGACTAAGCCGTCATTTTGATGGGCTTTATAATTAGTTCTTCTATAAATTCTAACCCAGTGAAGTTGATGCAAAGAGTGTTACCTGAGTACACCCTGGCAAATAATCCTAATTTATTCTGTTGATGATTTCCCCATCGATGCTCAGGGAAGGGTGAAGATGTACAGCGGCATCAGATAGAACTAGGATAATAAAGTCACTGGGATAAGTCTCCCTTGGTAATGAGATCTAGAAGTTATGTTAAGGTGTAGTTTATATCTGGAGCCGTAATTGAGTTTGGTACGTTCTGCGGTTCCCCGGGAAAGCCATATATACCGGAGTTGTCATCAGTTTTACAGCTACAGTAATAAAGTGCGCACGAGTAGGGCGCCAGTTGTGTGCATCCAAATATTCATCAGTCTCGTAAAGAGAAATCGCCTGTATTTATGGGGTAAGGACTCCCTCACTGCTTTGTTAATTAGAGAACCGCGCTCAGAGAGTCCCAGCCGGAGGGGAAGGGGTAACGAGCTCCTCTTTATAGAGATGACAGATGAGGACAGCATTGTGAGGACCGGTGTCAGCGGCGGCAGATTGCTCACAAACATGTTTGTTTTGCAGTAAATGCAGCTATTTAGCCTCCTAGCACCTCTGACGTCAGCAGTCTATTTCCCAGGCCCTGCCAATGACGATCCACAGGAGCGATTCTGCTTTCAGGATAGCGGTACAGCATAAGCCCGCTGGGAGACTAATTACTAATCATTACCGTAATAGTGCATGTAACCGCAGCTCGTAAGTTGTAATAGGAGCAATGACGCACAGATGAATGGATGAATTATAAGCAATGTTGTATAGTACACCCTGTTATTGTTAAAACAAAGCCATCAAAATGGCGGCTTCTGCAGTGTACTTTCACTTTGAGCTGTGACAGTTTTTTGGCCAACAAACTCTCCATCTCATCCCCAGTCCCTATCTGCTCCTACCTCCAATCTCTGTCTTCACAGCTCCCTCTCACCATATCCAGAAAGTTTAAAACAGAGCAGTGTCCCTGCAAGAATTGCTTTCACTTTCTGTTCGGACATTATTATTTTTTTCTCACAAAGGAATTATATGGTCTGTCAAGTGGCCTCTAGTGGTCACTGGCGGTACTTCACCTTATAAAGGTGAGGAGTAGTTAGCCTTTGTATATATAGCAACTGAACCTCATGGCGTGCGTGCACATATTGGAACCCGCAAGGCTCTGTCCCCTGTACGGAAGGTCAGTTCAGTAGATGTACTAATATGTGGGTGCTATTAGGCTCTCACAACGCTTTACAACATACCCTCCAACTGTACCGAATTTGCCGGTACAGTGCCGTTTTTAACAGTCTGTACTGGCAAATTATAATTGTACCAAATGTACCGATATTTATACATTTCAGCTGAGCCGGCGTCACTGTCTCACTCACTCACTCTCTCATGTGGGCCGCATCCTCCTCCTGGCTCCCGGGCCCCAGCTCCGTGTGCTCATGCCTGTGGTGCGCCGCCGACTCCCCGGCTCTCCCCCACTCGTTCTCAATAGTGCATTGTGCGGGCCGGTGCCGTGCATCATGACGTCACACGCCGGCACCGCACACACTGCGCACAGTCACTCTGGAAAACTCAGCCCTCCCTCAGTCTCAGCGCAAAGCTGCCTGAGAGGGGTGCGGTGGCAGGCCAGCCCCGGCGCGCGTGACTGGGGGGGGGCATCTTGGCATCGGAGGAGGCTCCGGGCCCGGCCTGCCACGTCTTCTGCACAGTGAGTCTGTAAGTGGCTGCCGCTTAGGCTACACCACTAAATAATAAATCTTTACACAGTGTGACTCATACCCTCCAACATGGCTTGCCCCCCCCCCCACCTCTTCTCCTGCATACACATTTAAATACATATATCTAAAAAAAATGCCCAGTATACATTCGGAAGGGGACCTGACCATGCCCCTTTATCCATGGTCATGCTCCCTTTCCGAATGTGTAGCGATTTCTGCCCTAAAAATGTTGGAGGGTATGGTTACAAGATGGTGGAGTGATTGCAGGGTCACAGGTAAATCTCTGGCAGGTGCCTAACTGGGTAGACACTTATACAATCATCTGTCCATCTCTGCTTGTTCTATAGGTGCGTATAACACTCCTACAATGGTTGGGATTGGGAGGTCGCATCTTACATGCTGTTTAATACTTGTCGGGCCGACCACTCGTTTCAAGAAGCCCATACACACATATACAATTCATGTCAGTGTTGTGTATATGTGCACAGGTGTCAGCAGGTGGACAAGCCAGGGACACAGTCAGACTGCTCTGCTGATCGGGAGCATTAATCTCATCAGTAGGGGTATTGTAATGTTGGGTATCCAGCTTTACTGTAACTCCTTACATCTTATGGTGCCCATACACTTATGCAATATTGCATACAATCATTCCATTTCTAAATCTGTTCGATAATCAAATGATTGTATGCACATTTTGTGTACCGTGTGATGCGATGCGTGTGCCCGCCGGTCAAATCTCACATAGATATTTTGTGCTACACATGATATTGATCGAATTGCATGAACGAGGCTTTAAACCACATGCGATTGCTCAATTGCGAACAGTGAGCGGCGTGCTTCTCTCCACCAGACACCGCCAGTGCTCCCTCCGGCCCCCTCTCTGAATAACAAAGGGCTTAGACCTCTATGGTAACCCTCTGCCCAAGCAGCTTAGCTGCGAAGTTAGACGCAGGGCCGCCATGTTTAGTCTCACGACGGATGTGACATCACACAGCCCTCATGTAAATGGCTCGGACGCGCCTGTATTATCCAGACAGCTCTCCCAATGCCAAGATGTTGCCCTCCTAACACTGTGTCGCCCTGTCACTTGGACACGCCAGCGTTTTCCCTGACACTCCCTGAAAATGGTTGGTTCCTCCATTTATAAAATGTTTAGATAAAACGAGGGCTGCATAGGCTCAAGTGCATTTAAGAGCCTGTGAATTTAGGGATTGTTAAATAAAGTTATTGAAGAAGTCAGATTACCCAGGAAAAGCTCAGGAGTGAGTAGCAGGTGGGTCAGCCAATCAAGTGGCTTAGGGGTGGTAGCTTAGAGAAGGGTATATTAGGTGAAGTCAGGGGAAGTCACTTCCTCTTTGAATCTGGAACCCCACCCTCCCTGTTCCCTTTCTATCTCTGTGCTACCTGGCCTTTGGGCTATTCACCTTATTTGGCTTCTATAACTTTAATTAAAAATCGGCGAGAAGGCGCTCTCGACCAGCGGTCAGGTGAGGTGTCAGGTGCTTGCTGTGCGGTATTACCCCCACCCCCTTTGCCAGTATGGGTAGTGAGTCCCGACTCAGCGGGGGGACGTTGGACACTTCCTGGAAGTGTCCTCGCCATGCCATAGAAGGGGTGGGGTATCCGTCACAGGGCGGGCTGTACCTCACGATACAGGCTGTACGCGGGCTGTACCGCCCCTCGTGGGCTCGCTGAGCTCGCCACGCTTCGGGTTGGAGTTCAACGTGGGGTGGCGTTAACAATGAGTGGGCATTTCACATACAAATTACCCATCAGGATGGGTATACAATCAAAAATTGGGTATGGGGGGCCATTTAACATTGGTTCCTATGTAAAATCGGGTCCATCGCATAATGGCATACAATGGACCCGATTTTACATAGGAATTTAACATTACATACAATGCTTACAATGTAAAATCGGGTCGGTCGCATCGGTCGATGGACCCGATTTTACATTTGTCGGGTAACCTCAAAAAAAGCCAGAAATCGGGTCGGTCGATGGGCGCCGTGCTAGGAAACAAGTACCGAAATCTATAGAAAGGGGTCAGTTGACAATGAATATACACAAGCAGAGATAATATAGATCAATCTGAATAAAAAAAAGTGTTAACCAGTCAGTGTCATTGAGACCATTTAGCTGGACGAGTTAATGCGGAGAAACACTGTATAAGTACATCAGGGATATAGAGGAGATATCGTGCCGCCATCGGTGCCTGCAGAATAATCGACGCATTGATATTTAAAACTGGTTTATGTTTTCCTTATCACCTCTAATATCACCGTTACCTGTCTAGATCAATAGTAACCACCATCATTTCATTGCCTTTGTTTCATAGGAGACTGTAATGTTTCTTTATTAAAGCATCTGATTTATTTAAATGTATTCCGAAAATCTTCCTTCCATGACTGTTACTGCTGGAAATTAACATTGCTTATTCTGAACACTTGGCTGTACCGCAGCTTCCCCGTTATAGCCCTGAGAGTATCGGTGCACTCGCGGCCTGATTCAGTATGGAAAAAAGCAAATTCTTTCTCCAATGGACAAAACCATGTGCGCTGCAGGTGGGGCAGAAGTAACATGTGCAGAGAGAGTCCGATTTGGGTGGGTTATATTGATTCTGTGCAGGGAAAATACTGACTGCTTTATTCTTACACTGCAATTACAATTACAATTTGAACACACCCCACCTACATGTAGCTCTCTGCACATGTTACATCTGCCCCACCTGCAGTGCAGCATTGTTTTGTTCATTAGAGAAAGATTTTGCTTTTGAGATCTATGCTGAATCAGGCCCTGAGTGGCTGAATGTATTGATCTTTCAAAACATAAAACGGTCTATGGACTAAGCTTTGGAGAGAGATAAAGTGGACTGACGGTAAAGTACCAGCCAATCAACTCCTGACTGCCAGTGTGTCATCTAATTGTTAAGGGATCAAAACTTAACAATTCAGCAGATCACATTTGGGCTCACTGGACAATTGGTTTCAATTATCAGAGACAGTTACAACAATAATTAACTTTATTTAGTGATAATATTTCTGGGGAAAGATTATTGTTTATATTAATTGTGGTGTTATTAATGTTCTTAATGATTTAATGTATAATAAATATATCTGGAAAGACAGCGCTTCCCAAATATATTCCTGTCTTTATTCAATGTGACGGAGCCTAAAGTGAGTGGTTCAAACAGATGCAGCCCCTCCAGGGCCAGCCACTGGAGGGCGGTAGTCGGGAGCAGGGAACCCCCCTGGATGGAGGTGAGTGGCTGCCTGTCACTCCTCCCCAGCAACCTCCATCCAGGAACCCCCCTGGATGCAGGTGAGCGGCTAAGTGGCTTCTCCCCCCTCCCCCCGTGGAATCACTTCACACCCACCCGCCTGCCTAACACTGCTGTGGAGCGACACGGCACCCGGCAGGTGAGCGGCTTCCCCCCCACCCCCAGAAAACTCGGCGGCTGCCACTGCATGGCTCCCGCCAACCACCCCAAAGCTGCTGTGGAGCGAAGCAGCGGCAGCATCGCACGCGACGCAGCGGCGGTGCCCCCCCCCCCAGGGGACCCGGAGGAGCTGCATCAGAATGAGGCGCGCAAGCCTCTCGTGCACACGTGCCCCCTTCCAACGGCTGGCCGGGCCTGGCAGCTGGCGGGGGCTGGCGATAGAATTGTCAGCCCTTGCAAAGATTGAACGGGCTCCATCCGTAAGTCTCAGTAAAGGTCTGTGGGGCATTATACAAATAGATAATATAACGCCAATGCTTTTTTTATGAAGTGTAAATGAACTTTAAATGGAATT
The DNA here is from genome assembly GCF_055691185.1 of Crinia signifera. Taxonomy (NCBI): domain Eukaryota; kingdom Metazoa; phylum Chordata; class Amphibia; order Anura; family Myobatrachidae; genus Crinia; species Crinia signifera. The sequence goes on from NC_139219.1 coordinate 17,895,402, forward strand.
TAAAAATAACTAAAATGCCTCTTAAACGCCTAAAAGTATAAAACCTTATCACGCCTACACCGTACTGAACATACAGTATATGTGATTGCCTCATCATGCATAACGGTAACACAAGTACAAGATGAATCATGGTCCTGGAAATGGACTGGGGTCCAAATATAAATGATGTTCCTTGTTTTAACTTATTTCCCATACCTCCACTGTTACACCCAATGCCTTTACCAGCATCCCTGTCGGCAATGCCTCTGTCAGCATCACTGTCATCAATGTGCAGTGCCATGTTCCTGTAATAGTCACTGAGAAGATGGCAGAAGAGGAGACACCCACTTCTCTGATAAAGGTAAGTATTAAAGGGGGCTTCTGCCTCAGGCCCCTGCCTGGCCCCACCAGCAAGCACAAGTAATTAGTACCTGCTCCCACCCTCTCTCAGCACCAGTGGCCAGAAGCACCACAGGAAGTCCTCATTGGCTGGTGGCTGGACCAGAAAGACATCGTTGGAGCCGTTGGACCTGGCAGATCACCCCTAGGCCACCAGGAACTTTTTGTTGTCATTCAAATCATGTCCACATATCATCAGTGTCAGCATGATGAATATCGAGTTGGTCCATGCTAACAACAACGTACCCACGTCAACATTATTAATGTTGGCAAAATGAGGTGGCATCTGCCCATGCTTCCAAATTAATTCCACGTACGTCACTGGGATCACACCAAACGGTCTTCAGGTCCTTACACTGAGTTTTACGTTCCCCGTCTGGGAGCTTTTTCATCTACTGTACTTGGAGCCTCTACTGTCAGTAATATCTGATATATTCAGGCTTGTACCCTCTGTGGAACATTTCAGCAATTCATTACTTCCCAGAGACAGCTTTCCCAGCTCTTGTCCATTTAGAGCAGTCATTACAGAACATCACTTCAAGGCTATTTATTGTGTTTGTAATTTGGTGTCAATGTGGGTGAATGTGACCTTTTCGAATCGGAGACGTCTCCGTGCTTAATAATCCCTCTGCCGCAATGCCCAAATGCTTGAAACTGTCCCTTTACTGTGCACATGACACATTTATGGCTACTGTTATCTACTGTACGTACAGTATTGTTGCACTGGGCAATTTGTTAAAACACTAGGCGACAAAAATTCCACCAAATGACAATTTTTTTTTTTTTTACAATTTAAAGATACACGCTGAAGGACTACCCCAACTGCACAGTATTGCTGCACAGTATCGCTGCACAGTAAGGTAGCACAGTATCATTGCACAGTATCTCTAATACTAGCACCCACAGAATCAAACTAGGGTTCAGCAGCAGGCGGTCCTTACCTGAAGTGTCAGGTGACTGGATTACAACAGTGTCCATATAATGCTAAATTACTAAATAACAAGCACTATAGGCACAATAGCCCACAGATAGGCCATAGGGGAATAATTAGTAATACACCTTTCACACCAGAAAATGCAGATACTTACCTGGGAATACGGTCCCTGAATCATGCAGAGACATTACCGGGTTAGCCCCTTTCACACCAGCCTAGTCCCTGCATTTTCTGGTGTGAGGTTGGAGAGATAGTATGGGCAGCGGGAGTTGGGGGCACCTGGCAGCTACAGATGTAGCCCCTGCCATCCTTGGCCGGGGCTCGCCAGCCCCTCCCCGCTGGTGAGCGCCGGCGGACAGGGGCTACACTGAACTGGGACACGCGTGCGTCTCACACGCACGCATGTCCCAGTCTCTCCGCGGGGGCGCTGCGTGTCCCTGCCCGTCTCCACTTCTGGGAGACGGGCAGGGTTAGGGGGCGCTCGGGGAGGCGACGGGCGGCAACGGCGGGGGAGGCAGCTTGGACCGGAGGCAGGCTCCGTTGCCAGGGGGTGAGCGAGGGGGGAGGCGGATGGCAGCTCCATGTCCCCAGAGCAACAGGCCAGGAGACGGACAGCACCCATTAGCTCTTTCTCCCTAGAACAACAGACAAAGGGTGGGGGGGGAGGCGGACGGCACCCGGCATCTCCATGTCCCCAGGTCACCCCAGCGACGGGCAGCAGGTTGAATCCCAGGATTTTGGCCTGGGAACCTTTCACACAAGTGCTAGTCGTGGGTTGTTCCCGGGCCAATTTAGGCTGGTGTGAAAGGGGTATAACTGGCAAATTCCATAAAATTTACAATTTATCAACAGTATCTGTGAAATACACATTAGGAAACAGATTAATCAGCAACAAGACTTTTTTTGGAAGTTTGACCAAAACTGTTGTGTGACGATCTGAAGCCCTTTCCCTGGATAACATATGCTGTTATTCCGACACGTAACATTTGCGCAGTCTCAAGGTATTAACGCGACAGCCACTAGCTGCTTTGCACAAAAGGTCGCGGATTACTTATTGTGGGCGCTGCGTCATTTTACCGACAGCATCGTTTCCAGGCTGAGGGCAGAACAAATAAACCACTCGATAAATAAAAGAGAATTCACAAATTTTATAACTAGAAATTCCAAATATTATCACCCTGGCGTATGTGGGCAGGATGGCATGATGGAATTCACACTTGAAATTTTCATTTTGTGTTAGTATAAAAACAGTACTAGGGCGTACTTACCTTGGAGCCTTCCAGTCGCAATAGGACCACGCATTTACCTTATACTGATACCAAGTTTACAAGGGACAGTATATCAAAACACTATCTACAGTGAACACATCATACTTAGGGAACGTGGGGGTCCCACGTTGCAAGGATAGAGATTTCCTTATTTATTACATGTTATATGTTTGATGTCTTTGTGTCTTTTTTATTTTCGCTATATTTTATCATTGAATTAATAAAGGTTACATTTTATTACTCTGAATCCTTTTGGTGCACCACACAGAGACATTCCTTTTCTTTCTCCATAAACTTCTGGCCCTTATTCTGGTTGACTCTCTCAGGTGCAAATTCGCACCCTTGCGAGTCAACCAGAACCCGCCCTGCAATTGGTGGTACGCGCCGCCCCCACTTCGCACGCCTGGCTCGTTCATTCACATGCCAGCGAGAACCTCCCTCATCTTTCGATGGTCGCCGACCATCGAATGATGGTGAAGGCACACGCATATGTAAGGATGATCCAGACCACTCGTACATATGCGTGTGGAATTACATGCCTCACAAACACATTAGCATGTGTATGCCCAGCATTTTCACAGTAATGCCCATGAAACGCTGGGCGTTCACATATACTAATGGCCCAGGCCAGCACCCCACACCCCTCTCCATCTCCCACTCAAAAGGCAGGGAGTGTGCACTCGACGAACAGATTTTGCATGCTCCCAGTGTATACACATGCGCGGAAATGCTGCTGCGCATGTGCAAATGCAAAACATTGGTCCCAGTGCAAATTCGCACCCGGCCAAATCAACCTGAATAAGGGCCATAGAAGCTGCAATTTGAATGACAGGAAGCCAGGTTTAAGGGGCGTTTATGAAAACGCAGGCATGCCCAGGTGTTTTATGCGTGGGACTCTGATGTCAGCGATGATCACAATTCTCGAGCAGATATGTGGAAGTCCTAGAATGGCGCAAATAGAAAAAACTGTTTGATTGTATGGTTTTTTCATGTTTTTTTTCTTTGCACGGGCATTTTTTCTCTCTGTATGGGTGGAGGCTTTCTGCTCGCAGTTCACTGTGTTTTTTTTCTCTGCTGAATTAGCCCCAACGTTTGGTTCCCTGAAGAGGTGTACATACGGATGACCGGCTGTCGGAATGTCAGTGGTCAGAATACCGACACCTGAAAGAGGGAATCCCGACAGTGGTCCAGTAAGTATTCTTACCCCACCCCACCTTCCACTAACCATATCCCTCCTTCCAGCTGCCTATCCTTAATCCCCACTGCGTCCCCCCCTAGTGCTTATGCCTAAATACCCCCCGTGTCCCACCCTAGTTCCTAAGCACTGACAGTTATGGGGCCAACATCTGCAGAATGCCGATATCTGAAATATTGACAGGTAAAATGCTGACATGATCAGAATGCTTAGGGTTAAGCTGCAGGAGGGTGCGGATAGTCTCTGGGAGCAGAGGTTAGGGTTAAGCTGCAGGAGGGTGCGGATAGTCTCTGGGAGCAGAGGTTAGGGTTAAGCTGCAGGAGGGTGCGGATAGTCTCTGGGAGCAGAGGTTAGGGTTAAGCTGCAGGAGGGTGCGGATAGTCTCTGGGAGCAGAGGTTAGGGTTAAGCTGCAGGAGGGTGCGGATAGTCTCTGGGAGCAGAGGTTAGGGTTAAGCTGCAGGAGGGTGCGGATAGTCTCTGGGAGCAGAGGTTAGGGTTAGGCCGGGATAGGAAGTTGATTGCTTTGTGTTGAGGACTTAGGGTCTACTTTTGGGGATGCAGATGTCGCTGCCTCCTTATTTTACTGCGCAGTACTTCCCTAACATAGACAAAATTATGCACGCACTTATGTTAATTAGCAGCTTAATATGTTATTGAAACATCTGCCAACCAAAGTTTGTGGTCCTGCCAGACTGTCCCCCGGCAGAGGTCGCGCTCGTTTACACAGATAAGCTCCCATCTCGCTCTCACTGTCTGCGCTCAATGCAAAGAATTCGATGAACAATAAAACGTGATCATTATTCCTGCCAGCCATGTATCGCAGAACCTCGCACCGCTCTGACAAGGAGATTAGCAAACACGGCGTTCATCTAACCCAACCGGCAGGAAGGACGCTCCGCAGAGTGCGCCATGCTGGCCTTTCATTTACATTTTATAGCGTCCAGCAATATTAGCATTATAATTCTCTTTAGATTGAATTTCATATATAAACTGGGATGGCCTTCTGTTCCGCTGCCCCGAATTATTTAACCTTTCCGTGGAGTGCGGTGAGGACTTGTCGGTGTTCTAGCTCGGTTAAAGGATTTTTTTTAAATAAATTGAATCTGTTAGACTTGCAAAGAGAATATATTACAGGAGACAAGGTGATGAGAGACGAGACATATATGGGGGATTATTCTGATCTGTACATAGCAGGGCTGCGTTCTGTTCTGTTTCTGCACGCACCCAACATAGTGGGTTGGGGGGGACAGCGGAGAGGGGCGTGGGGCAGCCCAATTACCACATGGGAACGCCCATGAACACTGGGCGTTCCCATGGTAATGAGGCCGTGACGCAGGTGTTGGGGGCAGACAGTTGGCATCGCGAATTTCAGTTGCCCACTCATTTCCATCCCAGCGTGCACGCATATGTAAGTGACTCGAACATCCATTTGCAGCCTGTGCGTGGGAACACACGCTACGAGGGGGGGGGGGGGGAGGCAGCCCAACATTCGCCGGGAGGGGTTTGACGGACTCCTGGCTTAGCCAATAAAAGTCAGCAGGAACTGACTTTTATTTGCAAGCGCTGGGACGAAGATGGGACAGGCAAACATCACCCCGCCTGCGTAGCCATGGGAACGCTTAGTGTTTTCATGGGGACCCCAATAAAATGCTGGGCGTTCTGATGGGCGATCACCACCCGTCCACCCCAATGGTTGCAAACGGCTCGATAAATATGTAAGTCGCTGAAGCCATTCACAAATGGGAGCTGCAGATGCGCATAATAGACCAGGCGTAGTCCCCAAAACATTGTGACGGGGCTAAGTAAACCAGTATTACCCCCATTATTTGCTACTGGACACAGAAAATAAATCGTATCATTCTACCTGAAGGCTGCTGAATTCTGTAGCATCAGCCTGACGGTCGGGGGTATATATTACACCCCTATGCTTATGTTCAAACTTCTGATTTTAGACGAGGCACTGCTGCGGTGCGGTGTATTTATAATGGGTGCACCTATTTTAAATATCTGGAGTCCCGCGATGAATGCAGGGACCAGGCAGTCCCTGTGGGTGGCAGAATTTACTTGGGGAGCAAAACCCACCACTAGTCATGGGCTTAGAGCAGGGGTGGGGAACCTCAGGCCCGGGGGCCGTAGCCGGTCTGAGTGGCCAGTCGGCATTGCCGGGAGTCAAGTACAGGGGAATTGTCTCGAGTAGTCGATAGTTCTTGCGAGCACCCGGAGGCTGTCAGTCCTGTTCAGCGGAAGCCGCCAGTGCGTGGGACGACCCCTGAAAGATTTTTTCCCCATACAAATGGCCCTTGGCACAAAAAAGGTTCCCCACCCCTGGCTTAGAGAATTGTAATGAAACAGCCGAGAGCTGAAATCCCTCCGCTTACTCCCCCGATTCTCTTCCGGTTATTATATTTAATGAGGTAAATAAAAGCCGTGATTCCATCCCCGTTGTCCGCTTCGCTATTGTATTATACGTTTATCTGTGCGCTAACCGGAATGTTCAGGGTTCTAATCAAGGCTAAAGCTTCTGAAATATGTATTAGCAGCTAAATGAAAAAAAGTGATTTCCTGTTTGTTAATGAAAGCGCTGATTAATGTTACAGGACGCGCTGCATTTTACAGATGAATTATTGGTGATAAATGATTTACGCTCCTCTGGCAGAGAGTTATTGTATATTACATAATCCCTGACAAAGGTGACAAATGAAATAAAATATCCAGACGGCATCTCTCGCGCCCAAGCAGAACGGAGACTGATGTGTGATCACCCAGGTACACAAGCCTGACAGCCGACGGCTTTATTAAACGTATGGCGGCATCTCTGGGTGAGAGAGCAGCTGTGGCCTGATTCAGGTTGGCTCGTTCAGAGCCGAATTCGCAGCGGGGTCCGATGTTGCCGATCTGCGCATGCGTATCGCCAAAAATGTGAATGTGCAGACAGGAGAGTAGTACACTCGCACACAGCAGTGCGGACAGGGGGCGAGCAGGGGGGTGCGCCACGAAAAACACAGAAATCACTAATTACAAGTAAGATAATTTTGCTGTAATAGCAACAGTTTTGGGGGTTATTCAGACCGGTTCAAAAATCACCGGCTGTTTTCTGGAAGTGTCAAGAAAAACGCAGGCGTGCCCAGGCATTATAACGGCGGGTCTATGACATCAGCACCGACCTTGATCAGCCGGATTCTATTGCACAGTTGTGGGAGGGTCAGAGTTCCGCACACTTGCAGACTGGGAGCATCATTCCACGGTGAGTAAGTTGCGTATAGATTTGCAGCGTCAATCAGCGATATGGTCACAATCCCCTCGCAGACTGGCACGGGGCAGGTTTTAACTCTGTCTGGGTGCCGGCAACTTACTGATCTCAGGTCACTTCAAATTCGCCCAGCAGCGATCAGCTCTGAATCATAGTGATGGGAAATCTATTGCAGGAATTTAACAAGAATCTTTACCTGGAGCTAGGAGACGCTCAACAATCCCGGCAATATTGATTGCCGGCGTTAATAAGACACTCGGCGCACGGCCGGCCGGCCTGGGCCCCTCTGTGCATGTGTGTGTCCCGGATCTCACATAAACTATGCACAGGGCTGCGGAACTGGGATTCCACTCACCGCTTCTACACAGAAACATATTGTAGAAAAGACCGTAAAAGAAAGAACATTTCTCAAACTCGGTCCTTGGGACCCCACACAGTTCACGGTTTCCAGAGCCTCTCCCCCCCCCCCCCCCCAAAGTGCCCAATAATCTCTTCTCCCTTCTACCACAGAGGGGGGGGGGGGGGGGATTATGGATAAAGTACCAGCCAATCAGCTCCTAACTGCCACAGGCTGCGATTGAAAAATAACAGAAGCTGATTGATAAAGTTGAGAGAGATAAAGTGCCAACCAATCTCAATGGGTTTCAGGGTTTGGGGTCCCTTGACAACAGGCTGCAAGGAAAAATATTTTGATCAAAATCTGAACAAACTCCTCACCCCTGGCTGCTACCATGTACAATATTACTACGGTTATATGAAAGGCGCTGCCTTGTTTTCGGTTTCCTTTACGCTGGGATTTCGCATATTTACCTGCGATTTCATGAGTTTTAGTCTCTGAATACGGGATCTGCTTTTATTTTTTCTCTCGCTTATAATAATAATAACAATGTGTGCGGCTTGTCCCCCTCGCTAAGTGAGCTTTTGGCAACACATCCAGTAATAACACTTTGCAATGTTTCTTCTTTTTGTAGTTAATACTAGATGTTGTGACTTTATTGCATCACATAAACAGTCCCCGGGTTAATGTTCTGTATTGTTTTCTCTGTCTCCTGCTAGGAACCGTTATATTTACTGGAGAATTAAATTGCTAGATGAGCAGCATTTAGTCCGTCTCACGTAATTCCAGCTATAATTAAACCTGTTTATAGTGAAATTAGACTTTACACTATGCAAACTATATCCATAACTGTGGCCGCCTTCGCACATAGTGGGCCTGATTCGGATTGCATGCGTTTCCGGCGCGGGATCCGGTAAAGCGATATTTTGTTCTCCTGTGCCTGTATCTAAGCCATCCCTCTCCATCTCCGGGGTTGGTGGACATGCCCTCGGAGAGACGAAACCAGGATCCCTGTGTGGCCACGCCTCTTTCAATTAGGCCACACCTTTACAGGTGGCCACACCTCCACTCCTAATACTGTTACGTTATATGCAATGGAAAGTCACAGCTTTACCAAGATGGCCGCCGCTGTGTTACGGAGTCCGCACAACCCACTTGGTTGAGTGTCACCAGGATGGTCATGGAGCACCTCAGCCATCTTAAGGTATAGGCACACTAGGCAGCCGATGAGTTTCTAGGGCCCTTGGAGCAGAAGTGGTCTGGGGCATGGGGGGAATGGGCTCCATGGACTGGAGCGGCTTGTACCAACCATAGCAGCCAAGCAGCATTCTCTACCTGCCTCCCAGCCTGCAGCCAAACAGTGAACAGCTGTCAGCTTGCTGATTGGTAGATAGCTGGCGTTGGTCAGCAGTCTGACCAATCAGACTGCTGACAGCCATTCATTGTATGGAAGTATGTGCAGAGATATTCCTGGACCGCAGGAGGGGAAGTTATTTTTTTTAAATGTATTCCCCTGATTGATTGGGTAGGAACCCCAGCGCATTGCTCTGCCCAGGGCCTACAATGCTCGTCTGATCAGTATTGATTGGGACCAGAATGCCTTGCACCACCTTCCCCCGCCACCACCTTCCCCCGCCCTGCCAAATATAAAACCTCTAGCGTCTGTCTCCTCCGAGGCTCCGAAATCCCTTGGCAACAGGCATTAACCCCTGGCAATGAGCATTAACCCTTAGCAACGAGCTTTAACCCCCAAAAAAGTTAGGAGGTATGCATATATGGGTACAAACCTCATTGCTGTAAGTATCCTAGAAGACAAAGGATTCAAGGTCAGTCTCATAGAGGGCAAATGTGTCGTGTAGAATAAAAGAGGGACTGTGATAGCAACAGCAACCTGATGCCAGCAACTATATGTTCCTGGCACAGAAGAGACAGAGATAAGGGACATGAATGGTTCCTTATCAGAGCAATAATGGAAGTTTAATGTATAGAATGCACATGTAGGAACTTGGCCAGACATGACACGTGCTGTACGCCAGGTCAGACAATTTACCATTAACCCTGGGAAACAACAACTGGACAAGAATCCTAAAATACCTAAAGAGCTCAGCTTCCTTGCAGTTAGACTTTCCCACATCTAAAGGCCCCCATGCACTATGCGACTTCTACAGGAGAAGTCACATCCAATTCCCATTGAGTCACCCGGGGGGCATGCGATGCATCAAATGCATCCCTTCTGCATGCCATCTATCACATGCGTTCCCTGCTGCCGGGAGGGGGGTCCGACCCAGAGAACTTACTGTACATATGATCTCAGGGTCCGATCTGATGCGCACAGGTCCGCACATCGGATCGGACGTCAGACACGTGCTATTTGAGCCAATTTCACCCAATTTCTCAGGCCAATCCCCCGTAATCGGGTGAAGTCTGGCCCAAATCGCATAATGCACGGGGGGCCTTCAAAATTCTGCATTGAATTCTGAGATGCCGACTGGGGATCAGGTGACCATCAATCATATACAGGATACCTATACCGGTATGTGCTAGCAGACATAGCCGTAAGCTGGGCAAGCAGATAGCAACCCACTGCAGCAGAGGTGGAGTACATGGAGTTTACACTAACGGCCAAAATGAGCCTGATTCAGATCCCATCAGTAGGGCTCCTTAAATGCAGGTTTAAGATTATCTGAAAACTGTACCGGACCCTGTACTTCGCACGTGCAGTGTGCATCCTTCATGGTCACTATGCCGAGCATGAGGTGATTTGATTGACAGTCTGCATCCGGTTGATGGCAGAGAGGGAGTGGCGTGTCACCTACGTTTTGTTGCAGTGTTGAGGCCGGGGTCTCCGTCTTCTGGCGGAAATTTCCTGGCCTCATCCATAGAGCTCGGTTGGTATTGACAAAGGCCTAGTTGGTTCCTCTCTGTCCCCAGACACAGTTGCAGATCTGACCAATGGCAGCTATTGCAGTAAAATACAAATTTCTTTTCATTTTACTGCTCCAAACAGCTACTTCACTTGCACAATACTAGGGCCAACCAAGTTGTAAAAAACGTGAGGGATGTAGCATCCAATTATTGCTACATATAAAATATTTAATGACACTCTATTTGCACTATGGGCCTCACAGCCAGGGCCGCCAGCAGAGGGGGACAGCTGGGACTGGAGTACCGGGCCCGGAGGGAGAAGGGAGCCTGTCGCTGCAGCAAAGGCTTTAGTGTGCAAGGAGTTGGCCACTGGAACAATTTCTTCTTGTTGCTAAAGGGGGGCCGCTTATTTTACAGTCCTGGGCCACACAATTTTATATGGCAGCCCTGCTCACAGCCATAATGACTTTATGGTTGCCGTGGGATTTGACAATGTGACTATAAGTGGGCGTGGTCACAATGAGACACTACAAGCCCCACCTCTTCAGATCTTGGACGTGGGTCGGCAAGTAGGGGTCATTCTATATCCCAAATAAACTATTTTGGAACAAGATGCAGCAAATATGTTCCCACAGTGCACACTTCCTCTTCCCCGCGGTCTATTTCCTCTGCGACAACACCTACAGTAGTTACCTGTGCAGTCTTATCCTCTTCACGTTGGATCTGCTTTTTCTTCCTTCTCACTCGTAGCAATAATAAGAGCAGCTTGTTTCCTCGCTAAGTGATCTTTTGGCAGCACATCCAATAATAACACCTGGCAATATTTCTTCTTTATGAGTGTAATACTAGATACGGAGCCATTCCGTCATAAAACAGAAATAGGCCCCTGGTTAATGTTTTGTTTTTCCCCAAGACATTCACAGCAGATTAGTCGTTCATTTTGGCGAGGAGAAAACCCGTCGCGCTTATTCTGTGTATAATTACAGATGGTATAGGAAAGCGGGCAGCTGTTAGCATCGAATCCTTGTTACATGGCAGTCACATCTGGTTCAAAGACTTGTACATAGACGAGTGATGAAGAGGTGGGGAAGTGAAAGTGGAAGATGGTTTGGACGTGGCCTCACATATGTGGGACCAAAGCACTGGGCTGTAGCAAGGGCACAATGGGGGCAGCACAGCTGTGAGAACTAGTAGTCCACAGTTGATGTCACATTTCCGCTATGCTCTGCCAGGTGTCACAGACTCTTCCCACATCTAGCACTGCTGATGGGTGTGGTATATTTCCCCGACAGTCGGGATTCCGACAGTCATTACTCAGACGTTGGAATCCCGACTGCACAGCGTGGGGAGCGCAATGAAGCCTCTTGCGGGCTCGCTGCGCTCGCCACCTATTTTATTCTCCCTCTATGGGGGTCGTGGACCCCCACGAGGGAGCAGTCGGGATTCCGACGTTGGAGGAATGACTGTCGGAATCCTGACTGTCGGGGAGCCCTGTCGGCACCCCTGCTGATTTAGTAACCAGCATGTCTCCACTGGCCAGTCTTCTCGTGATTCCCTTATTGTGACAACCTAAAGGTACTGTCTTCTTGTAGTCTGGAGCTGCCATCTTGCCTAAGTACAGTCAACTCTGTTGTAGCCATTCGCAGAGGCTTTAGTTCTCACATGATTCCAGTATCCAATCACAGACTAGGGTGCCCTATTTATACCATTTCTTTGCACCTGCTCATTGCCAGTACAACTTGTCTTCAAGGAGTTCTTGGTTCCTGTGTCAGAGGCTAGCCATATTCCACACTTCTTGCTTTTTTTGTTCCCGTTCCCGAGGTGCTAGGTGTGGCCAGGGTGGTGGGAGACGCTAGGTGTGCCCAGGGTGCTGGGAGACGCTAGGTGTGCCTAGGGTGGTGGGAGATGCTAGGTGTGCCGAGGGTGGTGGGAGGTGCTAGGTGTGCCCTAGGGTGATGGGAGACACAAGGTGTGGCCAGGGTGCTGGGAGGTGCTAGGTGTCACCGGGGTGGTGGGAGACGCTAGGAGTGCCCAGGGTGGCGGGAGGAGCTAGAAGTTCCTAGTAATGGAGGTGCTAGGTGTGACCTGGGTGGCGGAAGGTGCTAGGTAGGACCAGGGTGGCGGCAGGTGCTAGGAGTGCCCAGGGTGGCGGGAGGTGCTAGGAGTGCCAAGTAAGGGAGGTGCTAGGTGTGACCAAAGTGGTGGGAGATGCTATGTTTGGCCAAGGTGCTGGGTGTGACCAGGGAGGCGGGAGGTGCTAAAAGTGCCTAGTAAGGGAGGTGCTAGTTGTGACCAGGGTGGAGGGAGATGCTAGGTGTGACCAGGGTGGTGGGAGGTGCTAGGTGTGTCCAGGGTGGTGGGAGGTGCTAGGTGTGACCAGGGTGGTGGGAGGTGCTAGGTGTGCCCAGGGTGGCGGGAGGTGATAGGTTTGGCCATGGTGCTGGGAGGTGCCAGGGATGCCCAGGGTGGCGGGAGGTGCTAGGTGTGCCCAGGGTGGCGGGAGGTGCTAGGTGTGCTCAGGGTGGCAGGAGGTGCTAGGTGTGCCCAGGGTGCTGGGAGGTGCTAGGTGTGCCTAGGGTGCTGGGAGGTGCTAGAAGTGCCTACTAAGGGAGGTGGACCTTCAGAACTTTGCTATGTTCTTATTTTGACACAAAGTTCTAGCTACTCTCCTGTGGGCCTGATTCTGGATTGAATATCTTCAACTTTATACCAAGGTGGCTACAAAGCCACACAAACCCAGTATAGGCTGAAATATATACACATAGACACAGTTTAATCCGCCACATTTGGGAACATACTCCGATCTTATAATACTAGAATATATTTCCTGGAACAAGAACACTGCTTCAGCCCCTGTAAGACGTTATCTGCGGCCGGACCACCAGCCATGCTCAAAGAATTTAGCAGAAGCAAAATATTTCCAGCAAATAACTTTTTGCCGTATAATAAAATGTCTGGGTGTTCCTAAAAGGATTGAATTGCAATAAGCAATGGCTTCTAGTAAGCAGTTTGCGCAGCCAAACGTTGGACATAAAAATATCGATATGAGTTAAAAAATGAGTAATAAAAACACCCATGTAAATGAAATGCTGACATAAAATCAGTGAACATGATCAGAGACAGATAAAACATAGTCATGTATATCCGGGGGAGAGATCTCCGGCTTCTCCGAGACAATGCTCAATGTCTTATTAATGCTTGCTTGGGCAACATTATCCGCGCTCCACTACACAGCATCTTACGCTCTCCCACAGAGCAGCAGAGTATTACAGGATGCTGGCCTCAAATGGGGCCAGCATCCTGCATGTAAGAGACCACCGCCATTTTGCTTGCAGTCAGTGCTAAACAAATCTAATGAAACAGTGCCTCCAGTGGCAGGCAATATGTAACTACACCCAGTGGATGCAGGAATTGGCAGGCTGAACTGATTTAAAACGATGAATACTTCCAAACCATTAGGGAACTGGATGTCCCAGAGGCATGAGGAACTTGTTTATCGCTTCTTCATAAAAAGAGTTAGGGTGGGATGTATTAATAAACATCGCCGCCCAGCCGCCGCGATGCTACCGCATATGTACTAACATATGCGACTAGCATCGGGGTGCGGTGACGGAGACCTCCGCGATACCTGTAATGTGGTGTGCGGGGCTCTCCGTCACATCCCGGCGGCTGTCAGTGTCCCCGGCGTCTTCTCCTCCCCCCTGCAGCCGGATGTCCTCCCGGCTGTGACACCTGCTGGGGGAGGAGGAGATCGATGGAGGATGGGAGGGGGGGTCGCACGAACGACGGGCAGCGATAGAAGCCTAGAGACTTCTACAGGGTATCGCCACCCAGAGACGGGGCGGACGGGTAATGGTACATAGGAAAATTCGGTAAAACCCCTGTTTTACCGCATTTTCCCTTTAGTACATCCCGCCCTTAGTGGCATTTGTATAGTCGAAGGTAAGCGGGAGAATTATGGGACTAGTGCTTGCTTGCCCATCTAGAAGAGTTGGATTAAGATCTCCTGGGGCCCTAGGCAAGATACCGGTTTGGGGTCCGCCTCCCTCCACCAATCCTTAGCACTATATTTTTGCTGATGATTGCAGGCAGTGTGGATAGATGAACTTGGCACACACACAGTCTACCACAGGGATGCGTACTTTTAAAGTCACCTCTCCGGGAGAATCCCAGAGAGGAGACTGTCGGCAGCACTCCGGGGGGTGGAGCCTGATGTAGATGTCATCAAGCTCCGCCCCCAGTTCTGCAAATCCCGCACTTAGCGGATCTTCTAAATGATGCAATTTGCACCCTCCCACTCCTCACGAAACTCTGCGTGCCGGTATCCAGGAGGGTTGTCCACCTTTCCAGGGGACCAGGAGGGCGACCCGATATTCGGGAACCTCCCGGGAGGGTAGGTAACCCTTGTCTACCGATAAATGCTCAGTTGTGTGGTCATCGGATTGGCTGTATGTTTATCACTCTTTATCACCCTCACATGTATCTCTTTTTGAAGGCTTAAAACATTTGCCCCAGTGTTGGCAGGCATGGCTTTTCCAGTGATGCCATGCCCCGTAAACAGAGGCCACTCCCATTCATTGTGGGTGTCAGGGAGAGAAAGGGGGACACACACAGGGAGTGAGAGGGAGACAGTGGCAGGTAAAGAAGGGGGGGGGGGGTATAAAGAAAAGGAAAAGTGTGGGGAAAGAGGGGGAGCAGAGACACAGAGGAGAAGAGAGAGACTAAGGGCAGAGATATATTAACTCTTTAAGTGCTGACGTTGCTGTGATAGATGTGCAAAATATCCGCTTAAAATGACAGCGCCGCTGACAGTGACTTTTTTTGTGACACAATAATTGGCTACACTCCAATTAATTGATTTCAGATCATTTGCCGCCAATAACTACAATGGATTCATATTCCTCGACTACGACCCCGGCATTTTTAGCGGATATTTTGCACATCTGTCACAGCACCGCTGGCAGTCAGAGGGTTAAAGGGTCACACGCACCAGTGTATTTCTGCTGCGATTTCCCCGTAAATACCCATTTTTAAGAGTTAGGTGCAAATATTAAGTACACGCCACATGTTCGAAGGAGGGGGTACAGGGCATTGGGTCGACATGGGCTTAGGTCAACACCTGAAAAGGCGACATGGCCTTAGGTCGATAGGGTCATTAAGTCGACACAAGCATTATGTTGACTTGGGGAAGGTCGACAGTCAAAAGGTCGACATGGATTTGACCTTTTTTCCTGTCCCGAATGTCGACACAGTCGACATGGACACCCTATCGATGTACTGCATCTGCTCGCCGTGCTTCAGGCACGGTGCCTCGCTGTGATTGGCACACTATTTTATTCTCCCTCCACGCCCTACTGGATGGTACGGCATGATACCCCCTGCCAGTTCTCCTGCTCCCCCCGCCGCTGGGTCTCTTGCTCCCCGCCGCCGGTTTCCTGCTCTGCAACCGCCATGTCTCCTGCTCCACCACCGCCGGTTCTCCTACCTCCCTGCTGCCAGTTCTCCTGCTCCCCCCGCCGCTGGGTCTCTTGCTCCCCGCCGCCGGTTTCCTGCTCTGCAGCCGCCATGTCTCCTGCTCCACCACCGCTGGTTCTCCTACCTCCCTGCTGCCAGTTCTCCTGCTCCCCCCGCCGCTGGGTCTCTTGCTCCCCGCCGCCGGTTTCCTGCTCTGCAGCCGCCATGTCTCCTGCTCCACCGCCGCTGGGTCTCCTTCTCCCCTCGCTGATGGATCTCCTGTTCCTCCGCCGCCGGGTCTCATGGTCCGCAGCCAATGAGGTGGATGTGCATAGCTTAAAAAAAAGAATGAAACAAAAAAAACGTCAAGAGGTGGCAGGGGATTACCTGCTGGGCCCCCCAAGCCACCGGGCCCCATAGCAGTCGCACCCCCTGCACCCTCTATAGTTAGACCACTGGTTCTATTCCTCTTCTGTGCAAAACACTATTACGCCAATGTACTATAACCAGAAATGTATCCAGCGTTCTGGTCGCTGTGCTCGCGCCCCCGCCACAGTAGCTGTGCTATGCAGTTCATTTTAATATACAACCATTTAAATCTAATTTATTAGTTGAGCTGACACTATCGTTTAACCAGAGCTCTCAGGCGATTATTCTTGTGACAACCTGTAATTTACAATTTTATATATTACTTCCCAAGGACAGTGGACAATATGTGAAATGGAAAGCGCTACGCTTTCATGTTATGGGGAACCGAGGTCTCAGCGCGCTGCGATCCAAGTCACATGAAGGATCACTACTAACAGCGAATGATTCATGGATATTGCTACTAGTATGTACGGTACTGTACATCAGCCTCGGGATGGCCATCGGTGCAGTCGACATTGATGGTTATACAGCAACCAGCCATTGATAGTGATAAACTATGTGACGGATGACCATAAATAGTTTTACCAATCATGGTCATCCATTTTCTTTGACTGGCTGGACCGTGGGCCAACCAGAATATGGGGGTGGTGCTTCACCGGTGTCGGGAGCAGAGCTATACTTTGTGTACCGGCACTCGTGTTTTGCCGTGCCAGTGATGCAGGGAAACCATCTGGTTCGATGGCAAAAGTATTTGACATCGGCCATAAACCATCAATGAATCATCAATGGCCATCCCTACGTCAGCCTTTCCGAGAGCTGGACTGAGGCTGTGATCATGGGATTTACAAACCATACGATAATTGAGGTTCCGTCTTCTCATAGGCATAACCATTTTTATATTCTCATGTTAGCATGGTGATAACATAAACATTGAATATATATATACCACATGGCATGTGGGGGGTTCAGGCCACACCGGAGTGTCACCCTCCGAGGGGTTCTGTTGCTAGGCCATGCCCTCTACCCCATGGGGTCACACTCCCTTTTACCAGGTTGCTGCTTTGCCGTGTGCACCATATGTTGCTATATACCACATATAGGGGGATATTCAATCTCCCGCAGCCATCTCCCGATGGGGGAGATGGCTGCGGGGCCCTATTCCTCGACAGCATAGAACAGGGGATCTCGCAGAACGAGCCTAACTTCACAAGCAGAAGGGGGGGGGGTTTGGGTCAGTCGCACAAGATATAAATTAAATCAGTCGGACCCCTAAAATATACAGTCTACCATTGGATTGAGAGACAGGGGTGTGCTACCTAGGGACATGGGCATAGGAACATTTAATGGAAAGAAAATATATGTCCTTGATTAGGTGCACCTAAGAAAATATGATAAAATTTAACCTTTATTTAATCTTCAATTAAAAGGCTGCGAAAATATTTTAAAACATTGACGTACAACATGAATGGATGGGGTTAACACAATTTAAAACTGAAGGTGGCAGGCAGAAACTGCTGTTTAAATAAAGAATTTTAATGCATGTGTGTCCTTATCAACGAGGTGTGGATTTCCTTATATTGGTAAGTCCACACTCTGGTTGTATGAAGTGTAGGTACCCAAAGGCAGTGCAAATAGCGCAGGTCCACTGGACTTTCTGCGGTATTGCCACACGCTCTAAATGGGTACCACTCTAAGAGTGGGTGAGAACCTCTTGTAACTCCTAGTTTCAAATATGGTCCTGTCACAAGTGTCGACACCGTGCCCGTCGACTAAACTCTTATGTGGATAATACAACGGTAGCTTAGTGCTTAGATTGCGCTGTGCAGATAAAACACCTATAATTGTGCGCTTTGTAGATAAATTGCGCCTAAGGTGTGTGGTCCCCACTCGTTAGACCTGGATACCCCTCTAGTACATAATTTTTATGGGGGAGTAAATTACCAGGGAGGACCAATGGTGCGTTCTGAGGTGTATGGTGGAAGTGACACTCTCAGAATAACATGATTGCACATGGGCACATGGGTGCAAGTATGGAAACTGGTCCTCACTAATGGACCTGGATACCCCTCTCTTTAAGAGCTCTGTGGGGGAATAAATTACCAGGAAGGACCAGAGTACATTATTGAGGTGTAAGGTGGAAATAACACTCTCAATGCATCTCTGTTGCGCAAGGCACACGGGCACAAGTCTCAAACTCGGTTCAGGACCAATGACATATAACGGACATACACATCAATCAAAATGCATTTGTAAGAAAAATAATAAACAGCTGTCTGCCTGCGCACCGCTAGCCGGCACGCGCTTCGCAGTACAGCTTCCTCAGGGCCCTTAAAAATCGGTATTTGTGGGGAAATCGCAGCAGAAATACACTGGTGCGTGTGACCGTTTAACCCTCTGAGTGCCAGCGGTCCTGTGACAGATGTCCAAAATATCCGCTAAAAATGCCGGGGTCGTAGTCGAGGAATAGGAATCCCTTTTAGTTATTGGCGGCAAATGATCTGAAGTCAATTAATTGGAGTGCAGCCAATTATTGTGTCACAAAAAAAGGTCACTGTCAGCGGCGCAGTCATTTTAAGTGGATATTTTGCACATCTCTCACAGCAACGTTGGCACTGAAAGGGTTAATATATCTCTGCCCTTAAGGTGGCCATACACACGCAGATTTATCTGCAGATCTGTCTGTCTGGAACAAAAACATGGCTATGGATGAGAGCAAATGACAGTTGACCATTTGCTTGGAAATGCTGGAAAACTGACAAACTGTCACTCATCCATAACCATGTTTTTGTTCCAACCAGCCAGATCTGAAGATAAATCTTACACTAGTATGGGCATAGGAACATTTAATGGAAAGAAAAGATATGTCCTTGATTAGGTGCACCTAAGAAAATATGATAAAATGTAACCTTTATTTAATCTTCAATTAAAAGGCTGCGAAAATATTTTAAAACATTGACGTACAACATGAATGGATGGGGTTAACACAATTTAAAACTGAAGGTGGCAGGCAGAAACTGCTGTTTAAATAAAGAATTTTAATGCATGTGTGTCCTTATCAACGAGGTGTGGATTTCCTTATATTGGTAAGTCCACACTCTGGTTGTATAAAGTGTAGGTACCCAAAGGCAGTGCAAATAGCGCAGGTCCACTGGACTTTCTGCGGTATTGCCACACGCTCTAAATGGGTACCACTCTAAGAGTGGGTGAGAACCTCTTGTAACTCCTAGTTTCAAATATGGTCCTGTCACAAGTGTCGACACCGTGCCCGTCGACTAAACTCTTATGTGGATAATACAACGGTAGCTTAGTGCTTAGATTGCGCTGTGCAGATAAAACACCTATAATTGTGCGCTTTGTAGATAAATTGCGCCTAAGGTGTGTGGTCCCCACTCGTTAGACCTGGATACCCCTCTAGTACATAATTTTTATGGGGGAGTAAATTACCAGGGAGGACCAATGGTGCGTTCTGAGGTGTATGGTGGAAGTGACACTCTCAGAATAACATGATTGCACATGGGCACATGGGTGCAAGTATGGAAACTGGTCCTCACTAATGGACCTGGATACCCCTCTCTTTAAGAGCTCTGTGGGGGAATAAATTACCAGGAAGGACCAGAGTAAATTATTGAGGTGTAAGGTGGAAATAACACTCTCAATGCATCTCTGTTGCGCAAGGCACACGGGCACAAGTCTCAAACTCGGTTCAGGACCAATGACATATAACGGACATACACATCAATCAAAATGCATTTGTAAGAAAAATAATAAACAGCTGTCTGCCTGCGCACCGCTAGCCGGCACGCGCTTTGCAGTACAGCTTCCTCAGGGCCCTAGAGGGGTATCCAGGTCTAACGAGTGGGGACCACACACCTTAGGCGCAATTTATCTACAAAGCGCACAATTATAGGTGTTTTATCTGCACAGCGCAATCTAAGCACTAAGCTACCGTTGTATTATCCACATAAGAGTTTAGTTGACGGGCACGGTGTCGACACTTGTGACAGGACCATATTTGAAACTAGGAGTTACAAGAGGTTCTCACCCACTCTTAGAGTGGTACCCATTTAGAGCGTGTGGCAATACCGCAGAAAGTCCAGTGGACCTGCGCTATTTGCACTGCCTTTGGGTACCTACACATACAACCAGAGTGTGGACTTACCAATATAAGGAAATCCACACCTCGTTGATAAGGACACACATGCATTAAAATTCTTTATTTAAACAGCAGTTTCTGCCTGCGACCTTCAGTTTTAAATTGTGTTAACCCCATCCATTCATGTTGTACGTCAATGTTTTAAAATATTTTCGCAGCCTTTTAATTGAAGATTAAATAAAGGTTACATTTTATCATATTTTCTTAGGTGCACCTAATCAAGGACATATCTTTTCTTTCCATTAAATGTAACTTCACAAGCAGTCGGGCTCGTTCTGCCTCTCCTCCCGCTGCAGGCGGGACATTGACACCGCCTGCGATTTCTCTGTCCAGCAGACCGAGAACGGGACAGGGTCACGGCTGTCGGGCCAGCTCGACAGCCATGACCCTTCATTGAATACCCCCCCATATCCTGTGTGTCACACCTCAATCTATACATGTTAAATACTAATAATCAAAGTCATTACTTTGCTAGGATTGTACAGTATATAGAATATAATGGGAACTTAACATTTTTATGGGATTTTTGTCCCCCATACTTACCTACTTGAGGGAATACATAATAAAGCCCAACCCCCACCTCGGGAAATCATTGTAATTCGCAAGTCCGGGCTAAAGTGATGTGGTCTCTGTGATTTTAATCCCTCCCCATAGACACGCAAATGCCGTTGATTACCTCTCCATCCTGGACACTTCACTAAGGTGCGGGCAGGATACGGGAGATCTGAATGCTCTTCCAGGTATGCGGGAAGTTACCTTAAAAATCAGGAGCCTCCCGCAACCTTCGGGAGAGTAGGCAAGTTTGTATTTCTAATATTATGAAAGTCAAGTTTAAAAAAAAAGAAGCTGTTGCTAAATAGAAATATGTATCTAGGAATTAATGAAACATTAATTGGGCTAATTAGGGCTGATGTTAAAATCATAAACAGAATATTAATGAGAAGAAACGGAGATGGCCAGCAATACACAATGCATCTATTTAGGCTTTCCGTCTTGTCACACACTCCTCTATACAGCAGCGGTATTTCCTTATTAGAGACGTAGGCTGGATAAGAATGGGCTTCAGTCATTAAATAGATGTTTCTTTTCCTGCAATTGTCAGTGCGTCCTAACGAGTGTGTATGAGTAATTATGGAATGTATTGGTGAAGGTGCAGTCGGGCTGAGGCTGGGAACGGAGTTAGTGGGAACTGGGGGTGGCAACGGAGGAGCAGCGGGTAGCTGGCAGGCTCCAGCTTAACGGGGCACCCGAGTGTCTCCTGGGTGCTTCCTTCATCTGTAAATTCACAGACACAGATACATTTTTACTATAAGGTTGTTTTTTTTGTAATGTATTTATTGATTCTGAAGCATTTTCAACAAAGAATCTACAGTGAACAATATAATCATAATGATAATATCGAGAAAAACAGGTAAGGGCATCCAACGATTAGATTAAGCGAGGGCTGCATAGGCACGAGGGCATTTAAGAGCCTGTGAATTTTGTGATTGTCCTAATAAAGTTGTGTGAACAGTTCATTACCCATAGAAGTTCAGGTGATTGATAGTTAGAGTAGCCAATTAGGAATAAAAGGGGTGGTAGCTTATGCAGGGGTATATAAAGGGGGGTCAGATGATGCTGCTTCCTCTTTGAGTCTGGATTCCCACCCTCCCTCCCTTGCTATTTTCAATTGCCACCTGGCCTTTCGGCCTTCACCTAATTCGGCTTTACAGAATTAATTAATAATTGGTGGGAAGGCGACCAGCGGTCAATTTTGAGGTACAGGTGGTCACTGTGCGGTGAGTCCTGCCCTCCAGGGGGGACGTTGGCCACTTCCTTGAAGTGTCCTCGCCATGCCATAGGAGGGGAGGTAAGACCGTCACAGTGCGGGCTGCGCCTTAAATTCAATGGGGGCAGTTCAGCACCCTGGTTATAAGTTGGGGCATTGTAGTCGTCGCCATTACTAACATTTTTTGACCTGAGCTGGTATCCAAGCGCTTTCCT
This sequence comes from Crinia signifera, assembly GCF_055691185.1. Taxonomy (NCBI): domain Eukaryota; kingdom Metazoa; phylum Chordata; class Amphibia; order Anura; family Myobatrachidae; genus Crinia; species Crinia signifera. The sequence continues at coordinate 17,917,589 of NC_139219.1, forward strand.
GGCCATCCCTTTCAATAGGGTCATACCACGTAAATAAATATCTTTGACCTTTTAACTTATGCAGTTGTTGTCCGTGTGATTATTTTTAGATAAGGTGTCCGTGTGATTTATTTCTAGTGGTAATATAGAGTTAAGTTAAGGTAAATGTCAATCATGATAATTCAATAGGCGCCTTATAGTATATAAGAATAATAAGCCGTTTGCTTACGTCTCCAGAAAATCAGGTGCTACTCCAGGGACGGACCAAATGACCGCCTTGGCCCTGGCGCCGGAGCCTCCCCCCCCCTCCCCACTGACAGTTTACATAACTCCTGTGTGCAGCCAGCGGGGGTACAGGGACAAGCAGCGGGGTTCCTGGGACTGGTGTAGCCACTGTAGCGGCAGCTTGACTCCGTCTGTCTCTCCTACTAGTGCGGCGGCGGGAAGTGCTGGTGATGACTTTGAAAAGACTTGCCGGACGCTGATTGGCTGAATTCAGCCAATCAGCGTCCGGCAAGTCTTTTCAAAGTCATAACCAGCGCTTACCGCCGCCGCACTAGTAGGAGAGAGTAGAGACGGACGGAGTCAAGCTGCCGCTACAGCGGCTACCGGGAACCCCGCTGCCTGTCACCGGACCTCCGCTGGCTGTCCCCGGACCTGACAGCGCCCCCTCCAGCGCCCAGTGCGCGTGACCCCCCAGCCCCCCCCCCCCCCTTCCTAGTTACGGACCTGGCTACTCCTCGGAAAAGAGGCCAAGTCTCCCACACTCCCCCGAACCCCCTCCTCCCCCTTGTCGTTCACTTCGAATACAAGTGAGCAGTCCAAGAAGCCCTATGATGCAATTGGTGCAGAATCGCATCATCATGGCCCCGCCCTCCTGCTGTACAATACCTGTTATCTTGGCATTATGCAGGGTAGATGAGGGCACGATGACACAATCGCGTGCGCCACAAACCCTCTATAAGCCTCTTACATTGAGCAGCAACACGCCCCCAATGCCGTATCATCGTGTGTGTGTGTGTGTGTCCCACGCTGTACCGTGCTGGTTGCAACATACTGCATGTAAAGCATACCGCCACTTTGCGCATGTATAATGTAGCTGAGATCATTAATGCCGTATGAATGAACAATTCTGAAAGTAAACTCAAAGCAAATCTCTTCCGATATGAACCGTCCTTTGTGTTGTGAGGACTTCGGGGTTTGAGACCCAGGATTCCTATTGCACATGCATGGCCCTCAGCGGGACTGTGGAGAAAAGTCCCATCTATAAATATATAGAAGGCTAACTTCTCCTCACCTCTGTGAGGTGAAGGACCTCCATTAACCACCAGAGGCCACTTGACGGACCAAATTACTCCTTTGTGTGCTAAAAGATATCACTGATCTGTTTCACGCTTACTGGATAAGTAGAGAGGGAGCGGTGAAGACAGAGATTGGAGGTAGGAGCAGATAGGGACTGGGGGGGGGGGGGGGGGGGGTTGTGGGCTAAAAACTGTCACAACTTAAAATGTAAGTAATAACAGTCACAGCTCAAAATTAAATTGTTACAGCTCAAAGTGAAAGTACATTGCAGAAGCTGTCATTTTGACAGGCTTTTAATTAGTATATAATAAAGTCTCAAGATCATTTAACTCTCATGAGCCGACAAGTAATCCCCCTAATCCAAGCACAGAACGCCCACAGTCCTCCTAATTACTTCTGTCTGAGCGTGGCTTCGTCATCTGGAAATCCGTGAGCTTAGTAACAAATAATTACATGTGCAGAAGAGAGACATCACATATTCATGCTGCATAATTGTAAATAAAACTATGGGCCTCATTCTGGTTGGTTGGTAAAAGCAAACTCCTTCTTCAATGGACAAAACCACACTGCGCTGCAGGTGGGGCAGATGTAACATGTGCAGAGTTGCCTACTCTAGAATTGCGAGATTTGCAGTACTGGGGACAGGGCTTGATGATGTCTACATCAGGCCCCCCCACCCCTCAAAGTGCTGCTGACAATCCCATACTTAAAAATACAAGGGAACTCAGCATTATAAACGAATTCACCTTAATATACAAATAATCAAAATGTTCATTTTAGCTATGATGTGTCAGCAGCTGCCAGGCTCCTAAGAGACCAGTTGTTAGTGTAGGACTAAAGGCCCCCTTACATTTGTCCGACTTGTCATAACGACAAGTCGGACCCGATTGTCCCAGCAGCTCCCCGGGAGGGATCACATGCGATGGCACTTCATGTGCCAAGTTTTGCATGTGATAAATCGCATGCCACTCCCGGGGAGCTGCAGGGACAATGGGAGCGGGGGACAGCAGCAGGAATATGCCCGCAAACAGAGAGTGGGCAGGGGGGGGGTCGGGGGGCAGGGAGCCGGGCAGAAAGCCGCTGGGCAGGGAGCAGGGGGGGCGGCGGCGCAGAGTACCAGGGAGTCGGGCAAGAGAACACGATGCAGCAGCAGCACTTCCAAAAAAAAAGAAAAACCCCATACAAACGAATAGGAAGCCATTGATTGGCTAACACCTCTCTCAGCCAATGAGCGATTGGCTGAGAGAGGTCTCAGCCAATCGCTGATTGGCTGAGAGAGGTCTCAGCCAATGAATGGCTTCCTATGCGTTTGTATGGCCCTTTTTTTTTTGAAGTGCTGCTGCTGCAGCGTCTTCTCCTGCCGGGCTCCCTGGTACTCTGCGCCGCCCCCCCTGCTCCCGCTGATGCTGCCTGGCTCCCTGCGCCTGACTCTGGTAGGTCCCCTGTTGTGGGGGGAGCACGGCTCCGGGCAGCACATAAGATTTAGCAAATCTTATGTGCAGCCCGTCCGACCTCCCATCTCCGATCCGATGCGCACGGGGCCGCGCATCGGGTCGGAGGGGATGTCACCATATGCGATTTGGGACGATTTCAAGGCCCGATTCATCCGAATCGGGCAAAATCGTTCCCAAATCGCATAATGTAAGGGGGCCTTAACAGTGCAGTGAAACGGGGTCCCTTGGCGATGGGCTGCAAGCTTAAATGCAGCCCATCACCAGCACGGATGGTGTAATGGTTAGCATCACAGCACTGAGGTCATGGGTTCTATCCCCACCATGTGTTATATATACGGGGCAGTACGGATGGTGTAATGGTTAGCATTACTGCCTCACAGCACTGAGGTCATGGGTTCTATCCCCACCATGTGTTATTTATACGGGGCAGTACGGATGGTGTAATGGTTAGCATTACTGCCTCACAGTGCTGAGGTCATGGGTTCTATCCCCACCATGTGTTATATATACGGGGCAGCACGGATGGTGTAATGGTTAGCATTACTGCCTCACAGCGCTGAGGTCATGAGTTCTATCCCCACCATGGCTCTAACTGTGCAGAGTTTGTATATTCTCCCAGTGCTTGCGTGGTTTCCTCCGGGTTTCCTCCGGGTACCCTCCCACAATCCAAAAATATACTGGTAGGTCAAATAAAAATAAATTAACCCTAGAATGTCTGTGTGTGCATGTACATGTGGCTCTGGGGCAGGGACTGATATGAATGTTAAAATATTCTCTGTAAAGTGCTGCGGAATATGTATGCGCGATATAAGAAACTGTTAATAAATAAATAATAATAAAAAATAAATTGATCAATTCATGAACTAAAACCCCCATTATTTATTTGAATGTTAAGGTGAGTTAGTTTGTTGTAGTGAGTGCTGGGCCCCCTGTGTTTGTATTTACTAGAGTGTATGGTCACAGGCGACTGCACCCCAACCTGGGAAGTGTGGGTGCTGTTTGCACCCATTCATAGGAATGGCGAATGCGGTGGTACTTCTGTATATATATATATATATATATATTCTACCACCCTGATCATTGTATCAATGTGCTGCCCCCTGATGGAACTGTATTTACCATGTACTTGTCCTAAATTGTCTTGTGTTATAATTTATTGTTTTCTTGTTTTTTTGCTCATCTATGTATTGTCAGGTGCTGCGAGACCCTTGTGGCACCATATAAATAAATAAATAAATTAATGTTAGTTGGGAGTTGATTTTATATAGTGTGGCGAGTGCAGCGATCCCCGCGAGGGAACACGGAAAACTAAGCAAATAGCTTAGTGGGCGCCCAACCAACATATAAGTACCTAATTAATTAATAATATTAATAATAAAAATGGAAATGTGAACTTTCATTATGACAAATTATGCTGGTTAGACTCTAGTCCTGGGCCCCCTTTCTGTCCGGACCCAGGTACTAGAGTCGCTCCCCCCCCCTCTTTCCCTTAGCAACGGCTGCCCTGCCTCCACATATTCCATCTGGTCTGCCCACCTGTAAATCTAGGAGAATCTGCACAATAGTCATCATGTTATAACACAAAACAAAACATTATTGTCATAGTTTCTTCCTAAAAATAATATATTACACAGAAAATAGCTTTCCAAAGTTCGTTTTATTAATCTTGAAGCCAGTGACTCGGTCACCAGTGACACCCGGATTGCAAAACAATATTTATCTCCTGATTTACTTATAATGGTTTCTGCAATAAACCCGAATACTCCGACATAATACGGCATATTTGCATTTCTGACACTCATTGCTATTGTCTGCCCTTAATGCCCAGTTGTTCCTTTATGACCTTGGAGTACACAGTACATTTGCAATTACCCTGTATGCAACTTATCAGAAAGAGCCGTATATTAGATTTAAATATTTATAAGGCACCAAAATCACATTCGGTTCTTCAATGGCTCCTGTTATATAAACATATATACATTTCATCCCGCAGGAATAGTACATTTGCCATTTTTTGCTCATTTTCGCAGGTGGTATAACACCCCATAAAACCACAATTGTCATTTTACGAGAGGCATCATTTTGTATGTTTTCATATTTTTGTTTTTCCATTTCCCATGAAAAGACCCATAAAGATATTTATGGGCGTCTCTGAACTCCGCAGACCCCTAATTTGTATCCTCTCTCATGGATTGCGCTGTTTTATTATGGAAAAGATCGTCCTAACTGCGGGAATTCAACATATTAGTGCTATAATTATTGGTATTACATCACCTCCCAGCGGTCTATCCGCCCTCACTCATTGCCGGAGCATTTACTAGATAACAGACACTTAAACAAGGGAAGATTAAATATTGGATTGTCTCCGGAGGACGGTAATATGCTGTTACATTATGTGAATAGGTATAAACTACAGCAATGGAAAACGTCCTGCTGTTTTGTATGACCTTCCCTTAATAAAGTTTTATAACTTTTGGACTATGCTTTATGTTTCGTGGCTGTGAGACGCTAAAGGCCGCATTTCAACTATAATAAGGTGTTTTATTTATGGTGTTTTGTGTATTGTTACCGTGGCGATTCTCTACCATTTTTTAAAAAGGGCATCTAGCGCAATTAAGAATATGGGTGGGTCAACAGTCAATAGATAGACCCCCAAAAAGGTTGACATGCACAATGCCAAATCTGGAAAAGGGTTGACACATGAAAATGTCAGCATGAGTTTATCACTTTTTTTTTGGTGTCAATGTTGACACCCCGATTACGTGGACACCCAATTAGTGTACTGCTTCACTCGTCATGCTGCACTACTGACGCACTCGGCAATCGGAGTCCACGTGGATGGTAATGTATGAAAAATTAAGGAAGAAAGGCCCTGATTCACGTTCATTCAGAAGAGGCTGAATTTGTCACCATACCGTTTTTCTGGGGGGGCTGCGTAAGCGTGTATATACGAAGTGAAGACCCTGGCAACAAACGGCTTCTGAGAGTTACACACTCACTGGGCCATTTGTTGCGGCGGAGGGAGGGCGGAGGGCAGACGGTGGCGCAAACGGGGGTCGCTCCTTGGCAATGCCCAACGTTTTATGGGTGACCCCATGGGATTGCAGTGGACCGATGCCTGCCGGTCACAGGACGTCAATGCTGAAATCCTACCCTGTGCAAGTCTGTGAATTGCTGAACAGGCTGATCAGTAATAGACCTGGAGTCACATGACTTCCCCTCAAACACCTGGACACACCCTTCTTTTCCCATAAAACGGCCGGTTCCACCCACAAATGTCGGGTTCATGTAAATCAACTTGCGAACGTGTACCTCCCAACTTTTGTCATTGATAAAGCGGGACCAGCCACACCGAAGGATGGGCATGGCCTTGGGTAGGTAGGGGGTGGGTGTGTTCTAGCACCGCGGCCTCTCGCTTTCCCTATTTTGGGGGGCTTGCCCAGCGCATCCCCTAGCAACTGCCCCCGCGGGACATTGCCAGCCGCAATGTCCCGCGGGGGACGGACATCAGAACAGTCTTCAAATAGCGTCACTATCCCGCTGTGTTTGGGACAGTCGGTAGGTATTGGGAGAGGCCAGTTTTAAAAAATTAGCAGGATTTTATGTGCGCTAAGTACCATACACGTGCGCAGTCTATCGAATTCACAGCTGTGCAATCAGGTCTGAATTAGACCCTTAGTACATTTGCCCTGTTTAGTGTAACCCACCCACTCTATAATGCATACACTATATATTCTATATTCATTTTATAAAAAAATAATTGTTCTGGCTGTAAAAGTCGTGGTCAACGAGTGACAGCAAATGAAGGTCCTGCTCCAGTGACTTGGTCTCGGCATCTCTTATTAGCACTTTGTAGTTTTCTCTGGAAATGCTGAATTTATCACATTAATGAGTTTTGTTGCAGGTTGTTTAATTAACTTGACTGACTTTGAATAATTTATATATCATTTGCCCTCAGCAGACTGATGAATGAGCGGTGGCACGGGGTCCGGAACATGTGTGCTAATGGTGAGTCTCCTTGGCTCAGCTCTGGACTGTTTTCTTGTTGTCTGGGATGTGTCTGCCTTTATCGGTGAAGCAGCCTATATATGTATACTTTAGAGCAGAGAAGGGAAAGGGGGGACATGATAGAAACTTTCAAATATATCAAGGGCTTTAACAAGGTACAGGTGGGAGACATTCTTCACAGGAAGAGGAGCAGCAGAACACAAGGACATGCACTGACACTAGAGGGAGGAAGGTACAGGTGGGAGACATTCTTCACAGGAAGAGGAGCAACAGAACACGAGGACATGCACTGAAACTAGAGGGAGGAAGATTCAGGGGAAATGTGAGGAAGAATTTTTTCACAGAAAGAGTAGTAGATAAGTGGAATAGCCTCCCATCAGAGGTGGTAGAGGCAAATACAGTAGTACAATTTAAACATGCTTGGGATAAGCATATTGATATCCTTACAAAAAAATAAGGATCAAATATGGTTTGAGGTAACATGTTTAAAAAAAGGGGCAGACTAGATGGGCCAAGTGGTTCTTATCTGCCGTCAAATTCTATGTTTCTAGTAGGAAACCGTACGTTCCACCTGATGGATAGATGTCAGGTGGGCAGGTTCTAATACATGATGGACTGGCCGCTCACACAGCAGGGCGGTGTCTACTCAAAGGGATGAGATCGGCAGGCCATAGGTCAACACAAGAAAAAGGTCAACTCATACAATAGGTAAACATGGGAAAGGTCGCCATTACTGTTTTATTTACATTTTTGTTTTCAAACACAGGTGGTTTTTCATACTTTACTAATCGAGTGGATATATAGGTAGATTATAGTAGTGTATTATAACTGCGTCCAAAGCATGGCGAGCCAAGCAAGGGGACGCGGTAAACTTAGACAGTTTACATGTTGACGTATGTAGTCATGGACACAAGAATGCCAAAAACTCAAGTCGATCTTTTCCATGTCAATCTATTGCTAGCATCCAACTTTCGACCCTGTCGAACTAAGGCACGTTGACCCTTTTAATGTGTCAACCTATGGCCTGCTAACCAATAGGGATTTACCTAATGACTGCTGACCTTATTGTCGACCCTATGACCCCTACCCTTCTCAAAGATGGACTGCAATGGATTTGCTAAAAGGAATGTTTGTATAAATGCCTGAAACATACACATACAGTATACCATCAGATAATAATTAGTGCACACAGGCACCTCTATTTATATAGATATCCTGGCCGTCCAAAACATTCCCAGAGGAGCATTGCGTGACTAACGTATGGACATCACATGGATCTGCCCTGCTTCCAAAAGATGTAGAGCCTGATTCAGATCTGTATGCAACGCTGATGATCACGCAGCTGAGAATTTATTGGTAGACTGTGCACGCACCAAGGTACTCTATCCATGCCACCTGTATGGATGGTTGGAGTGAGGTGGGCACCAAAATAGTATCTTGCCTAGGGCCCCATGAGATCTATATCAGCCTCTGCTTCTACTAACAGTGGCGTAGCTACAGGGGTCGCAGCGGTCGCACCTGCGACCGGGCCCCTGAGCCAGGGGGGCCCAACCCCCGCCACTGTCTGGCCGTCCTGGATGTCCGGCCGTCCTGGATGTCCGGCCGTCCTGGACGTCCAGCCCCGTTCCCAGGCTGCTCTTTTGCTTGGCTCCGTTCGGCCAACTCTGCTGGACAGGTACGTCGCCCTCCACCCCCCCGCCCGCTGGTGTCACTCCCGAGCTGCTGCTGCGTGGTGGGGGACGCGCTGTGACCCGGCGCTCCCTCCGTGCACCCATCCTGCGGCTGTTCTGTGCGACCGCAGCGCCGCACTCATAGCGTGCAGGGACCGAGACTGCCGCGCAGTATTCTCACTTTGACGCGGGTCTGACTCTCCGCTTCCCCCACGGCATTGCAGCTCCCTGATCCCTGCCTTGCACGGCGGGTAGGGGACTACAAGAACCATAGTGCACAGCTTCTCGGCACCCAGGCAGGAACCCCCCCTGGCCTCCCAGCACAATCAGCTCTTAAGACCCAGTCCTACCATCTTCCCTCACCAGGTGCTCCCTCCCCTGGCTCACTGGACTCCTCTGGCCCCCCTCTATGTTCTCTCACTAAATTGCCCTGCTAAGGGGGAAAATTAACATCCCCGTTTCTATGGTCACTCAAAGGGCCTCAGTTTTTTTTATTCAATATTTTGTTGTATGTAGGGGGGGGCCCAAGCTGACCTTTCGCACCAGGGCCCATGAACCCTTAGCTACGCCCCTGTCTACTAAAGAGGACTACAAATGCTGGGGGACTCCCAAGTCCTGTTGTCCAAGTCCTCGGGAACCACGGGGGTGGATGGGAAGAGCAATACTGTTGCCTTGTCCCTGATTTTGCTGTCTTTTGCACTGTGTTCCCAACTGGGACACTTATAGGCATAGTTACCTCCCCTCCTGCATTCTGAAGGAGACTCCCTGAAATAGCAGCAATCTCCCTCTCTCCCTCATTAGTCTAGTAATCTCACTCATGTCACCTAGCCCACATTACACTGTTACATCATAGTTACCTCCCTCTTGCATTCTGCAGGAGATTCCCTGACATAGCAGCAATCTCCCTCTCTCCTTTATTAGTCTAGTAATCTCCCTCATGTCACCTAGCCCACATTACACTGTTACATCATAGTTACCTCCCCTCCTGCATTCTGCAGGAGACTCCCTGAAATAGCAGCAATCTCCCTCTCTCCCTCATTAGTCTAGCAATCTCCCTCGTGTCACCTAGCCTACATTACACTTACTTTTTGGGGGGGAAAAAGGAATGGGAGACAGATACATTTACATTAAATCATCAGCACCATTTCCCAGCACTTTACCAAGTATAGTAGTTCGTACTAACTGCTTTGGGATATACTGTAAGTCAATTTACAAGTTTCCTCTCAGATATAACCGTACACACCCACGCTTCTAGGTGCCACATTCACAATCTCTCCATGTATGGAATTAGACACTCCCTTTGGGAAAAGCATGACACGCCCCCTCAATGGGGCGCTTTGCTAAATTCTACTACCAACTACCAGCACTTTGAGTCCTATTGGGAGAAAAGTGCTATATAAATATCATTATTATTATTATTATTATTATAACTATAATCTTACTGAAACTAGTTTTCAAACGCAGGCAAGTATGCTTATAGGGTCAATACAATACTTACAACCTGTGCTAGAAAGGGCCACCACTAGACCTCTCTAGTTTGGTGGTCCAGCAAGACCGCCAGTCACAGATGCAATAGGTTTGTTGTGGGAAATGCAGATACAGGGGGGTGCAGGTAAACATCGAGCCCTTGTGACACCATATAAATAAACAACAACAACAATAATAATAATAAAAGGCAATGCAGATATTCACAAGCATAGGCGTGCGCACGGGGGGTGCCAGGGGTGCACAGGCACCTCCTAATGACCGGCACCCCCCCTCACAATTGCACGCAAATGTATTACGCTAATGTAAATTACCACAGACAGATCTCCAGAGTCCAGACAGACACATGCCGGGCGTCAGGCTTAAAGTGTGCATAAAGCTCCAGCCTCGGGGGTGTGGCATGGCCGGCAAAACTGTGAAACCGCAGTGGAGGAGCTCCCGGGCCCATACCCTTGCCCTGTGGAACTTTACCCTCTCCAGGGACTACTACTCTCGTCCCGATGCCTCCCCCAAACTCCCTCCCTCTAAGCAGCCACCTCCAACGCTTGCCGCAGAGCCGGGAGACCATTTACCAGGTTGCGGCCTACCTCCTTATAGGAGCTAGGGCCTCGATTTCTCCGCCTGGCCGGCCACTGAGCTCCGTGGCGGCTCCCGACAGCGTTTCATCGCCGCATCGCTCGCACAGCCTTGGAGGACCCCACCTGCTGTGCAATCACTTTGGGGAAGCCCGCGTCCACCAGCACCCGCTGCCTGCTCCTGCAGAGGTGAGCCCATGCAAAGGCCCCTCTCCTTCCTCCTGACAGATGACGGCCACCTTGGTGATCCCTCGCCATCTCAGAGTCCGCACCTGTCACCCACCCACTGGCAGTGCCAGTCAAGAGTGCACAACAGGCAGCAGTAGTGAACACAGTGCCGGTGCTGCATTTTCACTGGGCTGGCAGCTGTCATCGCAAACCTGTAATCCTCCATAGCAACAAGCATGAAATCCCCTTGGCAGGGCATGTTATCACCTGCATCAACAAGCATGCAATCCCCTGTGGCAACGAGCATGAAACCCCCTCGGCATCAAACATACAGCCCCTGGCATTGAGAAAGAATCTCCTAGCAATGAGCATGTGGGTAAGTGGCACTTATATGGCATAATATGTATTGGGCATTACCGGAGTGTTGCGTCATGTGTAATGGGCATTACGGGGTGTGGCGTTATATGTAATGGGCATTATGGTGTGTGGCGTTATGTGTAATGGGCATTAGTGTGTGGTGTCATGTGTAATGGGCATTATGGTGTGTGGCGTCATGTGTAATGGGCATTATGGTGTGTGGCGTCATGTGTAATGGGCATTATGGTGTGTGGCATCATTTGTAATGGGCATTATGGTGTGTGGCGTAATGGGCAATACAGTGTACATTTTTGCAGCAGGCACTGTCCCTATTTCTGGTGTATGGAAAGATTAATTATGAAGCCCATATACATAAATAAGTCACCTATTTAGTTTACATTTATGCCCAGTAGGCGGTGATAGACACGCCCAGTAGGCGGTGATGACACGCCCCCTCCAGTGGTGCACCCCCTAACAAAATGGGCTGCGCACGCCTATGTTCACAAGTGTAGCGATACTTGATTTACAGTGTAGCAGAGATACTGAGGAAGCTGTATGTGAGCTTACCGAGATGTAACAGAATACATGGAAGACAACAGGCGCTAGTTTGCAGAGATTTCTTAACCAGAACAGAGAAGTACGAGAACGCAGGACCCTGCCTTGTTAGATCCAGAGAGAATGAACAGCTACCATATCACATGAGAGACCAGACACTTTTAGTGATACAGCAGAGAACACCGGATTCAAGCAGACTTAATAGCCAGCTGACAGGTGTAGTCTGACCAGAGGCAGAACTCTGGGAGGCAATGGAGTCATCTGCCGCCGGGCTCCTGCTCCCAAGGGGGCAACTCTCCTCCCCTGGAAGCTTAAATCCATTTTTTAAAAGCCAAGGATATTGCTTCTGTGGCTGAGTTCTGAAATATATACTGTATGTGTTCTCCAGCTATCTATCTATCTACCTATATTTCTGAACAGAAACATATCTCTTATATATTTGGCTACATCTGTCACTCAAAGTGTGTCTGGAGCTGTAACGCTGGGTTGTGGACTTCCATCTTAATTTATGATTGTCATCACCTGTTTTAAACAGGGTAATTGATAAAAAAAGGTGGGTACTTATGAGTTATCCGGGCGCCCGATTTCTAAATCGGGTCGGATCGGGCACATCGCATCGCATCGCATGCGACCATCGGATGCGATGCGATGCGATGCGATGACCCGATTTTTCCATAGGAATCAATGTTAAAATGGACTGAGTCCATTTTAACATGGAATTCAATGGGAAAAAGGGGTCCTTTTCATACCCCTACTATCCAAGTGGGCATGGAGTTGGATATAAACCTGTGGCGAGCGTAGCGAGCCACCGAGCCCGAAGCGTGGCGAGCGTAGCGAGCCCCGCGAGGGGACACAGAATACCGTCCCCTCGCGGGGCTCGCTTCGCTCGCCACGCTTCGGGCTCGGTGGCTCGCTACGCTCGCCACAGGTTTATATCCAACTCCATGCCCACTTGGATAGTAGGGGTATGAAAAGGACCCCCCTTTTTCCCATTGAATTCCATGTTAAAATGGACTCAGTCCATTTTAACATTGATTCCTATGGAAAAATCGGGTCATCGCATCCGATGGTCGCATGCGATGCGATGCGATATCGCATCGCATCTGATTGTATGCCTTAACTTAAGGCATACAATCAAAAAATCGGGCGCCCAGATAACTCATAAGTACCAAAAGGTGTTTAAGCACAGGTGATGGTAATCCATAAATTAAGAAGAAAGTCCAGAAACAGAGCAATGTGTCCCTCCCCCCCCCCCCCCCCCCCCATTCACGGCATCCCCACGATTAAATGGCACATGCAAAACACTGACATGGCTATGGTCGACAATGAAAAAGGTTGACAAGATTTATTTTTCACTTTTTCAATGTTTTCATATTCATTTTCATGTGTCGACATGGACACCAATGAAGTGCCACACTTATGTCAACATTTACATGTGTTGACCTTTCTGTGTTGATTTTTTCTTGTGGCGATTCGCGGCACCCCCCGCGACCCCCCTCCCGCGATTTGCAGCACACCCCCCGCAATTCGCGGCACCCCCGGTGACTCCCGCGATTTGCGGCCCCACCCCGTGACACACCCCCCCTCCCACGATTCGCGCCAACCCCCCGGGCCCCCCTCCTGCGGTTAACGGTGCCCCCCACGACCACCCCTACCGCGATTCCCCACCCCTGACCCCGCCTCCTGTCATTGCGGCAACCCCCTGCCCCCGCGACCCACCCTCCCGCGATTCACTGCAACCCCCCGCGCCCCCCCCTCCCACAATTCGCGGCACCCACACCCCCCCCCGCGACCCCCCCTCCCGCAATTCACGGCATCCACCAACGACCCCTCCTCCCGTGATTCGCGGACACCCCTCACCTCCTCCCCCCCCCCCCACCCCCGCGCGCGATTCACGGCAACCCCAGGATTAAATGGCACATGCAAAACACTGGCACGGCTATGGTCGACAATGAAAAAGGTTGACATGAGTTTTTGAAGATTTATTTTTCTTTTTTTGAATGTTTTCATATTCATTCTCATGTGTCGACATGGACACCGATGAAGTGCCACACTTATGTCAACATTTACATGTGTTAAATTTTCTGTGTTGATTTTTTCTTGTGGCGATTCGCGGCACCCCCCATGACCCCCCTCCCACGATTTGCAGCACACCCCCCGCAATTCGCGGCACCCCCGGTGACTCCCGCGATACGCGGCCCCACCCCGTGACACCCCCCCTCCTGCGATTCGCGGCACCCCGCGACCCCCCCTCCCACGATTCGTGCCAACCCCCCGGGAACCCCCTCCCACGGTTCACGGTGCCCCCCACGACCCCCCTACCGCGATTGCCCACCCCTGACCTCCACTCCTGTCATTGCGGCAACCCCCCGCCCCCGCGACCCACCCTCCCGCAATTCACTGCAACCCCCCGCGCCCCCCCCTCCCACAATTCGCGGCACCCCCCCCCCCCCCCGTGACCCCCCCTCCCGCAATTCACGGCATCCACCCACAACCCCTTCTCCCGTGATTCGCGGACACCCCTCACCTCCTCCCCCCCCACCCCCGCGTGCGATTCACGGCAACCCCAGGATTAAATGGCACATGCAAAACACTGGCATGGCTATGGTCGACAAAGAAAAAGGTTGACATGAGTTTTTGAAGATTTATTTTTCTTTTTTTGAATGTTTTCATATTCATTCTCATGTGTCGACATGGACACCGATGAAGTGCCACACTTATGTCAACATTTACATGTGTTGAACTTTCGGTGTTGATTTTTTCCTGTAGCAATTTTTTCCCAGTGACAACTATGAACTATGTGCACGTCAACCTACACATCATCAACCAATTCTTTGTATAATATATAACACCTGTTCTGTTTTACTGTAGGTGTTTTAAGTCAGACCTTTTACTGCTACTATTACTGTTTATGTAAATGCATTCTGAATGACAGCAACATCCTACCATCCTTCTACAAGAATATATAACCAACTAGGTGATTCATCGCGCCCCGTGCCCCCCCCCCGCAATTCACGGACCCCCCGCGCACCCCCCCTCCCGCGATTCGCAACCCCCCCTCGCGCAATTCACGCCCCCTCCCACGCTTTGCGGACCCCCGCCCTCTCCCGCGATTCGCCGACACCTGCGCCCCCCCTCCCTTGATTCACGGCACCCCCCGCGCCCCTCCCGCAATTCACGGCACCCCTAAGCCCCTCTTTAGTCCCCCGTATACTCACACACCCCTATCACTACCCAGCTTCCTGCTCTCCTGAACCGTAACTTCCACCACTGGGGAGTCACTGACGCTGTTTTGCCCACATGCCCCTATCATGCCTCATAGCCCAGCCTCCTGCTCTCATGCACCCGAACTCCCACCCAGTAGGAGGAGACACTGACTAAAGGCCACCATCCTGTACTCCTGTACTGCCACGCTGGACCCTCACCCACTGGCAGAAGCTGCACAGTATCTCCCACCCTCCTCTTTAGTCCCCCTTATGCCCACACACCCCTATCACTACCCAGCCTCCTGTTTTCCTGTGTCGTGACCTCCGCCAGTGGGGATCCGCTGACTCAGAAACACCCTACTATATTATTGCACACACACACCTAAACAACACGCACCCCCCCCACACCCACAAATGTCACTGTACCATCCACACTATCAATGTACATCTTACTCTGTAACCGCTTTTTAATTAAACAAAACAATACACACCCCCTTCCACATCATATGCTCTCTATTTAACACATTTCACCTATAACTCAAGTTGCAATACAGGCTATATTTCATACAATTCTAACCATCTTTCTCATATGCAAATGTTCACAAATTAAGGGGGCGCAGCCCCTTACGACGGTGTGAAGAGCGCCCGTAGGGCGCGATGAATCACCTAGTGTTTTATATAAGGTTATATAGGGTTGTGTGTGTGTGTGGGGGGGGCACCTCCAATATATATCTTGCCTCCGAGCATCTGGAAAGAACTTACGCCACTGAGTCTGACCATACTTTGCTAATCACCAGAAAGCTCTCCAACAAAGTCCAAAGAGCAGCACCTCTGGCAGGAACCAGAACTGCAGTTCATGATTCAGAAGGTCTGGTCTCCTCCTATTGGTCAGAAAACATATTGCAGGGACACAGTGCAAACCAGAAAGTTTTAACATGCTATGGGAGGTTCATTAAAATTCTTCCATTATCAAGCATACGTGTCATCCAGAAATGCTTTCCGCGTACCACTTGGTATTCCCATTAAGTCCTAGCAGACAAATGTCCTATGACCTGTAATGTTTTCATGCCCTGTCTTGTCATGCTATATCGCCAGATCATACCTGTGACCTGAAAACATCTGTACAAAGCAGCTGCATGACATCACAGATCTGAGAAGAGACGACTTTTGCCCTGGATGTCCACACTTCAAACCACCAATATGGGTAATGTCCACCTTCCCAGCAGTCACGGCTGCCAGGTAATTTACAGTGAATACAGTATGAAGTGAACACTGAAAATGCTGTTTAAATATATTATACTAGCTGAGGTTCTCAGCATTGCCCGGGTTCAGAACACGCTCCTCGGGTCAAAGGTCTGCCTGGCGTACACCAACCTGACATCAGACAGAGGTCCTGGCCACTCCAATAGGCACCGCAGACCATTAGCCATCCCTCTCTGAAGTTCTCATCCAAATCTGTCCAGCTGAATAGTGTGCCCGGCAAACACCTCTGTGGTCAGCTCCCAGATCGAACCACTTTTTTTCTTAAACCCCATGTCCTCTAACCCCTCTGTTATGCAACTTTACCATATCTTGCCTCCCTGATCAACTTTTTTGGTCAGGTGCATGGGGGTGCGGATTTGTAGCCTTAGTGGCCGTGAACTTAATCTGGACCCAATCAAGCCAACTCACATTAGTTTCGTCCAAATCGGTCCAACAGGTTCGAAATGCATACCGGACAAACAGTCAGACAAACCAGTAGGCGATCATGGTTCTGGGGACCCTGCTCCTCCCAATATATAACTCTCAGTCTGTGGCTTCCTGCTGCCTCCATTCCCCTCCTCAAAATTGCTCAGGTTTGTTTTCATCTTGCTTCCCTGACCCACATTGAGCATTGGAATGAGCTCTTTTTGGGACCCCCACGGGGTTGGAATTGGGAGTCTCTTAGTGGCCGTGAACCTAAGCTGGACCCAATCAAGCCACCTCCCATTGGTTTTGTCCAAATTGATGTCTGAATGTTCGGTACTCTTTACCTAGAACGGCGCCCGTCGCGGGCATCGCGGGTACATTTATGCCTGCCCGCGACGCGACCGACGCGATGCCCGCGATTTTCCCATTGAAAACCATGTTAAACCTGAAAAATCGCGTCGGTCGCGTCGCGGCCGGCCATAAACGTACCCGCGATGCCCGCGACGCGATGCTCCCGATTTCCCATAGGAAGCAATGTTAAAAGCCGCGATGGACCCGATTTTAGTGTTAAATGCCTCAATCCACCCGATTTGGCCATAGGAATCAATGTTAAATGGGCTACAGAGCCCATTAACCCTTAAATGTCCCCCCAAATTTTTAACGCCACCCCACGATCAACGCCAACCCGAAGCGTGGCGAGCGCAGCGAGCCCGCGAGGGGCGGCGGTACGCGTCCTCCGACCTTTTCATGCCCTACTATCCACGTCGGCGTGGTGTGAGAATAGAATAGTGTGGCGAGCGCAGCGAGCCACCGAGCCCGAAGCGTGGCGAGCGCAGCGAGCCCCGCGAGGGGACGCGGATACCTTCACAGGTAAGCGCGTCCCCTCGCGGGCTTCACAGGTGTCCGTGGCCACGCGGACACCTGTGAAGCCCGCGAGGGGACGCGTATAACTGTGAAGGTATCCGCGTCCCCTCGCGGGGCTCGCTGCGCTCGCCACGCTTCGGGCTCGGTGGCTCGCTGCGCTCGCCACACTATTCTATTCTCAACTCCACGCCGACGTGGATAGTAGGGCATGAAAAGGTCGTAGGACGCGTACCGCCGCCCCTCGCGGGCTCGCTGCGCTCGCCACGCTTCGGGTTGGCGTTGATCGTGGGGTGGCGTTAAAAATTTGGGGGGACATTTAAGGGTTAATTGGGGCTATTTGGGCTCTGTAGCCCATTTAACATTGATTCCTATGGGAAAATCGCGGGCATTGAGGCATTTAACGCTAAAATCGCGGTCAATCAGGCTTTTTAACATTGTTCTCTATGGGAAAATCACGGTAATCGCGGGTACCCGATTTTGATGTACCCGCGATTTACCCGCGATTTACCCGCGATGCCGCGATTACCGCGATTTTACCCGCGATGCCCGCGATTTCAATCGTGGGCGCCGTTCTAGGTAAAGAGTACCGAATGTTCTTTGTTTGTATGTCCGGTATGCAGACGTAAGAAATAAGGGACAGAAATGTAATGAAATGCAATTTGCTCAAATTATTTTCAGTTATTTTTTGGGGAGTGATAAATTAGAGTCAAACTCTCCGGGAAATTTGCATTGGATCCTTCCATTTATTACATTGCGAAGTTTGGGTATTAATTCCACGGCGATTAGCAGCCATTGACATCTTAAATTCACAGCAATTCTTTCACATTTTACGCAAACTGCTGACACTTCTTTTCATGACATCCCGATTATATGAAAGCCTTATTCAAGTTCTAACACCGACCTGGTTTATATTGCCTTGCAGAACTGTATAGTGTAATTTTTACAAGCGCAGTAGTCGGTTGCCCTATAAATTAACCCGGAATTCCCTCCAGAGTAAAACGTATGACCTTACACGGTGATCTTTCAAAATCCAACGCTGTTCGCCGCAATAAGTAATTACCCAGCGGAGAAGAGGACTCGCCTCCTGCGACACAGAAATCACCACAGCACCCAGCCTCAACATGGCCTGAAATCTCATTGAATTTAATCTGATTCTGGATGGCCATTGATCGCAATAACAAAGAAAGGGTCAACTCCTCTCCACCGAATATCTCACACTAAGGGGATAGACCAGTGATTTAAGGTTTAGGGGGATTAGAGGAATGGTCAAGAGATTGGTTACAAGAAAAGTCACATGACAACAGAGTGAAATCAAGCACTAAGGTCAGAGCAGGGAATGGCGGCGAGCAGGATGAATGGTTCATAGACACAGGATGAATGGGCAATAGAGCTGTCTAGTGTGTAGGAATGATTGTTACTGGGGACTACCGACCGTGGTCCAGGCTATACTAAAGGGAACAATTACTAGCACAAAAACCAGTTCCATATTCTAGGGTGAATTTACTACAGATCATATTGACTGTATGTGATACCCGGACAAGTTATGTATTCTCAATGTTCTGGAAGTAAAGACATACAGTACTTGCCTACTTTTGAAAACTAGAATCGGGAAGATTCACGGGACACCATCAAGGAGGCGTGCCATACTCTTCCCAAAGGGCGTGTCCAGCTCCACATATTGGTATGTCTATGCTTAAAAACTTGTTTCAAAATATTTCTATAGAACTTTAGTAGCAATATATATTTTGAGAAGGTTTGATACTAACCTTGCTGCCTGCAATATGGGGTGAAGAGGGACTCCATCAGACTTGGACGCACGTGCGCATCTCTCGGCGGCTGGGCGGCGGGACCCGGCCCGTCTCAGCTTCAGGGAGATGGGCAGGGTTGGGGGGGGGGGGGCGGCGATGGGGACTTTCTGTGGTGGCGGGGGGGGGTGGCGGCAGGAAGCTCCGTCGTGAGGGAATGTGGAATGTGCTCCATTTGTACATGATTAACATATACTTGCCTACTTTTAATAAAGCATTTGAGGGAGATTGTAACGGTGACAACTAGAGGCATGGACGTGTACTCCTACATCTGATAGGGGCCATAAAATAACTTACATCCAGAGGCGGCTGATCTGGGCGGAACAGTGGCAGCATCGGTGTGTGGCAGAATGTGTAATTAGCATTACACTGTGTGGCATAATGTTTAATAGGCATTAATAGGCATTACAGTGTGTGGTATAATGTGTAATAGGCATTACAGTGTGTGACTAAGGAGCTCTACCTGGCACAATGTGTATAAGTGGCACTACTGTGTGGTATAATGTGAATTGGTACTATTTTGTGGCCACACCCCTTCCCCATGAAGCCACACCCTAAATTCTTGATGCTGGCTGAAGGCATGCACTGCCACCAACCAATCAGCTCCTACCTGTCATTTTTCAAACACAGCCTGTGACATAGCAGTGTGGAGCTCATTGACTGGTGATTTATCACTCTCCATTTTATCACTTTTCAAGCTTAGCACATCTGGCCCATATAGTTGAGAGAGAGATAAAGTGCTGACCAGTTACTAACTGTCACTTTACAGGCTGTCAGGTACAGTGACAGTTATCAAGCGGATTGGTTAGTTTGGTTCTTTGTCCTTGATAGGTTTCTTGCTGCAGACGGCATATCTCTCCCTATGCATCCCTGTATTCTCACACAGCCTTATCCACTGCAAGGCTACACGGTCCTATGATCTGCAATGAGAGTTCCGCAGAACCTTTGCTCGGCCGATATATACATTAGCGCTTCCCAGGACTACCGAGAACATCTATTATGCACTTGGCAGCCTCCATAGTTCTGGCTGTCCCCCAAATCTCACTGAAAACATCTGTAGATGGCGGTGCTGTGCTCCCTGCGGTCACCGGGTTCAGACGTTTAATGACAGTAGCTACAAGCGACACGCTGACATCACTCACGTGACACCTGACAAGAACAAGACGTCTCTGGGTGCAGTTATCAGTCAGGCGATGAGAGATAGTACCAAGAGCTATGGAAACGTTTCTCAGTATCCGGGCCTGAGCGCTGGGTATGTGGGGTCTGGGCTCAGGACTCTGATACGTGCAATACACAAGGTTAGGAAGTCTGAGTCATCCAGGACATAAAGCAGGCACTTATATATCACCACCCCTATATATAAATGTCCTTGTGCTTCCAGCACCAATGTGTTACTTGTATGCAACACACCTATTGTCAGGATGTAAGCGCTTGATCACGCATGGGGGGTCTATTGTGTCAGTGCACCGCCAGTGTCATTCATCTGTCATACATTGTTTTCTTTTAAATGAAGTGCTTTCAATCACTTTAACGGTTGTCCACAAGTTCACTACGTCCATTGTCAACATTATAATACAATAGGGGAAATGTATCAAAGCTCGGAGAGAAATAAAGAAGCAAACCAGTCTGCTCCTAATTCATTTTTCAAACACAGCCTGATTGGTTGATACTCTATCTCTCTCTCTACTTTGTCCACACTCGCATACTCTCCTGGATCCTGTTGGGGTAGTCCCCTACACCGCCAGGAAAAGAGAGCACCCATCCCGCATTCTGCCCACTTCCTAGTGAAGTGGGCAGAATGGGGAGCTAACCTGCGATCGGGCAGGAGGGGACAATCACGGCAGTTTGCCCACACAGAGACGGGGGTTAATGACGCAATTAGCCTAGTCCAGCCCCTGTTGCCTCCCATCTACTTCTCCTCTCCAGAAATTTCTCCAAGGTTTGATACATCCCACCCAATAAGCAGGAAATGTCAGTATGGGGAAGAGTTGTGCAGCTGCGGCCAGCACTACAACTATTGTGTTGCCCCAGCAACAGGCAGATAGCCGCAGTATCCTCTATTTGTTATCATCTGTATAACCTGCTGCTGCGTCTGACACCCATTCTATTCCATTCACCAGCATCAACATGACATGTCCTCGTATGAATGTGTCTAAGGAGGGGAAATGTATAAAGACACAGAGAAAGAGAGAGAGAGAGAGAGATAAAGTCGGCGAAAGCAACCAATCAGCTTCTAGCCGCTATTTATTAGAGATGTGCAGACTCGGATTCCGGAGATCCGAGCCCCCACGGACGTCATCATTCCGAGCAGCGCTCGGAGATTCCCGCCTGACTCGGGTCCGTCCGCGTGGTCAGAACGTCATCTCCCGGCGCCGGATTTCCAGAGGCTTTAAAAGCGGCTGCTGCGCCCGCCATCTTCACTCCAGTCTAGCAGTGGGTTGGGAGAGGGTGTGTTGGTGCTGCTGCTGGGGCTTAAACTTGAGCTTGACCTTGAACGCAATATTTTTTAATCGCTGGGGCTGTCTCTCAGTGCTGCTGTGTAGTCTAACTGTGTACTTGTAGTACTACTGTCTCCTCTGTGCGGTCTACCTCTGGTGTGCTGTGCTGTAATTATTTTATTCGCTGGGGCTGTCTCTCTCAGTGCTGCTGTGTACTCTGTTCTCCTCTCTGCTTAGGAGAACAGTCTAACTGTGTACCTGTAGTACTACTGTCTCCTCTGGGGCCTACCTCTGGTGCTGTGCTGTGCCTGTAATATTATATATTAACATACCTCCCAACAGTCCCTATTTTAGAGGGACAGTCCCGATTATTAGGGCCTGTCCCGCTGTCCCACCCGCGGGCGGCAGTGTCCCGCAGTGAGGGGGCTGTTGGGAGTCCCCCCTGTCAGCTGCTAAGCAGCGGGGAATAAACTATTCCCACAGCCAGGGGGCTGGGGGCATGGCTAGAGGCTCACAGAGCCTCTGGGTCATGCCCCCATAGCGGCAAAATGGGGGAGTGGCCTCGCGGGGAGCTGCGAGTATAGGCCACGCCCCCTAAATTAGGGGCCCCCCCCCGAAAATTTTGGCAAGCCCAGCCGCCATGCAGGAAAGTTACTCCATTTGTCTATCTCCGTGGAGGGGGCGGGGCTAAATGACGGGATTATGACGCTTTAGCCCCGCCCCCTCCCCGGAGATCTCAGACATAAGGTAATTTAAACGCCGCAATCAGGGGGGGGGGGCGGGGGTCCCCCAGAATCCGGGAGGGTTGGCCACCTTTCCGGGGGGCCGGGAGGGTGACCCAATATTCGGGACCCTCCCGGCCATTCCGGGAGGGTAGGCAACCCTGACATACTAGGCTGCTATATCAAATTTAATTAAAAAATAATACTTGTGCTGTGTGGCACTGTAAAAAATAATTCCATGCTGCTGGTGCACTGACGTGTGCCACTGATTGCCACTGCCAAGCAGTACCTAATATAAAATTAATTATTATAAATTCTGCTGGTGCACTGCATGAAGCTATTGGTGGTGTGTAATATAATAACTACCTTTTGTGGTGACCACTGGCAGTGCTACTGCATGCCTGCCTACCTACCTAGTAGTTTATTTTCTCTACCTACTAGGCTGCTATATTATTAATACTTAATTAATTGAATGATATATAGTCCACTGGTGCTGCCTGCACTGAATACTGTGAATAGAGGTTGCCAGTATTATTTACTCAGTCCACTGTTGCCACTGGCAGTGTTACTGCCTAAGTGTACCTATCTAGTAGTACAAGTACATACTAGGCTGCTATATCTAATTTAATAAAAAAATAATACTTGTGCTGTGTGGGACTGTAAAAAATAATTCCATGCTGCTTGTGCACTGACGGGTGCCACTGAGTGCCACTGCCAAGCAGTACCTAATAATAAAATTAATTATTATAAATTCTGCTGGTGCACAATACTAGTATTGCTGACGTATCTACCTGTCTTGTGCCTAGTACTGTCTTATCTACCGTCTGGTCTGGGGCTCACTGCCTAATTCTGGTGTATCTACCTGTCTGGTCTGGGGCTCACTGCCTAATACTGCCGTATCTACCATCTGGTCCGGGGCTCACTGCCTAATACTGCCATATCTACCGTCTGGTCCGCGGCTCACTGCCTAATACTGCCGTACCTACCTGTGTGGTCTGGGGCTCACTGCCTAATACTGCCGTATCTACCTGTCTCGTCTGGGGCTCACTGCCTAATAGTGCCGTATCTACCTGTCTGGTCTGGGGCTCACTGCCTAATACTGCCATATCTACCGTCTGTTTTGGGGCTCACTGCCTTTTACTGCTGTATCTACCTGTCTGGTCTGGGGCTCACTGCCTAATACTGCCGAATCTACCTGTCTGGTCTGGGGCCCACTGCCTAATAC
The DNA here is from genome assembly GCF_055691185.1 of Crinia signifera. Classification (NCBI taxonomy): domain Eukaryota; kingdom Metazoa; phylum Chordata; class Amphibia; order Anura; family Myobatrachidae; genus Crinia; species Crinia signifera. The sequence continues at coordinate 17,941,070 of NC_139219.1, forward strand.
TGCCATATCTACCTGTCTGGTCTGGGGCTCACTGCCTAATACTGCCGTATCTACCGTCTGTTTTGGGGCTCACTGCCTAATACTGCCTTATCTACCGTCTGGTCTGGGGCTCACTGCCTAATACTGCCGTGTCTACCTGGTTGGTCTGGGGCTCAGTGCCTAATACTGCCGTGTCTACCTGTCTGGTCTGGGGCTCACTGCCTAATACTGCCGTGTCTACCTGTCTGGTCCTCACTGCCTAATACTGCCGTATCTACCATCTGTTTTGGGGCTCACTGCCTAATACTGCCGTATCTACCGTCTGGTCTGGGGCTCACTGCCTAATACTGCCGTGTCTACCTGGTTGGTCTGGGGCTCAGTGCCTAATACTGCCGTGTCTACCTGTCTGGTCTGGGGCTCACTGCCTAATACTGCCGTGTCTACCTGTCTGGTCTGGGGCTCACAGCCTAATACTGCCATATCTACCGTCTGGTCTGGGGCCCACTGCCTAATACTGCCATATCTACCTGTCTGGTCTGGGGCTCACTGCCTAATACTGCCGTATCTATCGTCTATTTTTCGGCTCACTGCCTAATACTGCCGTGTCTACCTGTGTGGTCTGGGGCTCAGTGCCTAATACTGCCGTGTCTACCTGTCTGGTCTGGGGCTCACTGCCTAATACTGCCGTAACTACCATCTGGTCTCGGTCTCACTGCCTAATACTGCCGTGTCTACCTGTCTGGTCTGGGGCTCACTGCCTAATACTGCCTTATCTATCGTCTTGTCTGGGGCTCACTGCCTAATACTGCCGTGTCTACCTGTGTGGTCTGGGGCTTAATGCCTAATACTGCCATATCTACCTGTCTGGTCTGTGGCTCACTGCCTAATACTGCCGTGTCTGTGTGGTCTGGGGCTCACTGCCTAATACTGCCGTATCTACCTGGTTGGTCTGGGGCTCAGTGCCTAATACTGCCGTGTCTACCTGTCTGGTCTGGGGCTCACTGCCTAATACTGCCATATCTACCTGTCTGGTCCTCACTGCCTAATACTGCCGTATCTACCATCTGTTTTGGGGCTCACTGCCTAATACTGCCGTATCTACCGTCTGGTCTGGGGCTCACTGCCTAATACTGCCGTGTCTACCTGGTTGGTCTGGGGCTCAGTGCCTAATACTGCCGTGTCTACCTGTCTGGTCTGGGGCTCACTGCCTAATACTGCCGTGTCTACCTGTCTGGTCTGGGGCTCACAGCCTAATACTGCCATATCTACCGTCTGGTCTGGGGCCCACTGCCTAATACTGCCATATCTACCTGTCTGGTCTGGGGCTCACTGCCTAATACTGCCGTATCTACCGTCTATTTTTCGGCTCACTGCCTAATACTGCCGTGTCTACCTGTGTGGTCTGGGGCTCAGTGCCTAATACTGCCGTGTCTACCTGTCTGGTCTGGGGCTCACTGCCTAATACTGCCGTAACTACCATCTGGTCTCGGTCTCACTGCCTAATACTGCCGTGTCTACCTGTCTGGTCTGGGGCTCACTGCCTAATACTGCCGTATCTACCGTCTTGTCTGGGGCTCACTGCCTAATACTGCCGTGTCTACCTGTGTGGTCTGGGGCTTAATGCCTAATACTGCCATATCTACCTGTCTGGTCTGTGGCTCACTGCCTAATACTGCCGTGTCTGTGTGGTCTGGGGCTCACTGCCTAATACTGCCGTATCTACCGTCTGTTTTGGGGCTCACTGCATAATACTGCCGTATCTACCATCTGGTCTGGGGCTCACTGCCTAATACTGCCGTGTCTACCTGTCTGGTCGCGGGCTCACTGCCTAATACTGCCGTATCTACCGTCTGGTCTGGGGCTCACTGCCTAATACTGCCATATCTACCGTCTGGTCTGGGGCTCACTGCCTAATACTGCCGTGTCTACCTGTCTGGTCTGGGGCTCAGTGCCTAATACTGCTGTGTCTACCTGTCTGGTCTGGGGCTCACTGCCTAATACTGCCGTATCTACCGTCTGGTCTGGGGCTCACTGCCTAATACTGCCGTATCTACCTGTGTGGTCTGGGGCTCACTGCCTAATACTGCCGTGTCTACCTGTCTGGTCTGGGGCTCACTGCCTAATACTGCCTTATCTACCTGTCCACTCTGGCCTGGGGCTCACTGCCTAATACTGCCGTGTCTACCTGTCTGGTCTGGTGCCCACTGCTGAGAGTCATTCGTATGAGGGACTTGTCTTTTCAATGCATACAACTGATTGCACTCCACTAATGATAGTAATTGATTGCTGCACCAATCGCCCACTGCTCCTCGGCTGCACTGTGTAAACAATGCACAATCAAGCCAGATAGGTGTCTTTTTGGGGCCTAGTTTTTTAAACTGCCATCCTGTCTGCCGCTGCAGTGCCACTCTTACATGAGCCACGTGTTTGTGCCGCACACTTGTGTGGCTTAGCATAGTTATCCAGCTACCTCGGTGCAACCTTTTGCCCTAAAAACAATATTGTGAGGTTTGAGGTGTTCAGAATAGACTGGAAATGAGTGGAAATGAATGTTATTGAAGTCAATATAGCGTAGGAGCAAAAAAAAAACCCAAATTCTGCGATTTTAGCCGTTTTTAACAAAAAAATCAGAACCCAAAACCCAAAAAATCAGAACACAAAACACTTAGGAGGTGTTTTGCCAAAACCCATTAGAACCCAAAACCTCAAGGTACAGTAATCAGAACCCAAAACCCGAAAAGTGGCCGGTGCACATCCCTACTATTTATCTACCACAGTGTTTGAAATTGGCAAGGACCGCCATCAAGGGGGGTACTGTGGCACAGGTGTCCCAGCACCGGCCACTCTGACAGAGAGGGAAGGGCCTGGGGCCACTCATTACACTACCGCAAAAAAAAAAAATAACACGAAAAACTCACGTCAATCTTTTTTCTATGTCGACCTTTTGCTTGTGTCCTCCTTTTGGCCATGTAGACCCAATGCATGTGTCGACCAATAGTGGTGGACCTTTTGAATGTTAACTTAGACAATGTCAAACTAATGACTGCATACCTCTCCAGGGGAGGTAAATTTACTAAAGAGGTAATGTTGCTCGTAGCAACCAACAAGATTCTAGATATCATTTCTGTATTGAATCCTAGAAAAATTATAAGACGGAATCTTTTTGGTTGCTACGGGCAACTTCACCTATTTTTCCTATTTGGTACATCTCTCCGCTTGTATTGAAGAACGTTGAATCCCTGACTAGAGAGCCGGAGACACAGCGGTAAGTAACAGCCTGACACACGACCATGAATCCGAGGGCGATTCATCAGCTGCAAATCACTACAAGTATCTGACAGACGATGAATGGTCTCATCCACAGGTTATATCTCATACACAATGCAGACATTAATCACCGTGTGGGGCAATAAAGGAGTGATACTGAACTATAATGCCAGAGACAGAGCGAAACACACGTGTTGTATACAGTAGCCCCGCTGTAGAGTGCGGTGACCTGCAGGGAGACGAGAGACCTCCTCTGTGCTTAGTACATTAGCAGATACCTTCTAATGCTTCTAGTTTTATCCACCAAATATATCCTGCAGCTGACAGGAAACGTAACACTATGATGTATGTACAGATGGGGACATGCAATTTGCCCCTCGGCCGGGTACATCTCAAATGATGCGTAAAACACACAATAGGAATAACATACAACAGTATACACAGGCAGCAAAGGATAAACACAGACATTTGGTATCTGTATAATTAATCACATATCCATACCCCCCAACTGTCCCGATTACATCGGGCAGACTCGCTAATTGGAAACGGTCCCGCTCTCTCCCTCCCGCGGGTCACGGTGTAGCACAGACGGTAGGTAGGCAACACCCCCAAAGTGACAAAACTGGGGGGGGGGGTTTGTTGCACTAAAACACACCCCCATCTGTCAGACGCCTCACATCATGTCACTGCCCCTGTCACATGCAGCCCTGTCCTGACATCACTTATCTCCTGGTATACTCTGTGCTGCTGGGGACCCTGCTCCTCCCACTATATAACTCTCAGTCTGTGGCTTCCTGCGTCCTCCATTCCCCTCCTCACATCATGTCACTGCTCCTGTCACATGCAGCCCTGTCCTCACCGTCACATCACTCATCTCCTGATATACTCTGTGCTGCTGGGGACCCTGTTCCTCTCACTTTGTAACTCTCAGTATGTGGTTTCCTGCTGCCTCCTTTCCCCTCCTCACATCATGTGAGTCCCCTGTCTCACCAGCTGCATATGGTGTCACAAGCTTAAATCAGTTAGTAACATAACCACATAACACAGGCATGGCGGTTATAGGACATTTATTTACAGTATGTATCACTCACTACGGGTGAGATGTATTAAAATGAAAATGCGGTAAAACCCCGGTTTTACCGCATTTTCCTATGTATCAAAACCCGGCCGCACCGATACCGCATTGTAGGGTATCGCCACCTTTGGGAAGCCTATGGGCTTCTTTTCGCTGCCCGCCACCTCCGACGCAAACCCACTGCCCCGCCGACCCCCCTCTGGCTTACCTTCCTGAAGGGTCCTCCTGGACCCCGGAAGGTAAACCCCTCCTCCCCCTCGTGAAGCAGCCGGACATCTTCCGGCTGCAGGGGGGAGGAGGAGGTGCCGGGGACAGCCTGCTTAGCTGTCCCCGGAGTTAAGGGAGCAGGAGGCAGCAGGAAGGTGACGGAGACCCCCCGCACACCACAGTACAGGTATCGCGAGGGGGGGGGGCTCCGTCACCGCATCGCGATGCCAGTCGCATATGTTAGTACATATGCACTGGCATCGCGGCGGTGGGGCCGCAAAGGGCGGCGATGTATTTTAATACATCTCGCCCTTAATCTATAACCCTATACAGACATAGGACACTACCCCCCAACATGTCTTGACCACCAGGGCCGCCGACAGGGGGGTGCCAGGGGTACAGCTGTCCTGGGCCCCGGCCTCTGGAGGGGCCCGGGCAGCTGCCCACAGTGGCACGCCCCCCCCCGCACAATGCCACCCGGCGCCGGCGGCAGGCACGCACAATACACAGTGCAGCCTGCAGAGCGCCGAGCCTAGGATACAGAGGGGCTTGGCGCTCTACAGGCTGCACTGTGCAGTGACTGCTCCCTCCGAGTCCCGACGCCTGGAGGGAGAAGATGCTGTGCTGCCGCCACCGCAGGTAAGTAATAGTAATTGGCTGGGGGGAGGGTGCCGCTCGTGAGGGGGGGTGCCGCTGGGAGCCCGGGCTGAAGGTCAGTCCCGGGCCCCAACATTACTAGAGGCAGCCCTGTTAAACACTGGCCATAATGCATCTATTACACCCTATACAGTCATAGGACACTGCACCCCACACATGTCCTGACTGCTGCTGCAATAAATACAGGACTGGAACAGAGCTGCTGCCATAAATACAGTCCAGCTGCTGTGCTAAATACAAGACTGGAACAGAGCTGCTGTGCTAAATACAGGACTGGAACAGAGCTGCTGCGCTAAATACAGGACTGGCACAGAGTTGCTGTGCTAAATACAGGACTGAAACAGAGCTGCTGTGCTAAATACAGGACTGGAACAGAGCTGCAGCAATACATACAGTGCAGTTGCTGTGCTAAATACAGGACTGGCACAGAGCTGCTGTGCTAAATACAGGACTGGAACAGAGCTGCTGTGCTAAATACAGGACTGGAACAGAGCTGCTGTGCTAAATACAGGACTGGAACAGAGCTTCTGCAATAAATACAGGACTGCTGCTGTGCTAAATACAGGACTGGAACAGAGCTGCTGCACTAAATACAGGACTGAAACATAGCTGCTGTGCTAAATACAGAACTAGAACAGTGCTGCTGTGCTAAATACAGAACTGCTGCTGTGCTAAATACAGGACTGAAACAGAGCTGCTGTGCTAAATACAGGACTGGAACAGAGCTGCAGCAATACATACAGTGCAGCTGCTGTGCTAAATACAAGACTGGCACAGAGCTGCTGTGCTAAATACAGGATTGGAACAAAGCTGCTGTGCTAAATATAGGACTGGAACAGAGCTGCTGCAATAAATACAGGACTGCTGCTGTGCTAAATACAGGACTGGAACAGAGCTGCTGCACTAAACACAGGACTGGAACAGAGCTGCTGTGCTAAATACAGAACTAGAACAGTGCTGCTGTGCTAAATACAGAACTGCTGCTGTGCTAAATAAAGGACTGGAACAGAGTTGCTGTAATAAATACTGGACTGGAACAGAGCTGCTCTGCAAATACAGGACTGGAACAGACCTGCTGTGCTAAATACAGGACTGGAACAGACCTGCTGTGCTAAATACAGGACTGGAACAGACCTGCTGTGCTAAATACAGGACTAGAACAGACCTGCTGCAATAAATACAGGCCTGGAACACCGCTGCTGCGCTAAATACAGGACTGGAACAGACCTGCTGTGCTAAATACAGGACTGACACAGAGCTGCTGCAATAAATACAGGGCTGGAACAGAACTGCTGTGCTAAATACAGGACTGGAACAGAGCTGCTGCGCTAAATACAGGACTGAAACAGAGCTGCTGTAATAAATACAGGACTGGAACAGAGCTGCTGCAATAAATGCAGAACTGGAACAGAGCTGCTGCAATAAATACAGGACTAGAACAGAGCTGCTGTGCTAAATACAGGACTGGAACAGAGCTGCTGTGCTAAATACAGGACTGAAACAGAGCTGCTGTGCTAAATACAGGAATGAAACAGCTGCTGTGCTAAATACAGGACTGAAACAGAGCTGCTGCAATAAATACAGGACTGGAACAGAGCTGCTGCAATAAATACAGGACTGGAACAGAACTGCTGTGCTAAATACAGGGCTGAAACAGAGCTGATGTGCTAAATTCAGGACTGGAACAGAGCTGATGTGCTAAATACAGGACTGGAAAAGAGCTGATTTGCTAAATACAGGACTGATGCGCTAAATACAGGACTGGAACAGAGCTGCTGTGCTAAATACAGGACTGGAACAGAGCTGTTGCGCTAAATACAGGACTGGAACAGAGCTGATGCGCTAAATAAAGGACCGGAACAGAGCTGCTGCGCTAAATAAAGGACTAGAACAGAGCTGCTGCGCTAAATACAGGACTGGAACAGAGCTGCTGCGCTAAATACAGGACTGGCACAGAGCTGATGTAATATATAAAGGACTGGAACAGAGCTGCTGCGCTAAATACAGGACTGGAACAGAGCTGCTGCGCTAAATACAGGACTGGCACAGAGCTGATGTAATATATAAAGGACTGGCACAGAGCTGATGTAATATATAAAGGACTGGAACAGAACTGCTGTGCTAAATAAAAATAAAGGAACAGAGCTGCTTAGTTAAATAAAAGACTAGAATGTAGGCGCTGCGCTAAATAAAGGGCTGGAAGAGAGCTGCTGTGCTGAATACAGGACTGGAACAGAGCTACTGAGTTAAATAAAAGACGAGAACATAGCCACTATGATAAATAAAGGGCTGGAAGAGAGCTGCTGTGCTAAATTAAGGACTGGAACAAACATTGTGTACTAAACATACTGTAAAATTAGAACAGATTTGCTAATGTATTTACAGAGTTATTAAAAGTTTTGTGCTAATTTCACAACTGTTAGCAGTACTGGAATAGGATCCCTATGTTATACACAATACTAGTATATGAATGATGAATGGTGTGCTACAGTATATGCAGTACTGGAACAGGATCCATAAACTATACACAATACTAGTATATTAATGGTCTGCTTTATGCAGTACTGTAATAAGATGCCTATGCTGCTATACACAGTACTAGTATATGAATGGTCTGCTATATGCAGTACTGTAATAAGAGTCCTATGCTATACACAATACTCGTATATGAATGATGAAGGGAGTGCTACAGTATATGCAGTTCTGTAATAGGATTCCTATACTATACACAATACTAGTATATGAATGATGAATGGTGTGATACAGTATATGCAGTACTGGAACAGGATCCCTAAGCTATACACAATACTAGTATATGAATGGTCTGCTATATGCAGTACTGTAATAAAATTCCTATGCTATACACAATACTCGTATATGAATGATGAAGGGAGTGCTACAGTATATGCAGTACTGTAATAGGATTCCTATACTATACACAATACTAGTATATGAATGATGAATGGTGTGCTATATGCAGTACTGGAACAGGATCCCTATGCTATACACAATACTAGTATATGAATGGTCTGCTTTATGCAGTACTGGCACAGAATCCCTATGATATATAAATACTAGTAAATGAATGGTCTGCTATATGCAGTACTGTAATAAGATCCCTATGCTATACACAATACTAGTATACTGTATGAATGGTCTGCTATATGCAGTACTGGAACAGAATCCCTGTACTACAGTATGTACAATACTACACTACAATTCCTGTGCAAATCACAGAACTGGAACATGATCTCGGTGCCTGATTTGGACATGGACGGGTTGCACACATGATTATTTTCAAAGTTGAGTGACTATCGGCTGTCTGCGCATGTGAAGTCATAATGCGCATGTGCTGCTTTGGTCTAGATCATGGGTCTTCAAACTGTGGCCCTCCAGATGTTGTGAAACTCCAAATCCCAGCATGCCTTGCCACAGTTTTGCTATAAGGGAGAGTTAAAACTGTGACAAGGCATGCTGGGATTTGTAGTTTCACAACATCTGTATGGCCACAGTTTGAAGACCCATGGTCTAGATCAGTGGTTCCCAAACTTTTTTGAATCACTGCGCCCTAGAGCATCGAAATATTTTCAAGGCACCCCTAGGCCAAATGCTTCTTATCGAGAAATTCAGAAAAAAAATTAATAAAATTGTGCATTGTGTTTATATGTCACAGTTATCTGATGAGGGACAGGATTTGCTCCTGTTTGTCCCCATATATTATGATTGGCCGCCACCAGCACTGGTTTTGCCTGGTACATTGACCATAAATAATATGAATTGATCCTGGTCCACCAACCCAAGGCACCCCTGCAAGTGTCCTGAGGCACCCCAGGGTGCCTAGGCACACAGTTTGGGAACCACTGGTCTAGATGATATAGGTCATCAGAGAAGACTCTTTGCAAAGCGATTTAGAGTCAGGCTTAGTTTGTGGCCAGTAACGGGAGTGACGGCAGAAATGCAGCCATACTGTGTCCGTTTGGGGGGGTGGCTGCAACTGCGATCTCGCACACAACGTCTGACACAGAACTTTGATTATTGAACTACTGATCTGCGCAGCCGCTGGGATATGTACTGTCGCTGGTGGCATTTGCATTCACAGATTTTTGATCAGCCGCTGAGTACAAATAAGCAGCAATAAATGAATTTGTCATCTCTGAATGCACCCCCCTGCTCTATACAAGAATAGGACTAATGTCCCGAAATACAGGATCCCTCTGCTAGATACAGCATTAGACCAGGACTCCTGCGGTACTGTAACTTCACAACTGGAAAAGGATCCTCGAGCTGTATGCAGTACAGTGATATAAGTCCGCTCCAAAACATGGAATAGGAACAGGACTTGTGCACTAAATCCTACAGTATGGTTCCCGCGCTAAATTCATAACCGGAACAGGATATTGCAGGGGATCAATTTACTGACAGCTAAAATGCTTATAGTCAAAATACCAATAACCATTGGCCGACAGTCTAAATGCCAACACGTTCAAAATGCCGGCATGTAAATGTCACCATGTCAAAACAGTAAAAATGATTTTAAGATTTTCTTTGAAACCAACTTGTTCTTACAGATGTAGCCCCTCTCAACTATCTTCCTTAGGTTGTGGCTCACCATGGCTGTCCTATTGTTCTCAGCAGCAATACAATACATAGAACAATACAGTAGGGGATAATCAGAGTAATCCTATTACTCACTTAATCCTATTTAAGGGCTAGATGAGGAAGGCTCCATCTGTACTTCACGATCCAAGTGGGCATATATTTAGATTATAAAGTGCCCGATGGGGATGCGGTACACTTATACAGTGTTTCTGTCAACCAATGTGGACATAGACACAAAAGACATGTCAGTTGTGTCGGCATTTTGACCATGTTGGTATTTTGACTGTCGGAAAATCATACTGAACCCGATTGCAGAATGCTATGTACCATACTGTCATAGCTACAGCCAGAACTGGCACATTATAACGGTGTAAAATATGGGATTAACACAATCCTTATCTACTAAGTACCGGAACAGAATTCCTATGCTATAGACAGAGTGAGAGCACAGATCCTGCGGTGACTTTAGCACTGGAATGGGACCCATGTGCAATCTGCAAAACTGCTATCAAACAGAATCCCGGGCACAGAATCCCTGTGCTATATACATAACTATAATATAATCCAGACCTGAAATATAGGGATTGGTACCGACATAACATTCTGTAGGTAACGGTACAGAAATGAGCGCAGTAACTTTGTAGCTGTACGCCTCCCGCCGTATCTTGTATGAGAGCTGCACATACTGTACTGTAATTCCATTCATTCCTATTAGCGTAGCCGAGAGTCATCTAACAGTTCCTCTATAAACTGCCATGCAAAGCCCAGGACAGGTTACAAATAATGGGGGTTACAGCATTCATCAAGGTGACACAAGGACATGAAGGTGTAACAGATAAACCTGCCATATATGCAGCCTGTACCCATGCAGTGATTTCAGAGTGACAGCTGATGCCACTGAGCCCAGTTCCTCCGCTGTTAACCCTCTGACTGCCACAATGCCACACAAACACAATTGTTTTCTTACCTGCTTCTTGGATCCTGAATTCACCATATCCAGAAGTAGAAAAAAAGTCACAATGTAACTGGGGGGCATCCTCTGATGGTACCCCACAGAGAGGAGGAGAGGGCAGCTGGTGAGGAGAGAAGGACCAGGTGAGAAGCACAGGGGACGTGGAGTGCCGGGAACAGAGGAGGAGCAGGTGGGGAAAGCAGGAGAGAAGTGTCAGCGCTGGGGGCTGTCACAGAACTACACATGGAGGTGGAAGTGTAGCAGGAGGGAAGGAGAATGGGAAGCAGACATGATTTGGCAATAGACGTACAAGTGGGGGCACGGGGAATCTGTGACACAGTTAGGGAGGGATCACAAGCAAACTTTACTGTAGTATGATGCATGCTCTAAGGCTGGAAGCTCCAGGGGGTCCCTCACATACAGGACCACCCCGGGACCCCCCATATACAAAACTATACAAAAATATTGTCTGGGATATGTGTGCACTATATAAATTACTGTTAATAAATAAATTAGTGTTGGCGGTCCGACGTCAGCACTAGGGGTGAAATGCAATAGGAAGAAATCTCTAGATTTTTTAAACGGCAATCATTTACACTGCAAAATCAAACTGGGTTTGCAGTGTAAATGATTGACACTTTAAAAAACCTGGAGATTTCCTTCCAAATCTCTCACTTTCTGAATCTCTCATCCTATTACATCTCACCGTAGGGGTCACAGGCTTGCGATTAATAGGATCATTTCTCTCGTTGCCCTTAAAGGGCCCTTTCGCTAACAGTCACAAACTTTGAAGTGAGCAGGAAAGGAGTTCTGGGATCAGGAGCCATGTTCTGGGATCAGGAGCCCCCCCCCCTTAAATGATTAGCTGGGCAGACGACAAATGAGAACTAATGAGGTGTAAACCACGGTGGACTTTGCATAGATCTCCCCCTGGCAGAGTGTCATCGCTTCAATACGCTCCCAGGACCCCCGGGGACAGAGAATCCTCCTGAAAGAATAGAGCACAACGCAGAATAGGGAGACCTCTGAGGCTCAGTATTCATCAGCACTGCCTGGCAGAGGGAGGGTTAATTAGCACCCTCCTAGCTGTACCAGCCCCCTGACTAATAACTGCACTCCTAGCATGCAACGGTGTCTGTCATTTATCAAAATCGGAATCTTCAATGAAAATGAAATGTGATAAATACTCCCCAGTCCGCACATCACAAGGATGCATCAATTATCGCCGGCAGGGACAGAGCTTGGGAGATTGTACCAAGCACACCGCCTGGGACCACCGAAAAGCCCTTCACTTTAATCATGGTAATTTTCTTTTTATTTTATTAATAAGTATTCCCACAGAATTCTATGCCAAAAGGAATAAAAACATTTCTTGAAAAAAAGAATGTGAGATAAGGGGTTAGTATCACCTGAATGCATTAAAGGGCTTTTAGAGCAGTTTGAGAAAAATAATTCACATTTATTTGTAACCAGATCAAATTTGTACAAAAAAAAAAAAAAAACCACTGTAGTGAGCCCTGTGATAATAATGCCAGCTTGAGCTCACTGTGATTTGATGATATGCCTGACCATGCACAGCATACTTGCCTACTTTGATTTTCACCTCTCTGGGAGAAGTCCGGAGAGGCAACACGTCAGGGGGGGCAGGGACAAAGCTGACATCACTTGGCCCCGCCTCCATGCCATAAAATCACATCAAAATCACATCATTTTAGCCCCGCCCCCTCTCCGCAGACCTGCGAGTTGCGGTAATTGAACCAACAGGGAAGGGGGGAGCGGGAGCTCTGGCCAGCAAGCAGGAGACTTTCCCACCTTCCCGAGGGGGCAGGGAGGCGGACCCGATTTTCAGAAGCCTCCCGGCCATTCCGGGAGGGTAGGCTAGCCTGATGCACAGCTTCCTCTGCCCCTAGGCTAGTGTGATAAAGTCTGACACACAGAATGATCACAGTCTATTCACCGCTGCTCTGCTGTCCAGCAGGGGGACTCCCAACTGTGGGACACTGCCGGCCCTGGGTGGGGTGCGGGACAGTCCCATGAAAATCTGGACAGTTGGAAGGTATACTCAGCTGCATCTGTAACTTATGGTGCAGTAAAGTGATACTCAAAGCGGCAGCTCAATTTAACACAGCAGAAGGGGGAATCTCCGATGACTGGCAGCCCTCCAGGATCTCCAATCACCGAATCAGAGATGTTCGTAAGTTTGACCATAAAAAAGTGGGAGGGTGGGTGTCACGATAGGGAGGGGGTGATGGTGGTAGGTGCAGCAATGTAAGGGGGTGGCGTATGCACAGCACATAATCGGGGGGGGGGGGGTTTGTGAGACATACCCTAATTTGGTTGCGAACTGGCTTCAGGAGGGACAGAGCCTTATCACAAGCTCTAGTCCTACATGCGATAATAGAAACATCTGCGCAATGTAATCAACTATCGTATTTTGGATTGGGACGATATTGGGCCCGATTTAGGCACTAATTCAAACCTGATTGCATGGCTGCAAATTCGCACAGCGGCTCAATAAAGATAGAATGCCCAAAAGGTTGACATGTACGGGTCGCAGTACCATCCGTGATGCCATCCCGCGAAGAAAACCTGCTACATTCTTGTCGCTGGCCATACGCAAGCTGATTGAAAGGAAGTCGGTATCTGGCGGCGGTAACCGGACGTTTCGTGGGAGTGATAAGAAACACGCATGCGTGCCTAGGAAATCGCTGGGAGCGTCAGGGAAATGCAGGCGTGACTGAGTGATTTAGGGGAGGGTGTGTGATGCCAGGTCCAGGCTAGATATGCCTGTATACATTGCAGCCACTGAGTACGTCTCTGGCTACCCTGAGCCTGCGATGACCAGTGGAAAAATCATTGAATGGTGACCCTGTTATGATGGGTTTTCGACATTTTCGCTTGGCTGTAAATAGATGTGCAGCCGTACACATCCATTTAACTCTGAAATTCGCAGCATTGCAGTCAGGTTTGAATTACCCCCTTAAACCTGTTTGCGGATCTGTAAAATTGTAGTTGATTGCAAGCGATTAGCTGTCACCCAGGCAGAAAGAACCCGCGCCACACAAGACTGATAAATATTGGTATTCTCTATTTAGCTGCAAATCCAAACGCAAGTCACAAACCACTTTATGATTTTTCCCTGTTTAAGCAAATGTGAGTATGACTGTGACCCGTCCACAACTTTGAGACAGAGACTCAAGACCGGAGCAGATGTCACAGACACTCCCAGAAAACATTCAGTTACCACACACAAACACCGGCTTCCGGTCAGTCTAATTGCGAGGGGATTGCGGTTAGGCTCATTTGCTATTTCTAACGCTATATATGACACACTTCACTGACTCCCAAGATTTATACAGCATACTTGGATCACCCCTGGAATTATATGGCTCTTGCAGTCTTTTTTACTTTTAATAAAAAAAAAAAAAGGGAGGATGGGCAGCTCCTCTGGACTGATACGGGACACTGGGCAGCAACCCATAAATTATACGGCACAATTTACTCACCCCTGGACTGATACAGCTCTGGTATCATATGGCACACATCACAGCCCTTGCAGTTTCCGCCAAAGTAGTTCCACCTTAGTAATTGTACACAGTTCTTCCACCAGTAGTTTCCCCTTAGTATAGTTTCCCCCACAGTAGTTCCCCCTTAGTAATTGTACACAGTTCTTCCACCAGTAGTTTCCCCTTAGTATAGTTTCCCCCACAGTAGTTCCCCCTTAGTAGATGTACCCTTTAGTTTCTCGTCAGTAGTTGTCCCCCCTAAGCAGCCCCCATTAGTTAGACTTTCTCCCTGCAGATTTCCCCTCTCTGCCTGCAGACAGCATGGACACATCCGTGCTGTCTGAATTTCACATACGGACTGAAGATGACGGCGAGCTGCTGGACTTCTATAGTCTGGGTCTAGCGAGGATCTGATAGCAGGAAGATGACATTCGGCCCTGCTTTCGACTCGGATTAATGGTGGGATGGAAGCGAGTCGCTCGGAAACACCTCAGATCATGAAGGTCCGGGTGTGTCGTATCTCTAGGTTCCGGACACACTCATCCCTAGTGTTAAGGACAGAGTCGAATTTCCCATTAGGCACGTGAGGCACGTGCCTAGGGGCGGCACATGTTTGGGGGCGGCACTTGGATGCCTGTGATAGTACTGTCAGCAGGGCCGGTGCAAGGCACCGGAGCGCCCCAGGCGAGTCGGGGTGGGGGCGCCCCGGTGCTGGGGGGGGGGGGGGTGGTGGTGGTGGTACCTGTCGTTCGGCGCTGTCTATTTCAATCTGGCGGCGGAGGCAGCGGGGGTCCCTGCAGTCCATTAAAAATCACGAGCGCTATCCGCCGGGCTATGCGGAAGCGCTTCTAGTGTGAAAACACTGGCAGCACGCTGATTGGCTGAGATCAGCGTGCGCCGTGCTGCCAGTGTTTTCACACTAGAAGCGCTTCCGCATAGCCCGGCGGATAGCGCTCGTGATTTTTAATGGACTGCAGGGACCCCCGCTGCCTCCGCCGCCAGATTTAAATAGACAGCGCCGTAGGACAGGTACCCGGGCGGCACAAAATGCCGCCCTCCAGTGGCCGGCGCCCTAGGCAAATGCCTAGATTTGCCTAGTGGTGGCGCCGGCCCTAAATGTACCAATAACTGCAAAATATCCACTGTACTGTACTATATTCCATCTTAAATAGAGTGAGTGAGTAATGGATAGGACATGCAGATACTGCCCCTATAAATTGTCCTACTTAGTAAACATTATTGTTGTGCCTAGGGGTGCCCTCATCCCTAAATCCGCCCCTGGTTAAGGAGTAAGGTGTTATGCTCAGCAGATCTCTGGTGAGATTTCCTATAGATGCTTAGTGCACTAATAGATAATGGTGTAATGCCACTTTTAGTGAGATACTTTCCATTAGTTAAATTAACATATTTTGCTATAAATTGATTGTAATCACGGCCTGGATTAAGATTTGTGGGAGCTCAGGGCAACCACGTTGTGCCCCCCAATATGGCCACATCGTCCCCCTGTAGCTGCACAGTGCATCTACGCAGGTAGATAATGAAGATTGCACCTAAAGCTATGTTACAGAACTTGAGGACTAAGTTTGACACATCAAAAGTAACCACAGACAAAGTAATGTTAGTGCAGTTTAAAAAATTCAAGTTTACAGTAAGTGATACAGTTGTCATAAGGTCTGTTAAAGTCAAATGAAGGTTAACGTCAAGTATAACATAAGCATACAGATCAAAGAAATATCAAGCTAGTTACTTTGTCAATGGCGAGAAAAGACACACGGTCCTTCGTGGCCACAGGCATGCTATTGTATACAGATGTATACCCAATACCAATACAATTACTGATCTCTTTATATATGTCTAGTGCCTGTTTGTGTGTCTCCAAAACACTGCCACCTGTTGGCAGTGAGTGAAACTACATCTTTCTCTGTCACACATGCACAAACACAGGCAATCACAAGGTCGCAGACTAGCTTTCGAAGCATTTGCTTCAAGCGGGCTTACTAGTGTGTGTATATATTAAAAAAGAAAACTCAGTTCCCATGTTTAACTATTTCTAGGTGAACCTCATCTTTGTTAATAAATAAAGTATGTTGTATAAGTACCATTTAGTGTCAGGATGTTATAATATACTGTAGTCATAGGTAGGAGTCATCATTTATGACTCCTATCTGTCTGGTCTTTCATGGGTTAATTTCAGTCTATGTTGGTAATTTACAAACAGTATTTTTGTGGCCACTAGGGTCACTGCAAGAGCGCTAGTTTTCTTACAGGTATATGAGGGTGCTGACTCTTTTTAGCTAAGCTGCAGCCTCCTGATCAGAGGGATTGTGTACCTCTTCTAGAGAGAATAATATGGGTTTTTGGGGTATCCAGCAATATGCTGGTACACCTAGGTGGCGCTGCTTAGCCAAAAATAATGTTATACCCAGTCAAAATCTGGATTAATAAGTATACATTTATTAAAACATGATTTCATCAATTAAAAAATACATTTCATAGACAGACGTAACATACAACATATAACATGAAATACACTATTCTGTGCACAATTGGGTATGGCTTTTTGGAGAGTCTTGTATAGACAGAGGCTTATAATTGTGAAATAAGTGTTCATATAACACAGAGGCTTTTCATTAAAGAGGCTTTTTAAATATAGTTACCAGTCCATACGGCCGTATGCTTTATGTAGATATTATGCAGGGTTTAGATATGAGGTCACCACTGGACTTCCTCCCTTTATCTGAGCCAAGTTGAACGATAATTTGTAATCCTTGTGGATGGTCTACCTCTCCAGGTGGTGTCCGTCCAGTATGTGAACCAGGTTGTAAATACGGTTTTTCCACTGCGGCAGCGGCACTGGGCTGTATTCCGGGCTTGACGCTTGGCTCCCAATACGCGTTTCTCCGCCTAGTGTTTTGTCAGCGGCTTCATCAGCTGGGTGCCTCCATAGCGTCTGCCTCTCCTCTTTTAACCCCTTCATGACAGAGCCAGTTTGTGCCTTCATGACAAAGCCCTTTTTTTCAAATCTGACATGTCTCACTTAAGTGGGGATAACTTTTTTTTGCTTTTACTTATCCCAGTGATTTTGAGATTGTTTTCTCGTGACACATTGTACTTCAAGTTAGTGGTAAATTTTCGTCGATACAGTCTGTGTTTTTTTGTGAAAAATACCAAAATATCGTGAAAAAATGGAAAATTTAGCAATTTGCAAAATGTTAAATTTTCTGCTTGTGAGACAAATAATCATACCACTCAAAATAGTTAATAACTAACATAGACCATATGTCTACTTTATGTTTCCATCATTATTTCAACTTCCTTTTAATTTTTTTGGACACTAGGAGGCTTACAATATGAATAGCAAATTCTCAAATTTTCATGAAAATTTCAAACACTGATTTTTTTAGGGACCAGTTCAGTTCTGATGTGACTTTGAGGGACTTGTATGTGAGACACCCCCATAAATGATGCCATTTCAAAAACTGCACCCCTCACAGTATTCAAAACAGCATTTTGGAAGTTTGTTAACCCTTTAGGTGTTTCACAGGAATTAAAACAAAGTGTAGGTGAAATTTCACAATTTCTTTTTTTTTGCAGAGTTTCAATTTTAATACATTTTTCTAACGAATACAGTAGATTTTACTAGAGAAATGTGACTAAAAATTGATTCCCCCAATTCTTTTGTTTTCAAAAATATCCTATATGTGGCCCTAGTGTGCACGTTGACCAAACCACAGGCTTCATAATAGAAGGAGCACCTACTTGATTTTGGAGCCTCCTTTTTATGAGATTTTTTTTTAGGCACCATGTAGGTTTCTAGGCACCATAAGTGCTAAAAGTTAGGAACCTCCCCCACAAGTCACCCCATTTTGCAATCTACACCCCTCAGGGAATTCATCTAGGGGTATAGTGTACATTTCAAACCCCCAGGGGTTTCACCAATTTTGGTACAACTGGGATGTGAAAATGGAAAATTACATTTTTTTACACAAACATGCAGTTCTGGCTCAAAATTTTTCATTTTCACAAGGAATGAAGGAGACAAAGCACCCCAAAATCTGTGCCTCAATTTCTCCCGAGTACGGCAATGCCTCACATGTGACCAAAAAATACCAGTTGGGTGCATGGCAGGACTTAGAAGGGAAGGAGTGATTTTTGGATTTTGCAGCAAAGATTTTGGTGGAATGAATGGTGGGTGCTATGTTGCATTAGCAAGACTCCCAAAGCACCAATACAGTGGAACCCCCCCACAAGTCACCCCATTTTGCAAAGTACACCCCTCAGGGAATTCATCTAGGGGTATAGTGTACATTTCAAACCCCCAGGGGTTTCACCAATTTTGGTACAACTGGGATGTGAAAATGGAAAATTACATTTTTTTACACAAACATGCAGTTCTGGCTCAAAATTTTTCATTTTCACAAGGAATGAAGGAGACAAAGCACCCCAAAATCTGTGCCCCAATTTCTCCCGAGTACGGCAATGCCTCACATGTGACCAAAAAATACCAGTTGGGTGCATGGCAGGACTTAGAAGGGAAGGAGTGATTTTTGGATTTTGCAGCAAAGATTTTGGTGGAATGAATGGTGGGTGCTATGTTGCATTAGCAAGACTCCCAAAGCACCAATACAGTGGAACCCCCCCACAAGTCACCCCATTTTGCAAAGTACACCCCTCAGGGAATTCATCTAGGGGTATAGTGTACATTTCAAACCCCCAGGGGTTTCACCAATTTTGGTACAACTGGGATGTGAAAATGGAAAATTACATTTTTTTACACAAACATGCAGTTCTGGCTCAAAATTTTTCATTTTCACAAGGAATGAAGGAGACAAAGCACCCCAAAATCTGTGCCCCAATTTCTCCCGAGTACGGCAATGCCTCACATGTGACCAAAAAATACCAGTTGGGTGCATGGCAGGACTCAGAAGGGAAGGAGTGATTTTTGGATTTTGCAGCAAAGATTTTGGTGGAATGAATGGTGGGTGCTATGTTGCATTAGCAAGACTCCCAAAGCACCAATACAGTGGAACCCCCCCACAAGTCACCCCATTTTGCAAAGTACACCCCTCAGGGAATTCATCTAGGGGTATAGTGTACATTTCAAACCCCCAGGGGTTTCACCAATTTTGGTACAACTGGGATGTGAAAATGGAAAATTACATTTTTTTACACAAACATGCAGTTCTGGCTCAAAATTTTTCATTTTCACAAGGAATGAAGGAGACAAAGCACCCCAAAATCTGTGCCCCAATTTCTCCCGAGTACGGCAATGCCTCACATGTGACCAAAAAATACCAGTTGGGTGCATGGCAGGACTTAGAAGGGAAGGAGTGATTTTTGGATTTTGCAGCAAAGATTTTGGTGGAATGAATGGTGGGTGCTATGTTGCATTAGCAAGACTCCCAAAGCACCAATACAGTGGAACCCCCCCACAAGTCACCCCATTTTGCAAAGTACACCCCTCAGGGAATTCATCTAGGGGTATAGTGTACATTTCAAACCCCCAGGGGTTTCACCAATTTTGGTACAACTGGGATGTGAAAATGGAAAATTACATTTTTTTACACAAACATGCAGTTCTGGCTCAAAATTTTTCATTTTCACAAGGAATGAAGGAGACAAAGCACCCCAAAATCTGTGCCCCAATTTCTCCCGAGTACGGCAATGCCTCACATGTGACCAAAAAATACCAGTTGGGTGCATGGCAGGACTCAGAAGGGAAGGAGTGATTTTTGGATTTTGCAGCAAAGATTTTGGTGGAATGAATGGTGGGTGCTATGTTGCATTAGCAAGACTCCCAAAGCACCAATACAGTGGAACCCCCCCACAAGTCACCCCATTTTGCAAAGTACACCCCTCAGGGAATTCATCTAGGGGTATAGTGTACATTTCAAACCCCCAGGGGTTTCACCAATTTTGGTACAACTGGGATGTGAAAATGGAAAATTACATTTTTTTACACAAACATGCAGTTCTGGCTCAAAATTTTTCATTTTCACAAGGAATGAAGGAGACAAAGCACCCCAAAATCTGTGCCCCAATTTCTCCCGAGTACGGCAATGCCTCACATGTGACCAAAAAATACCAGTTGGGTGCATGGCAGGACTCAGAAGGGAAGGAGTGATTTTTGGATTTTGCAGCAAAGATTTTGGTGGAATGAATGGTGGGTGCTATGTTGCATTAGCAAGACTCCCAAAGCACCAATACAGTGGAACCCCCCCACAAGTCACCCCATTTTGCAAAGTACACCCCTCAGGGAATTCATCTAGGGGTATAGTGTACATTTCAAACCCCCAGGGGTTTCACCAATTTTGGTACAACTGGGATGTGAAAATGGAAAATTACATTTTTTTACACAAACATGCAGTTCTGGCTCAAAATTTTTCATTTTCACAAGGAATGAAGGAGACAAAGCACCCCAAAATCTGTGCCCCAATTTCTCCCGAGTACGGCAATGCCTCACGTGTGACCAAAAAATACCAGTTGGGTGCATGGCAGGACTCAGAAGGGAAGGAGTGATTTTTGGATTTTGCAGCACAGATTTTGGTGGAATGAATGGTGGGTGCTATGTTGCATTACCAATACAGTGGAACCCCCCCACAAGTGACCCCATTTTGCAAACTAAACCCCTCAGGGAATTCATCTAGGGGTATAGTGTACATTTCAAACCCCCAGGGGTTTCATCAATTTTGGTACAACTGGGCAGTGAAAATGAAAAAAATACATTTTTTTACACAAAAATGTACTTCTGGCTCAAAATTTTTCATTTTCACAAGGAATGAAGGAGACAAAGCACCCCAAAATCTGTGCCCCAATTTCTCCCGAGTACGGCAATGCCTCACGTGTGACCAAAAAATACCAGTTGGGTGCATGGCAGGACTCAGAAGGGAAGGAGTGATTTTTGGATTTTGCAGCACAGATTTTGGTGGAATGAATGGTGGGTGCTATGTTGCATTACCAATACAGTGGAACCCCCCCACAAGTGACCCCATTTTGCAAACTACACCCCTCAGGGAATTCATCTAGGGGTATAGTGTACATTTCAAACCCCCAGGGGTTTCATCAATTTTGGTACAACTGGGCAGTGAAAATGAAAAAAATACATTTTTTTACACAAAAATGTACTTCTGGCTCAAAAATTTTCATTTTCACAAGGAATGAAGGAGACAAAGCACCCCAAAATCTGTGCCCCAATTTCTCCCGAGTACGGCAATGCCTCACGTGTGACCAAAAAATACCAGTTGGGTGCATGGCAGGACTCAGAAGGGAAGGAGTGATTTTTGGATTTTGCAGCACAGATTTTGGTGGAATGAATGGTGGGTGCTATGTTGCATTACCAATACAGTGGAACCCCCCCACAAGTGACCCCATTTTGCAAACTACACCCCTCAGGGAATTCATCTAGGGGTATAGTGTACATTTCAAACCCCCAGGGGTTTCATCAATTTTGGTACAACTGGGCAGTGAAAATGAAAAAAATACATTTTTTTACACAAAAATGTACTTCTGGCTCAAAATTTTTCATTTTCACAAGGAATGAAGGAGACAAAGCACCCCAAAATCTGTGCCCCAATTTCTCCCGAGTACGGCAATGCCTCACGTGTGACCAAAAAATACCAGTTGGGTGCATGGCAGGACTCAGAAGGGAAGGAGTGATTTTTGGATTTTGCAGCACAGATTTTGGTGGAATGAATGGTGGGTGCTATGTTGCATTACCAATACAGTGGAACCCCCCCACAAGTGACCCCATTTTGCAAACTACACCCCTCAGGGAATTCATCTAGGGGTATAGTGTACATTTCAAACCCCCAGGGGTTTCATCAATTTTGGTACAACTGGGCAGTGAAAATGAAAAAAATACATTTTTTTACACAAAAATGTACTTCTGGCTCAAAATTTTTCATTTTCACAAGAAATGAAGGAGACAAAGCACCCCAAAATCTGTGCCCCCATTTCTCCAGAGTACGGCAATGCCTCACATGTGACCAAAAAATACCAGTTGGGTGCATGGCAGGACTCAGAAGGGAAGGAGTGATTTTTGGTTTTTGCAGCTCAGATTCTGGTGGAATGAATGGTGGGTGCTATGTGGCATTAGCAAGACCCCCGAAGCACGGTGAAATGATGAACCTAATAATCCATAGATGTGTGGTATATTTTGAAACACTCCTTTATACATAGGCCGGGTTTGTCGGGGCAAGTTTCACAGTGGAAAATAGTTTCCTTTCTTATTCCCTTTTTATAGCAAACTTTGCACCTTTTTTGTGTCCTGCCCTTTCTTGCAGTGGAGGGGATTTCGTTGGGAAAATGCTGCCCTGGTACAATACGGGGACCAGTACTAGAAGTACTGGGGCCCTCTGCCTGCTGATTCCCAAATGTTAGGCTCTTTATGACTTCCTCTTGAAAGTGCATAAATGTCCCCCTCTGGCCGGTAGAACGGAATAGCACGTAAGCGTTATACAGGGCCATCTGGATGATATACACGGCCAGCTTCTTGTACCAGATATTTGTTTTCCGCAGGGCACTGTACGGCTTCAGTACCTGATCTGAAAGATCCACTCCACCCATGTACTTATTGTAATCTAGGATACAATTTGGTTTTGAGGTGTGGGTACTGGTACCTCGTACAGGGATGGAGGTGGTACTGTCTCCATGAATTGTTGTCAGTATAAGGACATCCCTCTTGTCCTTATATTTGACCAACAACATATTTTCGGTGCATATTCCCCTGCTTTCACCCCTTCTCATTACTTGGGCAATGTGCGTTTTGGGGAGGCCTCTTTGGTTCTTGCGCACAGTACCGCAAGCTGCTGTACCTCTTGAACCAAGGGCCTTAAACAGGGGGATGCTGGTGTAAAAGTTATCCACATAGAGGTGATAACCCTTATCCAGGAAGGGGTGCATTAAATCCCAGACAATTTTTCCACTAACACCTACGAGGGAGGGGGGGCATTCTGGTGGTTCAATTCTTGAATCCTTCCCTTCATATACCCTAAACTTGTGGGTGTACCCTGTGGTGCTTTCACACAGCTTATACATTTTTATCCCATACCTTGCCCTCTTACTGGGAAGGTACTGGCGGAATTTAACCCTTCCTTTAAAATGTATAAGGGACTCGTCGATACTAATACATTTATCAGGGATGTATAGCTCTGCAAATTTGGCACTGAAATGATCAATGACCGGCCTGACTTTGAATAGCCTGTCAAAGGTGGGATCATCTCTGGGTGGGCACTGTGCATTATCGGTGTAATGTATAAATTTATGGATTGCCTCAAAACGAGCCCGGGGCATGGCCATACGGTGAAATGGGGTGCTGTACAGAACATCTGTACTCCAATATTGCCTAATTTGTGGCTTTTTTACTATGCCCATATGTAACACCAGACCCCAAAACGTCATCATCTCTACTGCATCTACAGGGGTCCACCTAGCAAATGATGACGTGGGGTTTTGAGCAATAAACTGCTGGGCATATAAATTAGTTTGGTCCACCATTAAATTTATAAAATCATCAGAGAAAAATAATTTAAAAATGTCAATTTCTCTGAGACCTGTTGAATCAAATTGGATTCCTGGGATGGCCAAAAACTCAGGAACCTGGGGCTCAAAATTGTCTGGTGGTGGGGTCCATACGAGATCAATTATTGGGGGGGGGGTCTCAGCTGCTCTACGGGGGCGTCTTTGAGGGGGTCCCTCATCATCAGAGGAGGAAGAGGAGCTTAAGACAAATCCTTCAAATTCCCCGCTTGCCTCACTGGCTGTGTCAGAGTCAGAGGCAAGCATGGCATATGCCTCCTCCACCGAATACATTCTCCTGGATGACTGGGACGACATTTGGGATGACATTTGGGATGCCATTTATATTTTTGTGTTACTGGTAGTGAAATGTTTCAACACGTGTATAGTGTAGGGGGGGGTACAAACTTTATTTCAACCCGGGGGGTATGTAGTGTGTAGTGTGTATGTATGTAGTGCAGAAAAAAAAAAATACAAAAATAAAAAAATTGAAGGGTTCAAAAAAAAAAAAAATGGAAGGGGTTAAAAAAAAAATGGAAGGGGTTAAAAAAAAAATGGAAGGGGTTAAAAAAAAAAAAAATGGAAGGGGTTAAAAAAAAAAAAGGTCCTGCGCCAAAAATTGAGCACAGATGTTGGTCAGTAACGTCCGTCACTGAACAGCGCTCAAAGGCAACAGGAATTTGATCAAAAAAAAAAAAAAATAGATCAACCCTGTGCCGAAAAAGCTGATCAGTGATGTACGTCACTGATCAGCGCACAGTGGCCACAGGACACACACAAAATCACAGTGTGTGTAAAAAAAAAAATGTAAAAAAGACCCCACAGCACTCACAAAAAATAAAAAAAGGTGATCAGTGATGCGACACTGATTACCAGTGAGGGGCAGCAGGTGCACAACCTTTGGTGGTACTGACAGGTATATATAAAAAAAAAAACCTCTGCACCCCTAAAAAGTTGCTGATCACCTCAGATATAGTGATCAGCACAAAAGGCGGGGGCAGCAGACACAAAATTTAGCACTCTCTATCACTCTCTGTCACTATCTCTCTCTATCTCTCTATCTCTCACTATCTATCACTCTATGACACTGCAGCAGCAGCACTGACAGGTATATCTATATATAAAAAAAAACCTGCGCCCCCAAAAAGTTGCTGATCAGTTAATTTATACTGATCAGCACAAAAGGGGGGGCAGCAGTCAGTTATATAAAAAATATATAGCACAATCTGTCACTATCTCTCTATCTCTCTCTCTCTATCTCTCTCTATCTCTCTCTATCTATCTATAGCTCTATCACACTGCAGCAGCACAAAATATAGCACTAGGCCTCTCTATCTCTCTCTGTCTCTCTCTATCTCTTTCAGTTATATAAAAAATATATAGCACAATCTGTCACTATCTCTCTCTCTATCTCTCTCTCTCTATCTCTCTCTATCTCTCTCTATCTCTCTATCTATAGCTCTATCACACTGCAGCAGCACAAAATATAGCACTAGGCCTCTCTATCTCTCTCTATCTCTCTCTATCTCTCTCTCTCTAACTCTCTCTCTATCTAATAAATCGCAGCAGCACAAGATGTCACAGGATGTCACAAGATGTCACAAGCATAAGCAATATCAATGATCAGGTAAGTATTTTGGATGGGTTCTGGTCAGTATAGGCGGCAGCTGGGCACGGTGACCGCACTGCACGCTATTCCAGACCGGAATGGCGTCTGCAGTGCAGTCACCGTTAGTTTAAACCCCCCTCCATGGCTGTGATTGGTCTGTCGGTCCGACGAACCAATCACGGCCTTTGGGGGCGGGAGGGGTGAGGTGGGGTGACACCAGTGTCACCCTTACACCCCGCGGTGATTGGTGCTGTACTTTACAGCACCAATCACCTCCGATCCCGTGTCACCGGCGAACGTTATTCGCCGGTGACACAGAAAACGCTGTGAATGGCTGTTCACAATGAACAGCCAATCACAGCGATCGCCGACGGGGGGGCGGCATCGCCGCCCCCCCTGGGCATGCACGGACATGTCTGCTGTCAGGGACAGCAGACATCGTCCCTCTGTCACTGCGTCTAGAGACGCAGTGACAGTTTTAAGCCATGACGTATATATACGTCAACGGTAGGGAAGTACTTCCCGGCCATGACGTATATATACGTCAAATGTCGTGAAGGGGTTAAGCGGTGTCCGTTCGCGCGGTTTTCCGGCGCGAACTTCCGCATTTGCGTACCAAGCCTCATTCTCGTTTCCATTATTTATAAACTCCGGCGGCCATCTTTAGTGCCGTATCCAAGCCTCATTTTGAGCGCCCAATCACATCATTAGTCGGATGCCATTTTTACACTGTATAGCTCACGCGTCATCTTGCGTTTCAGGGCTCATCATGCGTTTCAAGCCTCGCCTTCAAACCCGGATAGATCAAACGTATTACTTTATCCTCTGCCTCAAATTTAACTCTTTTTCAGCCATGTCTTTACTTTTTTCGTTATTTATTAGTAATAACTTCGCCAACCCAGCCATCTTTCCAATATTTGCATAAATGGCAATTAAACATTTATTTAACACATTATTTTCCCATATGGACCACCCACATATGCGCCTAGCGCATTCTCAGACTCTGTTTCGTAATTCATGTCTGGGAGCGCGCACACATATATACATACATAAACCAAAATTAATTAAAAAACAATTAAAAACATACATTGCGTTTGTATATATATATATACAGAGATTTATTTGGTGGTATATACCAACCAATTTATAATATCTAGACATTGTACTAAGTTCAGGGTGGTACTAATTCCACTACATAGATAGTATTTATTTATCATAATTAAATTTAACTTGTTTCCACACCCCCACCCCCCTCAACCCTCTAACTAAATGCAACCCCCCCACCCACTCACACCTAACCCCCTTTGGCTCTCTATGTAGTGGAATTAGTACCACCTGGAGCCGGTCCCTCTGCAAAGAGGTAGACCATCCACAAGGATTACAAATTATCGTTCAACTTGGCTCAGATAAAGGGAGGAAGTCCAGTGGTGACCTCATATCTAAACCCTGCATAATATCTACATAAAGCATACGGCCGTATGGACTGGTAACTATATTTAAAAAGCCTCTTTAATGAAAAGCCTCTGTGTTATATGAACACTTATTTCACAATTATAAGCCTCTGTCTATACAAGACTCTCCAAAAAGCCATACCCAATTGTGCACAGAATAGTGTATTTCATGTTATATGTTGTATGTTACGTCTGTCTATGAAATGTATTTTTTAATTGATGAAATCATGTTTTAATAAATGTATACTTATTAATCCAGATTTTGACTGGGTATAACATTATTTTTGGCTAAGCAGCGCCACCTAGGTGTACCAGCATATTGCTGGATACCCCAAAAACCCATATTATGTTGGTAATTGACTCTCTGGTGGAATCCAGTGGTGAATCTGTGCCATTTCAGCACAGTCCTCTGTGGATAATTTATGCACAAGTGTGATCTCGTTATCCTTGCTGGGCTGGAGGTCACAGGTGTGTTGATTATCTGAGGCCTTCATAAGACATTCTGACCTGTACAAACCGGCCAGTTATAGCTCCTAGCTCCTTGTTCCTGAGTTCCTAGTCCTGTGTGCCAGTCTGTTTGGTCTGAGCTCCTATTTCCTAGAGGAGTTCTTGCTAGCCTTGTCCTAGCCTCATGGTATCCTGCTACAGCCCGGTGAACTCCAGCTGGCACTCCTGCTGAGTGTCCTGGATCCTGCCTTGTGCTTGTCCCAGTGTTGTGTGCCTGGTTCCTGGATCTTGCTTCCAGTCTGAGTCTTTTGAGCTCGGGCCGCCTCGGTGAACATGCTGTCCCTCATAAGACTTCAACAGAGTCTGGGCGGACCTAATTCGCCCTTACAGCCGGGGCAGTTAAAGGTGAAGTCTAGCGCAGCAGGTGCTCACTGACACTGACCCAGGGCAACAGAGTCAGGGGGAGCAGGAGAGGCGGAACCAGACCTGTCCTCTAACAGTCATGTTTAGTCTTGTTACGGTGCCACTGACATCTCCTATATATTTGGCTACATCTGTCACTCAAAGTGGGTGTCTGTGTCTATAACGCTCTGTTCCTGGACTTTCCTCTTAATGTGTGATTGCCTTCATCTGTGCTGAACACCTTTCTGAGAAATTAACCTGTTTAAAACAGGTGATGGCAATCATACATTAAGGGGAAGTCTAGAAACAGAGCATTGTGTCCCTCCTGGAGAGGGTCATGTTGGGAGGTATGTGACCGAGAACCAGCCCAGTGAGCCCACAGACAGTGCCAGACACCCACTGCCTTCCCATGTTGCCCAGCACTGCTACTCCACAGCCACCAGGTGAGCGCCCCCCTCCCGCGCGCCCCCCCCCCTCCCGCGATTCGCGGCAAAAACACCCGCTCCCCCGCGACCCACCCTACCGCGATTCGCAGCAAAAACACCCCCGCGACCCCCCCTCCCGCGATTCGCTGCAAAAAGAACCACCCCGCGACCCCCCCTCCCGCGAATCGCGGCAAAGCCTCCCCCGTGACACCCCCCCCCCCCGATTCGCGGAAAAAACACCCCCCCGCGACCTCCCTCCCGCGATTCGCGGCAAAAAGAACCCCCCCGCGACCCCCCTTGCACGATTGGCGGCACCCCCTCTGCGACCCCCCTCCCGCGATTCGCGGCACCCCCCCCCTCCCGCAATTCGCAGCAGCCCCAGGATTAAATGGCACATGCAAAACACTGACATGGCTATGGTCGATTCGCGGCACCCCCCCGCGACCTCCCCCCCCCTCCCGCAATTCGCGGCAACCCCCCACCGGAACCCACATGAACCCCGCTCTCCCGCGATTCGCGGCACCCACCCCCCGCAACCCCCCCCCTCCCGCAAATCGCGGCACCCCCCGCGATTCGCGGCAGCCCCAGGATTAAATGGCACATGCAAAACACTGGCACGGCTATGGTCGACAATGAAAAAGGTTGACATGAGTTTTTGAAGATTTATTTAATTTTTTGAATGTTTTCATATTCATTGTCATGTGTCAACATGGACACCAATGAAGTGGCACACTTATGTCAACATTTACATGTGTTGACCTTTCTGTGTTGATTTTTTCTTGTGGCGATTCGCGTCACCCCTCCCCGCAACCCCCCCTCCCGCGATTCGCGGCACCCCCCGTGACCCCCCACCTCCCGCAATTCGCGGCAACCCCCCACCGGAACCCCTGTGAACCCCGCCCTCCCGCGATTCGCGGCACCCAACCCCGCGACCCCCCCTCCCGCAATTCGCGGCACCCCCCGTGATTCGCGGCAGCTCCAGAATTAAATTGCACATGGAAAACACTGACATGGCTATGGTCGACAATGAAAAAGGTTGACATGAGTTTTTGAAGGTTTTTTTTCATTTTTTGAATATTTTCATATTCATTCTCATGTGTCGACATGGACACCAATGAAGTGCCACACTTATGTCAACATTTACATGTGTTGACCTTTCTGTGTTGATTTTTTCTTGTGGCGATTTGCGTCACACACCCCCCCCCCCACAACCCCCACTCCCGCGATTCACGGCACACACACACCTCCCCCGCGATTCTCGGCACCCCACCCCGCGACCCCCCCTCCCATGATTCGCCGCAACCCCCGACCCGTAACCCCAACCCCCGCAATTCGCGGCACCCCCCCGCGATTCGCGACAGCTCCAGAATTAAATTGCACATGGAAAACACTGACATGGCTATGGTCGACAATGAAAAAGGTTGACATGAGTTTTTGAAGTTTTTTTTTTTCATTTTTTGAATGTTTTCATATTCATTTTCATGTGTCGACATGGACACCAATGAAGTGCCACACTTATGTCAACATTTACATGTGTTGACCTTTCTGTGTTGATTTTTTCTTGTGGCGATTCGCGTCACACCCCCCCCACCCCCACTGCAACCCCCACTCCCGCGATTCACAGCACACACACACCCCCCCGCGCGATTCTCGGCACCCCACCCCGTGACCCCCCCTCCCGTGATTCTCGGCACACCCCCCGCGACCCCTCTACCATGATTCGCCGCAACCCCCGCCCCCGTAACCCCCCTCCCGCGATTTGCGGCAACCCACCCCGCGACCCCCCTCCCGCGATTCTCTGCAATCCCTCCCCTCCCGCGATTCACAGCATCCACCCCCCCACAACCCCCCCTCCTGCAATTCGCGGCACCCCCCCGCGACCCCCCCTCCTGCAATTTGCGGCACCCTCCGCGACCCCCCCTCCCGCGATTCGCGGACACCTAAGTTGCAATACAGGGCATCTTTCATACAATTCTAACCATATTTCTCATATACAAACGTTCACAAATTAAGGGGGCGCAGCCCCTTACGACGGTGTGAAGAGCGCCCGTAGGGCGCGATGAATCACCTAGTTAGCATATAATCATGGTTTAAAGAAGACACAATGGGCGGTATTCAATGAGGCTGATTCGCCAGGTTTTTATGGCGATTTTGTGCTGTAAGGCGAATTTCTGACTAAAACGGTGAATCACCCTATTCAATGACCAGATGGCGAATACATTTCAAGGTTTTTTTCGCCATGATTCACCGAGTAGCAATCGCTATCTTTTTATGGTGAAGTGGAATGTGAACTTTTAAAATAATGTGGTTTTTTTTTTACAATTGGTGTAAAAAAATCTGGAATTTTATTCTGAGGAGGGGCATGCTATTTTTATTCATGTGCTGTAAGCACATGAATATATATTTAATTTAAAAAATATATATATATATATTTTTTTTTTACACAGACCAGCCAGCAGGGGGCCGGAGCCGAGCCGCTCATTAGATATTCATATATTCACTTCACCCGATCATTACATATTCATGATCGGGTGTAGTGAATATACCCGGTCCCCTGCTGGCACCTCCGGGGGGCAGCCTGTGCTGCCTGGCACCCGGGGAGCCCACCTCCCCCCCACATACGCTCTGGGGCAGGCAGAGAGACTTCCATCTCCCTGCCTGCCGCCGTCCTCGGGCTCCCTGCGGCATCGCCGCAGGAGTTAAAATTCGCCAGTCAGGGGCAGGGAGCCCCTGACTCGTTGAATACCGAAGCCGGCGAGGCTCCGGAACGCGGCGACCAGTGGCGAATGTGCAGCGAATCCTAAACAGGATTCGCTGCACGTCGCCGGTATTCACATTGAATACTGCCCTCTGAGACAATCTGTTATCCCAAATGATTGTCTATTCGGAGCATGTGGTCTAATGTTTTTGGGACGGGCCTTTAAGTGCATTGTCCTGATAATGGGACAGCTATTCCGCCAGTGTTAGATGACATGATCTGAGTACACGCCACTTCTGACTATAGTTATGCAGCAGCAGCCAGCAGTCATGAGGCTTGTGTCCCACTCCCTGCTCTTCTGCTTCCTGCTGTTGCTAGGGATGGCCATCGGCCATTGATGATTAGAAAACATTGATGGTTGAGAGCCGATGTCAAATAGTTTTGCCATCGATGGGGGAGAACCAGATGGTTTCCCACCATCGATGTTAAGCTTAAATGAATAGTTTCGTTTTTGCTTTTTCCCCAAGGTGCTGGGACATGGAACCCCGCCCCCACAATTTGATTGGCCCACAGACCAATCAAAGAAAATGGATGACCATTGAAATGTAAAAACATTGATGTCATCCATTGATTATTTCTACACTATCGATGGCCAGTTGCACTTTTACCATCAATGGCAAAGGCAATGATGGCCATCCCTAGCTGCTGCTATTCACAGTTCACTCAGAGATTGGCTGGTAGCTCCGATCCCCTCCAGCACAAGCTCCCAAAGAGACCCTGCCAGACATACAGAAAAGGTGACTGGGACATTCTGTATGTACTTGAGGGAGGTGGCTGGGTGCACGGTTGGTTTTTCTCTGTATGTTGGGGAAGTGCAGGACTGGGGAACATGTGTATGAGGGAGGTGGCTGAGTGCAGGGTAGGGGTACAGGGGTATGAGGGATACTGCTGGGTGCAGGGTAGGGGTACAGGTGTGTGAGGAAGGTGGCAGGGTGCAGGTTAGGGATACAGGGGTATGAGGGATACTGCTGGGTACCGTCGTAAGGGGCTGCGCCCCCTTAATTTGTGAACGTTTGTATTGTGTGAAATATGGTTAGAATTGTATGACAGATGTCTGTATTGCAACTTGAGTTATAGGTGAAATGTGTTAAATAGAGAGCATATGATGTGGAAGGGGGTCTGTATTGTTTTGTTTAATTAAAAAGCGGTTACAGAGTAAGATGTACATTGATAGTGTGGATGGTACAGAGACATTTGTGGGTGTGGGGGGGGCTGTGTGTGCATGTTGTTTAGGTGTGTGTGTGCAATAGTATAGTAGGGTGTTTCTGAGTCAGCGGCTCCCCACTGGCGGAGGTCACGACACAGGAAAACAGGAGGCTGGGTAGTGATAGGGGTGTGTGGGCATAAGGAAGACTAAAGAGGAGGGTGGGGGACACTGTGCAGCTTCTGCCAGTGGGTGAGGGTCCAGCGTGGCAGCACAGGAGTACAGGACGGTGGCCCTGAGTCAGTGTCTCCTCCTACTGGGTGTGAGTTAGGGTGCATGAGAGCAGGAGGCTGGGCTATGAGGCATGTTAGGGGCATGTGGGCAACACAGCGTCAGCGACTCCCCAGTGGTGGAAGTTACGGTTCAGGAGAGCAGGAAGCTGGGTAGTGATAGGGGTGTGTGAGTATACGGGGGACTAAAGAGGAGGGTGGGGGACACTGCAGCTTCTGCCAGTGAGTGAGGGTCCAGTGTGGCAGCACAGGAGTACAGGACGGTGCCCCTGAGTCAGTGTCTCCTCCTACTGGGTGGGAGTTAGGGTGCATGAGAGCAGGAGGCTGGGTGGTAAAGCATGATAGGGGAATGTAGGCAACACAGGGTGAGCGGGTCCCCACTGGCGGAAGTTACGGGGCAGGAGAACAGGAGGCAGGGCAGTGATAGGGGTGTGTGGGCACGAGGGGTAGTAAAGGTTTTTGGCTGTTGCAGAGTAGGGATGGGCATTGGTGCAGACACCATCGATGGTTGGCATTGATGGCGATTTTGCACCCTGCCATCGATTGTAGTAACATATTACTTGGATAACCATCGATTGTTGTAGCTATGGATGGTCATCCATTATATCTGACTGAATAGGCCGTGGGTCAATCAGAACTCGGCGGCGGGACTTCCGGGTGTGGGGGATCTGCGATTAGTGGGAGAGGGCGGGGGTCCGCAAATCGCGGGAGGGGGTGCATGAATCGCGGGAAGGGGCGGGCGCATATTGCGGGAGGGCTGCAAACACTGATGACTGCAGCATCGCTCCCTCTAAACTGCCAGGGAATGCCTGCGTTTTCTGGAAAAGGTCGACAGCAAGCCCCCAAATGAGGATTCCACATTTTACGTTGTGAAACAAATTTGATGTTACCGATGTTTTACCATCAGTAACAAAACATTGATGGCAATAACATATTGTCCACAGAAAGTGTATGTTTTATATTAGTGTCCCATCACGGCCTTCGCTAGCCTGATAGACTCTGAGCTTAGTCAATCAGTGCTTCCAGAGTCCGCCATCATCATAACAGCTGCTCAGAGTCCCTCTGCTGTGACACAGAGTAATCTCAGGCTTAGCTCAGCCAGGTACGACAGCCAACACCACCCTGTGAGAGGTCAGTGGGACAACAGGCGGAGCTACCATTGGTGCTGAAGGTGCAGTGCACCAGGGCCTCGGTGGGTGCCGGACGTGGTCCCAACAGTCGGGATCCCAACAGTCACTTACCCGACGTTGGGATTCCGACTGTCAAAACGCAGACAGACGGATGGCCGACGGCCACCCGCTATTTTCCCTCGTGGGGGTCCACGACCCCCATAGAGGGAGAATAGAATAGTTGGTGAGCATAGCGAGCCACCGTGCCCGCAGCGTGGCAGGCTCAGTGAGCCCGCAAGGGGCTTTGTTGCACTCACCATGCTGTCTGAGTCCGGGCAGTCGGGATCCCGACGTCGGGCTAATGACTGTCAGGATCCCGACTGTCGGAACCCTATACCACACCCGGCCTCAGTCACCATCTTCCTGTATACCAGTGTTTTTCCCTGTCACTGCCTCTACCTGCCTCTACCTGTCACCCTCTGCCTCTCCCTGTTACCCACTGCAATGTCCCACATTGTGAACTTGGGTCTTGGCACTTTAGTAAATATATCTTCAAGAGCCTATGCCTAACCCCATCCCTGTAATTACTTCCGGGATCTGTCTGGGGATTCTGACCATTGGGATCCCACCGTTGGTTGTGTGACTGACAGGACCCTGTTTTTCAGGATATTGACCACATGCCCCATTGATGGCTCCAAAGAAACTACCTCTGATTCCCCGTCTTACTCCTATCACAGGAAGTATCTAGATAAAGGTGTGGGGTGGATAACCGGTTCCATCGGGAGGGTGTGATTACTCTATCACATATAAGGGTGAATTTAAGAAAAGATCTCGAACACAAAGCAGATATGAGTGACCATATTCCAGGCAGTATTTGGCTGGAAGCGACATTTGTTCTGCTGAGAGATGGATGGAGAGGTATTTGGTTCCTTGGCCGAAGCAACGTTCATTAAGGTAATTCATTTAGATATGTATTCAATATCGCTATGGACCATAAATGTTTAATACTGCACTTTATCTTAAATGCTTGAAGGCCGTTTTATTATTTCCAAGTGATTCATTTCAGAGGCCCCCATAACAAAACACAACATCATACTGTATAATGTCTGCGCTTTCTGCAGCCAATCACTAATGCTGCTGATTCACAGAGAACTGCACTGCATACAGAATACCAGCGATACATAGCGTTGAGCACTGCATGCAGAATACCAGTGCTACATAGCACTGCATGCAGAATACCAGTGCTACATAGCACTGCATGCAGAATACCAGTGCTACATAGCACTGCATGCAGCATACCAGTGCTACATAGCACTGCATGCAGAATACCAGTGCTACATAGCACTGCATGCAGAATACCAGCGATACATAGCACTGCATGCAGAATACCAGCGATACATAGCACTGCATGCAGAATACCAGTGCTACATAGCACTGCATGCAGCATACCAGTGCTACATAGCACTGCATGCAGAATACCAGTGCTACATAGCACTGCATGCAGAATACCAGTGCTACATAGCACTGCATGCAGAATACCAGCGATACATAGCACTGCATGCAGAATACCAGCGATACATAGCACTGCATGCAGAATACCAGTGCTACATAGCACTGCATGCAGAATACCAGCGATACATACCACTGAGCACTGCATGCAGAATACCAGTGCTACATAGCACTGCATGCAGAATACCAGGGATACATAGCACTGAGCACTGCATGCAGAATACCAGGGTACTTATGTATTATCTGGACTCCCATGTTAAATGCACCCCATTTTTTCATACTCCTACTATCCAACTACGCATGGAGTAGATTTTATATAGTTTGGCGAGTGCAGCGAGCCACTGTGCCCGAAGCATGGCGAGCGTAGCGAGCCCCGCGAGGGGACATGGTCTCATAAGATATTACATAAGTACCGACAGTACTGCATGCAGATTACCAGTGACAGAGGACTGCAATGTGTACAGATGGTACTTGTGTATTATCAGGGCACCCATTACTTAGTTTACGTAGTGGAGTATTGAGAATACCAATACAACACTATGCTGGCTACGTAAACTACCTAAGTGGCTCTGGAGCCCTAAAAATACATAATGCTTAATATCCCCACTATCCACGTCATACCCCCAGTATCCACGTCATACCCCCAGTATCCATGTCGGTGTGGAGTTAATTTTATAAAGTGTGATGAGTGCAGCGTTCCCGAAGCGTGGCGAGCGCAGCTAACCCCGCGAGGCGACGCGGATACGCATGCGTTCGCCATGCTTCGGGCACGGTGGTGAGCTGCACTCGCCAAACTTTATAAAATCAACTCCACGCCGAAGTGGATACTGGGGGTATGACATGGATAGTGGGGGTAAAATGGCTGGTCTATACTTACCCCGGGCACCGCATCGATCCCCGTTGACTCCCCGCTATCCTCGGTGACTTCCCAGGCAGTCGCATTCAGTCCCCCTGCTCCGCCACTCGTCACGTACGCTGTATGCAATTAGCGAAGTGCTGCTGGGGGAGCAGGGAAACCATGTGATGCGCCGCCAACAGCACTATGCTAAATTACATACAGCGTCCGCTGCGAGTGCCGGAGCAGGGGGACTGAATGCAACTGCCGGGGAGTCACCGTGGATCGCAGGGATTTAGAGGGGATCGACGTGGTGCCTGGGCCAGAGGAGGGTACGCTGACAACGTAGCTTAGACGGGCATCCTGATAATACACAAGTACCGTACAGATTACCAGGGACAAGGCTACTCTACTAAAGCCCTAAAATAACAATCAGGGTGTGCAGAACGACTGACAGGCGCTAGTCTCAAAAAACGAAATGAAATGAATAGTTTCTTTGCTGTATTCTAGCAGCCTATTATTGAAGATAAACAAAACGTTGATTGCCCTTACTGTACTGTATATAAAAAGTATTCACATTGTATTTAAATGAGCACAAAGCAATTCACACCTTCATATACAGTGTGGCCGACCCGTGATTGCATCCATAAGGCCAAATGCTGTTTGTATTCCATTGTGGTTTTTGAGAATTTCTTAAGAATATCTTCAGGCTCCGCCACTTAGAGAACAGCCCCCTAATGTTTGGGTGTATTATACTGTGAGTCTGTAGGAATGATGATTCGTGTGACATTATTCGGGTGATGAGCGCTGTATTCCTTACATCCCAGAGGCTGGAGCACATATTACTCTTTAATATGCCCGTCCCTTGCGGATTGTTGCTCTTTGCATTCATCAAGAATAATGTAAAGAATGTTAAAATAACTCATCTAGTAGAGAACTTGTACATAAGTAATATGAACCTGGAGGGTCCCAAGTGAAGAATTTAATATATTATATTATACTCCATAGACTCCATTAGACTCTGAACTTCTTCATCACTGTTTTATTCCATTAGGATGACTGCAAACCAGTAACTTTCCGAGAGTAAACATTCACAGCCCCGATCTGCTCTAGTCACTGGTCACTAACTGGCATTGGACATCCAGACAAATGGAGGAGTCTCTATACACCCTAGACTCCTCCACCCCTTCTCATACTGACAGGCAAACCACACTCCCTCCCTGCTGTTAAAGGAAGCTTGCCACAGAAGTGTTCTGATTTGATCAGTCAGGTTGCCAAGATGCAGGGAGACATCTATAAAACAAGCAAGGAACACACACATTGCATCCTTCCAATGCATGACTTCCCTGGGCTTCCTAGCTAAACACTCCTGGTTCATTGGTAACACTACCCTTTTGCCTAGATAGATAGATTATAGGGGAGCCTCCACAGGAGGGATTGCTGCACAGTTCAAAATTCACATAGGAGCCACACCAACTGCCATTCCAAACGGACTCACTGGCAGTTGGTGTTTCACCTATATATGAATTTTGAACTGGGCTGCAGAGCCACCTCTGGATCTGCCACTGGATAGAGAGATAGAACCATTGCCCAATATTGTAAAATCAAATATAATGAATAAATGCTGAACTCACCGAGGAATCCACTAGTGTTGGTGAAATGCAGTAGAAACCATTTTTTAAATAATTCTAGTATTAACATACTGGGTTGGTATTTATTGCAGATTGCCTAGTGAATATCTCCCTCAGCAGTGAATACCAGCGATCTAGTCAAAATATCCTTGCCCGGCAACTTTTTTACTAAGCGATATTATAGGGCGATATGTCTAACCTTCTAAGCAATTTAGCGATCCTTCTATCGATTAGTCAAATCAATAGAAGGATCGCTCCGCGTGTACACCCCTTTAAGGAAGTAAGGACAGAGGAGAAATGGAGACAGGGGAGGAAGGTCAGGTAACAAGTCAAGTAGAAGGTGGGGGGGAGCACAGACATAGGGCCTTATTCTGGTCTGTGTGGCCGGGACCGTGCGTCCTAAACCCCGCCTTCCGTACGGATCGCTCACTCCGTCTGAATGCGGTAAGCCGCTGACCGCACGGAGCACGAGTGGATTTCTCATGAATACACCTCCTCCATCTCTGGGAACCTCCCCCATCATTCGATGGTCGCATACCATCGAATGCAGGACCGAGTGGTCAGGCAGCTCCCGCAAGCTCAGACCACTCGGGCAAAAGCAGGGATCTGGGCGGGCAGCTGACATCCGGCAATGTCATATGTCCGCCCCCTACACGTGCGTCACGGCCGCATTACCATACGTACGCCCAGCGTTTGCATGGGAACACCCATGAAACGCGGGGCGTATGCATATGTTAATGAGGCCAAACAGCCCTTCACGCCCCTCTCCTCCCCCTGTTAGTAGTGTAAACAATTCATGCGGAATTTGGACGTGTGTCCCTTTCGCACATATGCCTCTGCACATGCGCAAACACAAAACATCGGCGGAACGAACGCACGCGGACATATCCGCACCAACCAGAATAAGGGCCATAGAGAAGAAGCAGTCCACCAGGAATTACCCAAGACTCAGTAGAGGAACTTTGTGCAGAGAAAACCAAAGGAGACACAGAGTGAAGCTTTTGTACTGTGTTGTTCTGACGACTATATTCCATCTTTGACACAAACCAAAGTCCACTTAAAGACTACTGGCAGCTGGGGGAGGGCTTGGCACTTTCCAATTCTGAGCTATCTGGCACTTGGCTGCACAAGAAATATGTAGAACTATGGGGTATGGATCATTGGGTACACAGCATGATGGTCGACATGCATTAAGGTTGACTGTAGGTTGACATGGGCTAGGTCAACAGGGTCATTAGATCGACACAAGCATTAGGTCAACAGTCAAAAGGTCCAGATGGGATGGTCCAGTCGGCATGGACACGAAACGGGGCGCCACGTCCCCTTGTATGGCTCGCTATGCTTTGGGCATGGTGCCTTGCTACACTGGGCACACTATATTATTCTCCCACCATGCCCTAGTTGGTGGTAGGGCATGAAATACCACCTGTCGGCACATGTCAGCTCAAAAAGATGTGAAAAACCCCATGTCGACCTAATGCTTGTGTCGTCCTTAATGCATGTCGACCTTAATGCTTGTCGACTTAGTGACCATATCCCGATCTATTCAGATCTCTTCGCTAGCAAACAGGTCAGCCTAACCGCCACCCCCCACATCCCCTCACTAGCATACGAGGGGA
Source organism: Crinia signifera (assembly GCF_055691185.1). Classification (NCBI taxonomy): domain Eukaryota; kingdom Metazoa; phylum Chordata; class Amphibia; order Anura; family Myobatrachidae; genus Crinia; species Crinia signifera. Next base: position 17,980,057 of record NC_139219.1, read on the forward strand.
TTTGTACAAGAACACACCCCCTCACATGGGGCCAAAGGGGACAGAATTCATTCAATGGTCGACCATTGAACAATTTTGCTCCCCTTCCGTAATAAAAAGTCAGCCTGAACTGACTTTCACTACTGCCGCGGATCACTGAAAAGGGGGAGTCATGTGACCTCAGCTGCCCCCCTATACAGGCGTCTACCCACATAACTGCATTCATCTGCCCCCTCCCAAAGTGAATGCCTCAGCGAGTGTAATACTCGACGAAGGTGGTCTGCACATGAGCGGAATCGCGCAAGAGCAGACCTCCAACATCATAAACTGCGCTGAATTCGTCCCCATCCGATCAGACTAGAATCAGGCCCTATGTTTGGCATTGGGAACACTGTCAATCGGATGATAAAGGAGTAGATTGGTTGGGGAGAGAAGAATTTGGAGAGAAGCAACTTGAGAATAAACCATATTTCAATATGGAATTGAAATGACAGGATCGTATATGGCGCAATGCAGCCCTAATGTTACAGCTCCTAAAGTGCCACCCACACTTAATTACCATACGAACAAAAAGAAATGGAACTTGTAAACAGTGAGGCGCAAAGTATACTCAAAAGTTATTTAGGTTGTAATCCGCCTTTTTGACACAGTCTCTTAGGTGATGTCGGGGTCCGGTCCCAGTACCCAATTTCATATATTAAAAACTATAAGTGCTCTTCAATGAAGTGAAATTAATTGTGCACCCACTCACTCTGCTCCAGCACATCTTGAGAAAGGTCTACTGACCGAAACGCGTTGATGCTACTGGAGAGGAGTGAACAGCCATCACCCCCTGGATGTATGTATTGGACTCTTTTTGTTTTTAATGTATTGTTTTTTTTTTAAACAATTGTTTGTTTTACATGGGAAGTGTCTTAAACTTTTGAGGCCCTTGTATTTTATGGATTATCTGGATTAAAGCTTTTTCAAAAACCTTTTAAATATTGACTGGAGAGAAAATCCTTCTTCTGGGATTGATATCAAAGAAACCATTATAAGCGTTCGGCTGCCGTGATAAGCGGTGAGTAAGGTGCGCCATTATTCCTGGCCTACCCTACATTAAGATTAATGTTAAGAGAACATCTATACTTTGGGCATATCTTTTCCTTATATGTATTCTGGACGAGGGGAATCAATCTGAAAGTGTTCCAAGGTCCCATTTCTATAAAGAAACCGTGTTGAGTGTATTACCTGACACACAAGTGTGAGTTTATCATAATATTGTAAAAACTATTAAGGGGTGAGGTATACCGCAATCATTGTAAAAAACCTGCATCCTACAATTAAAATTCCATTCTCTGATACATGGTGTATTAATCTTTTGCCGAGATTACCTGGAAAACTGAACTAAAGTGAGACACGCGAACATGGGGGACACATAAAGAAACCTTTTTGAGATTGAAAACCACAAAAACTACCGTGAGTTGGGGTACGCCCACATTATAAAGATACCTTTATGCACTTCTCACATTTATGCCTTTGGTGAGTGAGGTACGCTGTTTCAGCCCCTGACATATTAAATAACACATTGTGCACCACGAATCTACACATGTTTTGTATTTTTTCTCTGTTCCCTGAGCCTATTTGAGAAGACACTTTCTCCCTCCGTGGGTGTCCACGACACCCCTGGAGGGAGAATAAATTATCGTGCCGAGCGCAGCGAGGCCGCAAGGGGAGGCGATCCAAGTCCCCCCCTTGTCGGGATTTCGGCGGTCGGGATTCCGGCGTCGGGATTTTGAACGCCGGGATCCCGACCGCCGGGATTTCATACTGAATCCGTATGAGCTTCGTGCCAACTTACATAAACGTGAGTTTGGTATGCACAACTAATTTCACTTCATTGAAGAGCACTTATAGCTTTTAATATATGGACAATAAGTGAATATTCTAAAAAAAAAGTTTGGTACTTATGTAATATCTTGGTTCCCGTTTTTCTTATGAGACCGCGTCCGCTCGCCACGCTTTGGGCATGGTGGCTCGCTGCGCACGCCACACTATATAAAATCAACTCCATGAGTAGTTGGATAGTAGGGGTATGAAAAAATGGGGTGCATTTAACATGGGAGCCCAGATAATACATAAGTACCAAAAGTTTTTTTATTTCTGTATTTCATTGATCAAGGATATTCACCTTGACTTAAAATTGGGTACTGGGACCAGACCCCGACATCACGCTTCGGGCTGGCGTGGATAGTGGGGTTTTGAAATGTAGGCATTTGCCAGTATATAACATGGAGCACTGGCAAATGCATCCTTTATTGTGCATGAGACGCACTTGCGCACCGCAACCCCCCTTTGTGCACGAGACGCACGCGCTACCGAACCCCTAACCCTGTCTCCCTGAAGCAGACACAGTTAGGGTTGCCGTACCCTGCCGCAAGAATTACTGAGACGCACAAGCGCCTGAGACGATTGTGCTTCCGCCTCTCTGCCGGCGTCCACTGGTGCAGGGCATCTGGTGGTTGCCGGCGCTGTGTGAGAGGTGCTCCATAGGCTTGCCAGGGATGCCGGGTACAGAGCTGAAGCTCCCGGGGACAGTATGGTGACAGGTGACTACGCTGCCTGACGGGGACACTATGCTGACTACGCTAGGCAGCCATTGGGCTACGGTGACCACGTAGCTTAGCCTACTCTGAAAACGTAGCGTAGCCTGCCGCCGTGAATCTACACAAGTACCTTATCTTACTACATGATGGATGTAGTAAGATGCCTGAAGAAACCCAAGGAATAGGTCATTGGTGGGGGATAATCCTGGTGGGAGAACAGGATTATTCCAGTAGAACCTACACACAGGAATACTATTGTAACAGTTTGCAAAAACATTTTCTTCATGACAATACTCTATTGTCTATTGTTACTGTACTTCTGTTCTGTTCTTTATATTATTTACTTTTTAGAAACTACCATTTGCCGTCCTTTTATCATTCACATACTTACTGAATAACCTTTATTCACTCGCCCACTCATCCACCCACCCTGTTTACATTGTTGTATGACCCTGTTGTACTGTACTAACAATTACTTAGTCAGGCTTGCTGTTTTACATTTATATCTCATTTACGGTATATCTAGTAGATTATACAGTATTTCATCCTCTGCTATATGGCAGTATTGTTTTTGGAATCGACTGATTCCTGTAGGCGATAGAGCTCCATTTTTGAGGCTGTTTCTTTGAGACTTTATATTTGGAAGGAATCTGACATCAGTATATATAACTTTTTGGTAAGGTTATGGAGGACTGAGTGTCACTCCGTACCCCTCTGGTGACCTTATTTGTCCTCATCAGATCGGAAATAGCAGCACCCTAATTCTATTGGTATCCTCACTATTACCCTTATAGAATTTTATAACCAAAAGTCCGGAATAAGACATTGGGGTTATCCTTTAAGAACACCTTTTTTCCCATCCTATTTTTGGAATTCTCATATCATTAGGAAATAAACCATCCTAGAAGGAAGATAGGCTATTGTTCCACTGATGAAGTCATAGTGATGAAACGCGTTGGGATATTTTCTGTTTTATACCCTTGATTGAGGATCAACCTGTATATCTTATACCAACATTTGGAAGAATTTAATAAATATGTCCGTTGGATGAATAACATCTCTTCTTACTTCACTGGAACTCTGGACATTCCTACTTGAATCTCTTGGTTTAATTGATACATTGGGGGAAATTTACTAAAGGAAATTTGTAAAAAATAGATGTATTTGTATCCAGAAATACACTTATTTTTGACATTTACTATCCCGAAAATACGGCAATTCGTATTCGTATTGATAGCACATCAATACGAATAGCCGTATTTTCGGGATAGTAAATGTCAAAAATAAGTGTATTTCTGGATGCAAATACACCTATTTTTTTACAAGTTTCCTTTAGTAAATTTCCCCCACTATACGTGCCATGCCACTATTGTGTTGTATATATTTCCATTGTGTGTTCCCTAGCCCGCAGAGAATTTAGTGGTTGGGCTGCTGTCTCACAGACTATTCTCATTGATACTGTACGGTGCAGCTTTTTTCCTCCCATAAGCCGATCCCACGGCTTAGAGATAGTACATAAAAAGAAATAGGAGATAGCGCACAATGAAAAAGGTATATATATATGTCATTTTATATAATGAAAAGGTTCACCTACATCTCAGTTAAGATGAATCAGCTTGCCAGCAATGAGTATCAGGAACCAAATGGTCATGTAAAGCATCCAAATCGGAGCCACACAGCCACCAGCGTGCTGCGGAACAGACCTCGATCCACAGCCAGGAGCCACGTGGATTGAGATATATATATATATATATATATATATATATATAGATATAGATATAGGGGAACATTCGTTTGCTAGTCTGAAATATTAATAACACACCATTGAACCTTTTAACAGTCTGGATAAACCACCTGTATTGTGTGGAATAAGAGACTTTTATAATAAATGTATATGATTTTTGGACTTTATTTTGCTTGTTTTACAATTCACTACAAGGCTAATTACTAAAGTCAACAAAAGGGCGCCATCTTACAATTGCTATCCATATATATATATATATATATATATATATATATATATATATATATATAGAGTCAGTCCAGGATGAAGGCTGGGGAAGCCAAAACGGGCTCGTCGACTGCTATCTGATGTATCCCTCTGGATGGGTGAATATTTGAGTGTCCCACCATGGTTTATAATTCTTTTTTGCAAATCAGTACTTTTTTGCAATGAACTTTATTGAGCATTAAATTGAAATGTTCTGCTTCAACTAAATGGTGTGCTGCCTATCATATATCTACATGAATACATGTGTTCTATATTATTCTACTGAGGATTTCTGCACCCGCTCCATATAAATATCAATGAGTGCGGTCCATACAAGAGATATATATATATATATATATATAATAAAAGTCCGTGGAGTTTGCGGCACTCAGCGCAGTACTGGAAATAAATGTACCAACTACAGTGGTTTAAGACAACGTTTCAGTTGTATTTATCACAACTTTTTTCAAGTCATACCATATGACTTGAAAAAAGTTGTGATAAATACAACTGAAACGTTGTCTTAAACCACTGTAGTTGGTACATTTATTTCCAGTACTGCGCTGAGTGCCGCACCCTCCACGGACTTTTGTTACTACTATTGTGCAGGCACCAGTCCAAGCTAAAAGCTTCTTTGGGAGTGCCGCACCTCTGGATAATATATATATATATATATATATATATATATATATATATATATATATATATATACAGGTTGAGTATCCCGTATCCAAAATGCTCGGGACCAGGAGAATTTTGGATAACGGATTATTCCGTATTTCGGAATATTTTAATATTTCAATTATGTATTTTGAAGTATCTTGCATGTATGCTGTATAAACACATAAAATACACACAAATATATTTTATTACCACATAAAATACACACAAATATATTTTATTTGTTCAAAAAAACAAGGTTTCAAAACATGAAACAAAATTTGTGTACTATCTCAGCACTGAATTTGAATGCCAAGCAATCATTTTCTTGCACATATATAGTGCCAGTTACATATCATGTCACCAGTAGTGCTGTTACAAATGTCCCCAGTGAGTTTTTAGCAAAAAAAAAAATTTTTTTTCACTTTCTGGAATGTCTGGTTTTCGGAATAATTCGGATAACGGATACTCGGATACGGGATACTCAACCTGTATATATATATGGAGAGGATACCCTTTCAATGCGCTACAGGAAATATATGGGCAGCAGCTATGTGGGTCCCCCCTGTTAGTGGGGGAAAACAGGGGAAGAATAGCAGACAATGGACAAAGTGCGCCCTCTTGAAATATATCCACCACCAAATAGAACAAAAGGTGACAATTCGGTCACAATACAACAGATTTAATGTATAAAATGGATAAAATATAACAATAAAACAATTTATTCATCTGTGTGGAGTCATGGATTCTAAAACGGTCAATCATGCACAAAACCCAACGCGTTTCGTCGCTAAAACGACTTCCTCAGGGGTAACCGTCCACAAGTAACTTAATGTCTCTCAGTCAAAGTGTAATACAGCTTTCATTAGAGAGAGAGGGAGTGGATTCTAAGCAGATCTCAATCCTTATGCCTGTCAGCATCTAGAACATGAACAATTTCCATACTAAATGAAGGATGAAAGATGGGGTAATGTCCTGAAGAAATTCAGGATTACTCTTAGGTGTGGTACAAATAGACCTCACTCGCTCAGTTTAGCAGCCAGATCAGGGACCTGGAGACCTGGAGTCTGGTCCCTGATCTGGCTGCTAAACTGAGCGAGTGAGGTCTATTTGTACCACACCTAAGAGTAATCCTGAATTTCTTCAGGACATTACCCCATCTTTCATCCTTCATTTAGTATGGAAATTGTTCATGTTCTAGATGCTGACAGGCATAAGGATTGAGATCTGCTTAGAATCCACTCCCTCTCTCTCTAATGAAAGCTGTATTACACTTTAACTGAGAGACATTAAGTTACTTGTGGACGGTTACCCCTGAGGAAGTCGTTTTAGCGACGAAACGCGTTGGGTTTTGTGCATGATTGACCGTTTTAGAATCCATGACTCCACACAGATGAATAAATTGTTTTATTGTTATATTTTATCCATTTTATACATTAAATCTGTTGTATTGTGACCGAATTGTCACCTTTTGTTCTATTTGGTGGTGGATATATTTCAAGAGGGCGCACTTTGTCCATTGTCTGCTATATATATATATATATATATATATATATATATATATATATATATATATATATAGTGCTGGCACTCGTATTTGCAGTCCAAGGTACAGTGGTGCCTTCTAATTTTAACTAATATCCATGTGTTATGGTTTTTGGTGCTGGGACCACTTTTTAGGACTGCCTCTGTTGACCTCCTCCAGCAGGTGACTGTAGTCTGTGGAAAGATAGGCTTCTCTTGTAGTCGCTGCGTTCGAAAGAGCGAGTTAGGCCCGCTCCAACCCTGATGCAACCAGGTTTTAAGTGATGACAAGATTACGGTTGGGGTGCCTCCAACCTAAATAATGAGTACACAAACACACGGTAACCCAAAACAAGCTTATACCCCCTAACGTGGGCCTCTCCACACCTGGAAGAGCCGGACCAAGGGAGATATGAAGTAACAAAGGAAACAGGGTAGCTTGCCCACAAGTGAATAACAAAAGGAATATGGCAGCTTGCCAGAACTTTATAAATAAAGAACAGAACCATGGCCCTTATTCTGGTTGGTGCGGATATATCCGCGTGCGTTCGTGCCGCCGATGTTTTGTGTCTGCGCATGTGCAGAGGCGTCTCTGCGCATGTGCGAGCGGGGCGTACGGCCAAATCCCGCATGAAATGTGAACACTCCGAACAGGGGGTGGAGAGGGGCGTGAAGGGCTATTTGGGCTCATTACCATATGCATACGCCCCGCGTTTCATGGGCGTTCCCATGCAAACGCTGGGCGTACGTATGGTAATGCGGCCGTGAAGCACATGTAGGGGGCGGACATATGACATCGCCGGATGTCAGCAGCCCGCCCAGATCCCTGCTTTTGCACGGAAAAATGTCCGTGTGGTCTGAGGTTGCGGGAGCTGGTGGACCACTCTGCGACCATCGAATGATGGGGGAGGTTCCCTGAGATGGAGGAGGCGTATTCCATGAAAAATACACTTGCGGTCCGTTCGGCCAGCTTCTTACCGCATACGGACGGAGTTGGCGATCCGTATGGAAGGCGGGGTTTCGCACGCACGGTCCTGGCCGCATATTCGGATCCGGCCGCACCGATCAGAATAAGGGCCCATGCTCCACTGACCTGAACTGGACACAGTGACAAGACCACGACACCCAGCTACACCAGATGGAAGAGTGCAGGCTGGGAACGACTGGCAGGACTGGACAAGACAGGAATGCTGACCAGGACTGGCCAAGGCAGAACCAGGACAGGACCAAGATGGCAACGTGGCTGGAAAGCAATGAACAGGTGACTAGCAGAAAGCAAAGGACTGCAGCTCTCTGCAACAGGAAACTATCACCAGCAAGGCAGTGCTGGAGAGAATGCCCTATGAAAGGCTCAAGTGATTATTCACCTTCGGAAAGATCCAGACAGCTCCCAAGCTGTGATAACAACCTCATACCTCTCAGCCTTGTGCATAAATCAACTCCCAGAAGATTGAGCTGTACATGCACAGATTCACCACCGGAGGTCACCAGAGAGTCCAATACCAGAAACAGACTGAAATCAGCTAACAGAAGATTGAGCTGTAATGGCACAGATTAACCACCGGCGGCCACCAGAGAGTCAAATACCAAACATACTGTACTGTAGACTGAAAGCAACACAGAACAGACATGACAGGACTGAACCATACAACATGGATCCTGACACCATGGAAGAAAGAGGCGGCACTCACAGGGTTTAAAGGTGAAATAACTGTATTCAACAAAAGGTGGTCACATCAGTTGCCCAACGTTTCGAGTCTCTAGGTCCCTTTTTTTTCCACACCTTGAAAAAGGGGCCTAGAGCCTCGAAATGTCTGGCAACTGATGTGACCTTTTGTTGAATACAGTTATTTCACCTTTAAACCCCGTGAGTGTCGCCTCTTTCTTCTTCCATAGATAGAGAGATGATAGATAGATACGGTCCGGCACTCTCCCCTCTCTTGCCAGCTGCCCTGGTGCCTTCCTCCAATATTTAATGGACAGATACGGACATAAGAAGTGGCACTCAGAGTCTTGTTTGATGTACAACAAAAAATCTTTATAGTGGCATCTCCCACAAGACTGACATTTCGTAACTCACAGGTCCCATTTTCAAGGTGTGGAAACAAATAATAAGTGAAACGGGTTTGATATGAAATCCCTGCAGTCGAAATCCCAGTATTCAAAATCCCGACGCCGGAATCCTGACCACCGAAATCCCGACATGGGGGGCCCAGTGTCTCGCTACGCTCGGCACACTAATTTATTCCCCCTCTATGGGTGTCGTGGACGCCACAGAGGGAGAAAGTGTCGGGATTCCGGCGTCTGGATTTTGAACGCCAGGATTATAGCTGCATCCCAGTGAAACATACTACCTTATATCCCGGTGTAGAAAGGAAAAGTACCTCCTTCTCTCCAGCACTGTTGGCTACCGGAAGTCCTCCACGCTGCTTCCAGGCTGGCCGCGTTTGGTGACCCAAAGCCTTGCTTACTATGTGGACTGGTTACCGGGCATCAGCGGCTCTGCGTGCTGTTGGAGGCTCTGTATAAATAGTGCAAAATGTGGAATATATATATATATATATATATATATATATATACACACACATACATACATTTCAAATGCTTGTGTCTCTAATGTGAATACCGTATATTACAGTATATAGGGGTAGATTTATCAAGGAGTGATAATCTTGTTATCCCACCTTACAACTGATAAATGGCGCCCCAGTAAATCAGCCCCTAATTGTCATTTTTCAAACACTTGAGTGTTAGGAGCTGATTGTCTGGAGCACAATTTATCATTTGTATTGAGTGATCACAAGAATATCACTCCTTGATAAATCTTAGCGATGGTTCAGAGGGACCTACCAAGGCGCGGGTCCGTCTGTTCTCATAGAAATTGTCACATTGACCCTCGCTCTCTGCGCTAACGACACCCGGTTGTCTATGATAATTTACGAGCTGAGGATTTATTACTCTCCAACGTCCCGGAGAGTGATAATAATCAGTGACCTCAGCGCTCTCTGTGATACCGCCAAAGGACTCTCCTGTTGCTGCATTGGAACATATGAGAAATATAAACTTCCTCTGGATCAATGCAGCAAACAGCGCTGCAGAGTTCTTGTTTTCAGGTTGGGAGATGTATTGAAAGTCTCATAAAACCAATAAACCATCACAGTAAACTTGTCTGAATAATAATTTCCTAAATAATAAACTTATAGTAAAAATATCATGAATATGTTATCAGTGACATATACAGGATGTATATTACGGGGAACGGAACCGGCTACAGTTATTCATTTAATACAACATCAGCCAGTAACTTGTAATGCTGCATCCCCAGAGCATCATAATTAGACTGGGACTGTCCTATGTAAAAGTGTCTTTACCATGCATGATGTCCTGGAGGACTGGGAATGTAGATTACATGGGCCATTATACAGATCCATGGCCTATATGTGTTTTATTCGAGAGGCAGTGACAAGATCGGTCCTATATAATACACTAGTTTTAAGCGAAAGCAAAAGTTGTGTAAAGTGAAAAGGTTTTCATTTAATGACCCTTATAGGCATTTAAAAGTCCACTTAAGGGAGTCTGTTTGTTTATTGCTGTCAAAGGAGGGTGGGGGGGGTTGGTAGCGTGTACTTTTTACCCAAGCCCGGGTCTGAAGGAATTTGGGTTCCACACCCCCCTCACCCACTGCAGAGACCGGGCAGTGGGAGCAGAGAGCAGGGGCTGTTGCAGCAACACAACCCCTTCCGTTGCTACGCTCATTTATTACCGGGGTCTGGTGGAGCTTTCTGCGGCCCTGGTTGTATTCAGAAAGTCATAAGCTTCCAACGACATAAGGGCTTGTCCAATTAAACCCATCTTCAGACTTGGATTGTTCCTTAAGACGAGAAGGTAGTGAGGCACCAGCACAGAGAATAGGTCCCACCTCCGAATCAGGTCCCTGCTTTCAATAGATCACTTTGGGGCCAATTCAGACCCATTCATTTGGGACTGAATTTGTCCCTGTCCCTGGATGTTCAGGGTTTGCGCATACGTTTCACACTCGCCGAGATGTATGGAAGGAAGGGCCGGGGGCAGGCAGAGGAACGCCCAGGTATTTCTGGGCATCCCCACAAAAACCCTGGCCACTCCACTGAGGTGGGCGTCGGTTACCTGTTCGCTAGACGGCGACCGTTTTCTGAACTGAAAGTGTTTCGTTATCTATATCTGTACTCACAGGGTTAGAGAACTGAATGTTAGTCCACAACACTGGGGACATCTCCTGATCCAATGCAGAGAAATTAAGGGATGTGACCGTCTACATAATGAACTGTTTCTGGAAAGCACTAATACATTCTCTCATCGTCCTCAGTTAATGCAACCTCAGGAGCTAATGAAAAACCATGTAAAAAGTTACCAATTAATATTCATGAAACTGTATTATTTAGTAGCAGATAAGTTAGAAAACAATTAAACTTTCATTACGGAGTAGGATTCATGTCACAATTGGTAAGGAAACATATAGGAAAGTTCCCAGTCCCTGCGGTTGGGGCGATGATCTGAGGAATTATTTCCCTTACAATTTGCAGGGTTAGTAATTTTTACCACATTGGGTGAGGGTCCATGTTCGGGCTCCTCCTCGGTCAGCACCTAAAGTGGTGTTGACTCAGGGTGTATGGTGCAGGTCTCCAAGAAAATGGTGCCCACGCCTTATCCCCCGGGACAAATATGTTGAACATGCATGAATCACCAACAAAATGGCTGCCACCAGAATACATGGAATACTGCACTGTTTTTAGATAGAAAGACCATTTTATTGTTTACATGCATTTGACTAATTGGCCGGTCCTGTCTAAAAGCCTTGCCAAGTAGTTCTGCTGAGTTACACGGCACACACATGTCCCCTTGTGCCAGGGCTGATTTAGTCCCAAACCATCCTTGTTTACATGTGTTTATGGCAATAGAACTGTAACTTTTATGATGGCCACCAGGTGGTGCTGTTGAATGTTATAATTACTCTTGCCCAGCAGTCCTCTAGCCTAGTGGTTCTCATTCTCGTCCTCAAGTACCCCCAACATTTCACATTTTCCAAGTCAGCCGACAGGTGCACTCATTACTCACTAACACATTTTAAAAGAGCTACATATGGAGCTAATTATTTCATTTGCAATTCTGTGTGGAGACCTGCAAAACATGCACTGTTGGGGGTACTTGAGGACTGAGATTGAGAACCACTGCACTAGCATCCTGCTTGCTATTACTTCACATATAAATGCCACTTTTCCCCTGTGGATTAGGTACTGGGGTGTCGTCAGGACTTACTAAGGGACAAGGTAGCTACAGGAGACTGGGGAAGGTAATATACAGGACAGAAAGATGAAGCTCACGCTGGTGTAACCAGAACTCTTCCAGGATTATAAGACGGTGTACTAGCTGATCCAATACTGCACAGAATGGAGTCTACACTATCTAAGGATATGTACCAGCGCAACAATGCACAGGATGGAATAATAACCCTCTGATATTATGCACAAGTGCAACAATGCACTCTTGCAACATGCCTAGGTGTAACAATACACAGGATGTAATACAGATATATTCTTGCAATAGGCACAAGTGCAATACTACACAGGATGGAGAACTCCAGAAACGTAGCTTTCACTGATAGCAAAGAACACAGGACTGGGACACAGACTGGAAAAGCACAAACTACCATGGGAGCACAGTATACCAGACTGCCAGCACCACCCATGATAAGGTAACAAGTCTCTATAACTGGCATTGAGTCCAGGTCAGGCTGTGTAATAAAGAGAGCAACGCCCAATGAAAACCACCAGAAAGGACAAGCCCCCTAATCACTGCAGGTAGGCAGCCAGACATACAGGCAGAATGCTGATGGCTTAATTATGTGTCAGGTGAGTGGATACACAGCTGCAGCTAAACACCTGATAGACACCAGCCTGACATATAGAGATTATGTAGTAGCTGAAACTGCACATAGTAACACGAATCAGGCTGCAGTAACCCAGACTAGCCAGAGGCGGCTCGCATTATTAACGCTGTTCAATACATGTAAAAAATAAAAATAGATATTTTTTCAATGGAAAGTTCTTCTTTACCAGCACTAGATGTAAGCTCCACCTCTGGCTGCTACCAACATTCCCCAGTAGCCATCCTGGATGTTCTTTACCAGCATTGGACTTTAGACCTGAAACCAGTCCCACCTCCTGGTGACTTCAGCTGTCAATCATCTAGAGTGCAGGGCCAGGGATCTGGGAGAAGATCAGCCATTGGATTTTGGCAATCTGAAATTATGATTGGACTCCGCTCTCTTTCACACCTGAGTTCAATCATATGGACAAACCCCTTTCTCAATTCAAAACCTCTCTGCTTAGACACCGTATGAATTCCACATGAGCCTTTATCTCTACCAAGAGTTATTTATCAATAGAGGATCTCTCTTCTTCTGTCTTGTTGTCTATCTCAGACTTCACTGCCACCTGGTCTGTCTGGAGTCTCTAAATATATATATATATACTGTATGTAGGCCTTCCTCTTCAATAACCCTTGCTGTTTGCGTAATAACTTGATGATTCTACCCACTTCCCTGGTTCCTCCCTTTTATTCTGCTCCCGATAAATTACTTTTGTTTGTTTGTTTTAAATTTTATGTTGTTTACAATATTCACCGTTTGACTAGAACACAGACTTGTTCCGTTCTGATTGGCCCTTGTCCATAAACCTATAATTGTCTATATGCGGTCTATTTATATTTTCGTTGTTAAGGAGACATCTGTTGCCTATAGCAATGGCTGGTATTTATCTGTTGCTCTTTGCTTTAATAGAAACAGATTGCATAAAAGAACATTAAGGACTCAAACTGGGGTGACGCTCGGCATTTACCCTCTGGTCCATAGATGAACAGATTTCCATGAATGACTTATATATCGGTATTTCAGTTTACAACCCTATAATAAAACCCATCGGAGACTTCAGGCTTTGTCTGCTGTGAAGATTTTCCCATTGGAAGCAAATTACGTTCACCTGGTAAATTCATTTCTTTGAATAACTTAAAAACAATATGCCCCCCCCCCCCCCACACACACACACACACACACACACACACACACCTGTGCACGGAAAACCTTTCGCAATCGCTCACCATTCAATGGTTTTCCCACTGTTCACAGTAATGGCCGTGGGCAGATGAAGGCCTCTGCTGACGTTAGCGGCCCTCCGTCCCAACAGCCGGGCGCCGCCTGCGTTTTCGCCGCCGCCGGCTTTAAATCACCTTGCGAGCACCCAGTTCTGGCTAGCCATTTCTAGCCTCGTTCGCATTGGGGACACCGGGCATGTGCACTCCGTACCGTGCACATGCGTAGTCGTTTGTTTATCGCTCAGGCTTCGAACACGCAGCTCAGTGATCGTATCTGATTCAGGCCCAAAGTCTCAGCAATGTTCCGGGAATTGCGAATGGACAGCGATTTCTGATCCATTTACAATTCAATCGCAAGTTTGCACGGGGGCGTTTTGCTAAAAATGGAATTAAATATCCAAAATCTGCGGTTTTCTTTTAGGTTTAATGAAATACATACGGATCCACATATGTATCAAATGGTCCGAAGCAGATACCTGAGATTGTCAGCCCAGAACGTTGAAAAGTGATAAAATGGAGAGTGGTCCTATACTCTTAGGCAGGGCTGGGCAACACCGGCCCTCCAGATGTTAATGAACTACACATCCCAGGATGCTTTGCATTAGTTTTGCTATGTGGCCATGCTGAAACTGATGCAAGGCATGCTGGGATGTGTAGTTCATCAACATCTGGAGGGCCGGTGTTGCCCAGCCCTGCTCTTAGGGGTCTTAGTCTTAATCTAAGCTTGAGAATCCCATAAAAGAAAAGGATGTGGTTCATTGTTGTTTTATAACAATAGGATGAACAAACTTATTAATAGACGGCGGGAAGATCAATAAGGTGCGGGGGAGCCTCTGCTGTTTGCAGAAGAACAGACTCACCGTGCTCTTTATTGCTGTACTGAAAGATCAATAAGAACAGGTAAAGCACAGACACAGAAGCCTGTTACCAGCAGGTACAAACCATATTACCTGGGTGGCATCTGTCTGGGGCGGTACTGTTTTGTGCTAATGGGCGAGACGTGTAGTAGGGATGGCATCCAAAGCCTGCAATCACTTCAGCCGTTCTCACCCTGCTGGCAATGTCATGCGCCATGGCATGTCTGCCAACAGATACAGGAGCCCGGGGAAGAAAAACAGGTTCTTTTAGATTTTATTACTTAGGCCTAGGATGTTCTCCGAAAGTGTAATTCATGTTTGTTGTCTGTTTTATTCATTTGAAAGATTTAATGTATTTGAGAAACCACCACAGCCAAACGGGCCACCTGGCACCTCAGGCAAATACCAGAAGAATGAGAAGTATATACCTGGTGCTAGGAGAACTAGATCACTCAGATCTTACTCCAGTCGCTGCTCACCACATGAGGGTATGCCGGCCCCTACAGGGAAAGACAGGGAAAAAAGAATCGGAGCGCTGATCGAGTAAAACTTTTTTTTTTTTTTTTTAGAATAATAATCAAATATATAATACTAGGTGATTCATCGCGCCCTACGGGCGCTCTTCACACCGTCGTAGGGGGCTGCGCCCCATTAAAATGACACTGACGGAATCTGCTGCGCTATATAAGACACTGTCACGGAATCTGCTGCACTATATAAGACACTGTAACGTAATCTGCTGCGCTATATAAGACACTGTAACGGAATCTGCTGCACTATATAAGACACTGTAACGGAATCTGCTGCGCTATATAAGACACTGTAACGGAATCTGCTGAGCTATATAACACTGTAACAGAATCTGCTGTGCTATATAAGACACTGTAACGGAATCTGCTGCGCTATATAAGACACTGTAACGGAATCTGCTGCACTATATAAGACACTGTAACGGAATCTGCTGCGCTATATAAGACACTGTAACGGAATCTGCTGCGCTATATAAGACACTGTAACGGAATCTGCTGCGCTATATAAGACGCTGTAACGGAATCTGCTGCGCTATATAAGACGCTGTAACGGAATCTGCTGCGCTATATAAGACACTGTAATGGAATCTGCTGCGCTATATAAGACGCTGTAACTGAATCTGCTGCGCTATATAAGACACTAACGGAATCTGCTGCGCTATATACGACAGTGTAACGGAATCTGCTGCGCTATATAAGACACTGTAACGGAATCTGCTGCGCTATATAAGACACTAACGGGATCTGCTGCGCTATATAAGACGCTGTAATGGAATCTGCTGCGCTATATAAGATGCTGTAAATAAATACAGCATCCCCGCCCCTCCCCTGGCCCCACCAATCCCCCCAAACCCCAAGTTTATAACATCATTAATTAGCTATATAAAAAAAATCCACCTTCACCTTGTAGATAAGGATCAATGATTGCAGCAGGTCCAGGGCAGCACGGGCAGCAGCAGAACACCTTCTCCTCCAGGCTACAGCCAGCGCTTGGGATGGCTGATAACGCTGTTGTAGCCAGGGAGGAGGGTAGCATGGGCAGGTGGGTGACTGTAAGAGGAGTTATGCTGCGCTGCGCTGCCCGGAAGCCGGCCCGAGCAGCAGCAGCAGCAACAGAGAGCAGTGAATTAGCCGCCCGGCCTCACCGTCCGGTCCGTGACGTTTGGACCGGGTGAGCAGGGCAAGAGGCAGGCGGCGGGCAGGGCAGCCGCCGGCGCACGCTGCCTGTTAAGTTGTATTCTTAAGATCTAGTGCACCCTGCATCAAATGCTTTAAATGCCTCCAGGCTCCGGCTGTCAGCAAGGGGGATTCAAGCAGCTCCACGCTATTCCATCCCCCTGCCGAGTGAGACAATCCTGAGGGTGAGAGGAGTCACACCCTCGGGGTTGTCTCACTCGGCAGGGGGATGGCATAGCGCAAAGCTCCGGTCCACTGCTGCTTGAAACCCCCTTGCTGACAGCCGGAGCCTGGAGGTAATTAACGCATTTACCACTACACTGCGGTGGGGGGGGGGGGGTGAGGGGTGTTGTTATCGGGGCAGGTGGCTTTGGCGGCGGCAGGATGCTTGTTAGGCTGAGCTGAGTGTCCTGACTCCTGAGGCTGCGCAGGCCAGACATTAAGGTGCCCGTGCGCAAGACGTAAAAGCTGGCTGCAGTGCTTAATGCAGCCTAAGCCAGCCTGCCTGCTTTTGGGGAACTGCAATTGTGGCCAGACATGATGGATGGAAGGAGGCGGAACTGAGTTCCAGCTTCAATAAGAACTTCCGCCCCGTTCCGGCACACTTTAACCCCTGGTTCTCTTCTTCTGTTATATATTGGCTACGATCTTGCAGGCTGGGTGGTGTGTGACCCCGCCCAGCGTTACAGCCGCAGATGATTGACAGATGTAGCCAAATATATAAGAGATAATAACGAGATAAATTATATATAGCAATAAACACACACACACACATATATATATATAAGTATATATACATACATACAATCAGCGGCGGCACTCACGGACGGTAATAACGACAATGTACTGACGTTTCAGTGCCCTGTGTACTTTTATCAAGAACTATATAAAAAATATGATACAACTTACCCCATGAATAGCAAACACACACTCGTAGGAGACTGCTGGTCGCGCGGCTCTGACGTCCCATGTGACTCTGCTGCCTAGCAACAGCTGTAATCAAAACTGAAAATGTCTTCAAACATAGTGATACAATATATACAGTACGTACAATTATATTAAAAAAGTGACAATAGCATTAAAAATATATTCATTATCTAAACCGTTTATGTTGATTTCTTAATTTATACAAAATGGGAAAACAAAGTATTCTGTAACCCGTTCCCATCAAGAAATGTTTCTGCCTTGTATACCAATGGTCAACATGCTGTCTGCTATACATAATGTAATTATAAATCAATATTACACTGAATGGTCTATTATCAACCATCGGGTAAGAAAAATTAACCTCTTATATTCCATCCGAAAATATTTAAAAATGCAGATTTTACATATTCTCTCTTCATGTATAGCAAAACAGCATCAAGGAACCATTCTTATAGGGCATCCTTCTCTCCCAAAGTATGTATTCATAATAAAACCTTAGTTAATAACTTACACATCATCATAAAATATGACATTTATCCATAATCACTTAGATAATGCCTAGCACGCTTCAGGTCCATCCCTGCCAAGTCGTCAAGAACTGCAAAAAGCTTCTTCCCGACAGCTATTCAGCTATTGAACAATGTACTCTAAGATACTGCTCTGTCTAACCTTGCAAATCATAACGTGTGAATTGTCATTTGTATGCGCAACTGATGCAATGTATGTATGTCCTGTTATCCCTCTTGTACCATGCTTGAAGCTGCACTGTATCCATAGGTGCCGAAACCATGGGTGCTCCGGGTCCCGAGCACCCACGGAAAGTGAGGAGCACCCACGGCACGGGCCACAGCAGCGGGGTCCCAGCAGCGGATATGCTGTCAGCAGCGGGGGTCCCTGCGGTGGATTGGA
Source organism: Crinia signifera (assembly GCF_055691185.1). Taxonomy (NCBI): domain Eukaryota; kingdom Metazoa; phylum Chordata; class Amphibia; order Anura; family Myobatrachidae; genus Crinia; species Crinia signifera. The sequence continues at coordinate 17,998,322 of NC_139219.1, forward strand.
ACTAATAGCGGTATTAATACTGCTGCTAGTTCCCATCTTCCGAAGGGACCCTGCTGCTGACGGCATATCCGCTGCTGGGACCCCGTTGCGGCGCTGTCGCTGCCAGGATCCCCCCGACAGTGAGCAGCAGATGAGTCCTGGGGGGGGGGGATCTGGGGGGGTGATAGTCTGTGGGAGCACCCACCGGTAAAAAAGGAAATCGGCGCCCCTGACTGTATCCACAAAAAATTCCTAGTATACGAGAGAATACATGGCCAATAAATTGATTCCGATTCTGATAATAATGAAACAATATTCTTGATCACACGAATGATGTTGCTACAAGAAACAATCCTAGCGTTACATTAAGTCTCCTAGGAGCTAGGGTACCCAGTCTTTCTATCCAGCTGGTTTCTTCTGCAATAAGAGGGTGGATCCATCGCCACCTCTTTTCAAGGGTGGCACCTGGTCAATTATCATGTATCTAATGGCGATGGTGAATGGCGATGTTATGTTTTGCTTGGGCAAAATGCCTCACCAAAGGTTGTTCACTATCACCCTTTAATCGCTGAACGGTGCATGGCCATTCTTTCTTTAATTTGCCGTTCGGTCTTACCGATGTATTGTAATGCACACGGTCATGTGATGATATATATTACAACTTTTGAAGTACAGGTCAGCCTATAGTTGATATTATATTTCCTGCCTGAAAATGGGTGATTAAATGTGCTGCCTGTCTGTAAATAACCACACGTGGTACAATTTGGACAGCGATATTTTAGTCTATTAATTTCTGAGATTTTTGTTTCTGCGATAAGCTGGAATCAAGCGTGTGTTTGTTAAATGTAGATTGGAGTCTGAATTAATTACTGTCCAAAAGGATTTGTCGTTATTACCGTCTGTGAGTGCCACCGCTGATTGGATGTACGTGCATGTAACCGCCGGCTAGACTGGGATCTATTGGAAGGCACCCGGCATGGCCTGAGGAGTGCCGGCCACATATTGGGCCTTATTCTGGTTGGAGCGGCCGGGCCGTACGCGCACGTCCCGGGGTTTTTAGTGATCTGCGCATGCGTACATTCGCTAATGCGCAGGCGCGAACACTCCACAACGCTTACGGACGGGTCTCTACGTGCGAAAAAACCTGTACGCGAGTGTACGGGCATTGGGGGCGGCATAGGGGCGTGATGAGGGGTGCGGCCGAAATAATGAGGGAAAATGGGCGTAAATATGGGCGTACACGGGGGTGTGCACCAAAAATGAGCGGTGCTACTACCGCACGATCGACTAAAGCACCGTTCATTTCGGACACAAAACAGGCGGCCGCCAACCGCCATCTCAAACCACCCCTACAGATACCGCATGCCAGCGTGCGCCTGGGTTAGCTAATTTACGCGGATTACTACCAAACACATACACCTGAATGTAATAAGCAATGCTGCAGTCTATTAAGTCCAAACCATGATTTCACTACCTGCAAGCCACACACATCACTCTAACACATTGGAAGCTTATCTTTCTATACTTCTCTACATTTAAAGGTTTGTTTAAATTGAGGTAAGAATCTTTGTAAGACCTGCTTATATATGCTAAGGTAGGTATTTGTTAAACAGTTATACACATTCACTACGTGCTTTCATAGACTTTACACAGTAGCACACTCAATCGACACAAGTCGACATGTGTCGACGTGTTCACTAATACAAACATAGGTTTTGTATTTACGATACAATAACATAAACCACATCTAACACCTACAAAGGATGTTTCAGCAATGTTTTAATCCCATGGCCACTATTTTGCACATTAATTAATTCAATCAATTAATTAATTTTCATAATTATAGTTGAAAGGCAACATTTGCAGGTCCATATATATGAAGGGTATGTCAGCGTACACGGACGTACGCTCACTCTCACGAGCGGTGACATAAGCTGACTTTTCTATTGAAAACAATAGGGACCCGTCCGTGCAAGCTGGCGTACGCTCAGATCTCCGCAAGAAGGCGGTGGGAAGACGGACGAGAGACGTCCGTAAACGGCGGCGTACGCTCAGTTGTACGCCAGTTGTCGGAGTGTAAGGGCTGGCCCGTCCGTGTACGTTGGCGTACGCTCATTAGTACGCCACTCCCCTTCTACGTTGTTTATGCCCGTACGTATGCGGCAGAGTTGTGGGTGGACTTAACCCCAACGGCCGCGTACGGCTAGCGTACGTTAATTGCGAACGTACGCACGTTTGGCCGCTCCGATCAGAATAACCTCCATTGTACACATACACACACACATATATATATTAGTAACCCCAAAGCTATTCAAGAGTGGAGGAAGAATCTTCCTATATGGTGAGAAATGGTATCAAGCTTATGGGGCCTACGCGCATAGCGCTGTGTGTAGATCAGCATTCTGAGCGATGCTAGAATGCTCACATAGCTCAGCACACAGCACTGCACAGCAATGTGTCAGCGCTGTGTGCTGAGTTATATGGCACACTTGGCGGCACACATGGAATTATACGGCACACATGACAGCAATCCTGCAATAAAAAAAAAGTTTTTAATTATTTTAATAAAAAGGGCAGCTCCCCAAGAACTATACAGCTGATTTAGCAGCACCCCAGAAATTATATGACAGTTTGCTGACTCCACTGTGCAGCACAGCTGGACTGATATGGCACACTTAACACCCCTTGCAGTTTAAAAAAAAAAACAACTTTTTTTATTTGAATGAAATATGGGGGGCAGCTCCCCTGGAATGATAGCCATGTAGTAAAAAAAAAATTGTTTTCAGAGAGCCCCTTAGTTGTCCCCCACATCAGTCCCATACAATAGCCCCCCTATGAAGTAACCTTAGTAATGCCCCCTTAGTAGTTGTACCCTCAGTAGTTCCACTTTGTAAGGTTTCCCCCTCAGTAGTTCCCACCTAGTAGTTGTACCATTAGATTCCCGATCTGTAGTTGTCCCCATTAAGCAGCCCCCATTAAGTTGTCCACCATTAGTGTTATTTTATCCCCTATAGCAGGCCCCTCTCTGCTGTCTGAATTTCACATCCGGAATAAAGATGGTGCCGGAATCCGGGACTTATATAGAGTTCCAGTCTCGTGAGAATGCGACAGCAGGAAGATGACGTTTGGCCTCGTTTTCGGATTATCGGCGCGATGGAAGCGAACAGCTCGGGAACGCCTCGGATCAGGTCAAATCGGGGGTTTTCAAATCTCTAGGATCCGAATAATAGTGGACATGGTCGCAAAAAAAGAAATTAAATAGCATTTCTTACCCACCAGTGACAACTGCATATAAGCTGCATTTTCCTATTTCAATGTGTGCTGGAGAGCATGAAGCAAGATCGGGTGGTCCGTTAACTGTGCGTCCACGGTCTAGGTGACGGGCCTGTCGCTGGCGGGGGAGATGGCCAGGTGCAGCAGCTTGTCTTAATGCATGGGACATGGTTGTATATGCGACCGGTGGCAGTATCCACAAACCGAGCGACTTTAGTGCCCCGGGAGAATGAAGAAATAGGTCTTTTTGCGTCCACGCGCAGATAAAAGCAGCTTGGAAATACACAGTGAATGAACATTCGGTGCAGACATAACAGCACAATACAAGGAACGGAGAACAGCAGGATAACAGTCATCTCCATACACGGAGCGTGACTCTGGTTCTTTGCTTTTAGAAGGATTTTACGGATGAGGAGATATTTGTGTCATCTGCCCAATTAGGTGGCACAATTATACCTGATGGTTTGATTGATTGCCAGTGGGTAACATTGCCCTTATTTTTCTTTTTTTATTTGTGATGTGACTAAGGCAGGGGTGGGGAACCTTTTGAGGTCCGAGGACCATTTGCACTGAGGCATAATGCCTCGGGGCCATTTACAAAAAAATAAAATAAAGTTAGAGATCATCCTGTGGCAGCCGTCCCATACTCCGGCGGCTGCCGCAGGTTACGAGTCGCTGGTCTGTGTGGTCCGGCGGCTGTGCAGGGAGTCTCATACAGGGAAATCTCGCGAGAGGTCGGTAGCTCTCGCGAGATTACGGCTGTACTTGACTCGCTGTACAGCCGTCGGACGGGTGGGCGGGCAACAAAGACCGGCTCTGGGGGCCGTATACAGCCCGCGGGCCGGAGGTTCCCTACCGCTGGACTAAGGGGTCGATCCTATTAACCCCGAAGGGTGCGAGTTGCCGTTCGGATGCCGTTTTAATGCTGAAAACAGTACCTGACAGGAGCGTAACTAACTATTTAGCGCCCCCCCACCGCACGTTTATTCGGCGCACCCCCACACACACCTAACCTGCCCCCCCCTTCTTACCCGCGGTCTGCGTCTCGCCCGGCTCTCTGTCGGGACCTTCCTGACGTCACGGTCCCGGCCGGCTCCTGCTGCTACAATGAAAACGTACTCTTAGAAAATGGCTGCCCCCATACTGCAGACAGAAAACTGTCTGCAGTATGGGGGCAGCCATTTTCTAATTGTCAGTTTTCATTGCAGCAGGAGCCGGCCGGGACCGTGACGTCAGGAAGGTCCCGACAGAGAGCCGGGCGAGACGCAGACCGCGGGCAACTATAGCCCCGCAGCTATGGCACACTTGGCGGCACACATGGAATTATACGGCACACATGACAGCAATCCTGCAATAAAAAAAAAGTTTTTAATTATTTTAATAAAAAGGGCAGCTCCCCAAGAACTATACAGCTGATTTAGCAGCACCCCAGAAATTATATGACAGTTTGCTGACTCCACTGTGCAGCACAGCTGGACTGATATGGCACACTTAACACCCCTTGCAGTTTAAAAAAAAAAAAAACTTTTTTTATTTGAATGAAATATGGGGGGCAGCTCCCCTGGAATGATAGCCATGTAGTAAAAAAAAAATTGTTTTCAGAGAGCCCCTTAGTTGTCCCCCACATCAGTCCCATACAATAGCCCCCCTATGAAGTAACCTTAGTAATGCCCCCTTAGTAGTTGTACCCTCAGTAGTTCCACTTTGTAAGGTTTCCCCCTCAGTAGTTCCCACCTAGTAGTTGTACCATTAGATTCCCGATCTGTAGTTGTCCCCATTAAGCAGCCCCCATTAAGTTGTCCACCATTAGTGTTATTTTATCCCCTATAGCAGGCCCCTCTCTGCTGTCTGAATTTCACATCCGGAATAAAGATGGTGCCGGAATCCGGGACTTATATAGAGTTCCAGTCTCGTGAGAATGCGACAGCAGGAAGATGACGTTTGGCCTCGTTTTCGGATTATCGGCGCGATGGAAGCGAACAGCTCGGGAACGCCTCGGATCAGGTCAAATCGGGGGTTTTCAAATCTCTAGGATCCGAATAATAGTGGACATGGTCGCAAAAAAAGAAATTAAATAGCATTTCTTACCCACCAGTGACAACTGCATATAAGCTGCATTTTCCTATTTCAATGTGTGCTGGAGAGCATGAAGCAAGATCGGGTGGTCCGTTAACTGTGCGTCCACGGTCTAGGTGACGGGCCTGTCGCTGGCGGGGGAGATGGCCAGGTGCAGCAGCTTGTCTTAATGCATGGGACATGGTTGTATATGCGACCGGTGGCAGTATCCACAAACCGAGCGACTTTAGTGCCCCGGGAGAATGAAGAAATAGGTCTTTTTGCGTCCACGCGCAGATAAAAGCAGCTTGGAAATACACAGTGAATGAACATTCGGTGCAGACATAACAGCACAATACAAGGAACGGAGAACAGCAGGATAACAGTCATCTCCATACACGGAGCGTGACTCTGGTTCTTTGCTTTTAGAAGGATTTTACGGATGAGGAGATATTTGTGTCATCTGCCCAATTAGGTGGCACAATTATACCTGATGGTTTGATTGATTGCCAGTGGGTAACATTGCCCTTATTTTTCTTTTTTTATTTGTGATGTGACTAAGGCAGGGGTGGGGAACCTTTTGAGGTCCGAGGACCATTTGCACTGAGGCATAATGCCTCGGGGCCATTTACAAAAAAATAAAATAAAGTTAGAGATCATCCTGTGGCAGCCGTCCCATACTCCGGCGGCTGCCGCAGGTTACGAGTCGCTGGTCTGTGTGGTCCGGCGGCTGTGCAGGGAGTCTCATACAGGGAAATCTCGCGAGAGGTCGGTAGCTCTCGCGAGATTACGGCTGTACTTGACTCGCTGTACAGCCGTCGGACGGGTGGGCGGGCAACAAAGACCGGCTCTGGGGGCCGTATACAGCCCGCGGGCCGGAGGTTCCCTACCGCTGGACTAAGGGGTCGATCCTATTAACCCCGAAGGGTGCGAGTTGCCGTTCGGATGCCGTTTTAATGCTGAAAACAGTACCTGACAGGAGCGTAACTAACTATTTAGCGCCCCCCCACCGCACGTTTATTCGGCGCACCCCCACACACACCTAACCTGCCCCCCCCTTCTTACCCGCGGTCTGCGTCTCGCCCGGCTCTCTGTCGGGACCTTCCTGACGTCACGGTCCCGGCCGGCTCCTGCTGCTACAATGAAAACGTACTCTTAGAAAATGGCTGCCCCCATACTGCAGACAGAAAACTGTCTGCAGTATGGGGGCAGCCATTTTCTAATTGTCAGTTTTCATTGCAGCAGGAGCCGGCCGGGACCGTGACGTCAGGAAGGTCCCGACAGAGAGCCGGGCGAGACGCAGACCGCGGGCAACTATAGCCCCGCAGCCCCCCTGGCGGCGCCCCCAATTTCTCTGCGCGCCACCGCGGGGGCTATAGTTACGCCACTGGTACCCGAATTAACCCTGACTCGCACCCTTCGTAGGGCCGAATTAGCTGAAAATTGAGATGTGAGCACTTTTCAGTGAATTCGGACCGCCGTAAAGTGTGCCCGGTGTTGTTATTATTCGCAACTCGTGAATCATCCGCACTGTTCGTGGTTAATAGGATCGACCCCTAAGACACATATTCAGTACAAATCTACAAGCGCACAATCTGTGGTGCGCCAAACAGACTATTTGCTGCTATTTGAACGTAGGTTAAATATGTACATTTGGGTGCTTACATGCTTCTAGCATTACACAATACTCTGCATTTCTTACTGTCTGTTGGAGGTAATGTTTGTCTCGAGTAATAATTCCTAATTTTGTGCCCACAATTTGTTACTTTACTACTTATTCATTTTACCTGAGCGCTGTGTCCACTATTCCGCGACTCAGAGTTAGTAACGACACTTCGGGGACACGCAGCCGCTGTGGTAAATTAGCGTATATATACTTATGTTTATATACTATGAACTTAGCAGCGCCTGAATAATTGATATTTTAAAGCAGAATTAGTCAACATTTCTAACATACATCTACAGTTTCTTCATAAAATATTCACATGAGCACATTCAGCGTTATATACACTACAAGCTGTTGTGAATTCGATCTCTGTTGTCACTAAACTGTTAAAACTGATGTAAGGTAAGTTTGTTGGCTACTAAAATGGGATATGGTCACTAAGTCGACATGCATGAAGGTCGGCATGGTGTTAGGCCGACAGGGTCATTAGGTCGACACAAACATTATGTTGACATTGGGACAGTCGACAGTCAAAAGGTTGAAAACAGGGCTACCATTAGAAATTGGGAGGCTCAGTGCCCCACCACCCTTGTACTCCTCACTCACCACCTGACTCTACTAGTCACTAGGGGGAGAGCAGAGCAAAGAGCAGGCTTCCCCGCCCCCTTCTTCCGCTTTGCTGCCCCCACTGAATTTTACTGCTCCCGAAGTGCTTGTATAGGAGCGCAGTCTTCTCCTCTACCTCCGGACTCTGGCAGCATTTTAAAATATGGCGCCAACTTGTGAGCCAATCGGAGCTTGTGGCCCAGCAGCCAATCAGAGCAGCTACCGGTACTGACTGGAACACCAGACGGTGCCACGTTTTAAATTGCATCCGGACATGAAGGAGAAACCTGCACTCTAGAAGCACTCCGGGAGCACTGGGCTTTAGCGGGGGCAGCTCAGAGGAGGCAGTAGTCGGGCATGACTGCGGGGGATGTAGTGGGTAGAATCAGTGGCCCAGGCCGTTCCCTCTCTGCCAGAGTGCCTGGGCCCGGAACGTCGGTGCCCACAGTACCCCCTTGATGGTGGCCCTGGTCCTATACAGCAAACACAGTTCCCTTTCCATTGCAGCTAGCAGCACAGGCCAGTGTAATACTGTATGTTAGCACTTAGTGAACGCCCAGAGTGTTAGATAGAAATGGTGCATGTGATAACTGTGACCAGAGAAATTAACGCTCATAGACTATGCCAAGTACTGTAAGCAGCCAGAGTGGATGGCACCAGCTGGACATGGGCAGAAACATGGAGAAAACAATGAAACATAAAACAAATAAAAGCTGCTTACAGTATGTCGCTCAAACTTCACCAAATAATAGACATAAAGGCAGCTGCTCCGCGGGATAAAGGCACTTTACAAACCTTCACATAGAGAACACACAGGTGGGTTGGCTGCGCTCATAGATGTCTAAAAATATCTCTCAACTCAATATAAAAAGGTGACTCTCATAGCTCTTCCTAGCGTAAGGCACGGTACATCTAGTAATGTATCATGTTTAATAAATTAATCATCAATATAGTAGGAGAGCAAAGGTTCCAAAACTTTCCTGAATCACTGCGCCCTAGAGTATCGGCATCTTTCTCATATCACCCCTAATATAAAGGTTTTTTTTATTTATCAATGTGGAAAACATTATTAAGTTGTGCATGACTATAATCCTTATTGTCAGTAAGGTGGTGATGCACTGTGGTGCTTCATATTCCACGTGCTTTATGTGGTGCTTCCTATTCCACGTGTTTTATAATTGGCAGCCAGTAGCACTGGTTTTGTCTGTCACTTTAACCCTAATTAATTAGATTTGTTTCTGTACCACCAACCCAAGGCACCCCTGCAAGAGCTTCAAGGCACCCCAGGGTGTTAGGTGCACAGTTTGGGGACCACTGATATAAGGGGTTATTCTGGTTCACTCGGAAAGGCACAATCACTCTCTAATGGACAAAACCATATGCACTGCAGGTGGGCCAGATGTAAAATGCGCAGAGAGAGTTAGATTTGGGTGTTTTATTGTTTCTGTGCAGGGTAAATACTGGCTGCTTTATTTTTACACTGCAATATAGATATCAGTTTGAAGTACACCCAAATCTTACTCTCTCTGCACATGTTACATCAGCCCCACCTGCAGCACATATGGTCTTGTTCATTAGAGAGTGATTGTGCCTTTCCAAGTGAATCAGAATAACCCCCATAGTGTACACTACAGTGTACATAAACCTTATACTTATGACCCCACTTTACCCTCCATTCTTGTATAAACATACTGGATATAGCTAATTATTATTTTAGTATGAAAGTGCCCAATGGCGTCTGCATATATTGGTAGTTCTACCTGTCAATCAGAGACATTACAGGCAGCCCCATAAGGAGGTGTTCCTTACTGCCAGGATTGCCAGAGCGGGCAATGATAAGTCCCTGCCTATTGAACAGCCCAATTAAGACTTCCATTGGATGCTGCCAGGGGTTTTCACATGCATGCACTGGTCCGTGCACCTGCCACATCAATTGCATAGATGCGGGGACACAGTGCTGGTGGCTGTCTTAGCTCCGGTGCATGGGAATAGCGGCAACTCCCCTACTAAAAGTAAAAAGGAGCGGCCACTGTACCTCACTCCTGCCACCATGAAAATGTATACATAAAACTATTAAATTTATTGGAGTGGGGTGTTTATAGCAGGGCCGGCTCAGCAGAGGATGCACAGCAGGGAGGCGCCAGGCAGTAAAGGCACTCTCCCTGCTCTACCTCTGTGGCTGCTGTTGTGCCTGTCACACTGCATGACAGCCAGTGGAACCAGCAGCCAGGGCTCCCTCCCAGCTCCTAATCACCATTCACTTGATCAGCAAGCGGCAGGGACTGAAAAGAGGTGGAGCTACATGGACAGAGGATGATGGGCTACATGGGATGGAGGGGGCAGCGCTACAGCAAGACTGATGAAAAAGGAAGGAAAGGATAAGCTGGCAGCCTGAATTAGGTTAGAAACATGTGAGCGTAATACTGTCAGTACTTGGTGTGGGCATATGCAGAGGCAGTGCTACTGCCTGCAACTGGTGTGGGCATATGCAGAGGCAGCACTACTACTGTCAGTACCTGGTGTGGGCATATGTATAGGCAGCACTACTACTGTCTGCAACTGGTGGGAGCATTACGTATAGGCAGCACTATCACTGCTGGCAACTGGTGTGGGCATATGCAGAGGCAGCGCTACTACTGTCGGCAACTGGTGTGGGCATATGCAGAGGCAGCGCTACTACTGTCGGCAACTGGTGTGGGCATATGTATAGGCAGCGCTACTACTGTCAGCAACTGGTGTGGGCATATGCAGAGGCAGCGCTACTACTGTCAGCAGCTGGTGTGGGCATATGCAAAGGCAGCGCTACTACTGTCGGCAGCTGGTGTGGGCATATGCAGAGGCAGCGCTACTACTGTCGACAACTGGTGTGGGCTAATTTATAGGTACACATCTCAGCCACAAAGGCATGTGGGACGGTTGTTCTTAATTTGCTTTGGATTTAGAGCCGCTAACTATTGCTCTTCATGCACATTCTACATCATTCCAAGGGATTTCCATTGGTGCAACTGTGTTGAAAATATGTCTATTACATTTTGTAGCTGACCTTGCTAGATCTACCCATTTTGGATTGGCTAGCATGTGCTGGTTCTTTTATGGCATACAAGTTAACATCCTCATCTTTGCTTTCTCAAATTAGATTGATTACTCGCTCTATTAAAAACTTTGATATTTCCATTTCTGCTCAAATTACTCATTTGGAGCGTACCAATATTTTCACAGCTATTAACCCTTTCAGGGGTTGTTTTTCTTTAAGGTAGCGCTCCCCACTTGGTGAGTTTTTTAGGGGGAGCGCTACCTAAAAAAAAACCACCACGCTGTGTGTAGGGTCCAGGCAGCGCCGCTGAACACTATGGGCGGTATTCAATGAGCCTGATTCGCCAGGTTTTTATGGCGAATTTGTGCTGTTTGGCGAATTTCTGACAAAAACGGTGAATCACCCTATTCAATGACCACATGGCGAATACATTTCAAGGTTTTTTTCGCCATGATTCACCGAGTAGCAATCGCTATCTTTTTATGGCGAAGTGGAATGTGAACTTTTAAAATAAAGTGTTTTGTTTTTTACATTTGGTGTCAAAAAATCAGGAATTTTATTCTGAGGAGGGGCATGCTATTTTTATTCATGTGCTGTAAGCACATGAATATATATTTAATTTAAAAAATAATATTTTTTTTTTTATTTTTATTTTTACACAGCAGCCAGCAGGGGGCGCCGGAGCCGAGCAGCTCATTACATATTCATATATTCACTGCACGATCATTACGATCGTGTGTAGTGAATATACGCTCCCCTGCTGGCACCCCAGGGGGGCAGCCTGTGCTGCCTGGCACCCGGGGAGCCCACCTAACCCCCCACAAAGGTCTGGGCTAGGCAGAGAGACTACCATCTCTCTGCCTGGCACCGTCCTCAGGCTCCCTGCGGCAATCGCCGCAGGAGCTCATATTCGCCAGTCAGGGGCTCGCTGCCCCTGACTCGTTGAATACCGGAGCCCGCCGGCTCCGGAACGTGGCGAATGTGCAGTGAATCCAAAAAAGGATTCGCTGCACCTCGCAGGTATTCACATTGAATACCGCCCTATGTTAGCCACTGCCCAGCCCTGCACCCCGGCCCTGCATGCGGCAATCCAGCTTGTAATACAACAGCCGGGGGGGGGGGGGTGTGAAGCGGAGGTGCGGCGGTGGAGAGTGCGGGCTAAACACAGCCTGGGCATTAAGGCATAGCCCGAAAAATTCTCGGGATTACCAGTGAAGGAGTTAATGTTGCAGTATATCTCGCCTACTTGACAATTGGAATTATAACATTGAAATTGTTTGTGAAAAAAATGAAGGCCCCCATACACTTGTCTGATTTGAGCCACAAGTCAGACCCTATTTCTCTTGAAGTTCCCCGGAGGTTCTACATATGTGAATGAAAAAGGTCCTCTTATGCTGTTAGACAACTTTCAAATGATGTGGACGATAACGGTGGGTTCTGAACGACAAATAATTACATTGTCCGGTGTGTACGCTCTATCACGATGATGATGCATATTCCTGCTGGTCATTTACCTTAATCCACCTCTGGTACCCAGCAGCATCACATCCGACCGGACCCGGCTTTACATACTTGCCCAGCAGCGACGGTGCGCTGGCGGCAGACATGCTGCATTCCGCAGCATAACCCTCACTAGCAATGTCCTCTGTTGTCCTGCATGTAGGGCCAATGAAGGATGTCAATGACAACATGTGGAAACACACATTGTCAGCCACATAGCGGGTACACACTGTACAATTTGAATGGTTTTGTCATTCCAAACTATTGTACATGGCAATATCATTCAAAATATCGTCACCCAGCTTAACCGTTTGAGTGCCAACGTTGCTGTGAGAGATCCTCAAAATATCCGTTAAAAATTAAACTGTCTTTTTTTGGTCGCAATATTTAATTAAACGTCAAATTATTGACTTGGCCGTATTTGTATTTATTTATACCTAAACCACAGTCGCTGTGAGCGGCGCTGGATTTTATAGCAGATATTTTGAGGATTGCTCACAGCAACATTGGCGCTCAAAGGGTTAAGTCAACCTCAGCCGACATAATTTCACTGTCAAGTTGTTTAACTATTATTCTTTAGTCAATTAAGAGCTAAAGGAAAGTACTGGACGTGAACAATTGTCTAATGTTTCATTTCATTTTCTCTGACGACCAGTAATGTAAGTAACAGGCTTTACTCAATCTCAGACCACGTGCGATAAGAGCTTTTTGAAGTATTTATTTAATACTAAGATGTTCCACCAGTGCACTGCTTCTTTCTGTAATAAATATCCAACTTTATCGAAACATTTACACGTCTTGGTCTTTTGCATACAGTATCTTGAATCTAAATCTATAGCAGTGTCTAAACCAAAATTTGTCCCTGCAGGTTCTTGCCTCCAATTCAATTTATTGTGAAAACATGGAAGATAAATCGTAAAATAAATATATATATATATATATATATATTCACTCTTAGGGGGTTATTCTGGTTCATTCTCAGATGCAAATTCACATCTTTGCGAGTGAACCAGATCCCACCTTGCAAATGGGTGTACGCCGGCCCACTGTTCGCAAGGCGCATACAGTCGCATGCCACTGGAACCCTCCCACATCGAAAGTCATGGAAAGTGCACACATATGTAAGGTTGCTCTGAGCAGCCTTACATATGGATGTACGCTCGGGGGAAAGTGGGCCGATGATGTCAGCTGCCTGCCCCCCCGCATGGCTGTCATGGCCGCATTAGCAAGAGAATGCCCAGTGTTAATGGGCCAGCCCAGCACCTCCGCCCACCAAGATGTGTGCGTGCACCCAGCAAAGAGTCTGTTCGAAGTGGGTGCAGGCACCCAGCACATGCGCAGAAATGCGCTTGCGCAAGGCGCCAAAACTCCCGGTGCAGTCATGCAAACTTTTATTTCCATTCCTGATACGATAGTCCATGTGGATGGTAAAATTTGGAAAAGTAAAATAAAAAGCATAAGATTTCCAAAAACCTGTGTTGACAATTGTCATGTAAACCATTTGACCATGTTAACCTTTTGACTGTTGACCTTTGACTATCAACCGCTCACCTGGCTATTGGATTATTTACTGGAGCTGAGTTTTGCAGATGATAGAAAAGACATATAACCGGGATTATTCCACAGACGCCATAAAACAGATGCGCGAGACGAGGGTGGAATCAGAATCTCAGTCATCAGTATATAGACTAGTGCACGAGGGGCAGAGGAAGCGAGAAGCGCAGGAATGATTTGGGAAAGAATATCAGCAGGGACAGACTAACAGGCGACATGAAGGTCTCCGCGCTGCGTGGTCACACAAGCCAATAGAGGACTTGCTTGTAAAGGATGAAGAGGGGAAGACAAAGTTATTTTATATAGCTGTATAGGTCACTCACCCCAATCTCTGTGCAGAGAACCGGAGGCTCTATAGTCAATAAAGCTTAACAGAAGGCAGAAAGAGGCTAGTAAACCAGAGCGTGGGCTACATGACTAAATGTCTCAGAGTGATAGATGCATGAGTGTTCCCGCAGGCCTGGGAGGGACTGATGCAGTGCACAGATCAAACATACTGTAGTCCTACATATATTATATATATATATTGTGGTGAAACAGGGTTAAGGAGGAGCCGTCCAGCCTCACAGAGAGTGCTTTGCAGCCCGGTAACAGAACCTGGTTCACTACAAAGCCAGGAATGAGTCTCTGAGGTGTGCCTGGGGGAGAAACAGGTGGGCTCTCAGGCACATGGCTCCAGTCCAGGTTTTCAGACCTGCACAGCCACATGTGAGAAGTGGGCTGAATGCAGTGGAAGAGATTTAAACCTTGTTCAGTTTGTTGCACTGATGCCCGATAGGGGCCAGTAAATAGGCATTGCATTGTAGTGCCAGGGACTTGGACTGCCAGTGCCCGAAGGCACTAAGGCCCTTATTCTGGTTGGATCGGTCCGTACCGAGTACGGACAGAACGTGTTTTTTTTCTATTGCACATGCATATCTTTCACAATGTGCATGTGTGACGACAGCACACCACTCACGTACGGACCTCCCCGATCAAAAATCCTGTCGATCACACACGGAGAAAGTGGGCGTATTGTGGACGTTTTTGTGGGAAAGGCCAGAAAACGGGGCAAAACTGGGCGTATCCCTGGGCGTACACGGGGTGTGTACTCAAAGTGCACAGAGGTGCATCCTCTTGGCTGTGCGACCCCTCGGGACGTTTCTGGCCCAAAACAATCGGTCCGCCTAAGAATGCTCCATACCACTCTTAGACCATCCACCTGATTCCAGCCGCAATCGGTCGGCTAATTAATGCGCACCACACCTAAAATACTGACACCTGAACGCAATTATAACCAATGCTGCAGGCAATTCACTATAATAGCCAGGGCCCCAGGCGAGGGGGGGTGGGGCGCCCCGGTGCCTACGGGGGGGTACCTGCGGCACTGTGTGATCTGGCGGTGGGGTCCCTGCAGTGTTGCGCGCAATCCGGCAGCCAGGCGGCGGCGCGGGAAGCGCTGATGGGTTTGAAAACACGCCGCACGCTGATTGGCTGAATCTCAGCCAATCAGCATGCGGAATGTTTTGAAACCCAGCAGCGCTTCCCGTGCGCCGCCTGGCTGCCGGATTGCGCGCATCACTGCAGGGACCCCGCCGCCAGATCACACAGTGCCGCAGGTACCCGGCACGGACACCCCTGCAGCCTCCATGCGAGAGTCGAAGTGCCGCCCTCCAGTGGCTGGCGCCCTAGGCAAATGCCTAGATTTGCCTAGTGGTGGCGCCGGCCCTGATAATAGCTCATGTGAGTACCCGCAAGCCATACACAGCCCTGAAACACATTGGAAGGTTCACTTTATACACTTGCCACCGTTACAAGGTCGGATTTTGCAGGATTGTTTGTTAGGCAAAATACACGTTTGAAGAATATGTGGAATTAGGTCTATTTTAAGCAACTACACCCTTAATGCTAGTGTGCCTGTCATGTTCGGTCATCAGGACACACAATTCACAGGATGTGTCATCTTTGACTATGCAACACAAACATACACTTCACATCATTACATTATACACCTCTATCACGTCTAACAACACCTTTTTTCCTTTCAATGTTTAAGAAATAGGTGCTGTTCATGCACACATTATGGGAAATGTAAAAGCATGAATGTTAGTTGTTGGTGCAGTAAAACACCACACATATCATTAGGGTAGCGAGACATGTAAATAAATAGGAACATATTAAGTATTCACATTATTTACAGCATGCAAACACCAAAAACAAAAATAATAAACATTGGGGGACACATAGATAGTGATTAAAGTTGCACATTAGTACACAATAAATAGACGTAATGAGGGTTCAATTGTAGAAAAATTAAGGTAGACAAATGAGGTAATCATAAGCAATTCAAACATCACACATAGGGCCTTATTCTGATCTGAGCTCAGTACAAATTTGTTCTTAAAATGGGCAAAACCATGTGCACTGCAGGTGGGGCAGGTGTAACTTGTGCAGAGAGACTTAAATTTGGGTGGGGTGTGCTGAAACTGAAATCTAAATTGCAGTGTAAAAATAATGCAGCCAGTATTTACCCTGCACAAAAACAAAATAACTCACACAAACCTAACTCTCTATACATGTTACATCTGCCCCACCTGTAGTGCAAATGGTTTTTCCCATTTTAAGTACAAATTTGTACTGAGCTCAGATCAGAATAAGGCCCTTAATTGGGAAATTGTTAGAAGGCAACTTCAAAGGGAATTCCCTTTGAAGTTGCCTTCTAACATTTTTCCAATTATCCGAATAATTGCTGGTCCATATAAGTGAAGCGTACGCTACAGGTGCTTGTCCGTACGCTACCGCTTATGATCGGAGCAGCGCGCTGTCTCCGATCGCTAAGGTTAAGAAACCGTCCGTGCACGGGAGCGTACGCTCATATGCACGGCACTCCCCTTTGCCTTGCTTCCACCAACCACAGCCCTAACATGCGGCCAACCAGATCCGGAAGTGCGGCTAGGATCTCAGCTGCCCAGACGGCACAGGGTTGGTTGCCCAGCAACCCGTTTAGCGGCTTCCGTCCAGAGGTGAGGCAGTGGAACCTCGTGCTGCCTGGCTGCCAGGTGTGGGGGACAGCTGCGGGACAGTTCCGGTTCCGTTTGACATTGTTGCATGGACCTTTGCCTGGCAGGTGCACAGGATTAGTGAGTAATTGTATGTGGGTATATATTGTGATTTGTGTATATTACCCATTTGTCAAACTGTCTGTCCCTGACGACGGCGGGTAACTCCGAAATGGTTGGAGTAAAGGACACCTTTTATTTGCAGTCTGTCGAGTGCCGCCTCTTTCTTGTTCCTATATATATGTATATATATATATATATATATATATATATATATATATATATATATATATATATATATATATATTGCATGGTGTCAAACCAGACAAAAAAAAAAAATATATAAACTAACACAAGAGGTTCCCTGCCATAAAAGTCTGTGATTACGTCTTGCCCTGGCATCCAGAGACCGGTCTGCTCAACAGCATCTGCTGCATTGGCGTAAACGCTGAGCGCTGCTCCAAATTGGAGGCACCAGGTATAAATCTATGCACATACTATCTTATGGCATCCAAGTGACGGTATTTTGTCGAAAGGTTTATTTTACATTCCTACAATGTTAATGTATTTATAGAGAGAAATAAATGGCCTGCAGAAAGCACTGAATGACGCGGAAAGCTGGAGAAAGGTGCGATAAGGTGATAATGTACACGGGGGGGGGGGGGGGGGGGCAGGATGGATGAGTGAGGGTAACCAGGGGCAGTTTGGAGAAGGGGAATTATCAAGGCTGGGCTTTAAATCATTTTAGTGACCAACGTGTAATCACAAATCAGGATACTAATGTAACGAGGGATATAGCACATTTAGGGGTCTACTGTATGTACTAAGCCTTGGATAGCGATAAAGTGGGCAGAAATATACTGTAGGCCCTTATTCCTTCTCAAATGGACAAAACCATGTGCACTGCAGGTGGGGCAGATGTTACTTGGGCAGAGAGAATTAGATTTGGGTGGGGTTTTACTTCAAAGTGAGATCTATATTGCAGTGTAAAAATAAAGCAGCCAGTATTTACCCTGCACAGAAACAATATAACACCCAAATCTAACTCTCTCTGCACATGTAACATCTGCCCCACCTGCAGTGCACATGATTTTGTCCGTTAGAGAAGGAATTTGCCTTTTCAAGTGAACCAGAATAAGGGCCATAGGGCCTGATTCAGAGCCGCTCCCTAGGCAGTGTATATTTGCTGCCTTGCGGGCAGGTAAATGCTGCCCGCTGCCCAGACAAACGCCCACCCACATCCCCTCCAATGTGGCCAAAGGGAATAGAAATCATGATGATTTTTAAAGCGGTCATGTGGCGTCAGCCTCTCGGGGCGAGCAGGCATCGGCACGCCTACGTTCCCAGGGGAACGCCCAGCATGTCCATAAAAAGCTGGGTGTTCCCGTGCTCGAGACCAATGTCCGTCCCTGCCCGCCCCCTCTGGAGCGAACGGCTCAGTGACAGTGAAACTCGCAAAAGCCGATTCGCTCCCTCGGTTTTCACATGCGCGTACACACTCATGTGCGTGCGTAAACCCAAATCCTCGGGGAAGGGGCTAAACTTGTAAATGCGTCAGTCCACAAAAATGAACATCGTTATATTATCGGTGGCCTAGGTCTATAGTTTGCGCTCATCTTTCCTGTAACTTCTGCCCCATTCAGACACTTACATACACACTATGGTTTATACATACTTACCTAGTACCGGAACGACCGGGAGGTTCCTGAAAACCAGGTGGTTCTGCTGGTCCCCGGAAGGACAAGCAAGTATCCTGATTTTTGAGGCCCCCCTGCCAGGCCAGGCTACAAGCGGGCAGTCATAGGGCCCGATTCAGACTAGATAGGCCAGATCTGAATTTGGACGCTGGCGGATGTTTGGGCGACTGCGCTTGCGTATTGGCCACAAGACCGAGCTGCTATCAACAAATATTTATATTTGCAAACCGATCGCAGGGAGCGGGTGTGTGGGGTGTGGATCACGGACATTTCATGTGACCACAAACACTGTGAAAACACAGGCTTGTTTATTCCCCCTCACCCTGCTCACCACCCAATGATTTTTACACTGGGCACCGGTCATCGCAGCCGCCGCGTAGCACAGGACTTACTCAGTGGTTGCGATGAATACAATCACATCCGGCCTGGAGCTGATGTCACAATCTTGGCCACGCCTGCGTTTTTCCTGACATTCCCAGCATTTCTTTTGCTAGTTCCCACCCTCCACACGCCCACTGCATGTCAATCACTGTGCATACGGCTAGCGAAGAGAAAAATTTGCAGGACTTGATCGCAGCCGGGAGTTGCGCATACGTATTGTGGCCCATATGCATGCGCCGTACATCAATTATCAGCCGCTGTGCAAATTCACGGCCCACGTAATCAGGTTTGATACACTGTATGTCTGCATCAGATCATCTGAACCCCTCCCTCCTATACCCTAAGGGGGTTATATTTGCAGCGAGTCCTCCAAATCTCGCCTGACGAAAGCCGGGCCGCCCCTTCCCCCCCCCTCCTCGCAGCACGGGTTTTGCCCGCACTGGCTGCAAATGCATGTTCAACATAAACATACATTTGCAGGCTAGGGGGTACCAACCCCATTATTCGATGGTTGCTGACCATCGAATGATGATGAAGTGTCAGGTCAATTACATATGCGTGCACCCCCGAGAGGAAGTGGGTGTGCAAGCCCCTACCCCCCCCCCCCCGCGACATGGCCTCAAACAGTCTGTTTGCCGTGGGTGCACGCACCGTACATATGCACATGCAGAACTGCGCAGTACAGAAAAATCAGCCCCCATACGAACGCAGCCCTGCTGCAAATTAACCAGAATAACCCCCGTGGTGGGCGGCCGGATCGCTGCACACTGGCGACCAGATAGAAGACGTTGTCAGACTGTGAGGAGATTGATTTAAGAGCTAATTGAGCTACAAAGTTCTTGCCAATGTTGAAACACAGAAGGCAAAACAAAGACAGACTGCATTTCATATGATGGATAAATTTTAATAGACTCATTTTACCATTAAATTGAAGGCTCGTTAAATTGACTTAAAGTATCGGAATACTGTGAGTTGCGCTTTGGCACTTTTGTGATCCTTTTGGGACCATAAATCAAGAACTTGGATTTATTTGGTTTTTTTAGTGAGTTATATACGAGCTGCTCACAGAGAATCCTCAGACTGCTGAGCTGGGAATGTGCGGATGCTTTGCTTCCATTGGCTGCAGGATTTACCTGAAAACTCACAGACATTCTACATCTACCCATATGGGACCATTGGGCCTGTTTCAGACATTCGGAGCCCAGCGATAAACGCCGCCCCGCCACAGTCCCCCCGCCTGCCCCTGTGCGCGGCTTTGAATAAGTTTGCAACCGTGCACACAGGGGGAAAACCATTCGCAACCACTCACCATCAAACGGTTTTTGCCCTGTTTGCAGCCGCGAGTAACTCTAGACTTACTTGACGCTACGATCACCGTAGGGAGATGGAGGCCGCTGCTGACATCAGTGGCCCTCCCTCCCAGCGGCTGGGTCCTTCTGCAATTTTTAACGACACTCCCAGAAAACACTGGGTACCGCCTACAAACTGCCCCTGGCTGTCAATCACCTTGCGAACATCCAGATGACGAAGTCCCCAGATGACGAAACCGGTTGGGCGTGGCCTAAACTGAGAACTCTGTGCTTTTGGAGTTCCTGACCACGGAGGCCCTGGCGGCGGCGAAAAGGCTGGTCCCGGCTATTCAAGTCGTTGGTGCACCGTGTTGGATATCACTGTGGCAAGCTGTTTGCTGTTATCTATGATGTATGTGAGCCTGCACTTTTAGTAAAATTTGTTTTACACTTTGCTCATATCTGCGCTTTTTCTCCAATTTCTTTCTACATATAAATATTATTAACTTACATATATATATAATCTCACATATTTTTCACGCACTCCTCTGTAACCTCATTTGTCTTAAACCTTAAATTATTATTATTATTATTATTTTATATGTATACAGTATGAATCTGTTTCATGATGACCTGTGTCAGGTATGAAACAATTTAAATACAACAATATAGTTATTAATTATTGATACTTATTGGTTATAATATAGTTACTGATTCTAAAACACTTTGTTATTTGTACAATATTTCATGCAATGGGGCTTATTCCCAGGCGCAGAGTGGCTGTGGTGCGTGGTGCAGTTGAAGCCAGATTTCCTACCTTATGCCTGGGGTGGCTCCAGAGGAGGGGCTACAACACAGTTCAAAATTCAAATAGAGATGCCACACCCACAGCTGCCAACTGCCATTCCAAACTGACTCACTGGCACTTGGTGTTTCTCCCTATTTGAATTTTGGACAGTGCTGCAGCCCCACATCCGGAACTACCACTGCCTTATGCTAATGAGATTCCTTAGAGCTAACGCCAGGACCCATGCGGCTGTTTCTCCACCCACAGCCGAAACCTTCATGAGTATTGTACTGTATACCAGAAGCGGGCTTCCCGTTACGTGCAGCACAGCTGTAGCTACACCCGCACAGCATTTACACGGTACTCCTATGACACATACAGTAGCTCATGCTTGCGCCTCCATGTACTCTGCCCAGTAGCTGTCTCAGAATCGGGCAGAGATAGTAAAGAAATGCGCAAATTCACTTCTGCGCAGGTGCTATCTGCTAAAGCCTGCTCTTTGCTTTCGTGAAAAAAAGATGCACTCAACTCCAAATAAGTCCAAATATTGGTAATTTAATCCACAGATTTGTCCGACAGTTAAATACTGTAAATATTCCTGTGATACCACAGGAAGACTGATCAACCAACAGATCCTAAAACAGATCCTAATCCTATTGAATTATAATAATTGACATTTAACCTTAACTTAACTCTATATTACCCCTAAAAATAAATCACACAGACACATCTTATCACTAAAAATAACGGCACGGACAACCACTGCATAAGTTGAAAGGTCATGGATATTTATTCAATCGTATGACCCTATTGTAAAGGGATGGCTAGGAAAGCGCTTGGAGGCCAACTCCGGTCAAAAGGTGTTAATAATGGCGGCGACTTTAACGCCCCAACTTATAACATGGGTGATGAAACGCCCCCATCTATTTAAAGGTACAGCCCACGCTGTGACGATCTCACCACCCCTTGTATGGCATAGCAAGGACACTTCCAGGAAGTGGCCAACGTCCCCCCACGGAGGCAGGACTCACCAGCCGTCCAGTCAAAGGGGGACAACACCACATAGTGACCACCTGTACCTCAAAATGACCACTGCTCTAGAGCGCCTTCCCGACGATTTTAACTAAGAATTTAAAAAAATAAAAAATTAGGTGATGGCCAACAGGCCAGGTAGCAATTGAAAGAGCAAGGGATTCCAGACTCCAGACTCAAAGAGGAAGCAGCACCATCAGACTCCTCCTAATATACCATTGCACAAGCTACCACCCCTTGACTACCTAATTTGCTGATCCACATATCAATCACAACATTCACAGGATCTTAAATGCCCTTATGTCTATGCAGCCCTTGCTTAGTCTAATTATATTTCTTATAGAATGCAGACAATACTCTTAATTTGTTGCATTTCTGCCCAAAATCAGTGTACGAGCTTCTACTGTACTTCTAGTAAGAAAAACTTACTTTAATATAACTTTATTCCTTCCTTGGAATAAGCAGAGATGTTTTCCACCTGCTTAGAACAGTGACAGAGAAATCCATAACTAAGTGAATAGAGAAAAACTATCCCCACAAAATGACATTTGAATATCTGCTCAAAGACAGCAAAAAGCAAAAATACATTTCGGAGTTATACAAAAATCTATTTTAATATATCTACAGATCTTGTTTATCACAATTTAATATCTGGGAGAGAAGAGAGAGTTGACGTTAAAAGTTATATTCACGGGTTGTCGTGATTAGAGGTCATTAAGTGCAGTAATTATGGTGCAGCGCTGGTGACCGCCATCTATATTACTCATTATTTGATTAGGATGTGACGTCCCCACTCTGCAGATCCAGAAGTCATTAATTCTGAAATAAAAATGTCTTCTCTAACAGTTACATTCACCTGATTATTTCTCGGTTCTTGGTTTCGGATTTGTTACGCATCGAAATTCTGTCATTATTACGGAATAATTGTCTGTAATTCCTAATTCCTTTCTGGCTTCGGATCAGCACCAGATGTTTTTATAGACAAAAGAAGTCATAAAGCAACTCTTTCATTAATATCCTATTAGCCCAAGAAATTCACAGGGACACAATAGACCAGAGCAGGTCAATATGACATAAACTGATCACTTGCTAATATTGCTGGACAAAAGTTCTGTAAAAAATCAAGATATTAAAATAAATGAGACATTTAAAACAACTAGCAAACAATAAACTGGCCAACTACCCACTATTATCCTAATATTGTCCCAATGGAAACATACTTCTAACCAGGGCTGTAATTCGTGGTCATAGGCACACGCAAGGGGGGTGCCGGGTGCGCCCAGACACCACCTTATGCCCAACACACCCTCTCACTGACTCTCCAAAAATGGCTGCCACCTTGGAGGAAACAAACCGCCTCCAAAAATGGTGCGCTGTTAGGAACTCCCTAGGCAACATCTAAGTATCCTCTCCCCACCCTGGAAATGAGCATGAAAGTCCCCTTGGCAATGAGCATGCAACCCCTCCCCCTGGCAACAAGTTTATAACTCCTCCCTGGCCACGAGCACATAACCCCCCCCCCCCCTGCAACATGCAGGTATATCCCCCTAGCAGTGAGCATGTAACACCTGCTAGCAATGACCATGTAACTCCCCCTAGCAATGAGCATGTAACTCCCCCTAGCAACGAGCATGAAACTCCCCCTCAGTGTCTGCTTCAACTGTCTTTTATTTACCATGTACTTGTCCTAATTTGCATTTGTACTGTAAATCTTTATTTTCTGGGTTTTTTTTGATTAATTTGTTATGGGCATTACAGTGGGTGGCAATATGTGTAATGGGCATCAGAGTGTGTGGCGTTATGTTTAATGGGCATTACCTTATATGGCATCATGTTTAATGGGCAATATGGTAAGTGGCATTATGTGTAATGGGCATTACGGTGTGTGGCATAATGTGTAATGGGAATTAGTGTGTGGCATTATATGTAATGGGCATTACAGTGGAAATATTTGCCTTCAGCGCGCACTGTCCCTATTACTAGTGTGTGTGGGGGAATGAACCATTCTGAAGCCCATGTCCATTAATAAGTCACCTATTTAGTTTACATTCATGCCCAGTAGGCTGTGATAGACACGCCCCTGCAATGGTGCACCCCCTAAGAAAATGGGCTGCGTGCCTGTGCTGGCAGCAATCGTTATATTTACTTTCACCTGTAGCTTCCCTCCTCTGTGAGCCCCAACATTCTGGTTGCCCCTATCTTCTTCCCCTACTGTGGCTATTACCTATGCAACATTCCTAAATGTTTGTTATTCAGTCACGTGCTGTATTACATTTCAAGATGCTGACATATCCAGGATTCAAACTCATTTCCTGTGGCATTGCACTCAGACACTCTATTCATTAACTACGTTCTTAGGTATTGTACATTCAAACTCCCCCAAAAAACAAAGCTAATCAGGCGCTAATTTAAGTATTAATAAAAATTGCAACTGATTTAATACAATTGGAAGCTGCAGAATCGATGGGCGAATACAGTTGAGCATGAGGTATAGCAAGGTAAAAAAAAACTTGCGCACCTTGCACCCAAATTTGGATTACCACGGGTATGTGCGCTCCTGATACCCGCAGTATCCAATTAATATATGAAAATCCTGCAACATGAGTTAAAAAAAACTATTATACTTACCTTCTTGGTGCTCTCCTTGGCTCCCGGCAGTCTCTCCTCAGGGGAGGGGGCTGCTGGGAGTCCTAAAAACTCAACTATTTTAGGGAAAAAAAATCAGAATTGGCTTGGTGGTGCAAGAAAAAAGGGTATTTATGTAGTTTCACGGCGCCACCGCGCGCACAGTCTGTCTCTGAAACTTGGCAGCCTGCCAGAGGCTCGTGTGCCGCTCTAGCTATAATGTAACGTGATGTAACGTAGCGCTGCGCGTGCCACTCTAGCTATGTAATGTAATGAATTGTACAGTGTAAACAGGACACAAACGGGGCTTCTAAATCGAACACCCCGGCACACCGCTACCACAAGGGGTGTCCCCAATGTAGACCCTAACATTTTAGGCGCTTTGAGACGCATTTAGCGTCTCAATTCCAGTCTGCTGCTTAGCCCCGCGTGGACAGCATAACCTAGTCAGTCAGAGCGCTACGCAGTTAGCGTAGTCAGTCAGTCAGTAGTAGCCCTGTGTGAGAGACTGAGGTGCATAATGGCAGTGGCGAACCAGACTATGGCGATGGAGCATCTGACGCTGTTTAGTCTGCCGAAGACGGAGGAGGAGGCGGTGGCATTCTTGCAGGCCCACCAGTTCCTGCCGCAGACCCCGACCTGCCCCAATGGCCACCCCATGAGGCTCAGCATGAAAGAGCGCTTGTGGCGCTGCCACATTCGCAGCTGCCGCAAGAAGGTGAGCGTGAGGTCTGCACAGTGGTTTCGGGGGTCTCACCTCAGCTTTGTGACCCTCATCCGCTTCCTATATTGCTGGGCAGAAGAGCTGACCAGCATTAAATTCTGTGACAGACAGCTCAACATTTCACAGAAAACCGCCGTGCAGTACAACAATCTGATGAGGGAGGCCTGCACGGTGGTACTGCTGGCGCAGCCTCAGCTGCGAATCGGAGGCCCGGGTCATGTCATCGAGGTCGACGAGAGCCTCTATGTCAAGAGGAAAAGCAATGTCGGACGGTTCCTGCCCCAGCAGTGGGTGTTCGGGGGCATATCCAGGGAGACCGGGCAGTGCTTCATGACTGCGTTGGAGCGGCGAGATGCGGCCACCCTGATGGCTGCCATCGAGGCCCATGTTGAGCCCGGCACCACCGTCTACACGGACTGTTGGAGGGCCTACAACACCCAGCAGCTCCAGCAGGCCGGTTACGTCCACGGAAAGGTCAATCACAAGTACAACTTCGTTGACCCGGACACTGGGGTGCACACCCAAAATATAGAGCGCCTGTGGGGCAGCTGCAAGTGGCGTAATAAGCGCCAAAGGGGTACCGCGCACCATCACCTGGACTCCTACCTCCAGGAGTTTATGTGGAGGCAGAGTTTAGGCGCCCAGGACCCCTTCCTACGCATCCTACATGCTCTGACCCTGCTCCCCCTGGTCGAGAAGGAGGATGACAGCGCCGACTTCTCTGCAAGTGCTGGCGGTGACGTCGACGTAGAAGCTCCTTCCTGTTCTACAGACCAATCATGACTTTTTAATTAATGTTGGACTGTTTCTTACGCTGATTACTTACATGTTATTCGATCATTTATATTCTCAAGTTATCTTCCAGTTAAATTTCAACTAAAAAAAAGTTAACAGTTGCCGAAATTGTCGTCATTACTGTCTCAGGTGTGAATGTGTTTCTGAATCAGCACCACTATCCACGCCAACCCGAAGCGTGGCGAGCGGCGTCGGTACGCGTCCTAGGACCTTTTCATACCCCCCCACACTTCGGGTTGGCGTGGATAGTGGTATTTACAAGGCCGACAGCTGCTGCGTCGACTAGTGGCACTGTGGGCGGGTTTTAATAGTGTACCCCTAGACCCAGCTAAATTTAGATGCTTTTGCATCTAAATTTAGATGTACCCCTACACCCAACTAAATCCAGGCGCTTTAGCGTCTGGATTTAGATGCCCCACCACCTGAGCGGCTTGCAGGGAGCCAGGCGCCTGGATTCAGACGCTTTTGCGTCTGAATCCAGGCGCCCGCCTCCTTCTTAGCGGCTTGCAAGGCGCCTGGATTCAGACGCTTTTGCGTCTGAATCCAGGCGCCCGCCTCCTTCTTAGCGGCTTGCAGGGAGTGTTAATCCAGGGGCTTTAGCGCCTACATCCAGACTGCAACCCTTCTTAGTGGCTTGCAGGCAAGGCTGGATTCAGACGCTTTTGCGTCTGAATTTAGCGTGTACATGGGGGACACAGCGGTGTGCCGGGGTGTGTAGTTTAGAAGCCCCGGCACATCAGCGTTGTGCCCGGGGTGTCTCCACTTGCCCCCGTTGTCAGCGCTGCCCAGGCACTGCCTTTTTCACTGTGGAACTACAAGTACCACAGTGACCTGTCAGCGTCTGGGCAGCGCGCTGCTGCTGCTGCCCGGTCGCTACGCTGTTAACGTAGCTGTCAATACGTAGCTTACAGCTAGAGCGGCACGAGCACAGTCAGACAGAGCTAGAGCGGCACGCGCACAGTTAAACAGAGACTCTGGCAAGCTGCCAAGTTTCTGTAACAGACTATGTGCGCGGCGGCGCCGTGAAACTACACAAGTACCGAAAAAAGATACAATGATTTCTATTTTCTGTCCTACAATAAGAAAACAGCGCATGTGTGAATGGCCATGGTGACCATTTTGAGAGTGATTTTTACCACTGCGCTGCCAGTGCTGGACCAACAGAGAGGTCAGTATGGTTATGTGGGAGCAGGGTGTGCGGTGTGTGGGCCCCCCGGACCCAGTGGACTGTGTGGTCATTATGGATACGCCAGTGCCTGTGACTATTTTTGACCACATTTAAAGCGATATACGTAAGTCTATTCTCCCAATTTTGTATAAATCTGGCATTTGCCACTGATTTTTTTCTTTCCTTAACAAGCCTAGATTAAAGATTTAAGGCCCCCATGCACTACAGTGATTTTCACCCATTTCCGACGTATCTGGCTGAGAAATCTGCCCAAATCAGATGTCTGTGTCATGCCATCGGGTCTGATGTGCGGTCCCGTGTACATCGGACCTGAGTCGGAGGGCGGATATGCATGCAGGTTCCGATCTCTGACTCAGACCCCCCTCACAGCGGCGGGGATCAAGGGTCATGTGATATATCACATGTGAAAGGACCGTATGTGAGGTGTAGCATGAGATCCTGCCGCCCCGGGAATGTCCCAGCCAGCTCACGGGGGTACTGTATATCGCAGTAGTGTATGGCCAGTCTTACAGTAGCAAAACAAACACAACTCTAACGCCCTACCTCAATAGGTTTAACAATATTTTCCAGATTGCTAGTTATTACTGAGCAGGGCTGGAGTAAGGCTTCACGGCCAAACTTCAACCTTCTGCCCTCAGACCAACCCCACACTGCCACCAATACCCACATTCCAGCCCCTTAAGTGAAAGTGTGGAGGTGGCTTCTTAGAGGTCCAACAGTCATTACCTGCATTAAGTGCAACAAAGATGTCTTCCACATAAATATCCTTCATTTTGTGGTAGGAAAACATAATAATTTACTTTTAAATCAGTTATGTAAGGTTTAAAATCTCTTCTGAAACTATTGTGATTCCCACTCAACCCTGTAGGAATACCCCTTAGACTAAATTTTTATATTATCCTATCTTAAAAAAAAGCAAATCCCACCTTTGTTCCAGTACCATTTCTGCTGTTCTGGTATATTATGAATCAGATATGTGCACCGGGCCACTATTTATTTATCCGTTGTCTGGTTTTGCAAAAATTATGGGACTAGGGCCTCTTTGGTTTCTGCAGTATTAGTATCCTCAATAACATTAATTTCCAATCAATTTTGACCATCTCACAGGTTAGAATATTGTTTTCATCCAGTTTAGTCCAAACTGAAGCAAGCTGGCTAGTTACTAAGCAGCTGCACAAAACACACAGCAGTTTATACCCCATCTTAGAAACATTGCCACACAGCAGTTACATAAAAATGGTACAAGGTGGAATTGTCCTTGGGCTCTCCCACCCACACTTATGTTGGATAATAAAAAAGGATATGCACAAATTAACAAACCAACCACTTCAGTGTCAGTTTTGTGGATGAAGTGCTTGGTTTGTTTGGAACCACACAAAACAATTTTTTGGAAGGACTATCTCTGATCACTAATAAACAGGTTGATGATGAGGGTGTTAATTTTATTATCTTGTAAAACAAATTTCATAAACACTCCAAACAACGTAACACGGAGGAGGTGCCTTGATTGCTAATATCCCTATCTGTACTAACTTTAGCCTCACAAATGGAACAGATGTCTTCACAAACAGATACACAGTTTTTCAATCTCCATGAATTTCACATTGTAATCGAACAATTCTAATTCTTTTTCGGCATCAGGAAAGTAATGGTTTCCTATTCCAGTGACAGTGTATCGTTGTATAGCGCGTCTTCAGTCAATTTGCATAGTTGCTTATTAATATCCCACACAAGTCTGTAGGGTAAGGTTATCCATTCTGCTCTGCTACCTGTGGCCTTTAGTACTGCACAGCCGACAGCTGTCGCAGACTGTTCCCCCGGAGTAGCCTTAGCACCGGCGCCTTCTACCTCACGTCTATGTCCTGTGGTTCTGTAATCAGCGGTCTGCAGTGCTGATCCTGGCTCGTGCCCCCAAATTTGTTACAGGTTTCTGATAAGCATCTGAAGGATTGCAGCTTTCAAGGCTTCTAGTTTATTATAATTATCTCCCGCCAACTTTTCTATTGTTAAATTGCACTCTGACACTATGACCATGTAAATCAACAATTACTGTTCAGCAATAATATCATCACATTAACAATGAAGACATACAATTATCTACTGCAATCTAACAGAAGTACTTTAATAATTACAGTCATTCAATAGCGATCTCCAGTAACTGGTGCTATGCAGCATATTAGTGCATTACACTGTTTTACAAAACAGAAATAATTTTCATTTACTCATCCGTCATGTCTCATAGAACATCGGGACAAACCAGGAGAGATGTACAAAGCCTTGGAGAATAATAAAGTGGAGGTGATTCAGGTTGATCACAAAGCTGCGAAATTCAACCATACGCCGCCCGCATGACCATCCGTCAAATCACCATGGGAAAGCCCATGAAACACTGGGCGTTCCAATGAGCATGACAATGGCCCGCAGACCCCCCGCCACCCACCGACAGTACTGTGTGCGGACGGCCGGCAAATAATTGCTCGCACCAAAAGGCTGCACATGAGCATAAATGTTTATGCGCATAAGCAGTCACGAAACACCGCTCACCATTGAGAATTTGCAACGGTAAGTGAGAACCTGAATGACCTCCATAGTACCAACCAATCAGCTCCTGTCATTTTTCAAACACAGCCTGTAGCATGGCAATTAGTAGCTGACTGGTTGGTACTTTATTACCTTCCAAGGCTTAGTACATTGGGCCTGATTCACAACTTATCGCTGCTGGGAGAATTAGCAGCACCGTGTGATCACCCTGCAAATAGTTAGCTGCCACCCCACCAGAGTGTAATCCCACCCATCGCAATCTGGCGATTGGGCAGTGAATATCCATTTGCAGCTCAGTCACCATCCAATGATATCATCACTGTGTGCAGTCTGTGTGTAGCCCAGGAATTACTCGGCGGCTCCGATGGAACCAGGCTGATCGGGGGCAGTGATGATGTCACACACCCTACCATAAAATGCTAGGGCACGCCTGCGTTTTCCCTGACACTCCCAGTTAACTTTGGGTTACCGCCCAGAAGTGGTGGCTTCCTGTCTATCAACTAGCGAACGTCCCATGATGAAAACAAGTAGCAGGATTTTATTGCACGATGGCCTCGTGCATGCGCAGTCTATTGGATTCGCACACAGCAACTGCACATGCGCATTTGCTAAAAATCGCTCCAGAATAGGGCCCATAGGTTCTTGCGGCCAAATGCAATAGCCTCCAAGTTTGGCGGCCGTGATGGATGTCAGCTGAACTTGGATGTTTTTTTAAAGGGGCAAGGCATTTACAAGGCATGGTTTTGGGCAAAAGAGCAAGCAACCGGGCAAAACCGTGCTCACTACAAGATGTAACATGTGCAGAGATCAGATTTGGGTGCGGTTTGTTGTAACTGGAATCTAAGTTGCGGTGTAAACATAACGCTGTCTAACATTTGTGGGATACATGCAAAAGCAGTCAGTATTTACCCTGCACAGCGAGGCACCGTGCCTGAAGCATGGCCACGCAAGGGGACACGGTACATATATACGGTGTCCATGTTGATGTACAATTACATAAACACCCAAAAATCCTCAAATACTCAGGGCCACCTTTTGACTGTCGACCATAAGGTTGTGTTGACATAAGGTATGTCCGTTCTTTTTCGGTGTGGGCCTAGTCTCTGTCCACCATTAGTGGTCGACCTACGCATTGTCTATCCTCTATACTGTGACCTTTAATGCAGATTTGCCTTGCAGATGGTGTGAACTGTGCAGTGTGTCTAAGGATTAACAGGAATAAACCATATTCCATCTGTAACTGCTGAGTTCATTCTATGGGGGTCATTCAGACCTGATCGCTGCTCTGCGAAATTGCAGAGCCCCGAGATTGGGTAATTTCCGCCCTGTCGGAGTTAAAACTTGCCCCATGCAGGGCTGCGAATGGCTTGGGAAAATATCGCAGATCGTCGAATTGCCGCAAATCGAATCGTAACTCACTCACCATTGAATGAATTTCCCAGTCTGCCTGTGCGATATAACGACACTGATTGACATCTCAAGACCTCCCTGAAAATGTCTGCGTTTTCTCTGACATTCCCAAAAACACCCAGTTACCACCCTCGAACGTCGGCTTCCTGTCCATCAAGTTGCGTACGGCCAGTCAGAAAAGACTATGGAATTTTTTAAACCGAATGTGTAGTACAATCCATGCGCAGTCGTCAGATAATTGCAGGGCTGTGATCAGATCTGAATAACCCCCTTTATTTCGATCCTCTGGAAATAAACACAGAAGAACCACAAGTCATATTTTTAATTCATATATTCAACGTGGCATATTTGTAAAAAAAAAAAACTCAAACGTATAAAAAAAAAAAATCATAAATCATTTGAATAAATGTTGTACTTGATGTTGATGGGCCACACGGAGAAATGTCTGTAGAATATCTTCTGCATTGATAAGCTAATTGCTGGCACTCATGCCTTTAATGTTTCTGTTGCTGGATTTCAGCATTAGGTAACACAATGTATCATCACTTGTCTCATCTTAAATTATCTGCAGAGGAGAGATGAGAGAAATATGTCTGACGGCTTCGGAGAAGTTATTTCACTCTGCTGCCATTAGCTGTGTTTTCTGATGTCATTAATCCACATTGAATCAGCTGAGAATATTTTATTTATGCTGCCAGATCTGTCTCTGCAGACATGAAGTAAATGATGGAACATTATCGCCTCACCGTGGGCGGATAGTTTTGGGGAAGGTGTTGGCCTGATCTACTCTAGATCACTTGCCTGGGGGGAACTACTGTATTGACCATATTACTGAAGAAGGCAGTGATGCAGGGCAGCCATCAGCGGAGGACTGCTGGGACTCCAGTTCCAGGCCCAGACAGAAAGGGGGCCCAGGACTGGAGTTTAGGAAGGATAATTTGTTCACAATGTAGAGGTGGATTAGTGCGGCCAGTGCTGCAGACACCGCAGGTCTTACCAGGCATTCCAGGTGTTTGAGAAAGGGAAGGAGGGCATTGCCTATTGATGGCAGCCCTGAGGGATGTACAGGAAGGGCCGCCAATGGGGGGTGCTGTGGGTACAGCTGTCCCAGGCCTGGGCAGCTCATTTTGCCCACTGCAACCGCTCCGCTGCAGGTCATGGAGCACAGGCTTATTCAACCCAGGATGCTGCTCCGGCTTTTGAGCCAATCAAAGCTTGCGTACCAGCAGAGCAGCTGCCGGTACGCGAGCTCTGATTAGCTCACCAGCCGTTGCTGCATTTTAATTGGCTGCTGGCATCTTGAGTTGAAGAAGCCTGCACTCCGGGACCTCCGGGCTGCAGCTCAGCGGAAGAGGAGATGGGGGAGCAGGAGTCGGGTTATGGTAAGTCAAATGAGGAGGGAGAGGGGGTGCCCGGACTGGAAATGTGTCCTGGGCCCCAAAATTCCTGTGTACAGGCATACCTCCCAACCAGGGCCGCCAAGAGAAATCCTGGGCCCCGGTACAACAACTTCCTGGGGCCCCCACGGACGGAGCCTCCGCACACTTTACGGACCCGCTGTTACGCCACTGCTTCCAAGGTGGATACACATACAACAATTTATACTGTAATTGGACTGTGCTGGAGTCCAACCTCTGTAACTACCACTGGCAGGGAAGTCCAGGAACAGAGCATTTTGTACCTAATGGAATGGGTCATGTTGGGGGGTACTTGCCACCAAATAAAAAAAAACCTGTGTGTCCAGACCAGGGCCCCCCTGACAGGCCCGGGCCCGGGTAAAATGTACCTGCTCCCCCCCTCTCTCGGCACCCCTGCTCCCAACTGTCACGATTTTAGAGGGACAGTCCCGATTTTCGGGTCCTGTCCCGCTGTCCCACCGGCGGCAGGCATTGTCCCGCTGCGGGGGGTGGCAGTTGGGAGACCCCCAATCTAGTAGAATAGACGCTGTGCGCATGCGCACAGCGTCTATTCTCGTATGAAAATGAGGTTGCGGCTATTTAGCATAAGCCGCGCCCTCATTTGCATACGCCCCGCCCCCTTTTCGGGCGCTGGACAGAAGTTGGGAGGTATGGTACAGGTATACATTATGAGTTTGCGGTCTGCTATTATTTGTATTATATGCCTTCTCTGTGGAGCTTCTTTCCTGTGTCTACCTCTTTTCTCTTTGCCAGTCACCTATCGTATCGCAGGAGGAAGTGCACAGCGCCTCCAGTTGCCTCTGTTTTCATTAGTAGTGCAGTGTCTGGCAATGTTTATAGGGGAAGCACAGGGCAGAGAAGGAGAGTTATTTTATCTCCCTGATTTCTCTAGTCATGCCATGCTGCTAATGAAATGTGTACAAGAGGAAGAGCGAGTGATTGTGTCACTACATTTCCTCCTTCAGTCAGTGAGAATGCTAACAATTTTTTTCTATGTATTTGCGCAAGTGGTTTTGTAGGAAGCAGGCGCTCCTGGGTCTATAAAGACTATTTGTGGTAACCAACTTTCTTGTTTAAGGGGCTTATCCCATGCCGGCCGCTATCTCCACCGGGCGGAAATAGCGGTCGACAGTATTCAATCCCAGCCCAGACTCGCCTACATGGAGGTGTATTCACAGGAACGGCCGCTGGATTGTTAAATTCCGCAACTATAAGAATTTGCAGGCCAGGCGATAATCGATAGACTGCACATGGGCGTGTTTTGTAGTACACATGCGCGGAGCCATCCTGCAATAAAATCCTTCTATTTTTTTAATCGCTGGCTGTATGCAAGTTGATTGGCTCGCCCAGGCGTTTAACGGGAAGTTGAGAGACGTAACCGCCGGTTCTGAACAGCCTATTTCTATCGCACCCTCCGAGTAAGTCCTGGGCTATGCACAGACTGCACACAGTGGCAACATCATTTGATGGTGAGCGGCTTGGGAATGGATTTGGGAAATGTGTCTTAAATTCGCCCAAAAATCAGACCAGGTTCTGATATGCGAATTGGCCAGAATCCTGCACAGATCATTGAGATCTGTGCATGGTCCTATGGTAAAAAATTGGAACCAGGTCCGGCTCAATGAGCCCGGGGCTGGTTATGCTCAGGAGGGGGGACCCCATGCCATTTTTAATTTTTTTTACAAACACAAAATCGCACATTACCTTAAATTCGCACATTTTCATGCCTAAAATTTGCCCATTTTCATGCCGAAAATTCGCACATTATCGCACAAAATCGCACTTTTCTTTCCGGAACACGCACCTCATTAAATATGCGAATCCGCAGCAAAAATGCAATTTTAAAAAAGTGCGATAATGGGCGATTTTGAAAGTGCGAAAAACTCTCATTCTATTAAATGTCACCCTGTGTTTATTCTGACTCAATAACCAGCCCAAAAGTGTTCTTCTAAGACAGTTCATCTGTGTATGTCTGTATTGAACCAGTACTTACACCAGGAGATCTTGTCAGACAGGCCCTTATTCTGGTTCACTCTTCAGTTGAGTTGACACTGTGGCCCTTATACTGGTTCACTCGCAAATGCAAATTCCTTCTCAAATGAACAAAACCATGTGCACTGCAGGTCTGGCATATGTAACATGTGCAGAGAGAATTAGATTTGGGTGAGTTATATTGTTTCTGTGCAGGGAAAATACTGACTGCTTTATTTTTACACTGCAATATAGATCTCACTTTGAAGTAAGACCCCACCCAAATTTAATTCTCTCTGCACAAGTTACATCTGCCCCACCTGCAGTGCACATGGTTTTGTAGATTTGAGAAGGAATTTGCCTTTGTGAGTGAACCAGTATAAGGGCCACAGTGTCAACTCAACTGAAGCTTCCAGCAGATTCAGTGGGGAAATGGAAAATAGTGTGAGAGTATTAAGGATAAGCACAGATATACTCTGATAATAAATAACCAGCAACATTGAACAGCTACAGTACATGACAACTTGGCCTTAATATTCCTGACAGAGTATAGCAACAGCTACAGGCTGAGTATTAGCCGGCATGATGTTCTGGAGGGACTGTAGGTGGCGCTGTGCCATAGATTGTCAATATTTATTCAGTCTTTATTGTAGAAGTGTGCTGTCGTGCCTACAGTGTCTTCTGTTAATCCTGCAAATGATCCTAAAACCTTTCCCTGCCTGTTTGATGTTGGATAAACAGAATGGAAGTTGTTCAATTCAATTTTTAAGCCCATCACAGGTGCATGTAAAGGAGGGGTTCATCCCTCACCAAATGAGTAATGAGAGTCAGGATCTTTTGGAAGTTGGGTTAATTTCTGTGTCACATTTAATGTAAACTGAGTGCCCACATACAGGGGGTTATTCTGGTTGATTCGCAAAGCTGTGAATTTGCAGCCTGGCGCCACCCATTCGCATGGGCGACTTGCGCGCAGAGGTTAGCGAATGGATGTTACACAGTAACATCCATTCGTAGGGCAGGGGGAACTTCCTATATCTTTCGATGGTCACCGACCATCAAGAGATGTGGAAGGTGCACGCATATAAAAGTGACTTTCAAAATTGGTGGGCAGCTGACATCCGGCCACAGTGTATGAAACCAGTTTGTAGGTCCAAACATTTTTTATCCTATCAAAGAATATCAGAGGTCCATGTGATGTCATGATGTCACAAGGTAAGCGTGCAGTGCTGCTCTGGGAACATGACGGCCAGGATAACTTTAAGGGGCCCTGGAGACCTGCTGGGGCCAAGGGAGGTGCCTAGGTTGCTTTGTGGAAAATTATCCTCTGACTATGATCAACATGGGAACTTATACTTGCTAATATGGGTCTTGATTCAGATAAGAGTTGTAGTTTTGCCAAACTTCGCAAAACTACTACTCCCGGTGCTAGCATGTGGGGGTCCCCATCACTGGCTGCCACCGCATGTCTGGTCCCTTCCCACAATGAAATTGCAAAAACTTGCAATCACATGGCTAAGTAAGGTTAGCCCCCTGGCTGCTCAGCCGAGCTGCCAAGCCAGTCACCGGTCCTTTACGTTTCAGGCTGCTTCAGCGGCGTGTGATGTCAGAAATTTGTCATGGTTGGACCCACAAACTGTCCGGAAACACCTGCATTGTCTGGACTAGGGATGCCAATCCTGGGGCATTTTTTCAATCCTGGGATTGGCATTCCCCCAGCGACGCGCACATTTACTTGTGCAGCAGGCATTGCGGCTGGGGAGCAGGTCAGGCGATAAAGCCGGTGCGTGGGTTTTAGGGAGTGTGGGGGTGGCGCACCAAGCATCCGGACCAGCTGCAGCAGAGCAGGCAGTTAGTGAGCGTGCCCTACGCAGCAAGGCCTTATCATCACGTCACACTGTGCAGAGGCAAGTGCCCGGCTGGGCAGCATTCTAGCGAGTGGCACTAGACTGCGCATGCGGCAATTTTGGAGCCAAAACCCGGGATCCCGCTGAATCCCGATCACGGAATCCCACCTTAGTCTGGACCATGTTCTCGAAATGCCGTGTTGGCGTCTTGAAAACGATCCTATTCCACCCTAAAAAAAACACTGCCTCACCACCCACTACTGGCCCTTACACTTTTTGAATGTGACTGCAGTTTCAGGGCTCGTGCGCGCCTGCGCACATTAGCAAAAATCAACTAATATCGATTTTTGCTTGCCTGCATATGAACCTGAATTAGGCCCATAATTAATAAGGATAAATGCACTGTAGGTGTTTTTAATGATTAATCTGAATACTCGGATTCAGTGCATGTTTGCAATTGACAACATCGGCTGCTCAGGGTAATCTGTATTACTGTACTTACCTAACAGAGGAGGAGATCTGTGAAGACGTTCCTTACATGTTTGTGAGCCTTGTACAAGCCTTTGTTGAACGGTCTGTTTTTTTAATGAACTGGCAGCGCTG
This sequence comes from Crinia signifera, assembly GCF_055691185.1. Taxonomy (NCBI): domain Eukaryota; kingdom Metazoa; phylum Chordata; class Amphibia; order Anura; family Myobatrachidae; genus Crinia; species Crinia signifera. The sequence continues at coordinate 18,035,333 of NC_139219.1, forward strand.
CCGGGCCGGGGGCCAGAACGCTGTCTGAGGAGAGTTAGTTTGGAAGCAATCTCTGGATTCGGCAGCCAGGAATATAGATGGCTGAGCATCTGCAGGTAATATTACAGAAGATGTCTGTGCGTTAATAGGATCAATGGTATCTTTGATGTTTAACCTCACAGGACTTTAAATTCTAACTTAGCTTTGTTTCCAAACAAATAAATATATACGGTATGTAATACATAAAAAGCGTATACCTTCAGCATCACGGCGGACGGGACAACAGCAGTCACAATACCAATGCTGGCGGATAGATCTAGGTCAACCACTAATGGTCGGCAGTGACTTGGTTCAAAGGGTCGACATATATTATGTCAATAAAAGCTCATGGTCGACATACAGATGGGGCAGGTCCCATCTTGGCAGGGGATGGCACTGGCGTCGCCAGCCGCCATCCCCCGCCAGCGCCATGGCGATGGTGAGAAGGGGACGCGCGCGCACGAGAGGCGCGCGCGTCCCCTTCCGACGTCGCTTCCATCCGTTCCCCTGGGTCCCCACCGGCTTGCCGGCGGTAACCCGGGGTCCCCGCCGCCTGCCCGCATGCCCCCCTAACCCCCCCTAACCCTGTCCGTCTCCCTGAGGCGGAGACGGACAGGGTTTCCTTCGCGCTGGCGACGGAGACTGAGACGCGCGTGCGCGTGAGACGCACGCGCGTCTCAGTGTATTCGCTGGCGCGGTTGCTGGCGGGTCGCCAGGGCGGACGTTCTGGCGATCCGCCAACCAGGATGGGACCTGCCCCATCTGTAGGCAAGGTCAACAGTCAAAACGTTGACATGAGTTTTTCATGTTTTTGTTTTATTTTTATATCCATTTTATATTCACCATCCATGTGGACATAAAGGGCCTTATTCTGGTCGATGCGTAAATTTCCGAATTCTTTCAGATGGCGTTTTTTAGCCGTCTGCACATGCGTGGGCAATGCTATGCGCATGTGCCACACACGGTCTCCGTACTCGTTCTCACTAATACCGTACAGAATTGTGCACCGCATTCACTTGGGAAATATGGGCGTAATATGGGCGTCATTCGGAACTACACAGGGGCGTAGTTTCAAAGTGGGCTAAACTGGGTGTAAACATGGGCATACATGAGGGAGTGCACTAATTCTGGTAGGCGTGCATTCGGACAGAACACCTACTGCAAACGAACCAACAGGCAGGAAATATGCAGTCTTCATAAGCAAGTTTCACTTTGCGGACACCACTCGGTCATGCGCTAGGCATTCGGATCGCCCAATTAGTACGGCCGCACCTGAACCACTGTCAGCTGAACACAATACAATCCACTCCTCTACTCATTAATTACACTATTTTCATTGCTTCAATTGGAACCATTGCAGCCTAAATGGACCATTACTAAACACACAAATATATGCTGAAAGCACGGCTGCATTTTTTACACACATTTACACTGCAAGCAATGGACAGAACTTTGTATCACTAATATAAATATACATGTCACTTTTACATTCAGCAATAACAGGACACATTTGGGGATCAAATGAAAAATGTATTACAGTTAGGGAAAGCATAACATTTTAATAGCATGTTATGTGGCACATGCCAAAAAATAAAGGTACCATAACAGGAATGTACAAAACAAACAAAAATGTACAAAAATGTATTCTTTTCATACATAACCTCAGCAGAATCATTAGGAACACATCAGGTGGCTTCACAAGAAAAGTATAGCACCAACACTTCAAGTACAGCAGACAGTAATGGTAGTAGAAAGAGGGCAACAGGGGAACCAAACAAAACATTCGAAACGAGGGCAAATGTGGGTACCCTGTGCACGGGATTGGGTTGCACACATGAAGCTGACACGCACAGCAAAATGAAAGATTTGGGAAGACATAAGGGTGGAGATTAATGCGGAGCCAAGTTCACTTTTGCGACCGTTTGGCCCTGGTAGGGTCCTTGCCACGTGCAGCAGCTCCTCGGCCACGCCCACGTTGGGATGGTGGGGCAGGTGGAGGTGGTGGAGGAGGGCCGCCAGGAGGCGGAACACTTCCACTCCCCCTACACACACCCCTCCCCCTAGCCACTCCCCAACCTCATCATTCTTCCTTCCTTCCCCACCCATCTACCCTGGTCATGATGACCCACCCCTACCCCTACCCAACTACCCACCACCCAGCAACGTGGAGGCTGAAATGGGTGTGGAGATGGCAGCCAGTGGTACGTAGACGTAATGCCTCATTACTTACTTATTTAGGTACAGTTTGTTATGTCGCACAGCTGATTACATTTTGCTTTGCTATAGTAAAGAGTAGTAAAATCAAGTGGTTAGCAACAGACACACTTTGGGGTTAGAGGGCCCTGCTGCAAACGTAGAATCTGGAGGCTTATGTAGGTGATTATTGATTATTTATGAAGGGTCTTTCTATACAATAAAAAATAATACATAAATGGAGTATGGCCAGGCCTGATTTATAATGGAGTCAGAAGTCTAGCCAGTGGGCCCGTGTTGTTGCCATGTATTTTTTAAACCAATTATGTAGGATGGATTTTACTTGAAAATGTTTGGTGCATGGGAGTGGATTAGTGCTGCACCTTCACCTATCTGGCAATGTGACAATGATTCATGGAGTAAGGGGTAGAGGGACTAACCCAGCCTTTTCATGTGGTATGTATGTAATCTATCTATCTATCTACCTACCTATCTATCTACCTACCTATCTATCCTGCAGTTTAGCATTGAGCAGTGACATGCAGGTTTATATGTATGGCAAAATGTGATAAGTTCTAGTGGATGTTGCTTTCTAGTACATTGGTGAGTGGTAAGGCAGGACAAGTGTGAGTGAGGCTCAAGTGTTGTTGTGTTTTTGAAACATACATTGGCAATGTTATAAGTAACATATTGTGTAGTGTAAGCCACTGTGTGTGTGTCACCATCATAGTATTTATTTGAATTTGAAACACTATTGGCTATTTAATTGTGGATATGTATGATTTATCATGCTGTAGGTAGTTAGGATTGAATGTAGGTATCACAATGTGCAATGTCAACCTGAATAGCATACTTTAATGTTGAACCCCCTTTAACATGCCCACAGATGACCAGAGGGAAGAAGGCGAGGGTGTGCGAGGGGCCCTCCAAAGGCTGCGCCAGCACCTGCTCCTCCTGGCAGCGGATGTGCAGGACCTGTGTGACCTGCTACTATAAATTGTTTAAATTTTTTTTTGTAGTTCAATAAATGTTTATATGAAAGTTAGAAGTGGTCTGTGTGTTTTTGTATCATTTTACAGTATAGGTATAAATAGTGTTGTATATTTATGTAAGTTGCAAAAGGTATATACAGTATATAGATGGGTTTATTGCATACAAGTGCTTGAAAGTGAAGGGTAATGTAAAGATGAAGATAGTGTGTTGGTGTGTATGTGTGTGTTTGCATTTGAAGAATAATTGATGATCTAATATGCATACATAACACATGGGCCTAAAGGGGCAAGAAAGAATGTGGTGAACTTAGCATGATGTAAGGGTTAATCTAAAGTGGTAGTAATGTGTTTAATCATCAATTCGAAAAATAATTGATGACCAATAAAAACCCTTTTTAATGATGTTGCCTAATTGCATAAGTGTGTCATGTGTGTGATGTATGAGTTCCGATGATAGTAGTATGTTTTGCGGAAATACACCGCATCGGTGCGTACGGGCAGCTTCCCGTCCGTTCTGACGCTGTAAGACCGTGCAGAATATGTGTGTGTCTACCGCACACGCCAGGTTTGGATGTAGTCCGTAAACACGCCCTCTTCTTAAAGTGTAAGTCCATCCGAATGCGGAGGACCTGTGGGCGTTTCTTCTTACAATGTCCGCACAGCGTGGCGTGCGGTCCGCTCCGAAATAATTCGTAAATTTACGCACCAACCAGAATAACCTCCAAAGTGAGAATATAATAGTGCGCCGAGTGCAGCGGTGTCCATGTCGACGTGATTACACAGACACCACAGGAGAAGTGGCCCATGGCAAACAATCAGTTCTGAAGTAACATCTATAATTTGCATAAATTATACGGAGCAGCTGATTGGTTGCCATGGGCCACTCCTCCTCTGGCTCACTACTCCTCCCTTATCACTGCTTCAAACATCTAGCCCACAGTGTACTACAGATGCTGGGCTGCCACTTTAACAGCACAGGAACAAAGTTGCAGACAAAGCACAGCGGAACATATGGTGTGTATGGTCAAAATTGTATGGTTAATTGTACCGTGTGTACACACCATTACAGTCTCTCTATCAAGTACAGATGTACATTAATTGATCGGTGTAATCTAGCAGTGTTGCTTCAAGTTATTTTATATGTAAGCACAGGTTCCACTCAGCAACTGATGGCAGGGAGGAGGCACCCTGCATCTGGCAGATTATTGTTCCATCAGTAGCAGTCAGCACTTATGGGGAAAACACTTCCTCCTGAGTGCACATGTAAATCTGATGATCGCCCACATGAGCTGCAGCATGATTGACGGTTGCATGGTATTGGTTGTACATTATTAGTTTATGGTATTAGTTATAGGCCGGGTATTGGTTTTCTGGTATTCGTTGTACAGTATTGTTTTATGGTATTGGTTGTTTAGAATTAGTTGTATGCTATTAGTTGTATAGTCATACTTGCCTACCCTCCTGCATTCTGCAGGAGACTCCCTGAAATAACAGCAATCTCCCTCTCTCCCTCATTAGTCTAGCAATCTCCCTCATTTCATCTAGCCCACATTACACTGTTACATTTTGGGGGAAAAAAGGAATGAGGGATAGATACGGTACTTGTTTAGTTTCACGGCGGCAGATATATCGCATGCGATATCGCATGAAATGCGATCGGATGCGATTTCATGCGATTTTGTACCTGTTCATAACCCCACTATCCACTACGCATGGATTTCATTTTTATAGTGTTGTGAGCGCAGCGAGCCACCGTGCCCGAAGCGTGGCGAGCGGACGCGGATTACTTTACATGTATTCCATGCCGAGCGCAGCGAGCCCCGCAAGGGGACGCGGAATACATGTAAAGTAATCTGCAGCCCCTCGCGGGGCTCGCTGCGATCGCCATGTTTCGGGCTCGGTGGCTCGCTGTGGCCACCACACTATATAAAATCAACTCCATGCGTAGTGGATAGTGGGGTTATGAACAGGTACAAAATCGCATCAAATCGCATCCGATCGCATTGTATCGCATGCGATTTATCTGCCGCCGTGAAACTAAACAAGTACCATAGATACTGTCACGGATGGCCGCGGCGGGTCCGGTACTCACCCCTCCACCGCCTGTCCGCTATGAAGCTGGTAGCCGGGCGCCATCTTGGTTTCGGTCCTCGGCCGGCTGAGGAGCGCTGCATGTTGGGTAGAAGTCTGGGAGACCTGGGGAAAGTGTCCGAGGCAGCGCCGGAAGCCGGCACCGCCATCTTGGATATGGGCAAATGCAGTTTGGCCGCCAGGTTGTGTGTCCTGCCTCCGTGCACTGTCTAACCAATGGCAGCCGCCCACTAGGTATATAGGGGATCTGCCATGGTATACCTGTGTCAGTGCAATGGTCTATCTTGCCTAGTGCAGTTGGATACTACTGGCTCACTTCTGGCCTCTGCTGGTCCGCAGTCCTCTCCGTTCCAGTACCCATCCCCGGTAATTCTACTCGCTGCAGTCTCTCCGGTCCGGTTTCCAGGCTCCGGTCAGTCCATCGCTTCCATCCCTGGATCTGGACACCAGAGTACTCAAGCCGCAGTCTTTCCGTAACATTTCGGACCAAGTACTCTTTCCTACCCGTGCCGTCGCTGGACTCAGTCTTTTCACCTTCCCAGTATTCCACCGTATACGCTATCCGGTCATACTTCTCTCTTCACTGTGGACCCAGGGGTCTCCCTCAGTACTGCTGGCCTAATCACGGGTTGACAAGAGACTCTTAGTTTCCCGTACCTTCCTAAAGAACTTTGCTCAAGATGTTATTGAGACTTATTATTTCTGCCTTCTCAAAGCCGTATTTGAAAAGTGCCTATTGTTTATTTATGAAACCTTCGATAATAAAACCAGCATGTTTTAACCCTACCTCCTCTGGTTGTCAAGTAGTTCCTGAGACCCACATGAACCTACCCAGCCCACTGCCCGTGACAGATACATTTACATTAAATCATCAGCGCCATTTCCCAGCACTTTACCAAGTATAGTAGCTCTTACTAACTGCTTTGCCGATCATCTACATTTGTATATAAGTAATTTTAAAAGATTCCTCTCAGATGTAGCAGTACACACCCACGCTTCTAGGTACCACGCGCACAATCTATTTTCACAATCTCTCCATATATGGCAATAGACACACCCTTTAAGTGGAGCATGACACGCCCCCTCAATGGGGCGCTGTGCACAATTCTATCAACTATAATCTCCCTGAAACTAGTTTTCAAAAGTATGCAAGTATGTGTATAGTATTACTGTAGCTGTATAGTATTAGTTGTTCGGTATTAGCTGTACAGTATGGTATGGTTGTACAGTATTACTGTAGCTGTATAGTATTAGTTGTTCACTATTAGTTGTACTGCATTGCCTGTACAGTATGGTATTGGTTGTATGTACTATTAGTTGTACTGTATTAGTTGTACAGTATTAGCTGTACAGTATGGTATTGGTTGTATGTACTATTAGTTGTACTGTATTGGCTGTACAGTATTAGCTGGACAGTATAGTATTGGTTGTATGGTATTGGTTGTATGTACTATTAGTTGTACTGTATTAGATGTACTATATTGGCTGTACAGTATTAGCTGGACAGTATGGTATTAGTTGTACTGTATTGGCTGTACAGTATTAGCTGTACAGTATAGGTATTGGTTGCACAGTGTTAGTTGTACTGTATTGGCTGTACAGTATTAGCTGTACAGTATGGTATTGGTTGTACTGTATTAGATGTACTATATTGGCTGTACAGTATTAGCTGTACAGTATGGTATTAGTTGTACTATATTGGCTGTACAGTATTAGCTGTACAGTATGGTATTGGTTGCACAGCATTAGTTGTACTGTATTGGCTTTACAGTATTAGCTGTACAGTATGGTATTGGTTGCACAGTATTAGTTGTACTGTATTGGCTATACAGTAGTAGCTGGACAGTATGGTATTGGGTGTACAGTATTAGTTGTACTGTATTGGCTGTACAGTATTAGTTGGACAGTATGGTATTGGTTGCACAGTATTAGTTGTACTGTATTGGCTGTACAGTATGGTATTGGTTGCACAGTATTAGTTGTACTGTATTGGCTGTACAGTATCGGCTGTACAGTATGGTATTGGTTGTATGTACTATTAGTTGTACTGTATTGGCTGTACAGTATTAGCTGGACAGTATAGTATTGGTTGTATGGTATTGGTTGTATGTACTATTAGTTGTACTGTATTAGATGTACTATATTGGCTGTACAGTATTAGCTGGACAGTATGGTATTAGTTGTACTGTATTGGCTGTACAGTATTAGCTGTACAGTATAGGCATTGGTTGCACAGTGTTAGTTGTACTGTATTGGCTGTACAGTATTAGCTGTACAGTATGGTATTGGTTGTACTGTATTAGATGTACTATATTGGCTGTACAGTATTAGCTGTACAGTATGGTATTAGTTGTACTATATTGGCTGTACAGTATTAGCTGTACAGTATGGTATTGGTTGCACAGCATTAGTTGTACTGTATTGGCTTTACAGTATTAGCTGTACAGTATGGTATTGGTTGCACAGTATTAGTTGTACTGTATTGGCTATACAGTAGTAGCTGGACAGTATGGTATTGGGTGTACAGTATTAGTTGTACTGTATTGGCTGTACAGTATTAGTTGGACAGTATGGTATTGGTTGCACAGTATTAGTTGTACTGTATTGGCTGTACAGTATGGTATTGGTTGCACAGTATTAGTTGTACTGTATTGGCTGTACAGTATTGGCTGTACAGTATGGTATTGGTTGCACAGTATTAGTTGTACTGTATTGGCTGTACAGTATTAGCTGTACAGTATGGTATTGGTTGCACAGTATTATTTGTACTGTATTGGCTGTACAGTATGGTATTGGTTGCACAGTATTAGTTGTACTGTATTGGCTGTACAGTATTGGCTGTACAGTATGGTATTGGTTGCACAGTATTAGTTGTACTGTATTGGCTGTACAGTATTAGCTGTACAGTATGGTATTGGTTGCACAGTATTATTTGTACTGTATTGGCTGTACAGTATGGTATTGGTTGCACAGTATTAGTTGTACTGTATTGGCTGTACAGTATTAGCTGTACAGTATGGTATTGGTTGCACAGTATTATTTGTACTGTATTGGCTGTACAGTATTGGCTGTACAGTATGGTATTGGTTGCACAGTATTAGTTGTACTGTATTGGCTGTACAGTATTGGCTGTACAGTATGGTATTGGTTGCACAGTATTAGTTGTACTGTATTGGCTGTACAGTATTAGCTGTACAGTATGGTATTGGTTGCACAGTATTAGTTGTACTGTATTGGCTGTACAGTATTGGCTGTACAGTATGGTATTGGTTGCACAGTATTAGTTGTACTGTATTGGCTGTACAGTATTAGCTGTACAGTATGGTATTTGTAGAAAATAAGTGTCAGACACTAAAGAGTGTCTGTCACTTTAAGAAGCGCGGTCCTGCTCAGTAATTGAATGACCATAAATTTTTAGTAAAGAATATAAAGCATTTTATTAAAACAACATATCAAGATAAATGAAGCTTCCCCCCAAAAGCAATTCATGAATTTATGTGCACAATACAACATACAGACAAGACAGACAACAATAAACATATACTAAAAGCTGGATTAGCTGGGATTGCCGTTTGATTCAGTCACTTATATTGTAGCAATGAATGAGGCTTTGTGCAAATTTAGCTAGAGGCAATTAGGTGTTTCGTATAGTTACCAGTCCTGTACACTTGGGAGGTTATTCTGATCGGAGCGGCCAAACGTGCGTACGTTCACTATTACCGTACGCTCTCCGTACGCGGCCGTTGGGGTTAAGTCCACCCACAAATCAGCCGCATACGTACGGCCAGAAACAACGTCGAAGGGGAGTGGCGTACAATTGAGCGTACGCCAACGTACACGGACGGCCCAGCCCTTACACTCCGACAACTGGCGTACAACAGAGCGTACGCCACCGTTTACGGACGTCTCTCGTCCGTCTTCCCACCGACTTCTTGCGGCTATCTGAGCGTACGCCAGCTTGCACGGACGGGTCCCTATTGTTTTCAATAGAAAACTCAGCTTATGTCACCGCTCGTGAGAGTGAGCGTACGTCCGTGCACGCTGGCATACCCTTCACATATATGGACCTGCAAATCTTGCCTTTCAACTACAATTCTGACAATTAATTATTCTAATTGTTATTCAATTATTGTTTTCTATTAACTCAATTGTCTACCTTAATAAAGACAGTTCTGTATTTTGGGTACTATACAAAGATTGTGTGCAAAATAGTGGGCATGGGCTTAAAACATTGCTGAAACATACTTTGTAGGTGTTAGATGTGGTTTATGTTATTGTATCATAAATACAAAACCTATGTTTGTATTAGAGTGAACACGTTGACACATGTCGACTTGTGTAGATTGAGTGTGCTACTGTGTAAAGTCTATGAAAGCACGTAGTGAATGTGTATAACTGTTTAACAAATACCTACCTTAGCATATATAAGCAGGTCTTAAAAAGATTCTTACCTTAAATTAAACAAACCTTTAAATGTCGAGAAGTATAGAAAGATAAGCTTACAATGTGTTTGAGTGCTGTGTGTGGCTTGCAGGTAGTGAAATCATGGTTTTGACTTAATAGACTGCAGCATTGGTTATTACATTCAGGTGTATGTGTTTGAGTAGTAATCAGCGTAAATTAGCAAACCCAGGCGCACGCTGGCATGCGGTATCTGTAGGGGTGGTCTGAGGTGGCGGTTGGCGGCCGCCTGTTTTGTGTCCGAAATGAACGGTGCTTTAGGCGATCGTGCGGTAGTAGCACCGTTCATTTTTGGTGCACACCCCCGTGTATGCCCATATTTACGCCCATTTTCCCTCATTATTTCGGCCGCTCCCCTCAACACGCCCCTATGCCGCCCCCAATGCCCGTACTCTCGCGTACAGGTTTTTTCGCACGGAGAGACCCGTCCGTAAGCGTTGTGGAGTGTTCGCGCCTGCGCATTGGCGATTGTACGCATGCGCAGATCATGAAAAACCCCGGAACGTACGCGTACGGCCCGGCCGCACCAACCAGAATAAGGCCCTTGGTTCCATGGATGGTGCGCTGTTTTATGTGGTAAGTTAACCTCAGGTCAGTCTCTCCAAGATTTTACCAGAGATGTACTCCGGAATAGCTGTAATGGGGACCTTCTCCTGCTGGACCAGCCAGGTGGGTGATTAATTTGTAATCCACGTGTATTTGCGCTGAACAGGAACAGTGCAGGACCAGCGATGAATGGGCTCAAAAACGCTTTTCTCCACCTGTCACTAGAATCGGTGGTATTTGGTTGCACAGTATTAGTTGTACTGTATTGGCTGTACAGTATGGTATTGGTTGCACAGTATTTGTTGTACTGTATTGGCTGTACAGTATTAGCTGTACAGTATGGTATTGGTTGCACAGTATTAGTCGTACTGTATTGGCTGTACAGTATTAGCTGTACAGTATGGTATTGGTTGCACAGTATTAGTTGTACTGTATTGGCTGTACAGTATGGCATTGGTTGTACAGTACTGTATGTATGGTATTGGTTGCACAGTATTAGTTGTACTGTATTGGCTGTACAGTATGGTATTGGCTGCACAGTATTAGTTGTACTGTATTGGCTGTACAGTATGGTATTGGCTGCACAGTATTAGTTGTACTGTATTGGCTGTACAGTATGGTATTGGTTGTACAGTACTGTATGTATGGTATTGGTTGCACAGTATTAGTTGTACTGTATTGGCTGTACAGTATTGCACATTGCCTTCCCTGCCGTACATATTGATATCAGGCTCTCGGCTCTGATCTTCCACAACCACATCCCTCAAGCGATTTGGCACCATAAACCACTGTGCCCCGTACAATTCCAACCTGATGGTGGGTGGCATGCGGCACCAATGTACCTGAGAAAGCAGCCTATGAAGCCACCAGAATCTAATACAGGGGTTCTCAAACTCTTTTGCTCGGGGACCCCGTCAGACAATAAAAATTATTACAGGACCCCAGCAAGTTACTGCAGAATGGCCGCCACCAGTAAAGTGACCACTATTGTAATAGGGAGGCAGTGGGTAATGAGGGGGTGTAAAAGAGGGATAGAAGAGGGAAGCAGAGGGTGTTAACTGAGTTATCCCCTGACCCCCCCCCATAGACACATTAATCTGATGGTCATCAACATGGAGTCGTGACCCCATGCTGAGGGGGTCGGGACCCACAGTTTGAGAACTGCTGATCTAATACAATCAGTAATGATTCCTGTTCCTGAGGGGCTGAATATTGTAATGTTTTAAATTGCTACCACCCCTGCATGGGTGACACATACATGTTATATCATATTGTTCTTATAGACGTTATGGAAGAAGTTCTGTATGTTTCTGATGTTCTAACTTATTTGTTTCCTCTTCTTAGCCCATGTCCTATACTATACTTAGCAATACATAAAGGGATCCATCTTGCAGCGAACAATCTGATTTAATATCTTCCCAATTACTGCCAGGGGGTCCCGAGCTAGAAGTGATTGTATTGCTATAATTACCGCATCTGTTGTATATGGTCGGAGGGAATTATTGCAGCCTGAGGCGCTAAGCTTCCTCACAGTTATGCTTTACGTGTGTCAGTATTACCATGGATGCAACTAAACTCTATTAGACTATAACACAAGGTTGTCGGAGAGATTGATGGACAGATCTGCCTAATAAATGCAACTAAGCCTTTGTCGAAGTACGAATGTTCTAACAATCATATTCAACCATGAATAGAAACATTTACAAATCAAATTATTTCAGTTAATGGTTGGGGAATAATAACATCTTGTACTGTATCGGATTTATCCATCTCAAGGAGAATAGTGTAATAAGCGGTTGGAACCGGGGATGTTATTTTCCAATTTGTGTCTTCTGAAGATCACGTAGAGATTATTGTTCATAGCTGAACATTCTGTCCAATAATTGTCAAAGTTTGTTGCATTTTCTTTTCTTTCCTTTCAAACAAATATGCTAAAAATAAATCTGTGAATTCCAGCAGGTTCTTGTTAGAAAATATTGCCGGGCATAAAGGTCTCTTAAGAACTGCAGATTTTCAGTAAGGAAAAGGCTCAAATAAACCTAGTTTCGGGACTAATGGTTGTATATCATACATACAGTAAGGTCTTCCATTGGATATCCGGATGCATAGCCACATTCAGGCAATTCTATACCCTGGGCCCGTCTGTCAGGGAGCCCCCCAGCCAAAACTTCATGGCGCCCGGCATGGGGGTGGGGGGGAATCAGTCATGGGCCCCAAAATTCCTGGTGGCAGCCCTGACATGATAAATGGGCCATTACAGCAGTGTATCATTACACAATTCTCATCAGCTAATGCAGGGTTCTGATTCTGAATATAGTTATATAATGCTGTTATTATCAATAATTAAAAAAAAAAACGATTTGAATGCTACAGTATGAGCAGCTGCACACCATGGTAAGTATAGCGGGGAGGGGGCATTATGGTACGCATGCATGCAAGATGTTCCTAATACTGCTCTATCGTTTTATATTTAAACATTCGTGTACATTAAGCACATGACTGCTCCTTTAATATTTATCGCCTACTATGCCTACCAACTTATGCTCCTGAATGTGGACTTGCTGTAAGTTTCCAAGGAACACAAAGACCTTATCCGGCTCTGGCTGACATATTACAGTATATTTTACAGTATGTGATGTAAATTATAGCGCCATTCCTGGGCTGCCCACTCTCTCTCTCTCTCACTAGGAATCCTGAATTTGCCCCTGACATGGGGAATATGCTATAAATATGTCTGGCTACTTTGTGTAGATTACTGTAGAAAACTTTTACTGTAGTTAATTATTTTAGCCTTAAGTCACATAATGAATTACAGGTTTACTAAAATAATAATTCTTTTAAAAGAATATCTGATTGGGGCAACTTATAATTAACTTTGTGTGCACTGTAATTGCTTTCTTTAATTAACATTTGTTAAATCGAATCAATTATTTTTCTTGTGCTGGTGGTGATAAACGTGGGGAAGTCTGTGGAGGTTGTTGACTCAGTCATTGTATTATAAACAACAAATGAAAAAATATTGTCAATGGAAAAATGTTTCCCTGCTGCCACAAGAAGCACTGAGAGGGAGGCACAAGAGGCATCAGGGGTTATTCTGGCTGATTTGCAAGGCGCCGAATTTGCAGCCTTGCGAGTCCACCAAACCAAGGCTTGCAAATGGTGGCCTGGCCGCCACCCATTCACAAGGTTGATTCCCTCGCAGGGCCTGCGAATGGATGTTACACAGTAGCATCCATTCACAGCCTAGGGGGGTCCACCCACATAATTCGATAGTTGCATGGGGGAGCTAATGAACCAGGAGGGGTTTCTAAGTGTTCCAGGAGGAGCTTCTTAGTGACTTGCCCCAGGAGGGGCTTCCGAGTATATTGCCCTGTCACGGACCCACCGGTCGCCTGCTCTGATACGTCAATCTGAGCAGCTCCGGCCGTGACTGGGGTTCACTTTGGACACTCGGGTCCATTCTTTGAGGTACACTGCCACCAGCCAAAACCTGATTTTAGCGCTTGAAACTGCGCAAGGAGCGGCTTGGCTCGCACCTGACCACACAATGCAGTATAAAAATGGTAACGTTGGAGCGTTCTCTTCTGAGGTTAATGAGTCTTAAGAACACAGTACCAGAACTGAGAATTATATGATTTATTCCTAGAAATACTACAGAGCTTTAAGTGATAAAAATGGTTACAAGATAGTATAATGATTTTAAAAGTACACACAAGTTAAATGCAATTTTAGAAATAAAAAGGGTATAAAAAGAAATGACAGAACTGTATCTTACACATAAGTACAAATCCTGACGTGGGGGTCTCCACAAGAAATCTCTGGTCGCTTACAGCCTGTTTGCTGCACCCCCAAGTAGTGACACTGGGTATTCAAAGGTATAGAGGTTTTATCTGCAGCCTCCCTCATCCCTCCCACCCTTGGGATTTTGAACCATTCTCTTGCTGAGCCTAGAGAAGGTCCATAGATATAGGATCTTTCCCATGAAGGATTTGTCCCTGCTTTGAAGTAGATTTTATACATTCCTCAAGTGATAAGAGGTAATTTAGTGGAGGGCCAGAGCACCTTTGGCCTGTTGGCCGGACACTATTGCTCTCCCCCCCCCCCCCATGTGGTTTATGAGGGGTTTCCGATCTTAGGGAATACAGGCCTTAAACTCAAACCAGGGTCACCTACAGTTTACCCACATAATAAAAGACATGTCCTGATTTCAAACATAATAACCACAGGAGACATAACTTTACAACAATATCAGACATACATTGAACAGATAATCATAACAGGAGGCATATGTTAATTAGATCGATCACCTGATCTGATCGTTACATGCCCCAAAAGGGGTTTCCAAGTATTATGCCTCAGGAGGGGCGTCAAAGTGCTTTACCCCAAGAGGACTCTCACAGTGTTGAGTTCAGAGAGAGGTCTCAGAGTGGCGAGCCCAAAGAAGGGTTTCGGAGTCTTGCACCTCAGAAAGGTTTTCGGAGGGTCATACCCCAGGAAGGGTCTCAGACTGTCATGTCCCAGGAGGGTTCTCAGAGTTTCAAGCCTCAGGAAGGGGTTCAGACTGTCAGGCTCCAAGCGGGATCTCAGAGTGCCACACCCCAGACAGGGTCTCTGAGCATCACACCCCAGGAGGGGTTCCTGAGCACTGTACCCCAGAAAGAGTCTCTGAACATGGTACCCCAAAAAAGATCTCTGAGTATATTACCCCAAGGGGGATCTCCAAGCATTGCACCCCAGAAGGGTCCTCTGGTCGTCACACCCCAGGAGGGTTCTCCAAGTGTGGCTCCCCAAGAGGGGCCACTGAGCACGTTGCCTCAAGAAGGAGCTCTGTATGTTAACCCAGAAGGGGGTTCCAGGTTTTTGCCCCAGGAGGGGATTACAAGTCCATTACCCCATGTGGGGGTTCCAAGTCTGTCACCCCAGGTGGGGGCTCCAAGTCCGTCACCTCTGGTGGGGGTTCCAAGTCCGTCACCGCAGGTGGAGGTTCCAAGTCCATCACCCCAGGAGGAGACCCATTTGCCCTTGCCTCTGGGCATGAGGACCCATCTGCCCTTGACTCCATGCATGAGGATCTGTCGGCCCTTGCCTCTGGGCATGAGGACTTGTGTGCCGTGGCCTCCGGGTCAGTCTCTCCATGGCCTCCAGGTCAGTCTCTGTGGCCTCCGGGCCAGTCCCCGTGGTCTCAGGATCTTTTTCAGTGGCCTCCAGTTCTGCTTCCATGGCATCCGGGCCTTCTTCCATGGACTCCGGGCCTGTCTCCAATGTCTCCGTGGTCTCTGGTCCTGAATCTGTTGCCTCCATGGCTCTTGGGCCTAAGCCACAATATTTTTTTTCTAGGGTTCCAATGCCTGCCATTTAATAAAATTTGCCTACCATGCTTGGAGTCTCCCAGTTGTCCGCCTAGCCCATGGTCCAGGAGGATCCCGTTCAATTGGATTCATCGAAAGATCCTCAGTTCATCCATTTTGATGGAGATCTTGCCCATTACCAAGCCCTTGCAGACTATTATTTAGATGGCATGAACTATGACCCATGGGTCAATCTGGTAAATATCTTCAAATATTTATTTGTAGAGGGGAAGCATTAGAATGTGCTAATCTACTGCTGGAAAATAATGATCCCAGACTCCAAGACTTAATTTCATTCTCAAAAGTCGTGGTGAATACATTTGGATCTGAGAATCCTGGAGTAGGACCTTCCTCGTCCTCAGGTAATAAGTGTCCTGGGTTGAAGGTCAATCAGTTGGATAAACAACATTCTAGAACTTCCAGAGCATCCTCAAAAATTTTTTTGAAACCCAACTCTTCGGACTTAAGAGCTGGAGGTATGCTTCTTCCTGCTATCTGTGTAGGTGCTCCCAAGTTGGTGGATTCTCAAGAACTTCCTACACTGACCATGGTCCAGGATTCAAGTTCAGAGTGTGGCTCAGATCATGATGTCACTGCCTTTCTGGGACGTCCAATATTCTCTACTGCCCGTTTTGTAGAGCCAAAGGCCACATCTCAGTCAACCAAATCCAGTCTTCAAAAAAGAAGCACCGCAGGCGACCTTTAAGATTTCCTTGTAGGGTTTTTGGAGCCCACCCCTAGAGGGAGGGGGGGGGGGATAATGTCACCACATTCAAGTTTTGTTTGGTTCTTACCTGGTTTGTGATTCCTCCTGTCAGTTCAGCTCTGCTCCATGCTGCAAGGAAGTTCTGTGTGGTCTGAGCTTTGCTGATTGATTACAACACCTGAGTGAGACATGCTCAGCTCTCACTGATTGAGGCACCTGTGAGACTCCAGCAATTAGCTTCCTATATAAAGCAGTCTCTGGCAGTCAATCACTGTCTATAGGGACTGCTTTATATAGGAAGTATACTGTAGGTTCACTAACCTGCTCCAGCGTTCCCAGTGCTTTGTCTGACATCTGTGGTTTCCAGTGCATGATTCTGGCTATTCTCCTGACCATTCTCCTGCTTAATCCTTGTGTATCGTACCCAGTGACTGCTAGGTCCTGACTTTGGCTATCCTAGTGACCATTCTCCTGCCTGCTCCCTGTGTACTGCATCCTTGACATCCTGTGTATGACCTCGGCTTGTTCTGTGACTATTCTTCTGCCTCCTCCCTGTGTACTGCATCCTGTGACTCCCAGTGTATTACCCGGCTAGTACTTGGACTCTTGCTCATGTCTCCTCCTTTGTTACCTGTATCCGCAAGTTCCTGACCCGGCTAGTCTGACCATGAGCATTCCAGAGCTTACCGTGCCTTACTCCCAGTGTTTATCAGCACCATGTGGGGAACCTGATCAGGGGACCTCGACCAGCGTGTTCATAGCAGCAAAGCCCATATCCCAATTGGAGGGGTCACTGGCAAAAACCTATGACATGGTAAGATTCAGTACCCCTGCAAAAGGTTGAGTCAATCCCCAGCCTGCCATTCACTATTCTGAGCCCGAGACCGTGACACTTCCCATGAAGATATCTGTGTATGCCACTGATATCTGGGTGTGTGCCAGTGGTGCCTTCAGTTGTGCACCATCTGGCAGCACCATCTGGCAACACCACCTGTACCATTGCTCCTCCCGACGATCGCAACCCCCCACCCAAATACCCAAGCGTCCAACAGACCCAAGCTTCCAAATGCCACCGCAGTAGCGGGGGGGGGGGGGGAGTGGTAGACCTGAAATGGGGCAGAAAAACGAATGCCCCATAAAAAACCCACCACTGAAGGGGTTAAGAAAAACAGGCAGTCTAATCAATGATCCATCGTTCTATGGTTGGAAAGAAGAACTTTATCAGTACACTCAGGATAGCAGGATTATATTCATTATGTGCATCCCACAGCGTCCCAGTGTGAATTCTCTGTACTTGAATATATGTATATAAATTAACGTGAAGAAAGTTTTAATGCAAAAGCATAGTTGCAGACAGTGGCTGTTGACCTGACAGCCGTTTCAACTGCACGCAGGCAGTTTTCTCTGATGAAAACTGCCTGCGTGCAGTTGAAATGGCTGTCAGGTCAACAGCCACTGTCTGCAACTATGCTTTTGCATTAAAACTTTCTTCACGTTTTTTCACCTATTGCTGTGTGCCGGCTCCATCCTTCTCCAAGTGGGGGTAAGTGCTTTCTATATATATTATATATATACAGGGGTTCTCAAACTATTTTGCTGTGGGACCCCGTCAGGCAATAAAATTAATGACAGGACCCCAGCAAATTACTGCAGAAGGTCATCACATCACATGTGTGGTCAGCAGACAGCACATACATGGTAGCATTGTGGAGGCACAACATGATGTGAGGAGTCTAATAGTACAGACAATTCAACAGACCTTTCAGACTCCTTGAATAACTGACTGAGAAAGTCATCAGCCTGATGATCAGCAACATGGAGTCGTGACCCCATGCTAAGAAGGTCGGGACCCACTTTGGGGTCAGAACCCACAGTTTGAGAACCGCTGTATATATATATATATATATATATATATATATATATATATATATATATATAAAAATATATATATATATATATAAGAAAGAAAGATATAGAGTGCGCTCAATGGTGTCCACCACCTTAGGATTATAATTATCCAGTAGACAACAACAAATAAAATTTAGTTTAAAAGAAATTTGTTTATTTTTCAGACACAGGTTTTGATTTGCAGGTCTTCAAACAGATACCCGACGCGTTTCGTCTTATACGACTTCATCAGGGGATAGTTTCTAAATAATTAAAAAATACATATACAATCATGGGTACTTATGAGTTATCCGGGCGCCCGATTTTTTGATTGTATGCCTTAAGTTAAGGCATACAATCAGATGCGATGCGATGCGATATCGCATCGCATCGCATCGCATGCGACCATCGGATGCGATGATCCGATTTTTCCATAGGAATCAATGTTAAAATGGACTGAGTCCATTTTAACATGGAATTCAATGGGAAAAAGGGGTCCTTTTCATACCCCTACTATCCAAGTGGGCATGGAGTTGGATATAAACCTGTGGCGAGCGTAGCGAGCCACCGAGCCCGAAGCGTGGCGAGCGAAGCGAGCCCCGCGAGGGGACGGTATTCTATGTCCCCTCGCGGGGCTCGCTACGCTCGCCACGCTTCGGGCTCGGTGGCTCGCTACGCTCGCCACAGGTTTATATCCAACTCCATGCCCACTTGGATAGTAGGGGTATGAAAAGGACCCCTTTTTCCCATTGAATTCCATGTTAAAATGGACTCAGTCCATTTTAACATTGATTCCTATGGAAAAATCGGGTCATCGCATCGCATCGCATCCGATGGTCGCATGCGATGCGATGCGATGTACCCGATCCGACCCGATTTAGAAATCGGGCGCTCGGATAACTCATATGTACCCAATCATGTAACAACTTTTTGTTAAAATAGCAATTAAAAAAGTAGATGCCGTGATAATGGCCCTTATTCTGGTTGGTGCGGATATTCCCGCATTCTTACGGAGCGGTCCGCACGCCACGGTGTTCTGCCGCGTGCGGCCATCGTCCGTAGAAACGCCCACGGGTCCTCCGCATTCGGACGGACTCACTCTTTAAGAACAGGGCGTGTTTACGGACGACATACAAACCATGCGTGTGCGGGAGAAACACTCCGATTCTGCACGGTATTACAGAGTATTACAGAGTATGCTCGGGAATACCGCATCCGAACGGGAGCCAAGCGGTGCTACCGCACGTAAGCGGAGTATTTACGCCAAACAACCCACTATTATGTATCTTCTGCAATACATCACATGACCCACTTATTCAATTACCTATCCTCATAAAAAACTTCTTATTTGGAATTGGAATCAATTAGATGCCAATATATCCTTACAAGCATGCCTAACACATGCATTGCACACATTAACCCTTACAGCAATTGAAGTGCAATGGTTTCAATTAAAGCACTGACAAGCGTCCTATTAGTGAGTAATGAGTAAAGGAGTCGATTCTATTGGGTTCAGGTGTTAATGCTTGTAGTCATTAGGCGTACGTTCGCCTACCGCATGAACGAGTGGTGTCCGCAAAGCAATAGTACACTTGTGGACACCGCACATTTCTTCCCTTTTTGATCGCGTGCATTCGGAGTGGTATCCGAATGTACGCCCCCCAACATAAGTGTACTCCCCCGTGTCCGCCCATGTTTCCGCCCCGTTTTGCCCACTTTGAAACTACGCCCATGTGTCATTCCGCATGACGCCCATAATACGCCCATATTTCCCGACTGATTGCGGGGAACAGTTTTGGACGGGATTTGGCCGAACAGGTACGGAGTCAAGGCGTGGCACATGCGCGTTGCGTTCTCCACGCATGCGCAGACGCCGTAAAGACGCGATCCGAAAGTATGCGGTAAAGTACGCGTCAATCAGAATAAGGGCCAATAAAAGCATGGATCTAAATCGTGAAACACAAATTGGAACGCATGCCCCATATCCTCATCGTTAAGGCATGTATCCTTATAAAACAAGTAGGTTTACCACGAGTATAGATCCACGAAGCCATACGCTGGGGGCAGAAACCCATACATTTGTCATAACAGCTATGAAAATGCTTAATGATCATACCATGATAGAAACTCTACAGGAAGTGATGTCAGAGGTCCATGTCCTATATAAATCAGTGCAGGAGAACACCTCAGTCTGTATCCAGACATTGGTGATACTAGGGCCCTTATTCTGATCTATGCGGCCGGAGCCGCATACGTTGCTCCGGCCGCACAAACCAATCCCCGCCTACAAGACGGATCGCCACGGCCGTCCGTACGCGGACGGCTGGCGATCCGCATGAAAATGGTGGGGCGTACGCCTCCACCATGGTGGGAGCTGCCCCCTGCATTCGATGGTCGACGACCATCAAAGGCAGGGCCGCACGCTCCCCCCGCTCACGCAAGCTTAGACCACACGGACAATCGTCCGTGTGAAAGCTTGTATGGGGGTGGAGAGCTGACATCCGGCGATGTCAGCTTTCCGCCCCCATCACTGGCGTCATAGCCTCATTACCATGCATACGCCCCGCGTTTGCATGGGAACGCCCATGAAACGCGGGGCGTATGCATAGGGAAATGAGGGTATTAAGCCCCTCACGCCCCTATACGCCCCCTTTGCGGCGTATAAAATTTGTGTGCGGCGATTTCGCCTGCACATGCGCAGAGTGACCTCTGCGCATGTGCAGAGTGAAAACATCGGCGGTACGGCCGCACGCGGGCCGTACCGCCTAGATCAGAATAAGGGCCTAGATCCGGTCTATTTGATCCAGGTAGGTTGCACCTAGAAAGGTTCTTCATGTAGTAAGTTGCAACCCATGTATTATGTTATATTTTATGGATGCTAATTGTGCTTAATGCTCATAGTATAATCTGTACCCAATTATAATAATTTTTTTGGAAAATTGTTATTGCAAATTTTTTTTTGTGAAAAACTGTATTATATACAAAAATGTTTTATTGAACAATATATTTAGTATCCCAAGATTGGGAGGTAACAGGGTCTCTATTATCATATAGGTCACTGTTTGCCATTGGAGAAAAAAATTCTTTCCTATCTATCACTTTTTGGGAAAATTTTGTCCTGGCTGGGTATGTATTTAACACAAAGAGCATACCCTTAAATATTCCTCCATCTCAGTCATGCTCATCCACTAAATCGACTTATACGTTTTTTTCAGATTTAAGTCTATTCTGGCATGCAGTCTATCCAGAGGCGTAGGGAAAAATCATACCTGCAGAAGAAAGATCAATACGGGCAGCGTGCGCCGGCGGTTGCCCTGCCCGGCGGCTGCCCTGCCCGGCGCCTGCCTCCTGCCCCCTGCCCGGTCCGTGACGCTTGGTCACTCTGTCACTCCATTGTAATTTCGTGCTGCTGCTGCTGCTCGGACCGGCTTCCGGGCAGCGCAGCGCAGCAGCACTCAGATTCTTCAAACAGTCGCCTGCCTCTCACTCCCTCCTCCGTCATCAGCCACAGCCATCCCAAGCGCTGGTGAGGAGAGTTTCTGCTGCCGCCCGTGCCGCCCTGCTAACATTATTCAAGGTGGATTTTTTTGTTTGTTTTACAGCTAATTTATGATGTAATAAGATTAATAATACACTTGGGGTTTGGGGGATTCGTGGGTCCTGGGGGAGGGGAGGAGGGGGGGGGGGGAGTGAATCTCTCTGGCATCTGCTGCTGCCCTGCTGTGCTGTATATTTATTTATTTACAGCTGTCATCATGTTATGTAGCGCAGCAGATTCCGTTACAGTGTCTTATATAGCGCAGCAGATTCCGTTACAGTGTCTTATATAGCGCAGCAGATTCCGTTACGGCACCTTATATAGCGCAGCAGATTCCGTTACAGTGTCTTATATAGCGCAGAAGATTCCGTTACAGTGTCTTATATAGCGCAGCAGATTCCGTTACAGTGTCTTATATAGCGCAGCAGATTCCGTTACAGTGTCTTATATAGCGCAGCAGATTCCGTTACAGTGTCTTATATAGTGCAGCAGATTCCGTTACAGTGTCTTATATAGCGCAGCAGATTCCGTTACAGTGTCTTATATAGCGCAGAAGATTCCGTTACAGTGTCTTATATAGCGCAGCAGATTCCGTTACAGTGTCTTATATAGCGCAGCAGATTCCGTTACGGCACCTTATATAGCGCAGCAGATTCCGTTACAGTGTCTTATATAGCGCAGCAGATTCTGTTACAGTGTCTTATATAGCGCAGCAGATTCCGTTACAGTGTCTTATATAGCGCAGCAGATTCCGTTACAGTGTCTTATATAGCGCAGCAGATACCGTTAGTGTCTTATATAGCGCAGCAGATTCCGTTACAGTGTCTTATATAGCGCAGAAGATTCAGTTACAGTGTCTTACAGTATATAGCGCAGAAGATTCCGTTACAGTGTCTTGTACAGCGCAGCAGATTCCGTTACAGTGTCTTATATAGCGCAGCAGATTCCGTTACAGTGTCTTATACATCGCAGCAGATTCCGTTACGGCACCTTATATAGCGCAGCAGATTCCGTTACAGTGTCTTATATAGCGCAGCAGATTCCGTTACGGCACCTTATATAGCGCAGCAGATTCCGTTACAGTGTCTTATATAGTGCAGAAGATTCAGTTACAGTGTCTTATATAGTGCAGAAGATTCCGTTACAGTGTCTTATACAGCGCAGCAGATTCCGTTACAGTGTCTTATATAGCGCAGCAGATTCCGTTACAGTGTCTTATACATCGCAGCAGATTCCGTTACGGCACCTTATATAGCGCAGCAGATTCCGTTACAGTGTCTTATATAGCGCAGCAGATTCCGTTACAGCGTCTTATATAGCGCAGCAGATTCCGTTTCAGCATCTTATATAGCGCAGCAGATTCCATTACAGTGTCTTATATAGCGCAGCAGATTCCGTTACAGCGTCTTATATAGTGCAGCAGATTCCGTTACAGCGTCTTATATAGCGCAGCAGATTCTGTTACAATATCTTATATAGCGCAGCAGATTCCGTTACAGTGTCTTATATAGCGCAGCAGATTCCATTACAGTGTCTTATATAGCGCAGCAGATTCCGTTACAGCGTCTTATATAGCGCAGCAGATTCTGTTACAGTGTCTTATATAGTGCAGCAGATTCCGTTACAGTGTCTTATATAGTGCAGCAGATTCCGTTACAGCGTCTTATATAGTGTCTTATTTTTTAAGTTTTTTCTTTTCAAATGTAACATGCAAACACATGTTAGCCACGCCCCTAATTCATTACCGGGGTAGGGGGGGCGCAAAATATGCCCTTGCTCCGGGCACCATGGCACCTAGCTACACCGCTGAGTCTATCCAAAGTTGGATTCATTCCTTAAACGTTATGTTTTAAAGAATTTGGTATGTATCCATGCTTTCATTATCACGGCATCTACTTTTTTTAATTGCTATTTTAACAAAAAGTTGTTACATGATTGTATATGTATTTTTAAATTATTTAGAAACTATCCCCTGATGAAGTCGTATAAGATGAAACGCGTCGGGTATCTGTTTGAAGACCTGCAAATCAAAACCTTTGTCTGAAAAATAAACTAATTTCTTTTAAACTAAATTTTATTTGTTGTTGTCTACTGGATAATTATAATCCTCAGGTGGTGGACACCATTGAGCGCACTCTATATCTTTCTTTCTCACATCTACATTTCTGCCCTCCACTAACAGGGAGGACTTATAGAGAGCTACCATTAAACCTAGCGCAAACAAAAGTCTATCTTTCCTGCTTTACATATATATATATATATTTATAGGGGTGGTGGCGGCCCGGCACTCTCCACAAAGACTCAGCTGCCCTGGTGCCCCGCCAAAGGGGTATTGGTAAGAAATAAATGCAATAAACAGGAAGAAAAAAGGACTGTTGTTTAGGGAACGCACTTGGACAAAAAAATTAATCACATAAAATTTAACTTTTAATGAGATATATTGTTAAAAGGTCCCATTATATAACATGGTGGGAAGCCGCAGTGAATTTAAAGAGGTTAAAATCATACGCACAAACATATACACACAGATGGTGTTTAGGTGATAAAGAATTGAGGAAAAGGTGATCCTAAAAAGATCTTGACTGGAGAATGTCAGTTTTATTTATTAAGCAGATTTTCAATGTGTGGAGAAAATAATTTATTTATTGTCTAGAGGATGTTGTTATTTTATAAATACCTCTGACAATAAAAATTCTTGTGTTTGGTACCCAAAATGTGTTTTTACTATTAGGTCACTGATACTTTGGTTGACTCTCAGCTAATCCGCTAAAGAGTCATGGGCACTTTAAATGCATGAGGCCCAGGGGTAGATGTATATTGGTCCCCTATGCTATGTTCAAAAAATATTCCCAGACAGACACAGTCACCTATAATTGGTACCGTGGTTGTCAGGTAGGTATTTAACAGATATGATGCAGACAGTTCCGGCTGTATACCTAATTAGATATTAGGTCAGCTGGGATACTGTCTGTTATTTACAAAAAGAGAGCATAACATTAAGTTGCTTCCTGATCAGTATTTTGTATTCAGGAAAAAGGATTGCTGATTGCTATGTTCAAATATTGATAATTGGATACAGTCACCTAAATTGGGGACTGGGTGGTCTTAACAATTCTGGCAATAGTTGCCTCTATTGCTGCCACCTATCAATTATTATATGAGCAGATCTGGGAAAAACCTTGCTTAGTACAAGTTTGAATACTTTTGCAGGCAAGGGTGCCCTCTGCTGCTCATATCAGGAACATAGCATGAGAATCCTTAGTAATCAGTGTAACACATAGGGAAATTCTAAATAACTAAACACATTTGAAAGATATTTCTGCTAACTGACATTTCAGTCTAGATCTAACCAACACATGTTTCACTGCTCTACGCAGCTTTCTCAAGGCCAACCAGGGTGTCCTTTGCAGGAAATATTTATTGATATCAGGCCACCAATCAGATACGTTATTCTTGGTCATGTGGTATTGTATTACATCAGACCTTTGCATTCCCCTGATTGATATCACTGTTAGCCTATCTTAGGCTTTCTTTAGTGCAAGGGGGGGTGGTCATGTTCCTCTGAGTATCACTGATTGCTCAGAGTGTATGTCATTCATTTGGGACTCGCTTTCCCATAATGCAGGGCAGCGCGTCACATGATCGACAGATTCTGCCCATAATCCTCTCTGTTGCGTCATGTGGTCACTGTTATTTGGGCTTGGTCACGTGGGCGGTCACCTGACCCCTTGTCTGTTTACATCAGGTGGTATGTGTGGACCTATTACTGGCTTTCCTTTACTCAAACCCGGAAGTGTGGAGCAAAACTGAGGGATAGCCCCGGCCCTGCATTGAGCATATCATATAACCTGTCTGATTAATTGACATTGGATTACTTTATCATTTGTTACGTTCAGATTTTCCTTTTAGGTACGTCATGTTCATATTTTATATATGAAGTCTGTTGTTTATTGTGAATTGTTTCATATTAAAAACTTCCAATTTGGTGCAGTTGTTATTCATTATCCATATTTCGATTATAAATATAGTGGATTCTCATCATATCTATTTCTATGGATTTTTCAGTGTATTGGACCGTTTTTTCAGGCAGATATATACTGGTTCATTCTATTTAAAACGGAATGGGATCATTCGTCAGACTGCATCTAGGTCCACAGTCACCAGGCCGACCCCACCAGGCCGACCGGCAGGAAGGTCGACCCGACCCAAGGTCGACACGGGCCAAGGCCGACACGACCCAAGTTCAAACCCGCACAAAGGTCGACACGAGGAAGGCCGACCGGCCACAAGGCCGACATGGGTCCCCCACTGCCCCCTGATCCGAATGTCGACACAGTCGACACGGACACAGCTGGCAACGAGAATCACGTGTGCCGACGGGCGGTGTTTCGTGCCCTGCCGTCCGCTGGGGCGTGGTGGGAGAGTGGAGTGGTGTGCCGGGCGCGGCGGGGCACCGTGCCCGAGGCGTGGCGGGCGGGGCGGGCGATGCGGGGGTCAGATTCTCGTTGCCAGCTGTGTCCGTGTCGACTGTGTCGACATTCGGATCAGGGGGCAGTGGGGGACCCATGTCGGCCTTGTGGCTGGTCGGCCTTCCTCGTGTCGACCTTTGTGCGGGTTTGAACTTGGGTCGTGTCGGCCTTGGCCCGTGTCGACCTTGGGTCGGGTCGACCTTCCTGCCGGTCGGCCTGGTGGGGTCGGCCTGGTGACTGTGGACCTAGATGCAGTCTGACGAATGATCCCATTCCGTTTTAAATAGAATGAACCAGTATATATCTGCCTGAAAAAACGGTCCAATACACTGAAAAATCCATAGAAATAGATATGATGAGAATCCACTATATTTATAATCGAAATATGGATAATGAATAACAACTGCACCAAATTGGAAGTTTTTAATATGAAACAATTCACAATAAACAACAGACTTCATATATAAAATATGAACATGACGTACCTAAAAGGAAAATCTGAACGTAACAAATGATAAAGTAATCCAATGTCAATTAATCAGACAGGTTATATGATATGTTCAATGCAGGGCCGGGGCTATCCCTCAGTTTTGCTCCACACTTCCGGGTTTGAGTAAAGGAAAGCCAGTAATAGGTCCACACATACCACCTGATGTAAACAGACAAGGGGTCAGGTGACCGCCCACGTGACCAAGCCCAAATAACAGTGACCACATGACGCAACAGAGAGGATTATGGGCAGAATCTGTCGATCATGTGACGCGCTGCCCTGCATTATGGGAAAGCGAGTCCCAAATGAATGACATACACTCTGAGCAATCAGTGATACTCAGAGGAACATGACCACCCCCCCTTGCACTAAAGAAAGCCTAAGATAGGCTAACAGTGATATCAATCAGGGGAATGCAAAGGTCTGATGTAATACAATACCACATGACCAAGAATAACGTATCTGATTGGTGGCCTGATATCAATAAATATTTCCTGCAAAGGACACCCTGGTTGGCCTTGAGAAAGCTGCGTAGAGCAGTGAAACATGTGTTGGTTAGATCTAGACTGAAATGTCAGTTAGCAGAAATATCTTTCAAATGTGTTTAGTTATTTAGAATTTCCCTATGTGTTACACTGATTACTAAGGATTCTCATGCTATGTTCCTGATATGAGCAGCAGAGGGCACCCTTGCCTGCAAAAGTATTCAAACTTGTACTAAGCAAGGTTTTTCCCAGATCTGCTCATATATTAATTGATAGGTGGCAGCAATAGAGGCAACTATTGCCAGAATTGTTAAGACCACCCAGTCCCCAATTTAGGTGACTGTATCCAATTATCAATATTTGAACATAGCAATCAGCAATCCTTTTTCCTGAATACAAAATACTGATCAGGAAGCAACTTAATGTTATGCTCTCTTTTTGTAAATAACAGACAGTATCCCAGCTGACCTAATATCTAATTAGGTATACAGCCGGAACTGTCTGCATCATATTTGTTAAATACCTACCTGACAACCACGGTACCAATTATAGGTGACTGTGTCTGTCTGGGAATATTTTTTGAACATAGCATAGGGGACCAATATACATCTACCCCTGGGCCTCATGCATTTAAAGTGCCCATGACTCTTTAGCGGATTAGCTGAGAGTCAACCAAAGTATCAGTGACCTAATAGTAAAAACACATTTTGGGTACCAAACACAAGAATTTTTATTGTCAGAGGTATTTATAAAATAACAACATCCTCTAGACAATAAATAAATTATTTTCTCCACACATTGAAAATCTGCTTAATAAATAAAACTGACATTCTCCAGTCAAGATCTTTTTAGGATCACCTTTTCCTCAATTCTTTATCACCTAAACACCATCTGTGTGTATATGTTTGTGCGTATGATTTTAACCTCTTTAAATTCACTGCGGCTTCCCACCATGTTATATAATGGGACCTTTTAACAATATATCTCCTTAAAAGTTAAATTTTATGTGATTAATTTTTTTGTCCAAGTGCGTTCCCTAAACAACAGTCCTTTTTTCTTCCTGTTTATTGCCTAACTATCACTGTTTGGGAACTGCACCCCCGCGAACCGATCCAATGTGGGGATTTGATCTGCGGATCATATACATCTAAATTCTCTTAGAATGCAGACATACCACCAGCTCCACAAAGGAGCAAACCCGTATCCATAAGAAATAAATGCAGACTGGCACTCCGGGGTCTTTTAAACAAGCGTGTTGTCACAGCAATGAAACCAATGTTTTGGGGGTGGTCCCCCTTTGTCAAGGTGTACAGGTGATAACCTGTACACCTTGATAAAGGGGGACCACCCCCGAAACATTGGTTTCATTGCTGTGACAACACGCTTGTTTAAAAGACCCCGGAGTGCCAGTCTGCATTTATTTCTTATATATATATATATATATATATATATATATATATATATATATATATATATATCTTTGTAGATTATGCACTCATGACCAACTTTGAACATTGAGGGGGTGCTCCTTTAAAGTAACACAGTGTGTCCCAATAATATATAGAGTAGGACGGATCCCAATAAGGGCACTCACAAGAATTTCAAGTAAAGACAATCTTTATTCTTTATTGGTAATCCATTACCAGATTTGGTTTTATGTAGGTCTACGTTTCGGCCACTAGAGGGCCTTTCTCAAGACACCACAGCATTGACATCCACACAGCTCAGAGGTCAGATATATACAGTATATGTTCCGGATAGCGGCACTCAGCAATAAATCAGGCAAGAAACAGCAGCACGACGCCGACGTTTCAAATGTATTTCTATTTTTCGTCAGGGCAACAACATGTATAACAGTTACTCACCAATTTATTCAAGTGCCCGCCATCACCAGAGAGTCCTCCCCGGGCGCCGCCCGACCACGTCTGTGGTCGCACCCAGAGTCGTCACCAAAGTGCACCCTTCACCACCATGTTAGCTATTGGCAAAGTACAGTACATAGGAAAAGCAATGAAAGTACTGGCAAATGCATAGTATCTCTTATATATTTGGCTACATCTGTCACTCAAAGTGTGTGAGTGTGTGTCTAACGCTGGGTGGAGCCTCTGACTCACATGACTGACTCACATGACATAGAACAAGCCCAGTGAGCCCACAGTGCCAGACACCCTCTGCTTCCCCATGCTGCTTAGGAACCTACTCCACAGCCACCAGGTGAGCGCCCCCACGCCGCCCCCTCCCGCGATTCGCGGCAAAACACCCCCCGTCCCGCGATTCGCGGCACGCCCCGCGACCCCCCCTCCCCCGATTTGCGGCACCCCCCTGTGACCCCCTCCCGGGATTCGCGGCACCCTCCTGCGATTCGCGGCACCCCCTCCCCACGACCCCGCCTCCCGCGATTTGCGGCACCCCCACCCCCTCCCGCGATTCGCGGCAAAACCCTCCCCCGCCCCCCCTCTAGCGATTCTCGGCACCCCCCACGACCCCCCCTCCCGCCATTCGTGGCACCCCCCCTCCCGCGATTCGCGGCGACCCCCCCCTCCCACGATTCCCGGCACCCCCTAGCAACTCCCACGATTCGCGGACCCCCCGTGACCCCCCCTCCCGCGATTCGCAGAAACCCCGCCCCCGCAACCTCCTGCAATTCGCGGTACCCACCCCCCCTGCAAACCCCCCTCCTGCAATTCGCGGCACCCCCCCCCCCCCCCGCAAACCCCCCTCCCGCAATTTGTGGACCCCCCCCCGCGATTCACGGCAACCCCAGGATTGCACAAGCAAAACACTGACATGGCTATGGTCGACAATGAAAAAGGTTGACAAGAGTTTTTGAAGATTTATTTTCCATTTTTTGAATGTTTTCATATTCATTCTCAAGTGTCGACATGAACACCAATGCAGTGCCACACTTATGTCAACATTTTTTTTACATGTGTTGACCTTCCTGTTGATTTTTTCTTGTGGTGATTCGCGGCACCCCCCCCGTGACACCCCCCCCCCAGCGATTTGTGGCACACCCCCCCGCGACCCCCCCTCCCACGATTTGCGGCAACCACCGCCCTCGTGACCCCCCCTCTAATGATTCGCAGCAAACCCCCCCGCCCCCGTGGCCCCCCTCCCGCGATTCGCTGCAAACCCCCGCCCCCCTCCCGCGATTCGCGACCCACCCTCCCGCAATTCGCTGCACACACCCCCCCTCGCGATTGGCGGACCCCCCCCAACTCCCCCTCCTGCGATTTGCGGCAC
This sequence comes from Crinia signifera, assembly GCF_055691185.1. NCBI lineage: Eukaryota > Metazoa > Chordata > Amphibia > Anura > Myobatrachidae > Crinia > Crinia signifera. The sequence continues at coordinate 18,065,800 of NC_139219.1, forward strand.
CCACTCCCCCATCCCCCATAACCCCCCCTCCCGCAATTCGCAGCACCACCGTCCGTCCCCCCCGACCCACCCTCCCGTGATTCACGCCCCCAACCCCCCCGCGCGATTCACGGCAAACCCAGGATTAAATGGCACAAGCAAAACACTGACATGGCTATGGTCGACAATGAAAAAGGTTGACATGAGTTTTTGAAGATTTATTTTTTATTTTTTGAATGTTTTCATATTCATTCTCATATGTCGACATGGACACCAATGAAGTGCCACACTTATGTCAACATTTACATGTGTTTATTTTTTCTTGTGGCGATTCGCAGCCCACCCTCGCGACCCCCCCTCCCGCAATTCGCGGCAACCCCCCCACCCCGTGACCCCCCCTCCCGCAATTCACGGACCTCCATGATTCGCGGCAACCCCCGCGACCCCCCCCCGGCGATTCGCGACAACCCACCACGCCCCCTCCTGCGATTCCCGGCACCCCCCCCGCCCGTATGCCCACACACCCCTATCACTACCCAGCTTCCTGCTCTCCTGAACCGTAACTTCCACCACTGGGGAGTCGCTGACACTGTGTTGCCCACATGCCCCTATCATGCCTCATAGCCCAGCCTCCTGCTCTCATGCACCCGAACTCCCACCCAGTAGGAGGAGACACTGACTCAGGGCCACCGTCCTGTACTCCTGTACTGCCACGCTGGACCCCCACCCACTGGCAGAAGCTGCACAGTGTCTCCCACCCTCCTCTTTAGTCCCCCATATGCCCGCACACCCCTATCACTACCCAGCCTCCTGTTTCGTGACCTCCGCCAGTGGGGAGCCGCTGACTCAAAAACACCCTACTATACTATTGCACACACACACACACACACACACCTAAACAACACGCACACACAGCCCCCCCCCACACCCATAAATGTCACTGTACCCTCCACACTATCAATGTACATCTTACTCTGTAACCGCTTTTTAATTAAACAAAACAATACACACCCCCTTCCAAATCATATGCTCTCTATTTAACACATTTCACCTATAACTTAAGTTGCAATACAGGCATCTTTCATACAGTTCTAACCATATTTCTCATATACAAACGTTCACAAATTAAGGGGACGCAGCCCCTTACGACGGTGTGAAGAGCGCCCGTAGGGCGCGGTGAAGCACCAAGTACATACAATATTTATTTATTAATAGTTTCTTATATAGCGCACACATATTCCGCAGTGCTTTACAGAGAATATTTGAACATTCACATCAGTCCCTGCCCCAGTGGAGCTTACAACCAGTGTTGCAAGTAAGGGGGTACGGCGTGGTACGGAGTACCTGTAAGAAATATGTTGCAGGTACGCAGTACCACTTACCCCTGATCCACTGTCATTTCTATTTTCATTTTAAGTCTAAATATAATGCATCCGCAGCTCGCCCACCCAGTGTTATGATTGGTGCTGTATGCAGCTACCAGTTACTGATGATTTAGCCTGTCACACTGACAGGCATCAGCAGCGCCGACAGCATGAAGAGCAGGCTCCACTATTGTAAGCACAAGCTGCCCGGCTCTCCCCCAAGCAAGAGCCAACCCACCCCCAATCATTCCCTGTTTCTCATTCCCTGTCTCCTGTGTCCACGCCTCTATTGTCATTTAGTCACTCCTCTAGCTTTGTGTGACCACGGCCCCTGATGACACATGACCATGCCCATTTTTGGTGAAGGCTATCAGTACCATCAAGAAAAAAATTCTACTTGCACCACTGCTTACAACCTATATTCCCTACCACATGTACACGCACACACAGACATCTGTTGGCTTGACAAACAATGTGGTCTGCAAACCAGCATCAGACTTTTCATTGCGAACATACAAAAAAAATTGATGGATGACAGAGATATGTTGGAGGTCAGCTTAACTGGGCTATCACTTGCATTATGCATCTCAATGACATTTAACAATTCCTTAGCATTCCCATCCCAAAACAAAATCATATCATTGATAAATCTGGAATAAAACACAATGTTATTATAGATAGCAGGAGATGCAAAGAAAATTTATTTTTCGATCATGATCATAAAAGCATTGGCATACGCCGGTGCCACGGAAGCACCCATTGCGCAACCGGACACTTGCAGGTAATCCATTATAGAAAAAAATAATTTTTCATCAACACAATTTCTAATAAACCGCAGAAAAAGTCAATGTAAGGACCCTTGTAAAGATCATTCTGTAAAATAAGTAAACGTACAGCCCGGATACCAAGTTCATGCGGGATGCACGTATAAAGTGAACAAACATCGATACTGCTGAGAACACACTGTTAAGAAATAGGTGGCAATTCTTCCTGTGATAACAATAAGTGTGTAGTGTCCCATAGTAAATACCGATAATCCTGCACACAAGGTTGCAGATACACACTGGACAATATCAGAAACAAAATTGTACAGACGGCCAAAATTACCAACATTGTTTGTACTATCGCTTAGTGTGTATGACGCTTTAGAGTAGGTCCCAATTGCATCTGGGCACCCAACGACCAATATTCAATAACTTTGCCAATGGCCATCATTCAGTTAGATGCCGCCCCGCTATAGAGAAATTCAGCCTTGCAAACTGATGTGCTCGCTGTGCTTATGGGTATGTACTGCTAGCGAAAAATTTGCAGCCGATGAAAATATCCAAATTGCGTTGCAAGCCGCTCAGCACCTAATAATTTTTCCACTGGGCATTAGTCATCGCAAGCTAGTTGTAGCCAGAGACTTACTAAGTAGGTGAGATGAATACAGGCATGTCTGGACCGGAGCCGACGTTGCACACCCTCAAATAAAATGCTTCAGCATGGCTGCATTTTTCTAGGCACGCCTAGTATTCTTTCTGTCATGCCTGCGTTTTTCTTAGCACTCCCACCAAACAGCCGATCACCACTCCCAGACGCCATCTTCCTGTCCATCACCTTGCGTACGGCTAGCGAAGGAAAAAAGTAGAAGGATTCCTTCAATACCAGGTACCGCGCACGAGCATTGCGGCTCATATGAATGCGCAGCTCATCGATAATCGGCCTCTGCGTGAATTCGTTCAGCAGCGATCAGGTCTAAATCGACCCCAAGGTTTGCTAAGTAGGAGAGTCAATGCTTTGTGTGGCTAAATCCGGTGCTTTCTGTCGCATTAAATACTAACCAATGGACAGAGAAATCATTGTCTATACGAATCTCCCCTTAAATGTCTATTTACTGTACCTACAGTAGGTGTGAAATATCACACTGGCTGTATGTATAGACGGTACCCTGTATACATTTTGTATACATATACTGTAAGGCCAGATTCGGAGATGTATGCACTTCATTGCTTTCTAATCTGCACATGTGTAAGAGCTATACTGCTCATCTGCAGATTGGTGTCTGGATGTGACGGTTCCAGAGGGGTGCTGCAGCACAATCCAAAATTCAAATAGGGGAGCCAAACCCACTGCCAATGAGTGAGTTTGGAATGGCAGTTGGTGGCAGTGGGTGTGGCATCCCTATTTTAATTGTGCTGCACAACCCCCCTCTGGAGCCACCACTGCATGAGACATTTTACCCGCATCTACATCACCCACAGCTGTGGGCGTCTTTGTACTCCTTCTGCTATATTTTAGCACAGATGCACAGTGCATGGTATCTGTGCTATATGCAGAGATACAGTGCATCCAGAGATACAGCAGCACTGTTTCGACTTCCATCTCTGAATCAGGACTATAGTTCTCTTTCATTACACATATTATGATGCACATACATATCAGTGAGTTGGGGGCTACTGGTCTGACCATGGCAATTACTAACTATACATCGGTACAGTATAATATTAATTTCTGACAAGTCCACTCTAACCCCAGCAATGTATTTCCAGGCAGATGTTTAGCTACGAAGCTGTATTATTATTAATATACTGTATGATTCTCCCCCTCACAGATTGTAACGTAGAATGAATAAGTCATAACAATGATTATGTAAATCATCGCCTCATATTGGAAAATTGCATTCATAATAAAATCTGGAGATATAAAAGAAAAGGACTAATTAAATACTCCGCTCTGGCTGTGACTTAATAAAATCAATAAGGGAATTTTTTATCCTGGGAATCTGCTGCATGGACGGGATAAGAAGAGCTTGATTAAAAAAAACAGCCACAAAAAAATAAGGTACTTATTTCCTAGCACGGCGCCTGCAATCAAGATTGTATCCATCGGGTCCAAAAAAATCGCGTCGATTGCATCGCATGCAACCAAATCGCATGCGATGCGATCGATGCGATTTTTACATTGGAATTAATGTGAAATGGTCCCTGAGACCCGATTTTAAATTGGCCCCAATGTTAAATGGCCCCCAGACCCCAATTTTTATTGTTTCCCAACCCTGATGGGTCAAATGCCCCCCCCCATTGTTAACGTGACCCCACGATCAACGGCAACCCGAAGCGTGGCGAGCGTAGCGAGCCCGCGAGGTGCGGCGGTACGCGTCCTCCGTCCTTTTCATACTCCCACTATCCACGGCGGCGTGGAGTTTATTTTATATAGTGTGAGCCCGAAGCGTGGCGAGCAGACACGCATTACTTCACAGGTATTATGCGCCCCCTCGCGGGGCACGCTGTGCTTGTCATGCTTCGGGCTCGGTGACTCGCCACACTTTATAATATCGACTCCACGCCGACGTGGATAGTGGGGGTATGAAAAGGTCGAAGGACGCGTACCGCCGCCCCTCGCGGGCTCGCTGCGCTCGCCACGCTTGGGGTTGGCGTTCATCGTGGGGTGCGTTAACACTGAGGGGGGGGGGGGGGGGGCATTTGTCATGTCAAATACCCATAAGGGTAACTATACAATGAAAAATCGGGTCCATTGGCCCATTTAACATTGTTCCCTATGTAAAATCACGTCCATCGCATCGGTCGCATCGCATGCCTTAACTTAAGGCATGCGATGGACGCGATTTTTTAATTGTCGGGGAAAAGGCTACAAATAGCCCTGAAATCGCGTCCATCGCATACCTTAAGTTAAGGTATGCGATCACCTGCGACGGGTGCCGTGCTAGGAAAGAAGTACCAAAAATAAAATAATAATACTAATAATTACAGTGACAGTGTAACACTGGGGCCATTACAACAGGTATCATACCTGACGTGACAGCTACACGTATTATCCATAAACACTGAAGGTATGCCAGTACTGTGCTGGAAGAGTCCATTCCAGAGGGGGTTATTCAGCATGGATAGCTAATTAGAGAATTTGCAAATTGAGCGATTATCATGCGTATGGTTCTCATTGCACGTGTGAAAATAGTGACTACAAATTTGAACGGTTCGTAATTGCAATGCAGCAGCAGTTTGACTGAAAGGAAGCTGGCGTTTAGGGGCGGAAACATACCGTTTTCTGGGTGTGTCATGAAAAACACAGGCGTTTTGAGGGAAGATCTGCGACCACTTCCAGCCTGTACCAGTCGCAGATTAGTGAAAGCCTCAGACTTTGCCCAGGCGGCAGGTACTCTTCGATGTTCCGGGAATTGCGAATGGATTGCAATTAGCAATTTTGCAAAGGGCGTTTACTCTATCCTTCTGGGTGGTGGCTTTTTTGTCACGCAATCCACTGTGTTTTCTCTGTACAGCGATCCATGCTGAATTAGACCCATAATCCATAGTCTGGTGGCTGGTATATAACACAGGTCAGGTCCCATTAGTTGATGACCGCTATACCATACAGTATCTGCAGCCTGGTAGATGGTACACAACACGGCTCCCATTATTTGCCAGCTAGAGCATACTACAAATCTGGCTAATACAATGGATGCAAATGATAATAATACTGGGGCAGATGTATTAAGCCTTAAGAAGAGATAAATGCAAGGGTGATAAGGAGAGATAAATGTCCAGCCAATCAGCTCCTTACTGACTTTTTTCAAACACAGGCTGTAACATGGCAGTTAGCAGGTGATTGGCTGGGCGTTTATCTCTCCTTATCCCCCTTGCATTTATCTCTTGTTAAAGCTGAATACATCTGCCCCATTTTGTGCTTAAATATTATAACTCCATACAACATCACAAACTGAAGCTTTTCAGCATCTTTTATTTGCCAATAAAGCAAAAGGTCACATAGGAAATGAGTATATCAAGACAAATCAATAAATGACACAGAATTTGCCAATTGCACAGTACATAAAGCTATTCGCACTCTGAAAGGTTTGCATGTGGCTAAGCAAATAGAGCAATGTAAAGCCAAGAAACATGTGACAGGTAACATGCACAAACATGAACTGTGCTAACACAAAAGGTCAGTGACACGCGGGTTCTATAATAACACACACGAAGTACGCTTCCACCGAGGGAAAATATAATAGGATACAAATGCACTGTACAGATGGAGCATCTCTCATTAGATTCCATCGCCAATCACAGCTGTTCGCCATACGCCAGAAGGGGAGCGCGTGTGCACGAGATGCTCGCACGCCCCGTTCTGATGGAGCCTGGCGCCACCCTCAGCTGCCTCCATGCTGCTCCCCGCACCCCCCACTAACCCTGCCCATCTCCCTGAAGTGGAGAGGGGCAGGAAATCCGCTCCTCGCTGCTGTATGACGGGGATACACTAGCTTGTGAGGCACTCGGACGTTCCCATCAAATGGAGCGCCTCTCCACCAGCCTGCGTCTGCTGGTGGAGAGGCGCTACATCTGTATCTGTGAACGGTTTCAACTAATCTTTTTCCAAAGACTAGAATTAAATATTTCTTCATAGTTATATAAGGAATTTGGTACTCACCGTTAATTCCCTTTCTCCTAGGCAGCAGGGGACACTGCAGTCATCACGTATGGGATAGAGTTGGTGTACTGGAGGAGTCGGCACTTTAAGAAACTTTAGATGTGGCTGGCTCCTCCCCCCTCTATCCCCACCCAGACCTCAGTCTTAGAAAAACTGTGTCCGAGAGAGGAAGATGATAGGGCAAGAACCCGACAGGAGGAGGATATGCTCAACTAATAGAGAGAACAGAGATTAGAACCAAGCACACATGGAACATGTTTTGAAAAACAAACAAATAGAGACAGAAAAAAGTCCCCAACAATGCATACAACAGGCATGCTATGTTTAACGAGTAATATAACCAGGTAAGTTACTTATATATATATATATATCTTTATATGGCAGGAAGACTAGCGCTGGGAGGGCGTGCAGTGTCCCCTGCTGCCTAGGAGAAAGGGAATTAACGGTGAGTACCAAATTCCTTATTTCTCCCACGGCCAGCAGGGGACACTGCAGTCATCACGTATGGGATTGATACCAAAGCACTACTCCCGGGTGGGAGAGCACTCGGATTCCTGGAAAACTGCTCTTCCAAAAGAAGATTCAGATCTTGCAAAGGTGTCGAACTTATAGAACCGAGCAAACGTATTTGTTCCTGACCAAGTAGCCGCTCGGCACCAGGGAAGCCGAGAGAGGGGGGGAGCAGGTACTAATTACCCGGGCCCAGGCTTGCTGGAGGGGCCCTGCAGGGGCCCTGGTCCGACCCCTCCCTTCCCCCTCTGTCCCTCCCGGGTAGCAACAGTAGCACACACTTCTACAGCATGTGCTGTTCTGACAGCAGGCTCAGCATGAGTGTCTCACTGACGGCGTGAGAGGTCATGCTGAGCCTGCTGTCAGCACAGCACGTGCTGTAGGTGTGTGCTGCCTCTGAGATTACAGTTTTTAGAGTTTTCTTTCACCCTCCTCAACATTTTGGGGGTGTGGCCTAAGTGTGGGAGGTGCCCACACCACACACACTTAGGCCACACCCCCAAAATTTTACCGGGGCCCGGCATTCCTCTCGGCTGCCCTGCTCGGCACACCTGTGAAAGGGAAACACCTCTAGCCAGAGCCCAGGAAGTGCTGACTGACCGGGTAGAGTGAGCTGAAATCCCAGCTGGGGCCTGTTTTTGAGCCTGTCTATAGGCCTCCTTTATGGTAAGGCAAATCCAGCGGGCCAGCGTTTGTTTAGACGCCGGACAACCTCTTTTTTCAGCCCCATAAAGAACGAAGAGGTTGTCTGTCCTTCTTAAAGCAGCCGTTTTCGACAAATAAATCCGTAAAGCTCTTACTGCATCTAGTGAGCTTGAATCTCCTGACAGAACTGGAATGACTATAGGCTGATTCACATGAAAGGCCGAGACAACTTTAGGCAAAAATTCCCTGTTGGTTCTTAATTCAGCTCTGTCTTTATGAAGGATTAGAAAAGGAGCCCGGCAGGACAGTGCTCCCAATTCCGAAACTCTTCTTGCAGAGGCTAATGCCATAAGCATGACTGTTTTCCATGTGATGTATTTCAGATCTACTGAGTCTAAGGGTTCAAACAGATCTGATTTGAAGAAGTTCAAGACCAGAGATAACTCCCAGGGTTCCGTAGGAGCAACGAAGGGAGGTTGCAATCTCAGGACACCCTTGAGGAAAGTTTGGACCTCAGGTATAAGGGCTAATCTACGATGGAAAAAGATTGAAAGGGCAGAGACTTGCACCTTTAAAGATCCTAGCCTGAGACCCGAGTCTAATCCTGTTTGTAGGAACTGTAAGAGCCTAGACAGCTGAAAAACTGCCTTAGGGAATTTCTTGGATTCGCACCAACGTATGTATGCTCGCCATATTCGGTGGTAATGGGCAGATGTGACCCCTTTTCTAGCCCTAAGCATAGTTGGAATGACTGTTGATGGTATTCCTCTTCTTTTTAGCAGGTCGGCCTCAACAGCCAGGCCGTTAAATGAAGATGATTTAAGTTTGGGTAGGCGAATGGTCCTTGTTGGAGCAGGTCTTGTCGCAATGGGAGACGCCAAGGGACATCTGCCAACAGAAGCTTGAGGTCGGAGTACCACGACCTCCTTGGCCAATCTGGCGCTATTAGAATTACTGACGTGGCTTCCCTCTTTATTTTCTTGAGTACCCTTGGGAGGAGGGGAAAAGGAGGGAAGATGTATACGAGTCTGTACGGCCACGGAACGGACAAGGCATCCACTGCCACTGCTGCTGGATCCAAGGACCTGGCACAATACAGGGGTAACTGATGGTTTAGTCTGGAGGCCATCAGATCTATCTGCGGTGTTCCCCACCGCCTGGTAATCTGGAGAAAAACCTCTGGATTCAGAGTCCACTCCCCGGGGTGGAAGTCCTGGCGACTGAGATAATCTGCCTGCCAGTTCTCCACCCCTGGAATAAAAACTGCTGAGAAATCCACGGCGTGTTTCTCTGCCCATTCCAGAATGGGGCGTACTTCCCGCATGGCTGTCCGGCTACTCGTGCCTCCCTGCCGATTTATGTAAGCCACTGCTGTCATGTTGTCTGACTGAATTCTGATGTGACGGCCTCTGAGAAGGTCGTGGCCCTGTAACAGAGTTAGTCTGATAGCCCGCAGCTCCAGAATGTTGATAGGGAGCTTTGATTCTTGCAGAGACCATCGCCCCTGGAACCTGTGATTCAGGGCCACCGCACCCCAGCCTCTGAGGCTGGCGTCGGTTGTGACTATGGTCCATGTGCAGGGTCTGAAGCTGCGGCCCTGCTGTAGATTCGGAGTATGGAGCCACCATTGCAGGGAAGCTCTGGCCAACTGAGACAGTGTGATCCTTTTGTGGATCTGGAGATGTGATCCCGACCACTGGGTCAAGAGGTTTTCCTGGAATGTCCTGGAGTGAAAACGTCCGTATGGGAGAGCCTCGAATGAGGCTACCATCAGCCCCAACAGGCGGGTGCAGAGGTGAGCCGAGACTCTGCGGGGAAGCAGAACCTGGCGCACCCTTTTCTGCAAAGTCAGGATCTTGTCCATCAGAAGATATACTCTTTCTTCGACTGTGTCTAGGATGAGGCCTAGAAACTGAAGTCGTTGGGACGGAATCAATTGTGATTTTTTGAAATTCACTACCCAACCGTTTTGAACCAGAAACTGACAGGTCAGGGAAGCATCCCTTATCAACTTTTCTTGAGGAGACTTTAAGAGGAGGTCGTCTAAGTATGGTATGATGGTTACACCCTGTAGACGAAGAGCCGTGATCATGCAGGCTAGCCCCTTTGTAAATACCCGAGGGGCGGAGGAGAGGCCAAAGGGGAGACCTCTGAATTGATAATGTTTTTCCTGTATGGCGAACCTGAGGAATCTCTGGTGAGGTTCCCAAATGGGAATGTGTAGATCTTTGATATCTAAGGAAAGGAGGAATTCTCCTCTTTCCAAAGACGCCACCACCGATCGTATAGACTCCATTTTGAACTTGTGGTAGAACACAAATTCGTTTAGTTGTTTTAGGTTTAAGATTGGGCGGACAGTGCCATCTGGTTTTGGCACTACGAAGATGCTGGAATAGTAACCGGTGCCCCTTTGGTGAGCCGGTACCGGGACAATTACCTTTGACCTTAGGAGTGACTGTATGGAGCCGCACAGGGCCTCTGCGGTCTCCACCGAAGATGGAAGTCCTATTTTGAAAAACTGAGGTGGAGGGGGTGTGGCAAATTCTAATTTGTAACCCTGAGCCACTATCTGGAGCACCCAGGCGTCTCTGCAGTGGCCTCTCCAGGCGTCTGCGAAGAGTAACAGCCTGGCGCCCACCTCGGGATCCCCCAGGTGAGCTGGGAGACCGTCATGCCACTGGTTTGTCAGTGGTCTTTGGGTTTCTGTGAGTTGTAGTAACGGAGGACAGTGTGGCTCTGGCGCCACGACCTCTGCGTCCTCTGTATGAGGAGAAACCTCCTCTAGATCTCCCCCTGAACCCTGCTTGACCTCGAAAGGAACGAAAAGTGGGTGCTGTAAATGGCCTTTTTGGGGCCGGAGTAGAGGAAGGGAGAAATGCTGACTTTCCCCCCGTGGCCTGCGAAATAAGCTTATCCAGGTCAGGGCCAAAGAGCATATCTCCGCCATAAGGAAGGGCTTCCACCGCTTTTTTAAGTTCTGGTTCGGCCTGCCAGGATCGTAGCCAAATTGACCTTCTGGCCACCACTGCAGAAGCTGAAGCCTTAGCGGCTAAGATTGAGATATCAGCAGCAGCCTCACCCACATAAGAAGAGGCGTCTCTGATGCACTCTGCCAAAGGGAGCAACTCTGCTCTGGGAGTGTTCTGCTCTAGGCCAGTGACAAGATCGGAGGCCCACTTTTCCATGGCTCTGGCCACCCAGGCTGATGCCAGAGCTGGGCGTAAGGAAACTCCCACCGTTGTATAAATATTTTTAAGCGAACTGTCTAGACGCCTGTCCTGAGATTCTTTTAATGACACCGCACCTGGAATAGGGAGTGTTGTCTTTTTGGATAGTCGGGATAGGGAAACATCTGGAGTGGGAGGAGTCTCCCATTTTTCCCTGGAAGTTTCTGAAAAGGGGTAAAGGATTTTGAATCTCCTGGACATCTGGAATTTCTTGTCAGGGGACCTCCAGACCTTTAGCAGAGGATCATCCAATTCCTCTGAATCAGGGAAATTTAAAGTCTGCTTTTGAACACGTCCAAAAATAGACACCTGAGGGGGAACGGAAGTATCCGCAATATTTAAAGTCTCGCGGACTTCTCTGATAAGACCCTCAATACCTTGTGCCTCATCGTCTGCGGGGTCATCTCCTGCAGGGTCCTGAATAAGGTCCGGGGGAAATTCCCCCTCCTCTAGAGGAACATAGTTGTCTGTGTCATCAGTGATTAACATGGGAGGCATAGCCCTTCTTTTAGCTGGCACTGGGGAAGCAGGCCTGACCTGAGAGCAGGCAGCTACAGATTGTTTTAGTGAGTCCACAGACTGTATGAGGGATGATGCCCATGATGGCTCAGATGTAGCAAGCTGGGACAGCTGGGAGTGAAACACTTCCCTATCTTTTCTAGACGCCGCCATTTCAGCAGTGAAGCTGGATAGGAGGGTCTGTAGAACATCCCCCGGGTTTTGGGGTGCAGGCAAGTGTAATGGGGACCTGGGTGTAGAAGGAGCCTGTACCTTGGCATAACAGGGTTCACATAAGGAAACGCCCTTTATGTGTTGTGTGTACTGATCCCCACAGCTTTTGCAGGTGTACAGCTTTTGTGCAGCCTTGGAGGATGTAGCCCTTCCTGCCATACTGTAATCCCTGTATACAGAGAAAGTACAGAAAACAGAGTAGAATCTCTTATAAAAGCCCACACACACTTACACAGGCACTCCCCAACCAGCTAGCAGGGTAGCCTGAGGCCTGAGTATCGACAGGGAGAGAGAGGAGCCAACCCCCTCCCAATGTGTGTGCTAACAGGGTTTGTTTCCCCCTTTGACTCACAGTGTCTTTCCTGCGGTCCCAAGGGAAGCGCTGTCAATCAGGCAGGGTCCGGTGTACCGGGTCTGCAGGATACCGCTGTAGCGCTGAGCTCTGCACGAGTGCTCCGGACAATGGCGTCTGGCTGTGAAGACGCTGGCTGAAGCTCCGCCTCCCGCTTGAGACGCTTCCCGCGCCGTACTGGAGGCGGGAAGGTGTCCCCCTCGCTTGAACTGTCCTGGAGAACGGGGGAAGACTGCCGTGGACCCGGAACGCTAGCTGCGTGCAGCTGCGGCGGGTCCCCGGAGTGAAAACTCCGGTGGCAGGGGTGTCAGAGGAAACACTGCGTGCAGTGTCGCCTGAACCCCTCCAGGTTCCCGCATCATCGGCAGACCTCCATCAGTCTGCCTGTTGTAAAAAAAATAATGAGAAAAAGAATAAAATACAAATAAAAACCTAATCTCCCTTAGGAGATCCTTGCCCAGGAGACCGACTCCTCCGGGCACTTTTTCTAAGACTGAGGTCTGGGTGGGGATAGAGGGGGGAGGAGCCAGCCACATCTAAAGTTTCTTAAAGTGCCGACTCCTCTAGTACACCAACTCTATCCCATACGTGATGACTGCAGTGTCCCCTGCTGGCCGTGGGAGAAAGCAGAGTTATTTTTTTGTTCAATAAAGAAGATATTATTCAAAAATGTGATGTACTGAATTTATTTGGGGTTGTTGATAGGGCGCAAATATATGGTCTACTAAAGTCTTTAAAACTCAGGGCCAAATATAATAGGGAGTGAGAATAAAAGTGTGAGATTTTGGAGGAGTTTTCCCATTTTTTTAAGCAGCAATCAATTACAGGCAATCAACCTGGTTTTTTCATTGTAAATGATTGCCGCTTTAAAAAAAATGGGGAAACTCTCCCAAAATCTCTCACTTTCTGATTCTCACACTCTCAGCCTGAACTGACTTTCATGGTTGCTTATTTCTGCCACAATATCAAACAATGTAAGATTGAGGAAAACTTTTAAACGGAATTCTACAAAGTAATTAAAATATTATAACTTTAGAAAAACATGAAAATGTTAATTAAATTTATTTGACAGCTGGTCAGTTGTTCACACACTCTAGTATATTTAATTTTAATATAAATTGATACGTTTTATGTGGTCCCTAAACCAACAAGCTGACAGGAATAACATCCTCATTTGCATAATTAGATTTTTTCATCTATAAAGTCACATAACTATTTACGGGTAACGGTAATAAAACTGCTAGTGTTTCGGAGAACAGGTTTAAATATTTGTTTTGCAGTTTGATGAGCAGATGCCCAGAGTAAAATATTTGTAAGAAAATGATCTTCATTCTGAAATTGGTTGGAAACATAGCTGATACCACTCTGAGCCGTCTGTAGCGTCTTATACACATTATTTATTAACAGTTTCTTATATAGCGCACACATATTCCGCAGCGCTTTACAGATATACACATGAATGTACAGTAGGTAGATCTTTTTGTGGTGTCGCACCAGAGCCGGCATTCTATGTGGTTTTGTGGGATACACTTGTAAGGTGGCATCAGAATCAGATTTAGTTAGGTAATTGTGTAGTTTCACGGTGCCAGTAAATCGTTTGCGATATAGCATACAATTTGCATGCGATTCGATGTGAGATGCAATTTAGCACCTGTTCATACCCCCACAATCCACTACGGCATGGAGTTGATTTTATATAGTGTAGCGAGCCCCTCGAGGGGACATGGATTACTTGACATGTATTCCACGGCCCCTCGTGGGGCTCGCTGCGCTTGCCACACTTTGGGCTAGGTGAATACATGTCAAGTTATCCATGTTCCCTCACGGGACTCGCTACTCAACTCCATGCTGTAGTGGATAGTGGGGGTATGAACAGGTGCTAAATCGCATCGCACATCGAATTGTATGCAAATTGCATGCTATATCGGGTGGCGCCGTGAAACTACACAAGTACCTTATTTATTTATTACCAGTTTCTTATATAGCGCACACATATTCCGCAGCGCTTTACAGAGGATATTTGAACATTCACATCAGTCCCTGCCCCAGTGGAGCTTACAATCTATATTCCCTACCACATATACACGCACACACAGACATTCTAGGGTTAATTTGTTGGGAGCCAATTAGCCTACCAGTATATTTTTGGATTGTGGGAGGAAACCGGAGTACCCGGAGGAAACCCACGCAAGTACAGGGACAATATACAAACTCCGCACAGTTAGAGCAATGGTGTGAATGGAACCCATGACCTTAGTGCTGTGAGGCAGTAATGCTAACCATTACACCGTCCGTACTGCCCATATAATTAATAGTATACAAAAAAGGGCCTGTCTCCTGGAAAGAGTATCCAAGAGGCAAGAAAGTAAAACCTCTGTGTGGGGGGGACGCTTAAAAATAATTGTAGTATTAAAACTTAATTTTTAATTGGTTTATAAAAAATAGTATCAAAATATAGGCAATAGTATGTTTCGGCAGGGGACTAGGGATCCACTGTGACTGGCAAGAGTATTAATTACAGCAAAAATCTATATTACTTGTTACTTGTGCCAGTAGGTGAAAATATATCTGTAAGAAATACATTTGGAAAATGGGATTTTGTATATATGAAATTGGTATATTATGAGTATCTGCCTTTAATTGGAAGCTATTAGAGTTTCTTGTAGTGGTAGAGAGAAACTTTCATTTATTTCAAATAAAATAGCATTTCATCTGAAATACTGACTCCCAAATGTGGCTCTGAGCTAGTCTAAATGGAGGTTCAGCCATTTCTTTGGCCGGGGCCCAATGCGTAACCTCCTTAAATGCACACTCCAGCTCTTCCATTAACTGCTCTTCTCCTAGGTGTTATGATGGATTATACATCCGACACAGCTCACATTTAGAAAATGTACTACTTAGATAGTTGGTACCACAATCTATGGAATCTGGCTCTGAACTAGTGCAGAATGTAAATCTAGCTGCATTCAGCTCACCCGCTCTTTGATGGTGGAAGTTCTGTACTTGGCTCCACAGTGGGATCGCTTTCTGCCTTCTGATATATATATTTGATGCCATAGTTACATTGTTGGAACTCTGGGGATGTGATTGTTAACGATAATCAATGAGGTCTTTGAAATGAGTATGTCACCAACTGCAACACAGAGACTCTTAACCAGGACAGGACCAAATGAGAAAGACTAAATAGTCACATGGTTGATCTGTAGTAGTTGGACCGAAGGAAATGTCTTCAAAGTCGGGGATCGTAGAATTAATTAAATGATCACTGTTGTAATGTCATGTATTAGATTCCCTAAAAAGGGACAAATCTTGGTTCATGGTTATTTAAATGATGAATCTTGTCAGATAATTAATCCTTGTTGCCCTGATAGTTTCTCCACGATGTCTTATAAGAAGGTGACCTCAGCTCTGGGGACGATTTTAATACCGTACTAGGTAAACCGCTTTGACTTAGTTATCACTAGAGCAAATATAGCAGTTATTCAAAAGCTATTTGTCATTAGCACTGCATGAGGCCTGAGAAATACCTGAGGCACTAAACGGGCCAGAACACTGCTGCAATATTACTCTGTGGGAGGTGGTAAAACTTTTAATTCTACAAGCCACTGAAACATTCAATACCTTATAGAAAGCTTTTGAACTGCAGGAACTGGCTATATTCCAACTGACCATAACTTACCTTAATAACAACTCTCAGGCTTAAACGGAAACATAATACATTAACACACATCTGATTTGCTGACTTTTTATTTAAACAGTTTATAAATTAATAACACTAAGAACAGTAACTAAATAAGTAAACCAGGAAAAACAATGTGGTGCTAGAACCCATGGGAGTTTATTTAATGTTGCCCAAAAGGGCCACTCCCCGTAGGATCCAGTGGTCAGCAGGCTGGCTGGTCCTGAGATGAATGACAGTCACGTAGGTTAAATCTGTTCTCTCTGGCCTCTTGTACACAGGGCAGGTGTATAGCTTTGGATGTTTTACAGGAGGTGCCTTCACTGCAAATATGTGGACTGCTGGAAGCATGGTGTATAACACCTTGGGAGTGGGTTCAGTTAATCTACTGTTTCTTTTGTCCCAACTAGCTCCATCCAGGAAGAGTCCATGGATATATACCCCTTCCTGCATGATATACAAAGACAATGCTTCAGAAGAGAACCCCACACCCTGTAGGCACAACTGTATTGTAATATATAAGTACAGAATATTATACTCTCATCTGGATTCTCACCCAGAAATCCATAAAGGATCATTCATGGCCATCGTTCAACCACTGTTTTTCTTTTTTGCTATTGGCGCGATCCAGTCGCCATGCACATGTGTCTCGCTCCCGTGGCTCATAGAAACACAATGAGCGTAGATGGCTGCGCGTGCGACATTGGCGCAACAAACAGGCACAGGCGGCCACGGAGCTGCCACGTTGAGCGTGACTTTAGCTGCAGGGTTATATGCTGAATGTCTTTAGCAACTGATTTGTAACAAAACACAACATGAAGAATATAACTGTCTGGACACTTTTATACCTATCTATGGGTGAGATTTAATAGGATGAGAGATTCAGAAAGTGAGAGGATTTGGTAAGAAATCTCCTCTTTTTTTTAAAAGCAGCAATCATTTACACTGCAAAATCATACTGGTTTTGCAGTGTAAATGATTGCCGCTTTAAAAAATAACTGGAGATTTCTTACCAAATCCTCTCACTTTCTGAATCTCTCATCCTATTAAATCTCACCCTACTGTATGTGTCACTGGACTTGCTACTATCAAATCATTTGGAGCCAATTTTACAAACCAGAGATATTTACCACTGCAAGGAAAAAATGCTGATGTCGCCTCAAATTAGTCAGCTGTATAGC
The DNA here is from genome assembly GCF_055691185.1 of Crinia signifera. Taxonomy (NCBI): domain Eukaryota; kingdom Metazoa; phylum Chordata; class Amphibia; order Anura; family Myobatrachidae; genus Crinia; species Crinia signifera. Next base: position 18,082,893 of record NC_139219.1, read on the forward strand.
TAAATAAATAATAAGACTAGAGGCTAGCTCCTTCACTGGTGCAACGTGTTTGGGAGGCTATACGAAGAAAACCTTACAATGTTTTTCTAATGAGCAATGTCACCTCTCACTACAGGGATAGGCTATAATACGATAAGGTGGAACAGGCTCTACTCTTCCCAGATCACATGACACTCTATGGGGCAATCTGCTGCACTGCTCTACAGTGATCCCCTCCTTTACTGGCTGCTGTTTGTAAGGACTCCATTCTGTCTAGTTGACCCTGGCCTACAGGGGACTGCCTAACCTAAATGCAAGATATACAGTATTGTGGGCATCCATGGCATTCCGTTATACAGAGTCTGCAGTACCTGTGCAGAAGAACACCAGTAGGCACTCATTTTTTCTGTACTTGTTTCCTAGCACGGCGCCCGTCGTAGGTGATCGCATACCTTAAGTTAAGGTATGCAATGGACGCGACTGACGCAATTTCAGGGCTATTTTTAGCCTTTTCCCCGACAATTAAAAAATCGTGTCCATCGCATGCCTTAAGTTAAGGCATGCGATGCGATGGACGCGATTTGACATAGGGAACAATGTTAAATGGGTCAATGGACCCGATTTTTCATTGTATACCCACCCTTATGGGCTATTTTACATGAGAAATGCCCCCCCCCCCCCACACATTGTTAACGCCACCCCACGATGAACGGCAACCCGAAGCGTGGCAAGCACAGCGAGCCCGCGAGGGGCCGCGGTACGCGTCCTCCAACCTTTTCATACCCCCCCACTATCCACGTTGGCGTGGAGTTGACTTTATATAGTGTGGATTGCGCAGCGAGCCACCGAGCCTGAAGCATGGTGAGCGCAGCGAACCCCGCGAGGGGACGCGTAATACCTGTGAAGTAATGCGCGTCCCCTCGTGGGGCTCGCTGCACTCGCCACGCTTCGGGCTCGGTGGCTCGCCACGCTATATAAAATCAGCTCCACGCCGACGTGAATAGTGGGGGTATGAAAAGCTTCGGGTTGGCGTTGATCGTAGGGTGGCGGTAACAATGGGGGGGCATTTGACCCATCAGGGTTGGGAGACAATAAAATTTGGTGTCTGGGGGCCATTTAACATTGGGGCCAATGTAAAATCGGGTCTCAGGGACTATTTTACATTGATTCCAATGTAAAAATCACGTCGATCGCATCACATGCGATTTGGTTGCATGCAATGCGATCAACGCGATTTCGGGGGGTCCCGATGGATACAATTTTTATCGCTGGCGCCGTGCTAGGAAACAAGTACCATTTTTTCAATACAGGCTTTTAAAAAAAATAAAAAAATCAGGCAATCCTGTTGAGCGTTCCAGGTTACTGATGTGTTATCTTCCATTGTCAAGAGTCTGTGTGACCTACTGATGTGCACTGTATTTCTCTTTGCAGATCCCCCCTACAGTCTTTTAGATCTACATAAGAAGAAAACAGAACTGCGCTAAAAGAGAAACCGAATTTTATTAATTACATTTGGTTTCTATTGTATTTTATGGCAGTTCTGCTTTCTTCCTATGTTCATTGTTTATGTTGTCTAACTACCCACATCCTAATGCAGCTTGAATAGAATACCTATCTTTGCTATTGTTGACTTGATACACTGTTGACTTCTAGCGCACAGGTCAGCCACCATCCCCATATCCCTGTCTTTTTAGATCTCCAGCAATAAATGTTCAATAAAACATTTACAGGCGATATGAAATGATCATGTGAAATACTCACAGCAGGAGAGCTAGTAATTTCCTCTTTCACTAGCTTTAATACTTCATTTTGCAGAGTAACAGTATCTAGAGTCCATCCTTTATGTGCTTGAGTCTCTTCTTGTCTCATAGCGGTAAGAAATCCTGCAATGGAAACAGTGGATAACAATAAGCAGGATACTACAGAGAGAGAGAGACTGACATCAAACAACAAACTACATGGAGAATAAGTGTACGCTGACATCAGTGTGCTGACATCACTGTCATCTTACACCTGTGGCTCCTTACTGTATACTTAGAAATTGGGAGGGTGGAAAGGGCAGACAAGCACAGGCATAAGCACAATAAGGGCTTGCACACGTAATGGAGACAAGTGGACACATCTGCAGATATGCGTGTAGGTGCTTGACCTTTGAAATAATAATTTTTTTTTAAAGTATGTCTTCTGAAAAGTAACCTTGGCCAGTCCAGATGCGGATGACAGCCTGACCACATGGTAGTATTATTGTAGAAGAGTTCTGTGAGCATTTAATTGGAATAAGCAGCAGATCATGCTATTTAAATGCATTGTAAGCATATCGTAACTTAAACATGATGGTAAAGCATGCACAGTGACAGAACTTTATATTACTGTATATACTCGAGTATAAGTCGACCCGAATATAAGCCGAGGCACCTAATTTTACAACAAAAAAACTGGGAAAACTTATTGACTCAAGTGGGACCCTCACTCGAGTATAAGCCGAGGATCACTATCCTCCTACTTGTCGACATTCTGCCTGTCGACAACATCACTACTTCCCGTTTAGCACAGATAGGGAACCTGTTTCCTTCCAGTCATTGTGCAGTACCAGCTGGCAGTGCGTTATGGCAGTGCCACAGGTGGAGCTGTGGAATTTGATTACTATTTATGTTTGTGAAATTCATGGTACTTGTTTCCTAGCACGGCCACAATCGCGGGCATCGGGTGCTATTTTTAGTGGTATACGACGCGACCGACGCGATGCCCCCGATTTTCCCATTGAAATGCATTGAAAAAAGTCAAAATCGCGTCGGTCGCGTCGTATGCGGCTAAAAAAGCCTTAAATGGTCCAGACGCGATGCCCACGATTTCCCCATAGGAAACAATGTTAAATGGCTCAATGTACCCGCGATGCCCCCGATTTCTCATAGGGAACAATGTTAAATACCTCAATTTCACCAAATCATCATAGGGAACAATGGTAAATGGGCCAGAAAGCCCCCAAAACACCCCAGAACAGTGAAATGTCCCCCCAAAAGTACTTTACGCCACCCCACGATCAACGCGAACCCGAAGCGTGGCGAGCGCAGCGAGCCTGCGAGGGGCGGCGGTACGCGTCCTCCGACCTTTTCATACCCCCACTATCCACGTCGGCGTGGAGTTGAGAATAGAATAGTGTGGCGAGCGCAGCGAGCCACCGAGCCCGAAGCGTGGCGAGCGCAGCGAGCCCCGCGAGGGGACGCGGATACCTTCACAGGTAAACGCGTCCCTTCGCGGGCTTCACAGGTATCCACGTCCCCTCACGGGGCTCGCTGCACTCGCCACGCTTCGGGCTCGGTGGCTCGCTGCGCTCGCCACACTATTCTATTCTCAACTCCACGCCGACGTGGATAGTGGGGGTATGAAAAGGTCGGAGGACACGTACCGCCGCCCCTCGCGGACTCGCTGCGCTCGCCACGCTTCGGGTTCGCGTTGATCGTGGGGTGGCGTAAAATACTTTTGGGGGACATTTCACTGTTCAGGGGTGTTTTGGGGGGTTTATGGCCCATTTAACATTGTTCCCTATGATGATTTGGGTAAATTGACCCATTTAACATTGTTTCCTATGGGAAATCGGGGGCATCGCGGCTAAATTGAGGCATTTAACATTGTTCCCTATGGGGAAATCGCGGGCATCGCGTCGCGACCATCGCACCCGATTTTTTAGTGCTTGCGATGGCCGCGATGCCCCCGATTTTTCCTCACGATGCCCACGATCATGATCGTTGTGGCCGTGCTAGGAAACAAGTACCAAATTCACAATAGCTGCACTCTGGTGTCGCACAACTGTATTCTGGTTGCATGAAATATTAATAGGGGTATGTATTTATAGCAGTATAAATGTTTCAGGAGTATATATTTATAGGAGTATGTATTTATAATGGTATATATTTATAGGATAATATATTTATAGGGTTATACTGTATATTTATAGGAGTATATATTTATTGGGATATGAATTTATAGAGGTAAATATTTATAGTGGTACATATTTATAGAGATGTATATTTATAGGAGTATGTATTCATAGGGTTATGTATTTATAGCGGTATACATTTATAGCGGTATACAGTATATTTAGAGAGGTATATATTTAGAGGGGTATGTTTTTTGTAAGGTGTTTATATAAATAATCTGTGCACTTGTACTGAGAACTGGGACTTTGCTTGCCGGTTTGACTGTTTCCAGGCCTCAAACTGCTTGGAAGTTCAATTAGGGCTATTTTTAATGTCGCTGTTATTATCCTGAATGCCGCTACAGCAGTGCCCCCAGCCTGACAGTAATGAATGAGCTTCGCTGTGTGGGGACATCTCTCCTGAGTGCAGGCCGCATAGGAGACAGTCTCATCATTAATGTGATAATGAATATACGTGATAATAAAACAACAATGCGTGAATTCATGTTTGGAGGCTGAAAGATTATTAGTCCTGGAGTAAATGTATTCAGTAACTGAGGGTAAAATAGTTGCGCTCACTCCATGGCTGAACGCTGACAGAACATAAAAAGTAACTTAAGTAACTCCTGACTGATTTAATTGCGGATTTAGTGAGAACTGTCTTTGCGTTACATAAGTACAAACCCCGTGGATTGAAGAATCCTGTCATCCAAAAGACATTTGGTCTTCCCTCATAAAGCCAAGATCTGAGCTGACTGTTCCTCTCCAGGAGCTCGCTGAACCAGAAGCCAAGTGTAGCAGAGTCCCACGACGCCTTCATCCACACCTTAGGAATACGTGCGCTGTGCAAGTGTTCTAAGGCTTCTCTCAGATCCTGCAGAACATATGAAATGTAGACATTGGCAGCTGCAGAGGGCTGTGACAAGAAAGCTAACAGATATAAACACTGGGTTACAGGGAGGCACACAGCAATGTGCGACACAGATGTATAATGTACAGTATGGCAGATTATGGAGGCACTGGGTAACAAGGATGTATACAGAACGATACACACGCACAGCAATGTGCGACACAGATGTATAATATACCGAAGATTATGGAGGCACTGGGTAACAAGGATGTATACAGAACGATACACATGCACTGCAATGTGCGACACAGATGTATAATATACCGAAGATTATGGAGGCACTGGGTAACAAGGATGTATACAGAACGATACACATGCACTGCAATGTGCGACACTGATGTATAATGTACAGTATGGCAGATTATGGAGGCACTGGGTAACAAGGATGTATACAGAACGATACACACAAACAGCAATGTGCGACACAGATGTATAATGTACGGAAGATTATGGAGGCACTGGGTAACAAGGATGTATACAGAACGATACACACGCACAGCAATGTGCGACACAGATGTATAATGTACGGCAGATTATGGAGGCACTGGGTAACAAGGATGTATACAGAACGATACACACGCACAGCAATGTGCGACACTGATGTATAATGTACGGAAGATTATGGAGGCACTGGGTAACAAGGATGTATACAGAACGATACACACGCACAGCAATGTGCGACACAGATGTATAATGTACGGAAGATTATGAAGGCACTGGGTAACAAGGATGTATACAGAACGATACACACGCACAGCAATGTGCGACACAGATGTATAATGTACGGAAGATTATGGAGGCACTGGGTAACAAGGATGTATATAGAACGATACACACGCACAGCAATGTGCGACACTGATGTATAATGTACGGAAGATTATGGAGGCACTGGGTAACAAGGATGTATACAGAACGATACACACGCACAGCAATGTGGGACACAGATGTATAATGTACAGTATGGCAGATTATGGAGGCACTGTGTAACAAGGATGTATATAGAATGATACACACGCACAGCAATGTGCGACACTGATGTATAATGTACAGTATGGCAGAATATGGAGGCACTAGGTACAGGGATGTATACAGAGTGATATATACGCACACAGTGCGACACAGATGTATAATGTACGGCAGATTATGGAGGCACTGGGTAACAAGGATGTATACAGAACGATACACACGCACAGCAATGTGCGAGACAGATGTATAATGTACGGAAGATTATGGAGGCACTGGGTAAGAAGGATGTATTCAGAGTGATACACACACACTGCAATGTGCGACACAGATGTATAATGTATGGAAGATTATGGAGGCACTGGGTAACAAGGATGTATACAGAACGATACACACGCACAGCAATGTGCGACACTGATGTATAATGTATGGAAGATTATGGAGGCACTGGGTAACAAGGATGTATACAGAGTGATACACACACACACTGCAATGTGCGACACAGATGTATAATGTATGGAAGATTATGGAGGCACTGGGTAACAAGGATGTATACAGAACGATACACACGCACAGCAATGTGCAACACTGATGTATAATGTACGGAAGATTATGGAGGCACTGGGTAATAAGGATGTATACAGAACGATACACACGCACAGCAATGTGCGACACTGATGTATAATGTACGGAAGATTATGGAGGCACTGGGTAACAAGGATGTATACAGAACGATACACATGCACTGCAATGTGCGACACTGATGTATAATGTACGGAAGATTATGGAGGCACTAGGTAGGCGTACAGAGTGATACACACGCACTGCAATGTGCGACACAGATGTATAATGTACGGAAGATTATGAAGGCACTGGGTAACAAGGATGTATACAGAACGATACACACGCACAGCAATGTGCGACACTGATGTATAATGTACGGAAGATTATGGAGGCACTGGGTAACAAGGATGTATACAGAACGATACACACGCACAGCAATGTGGGACACAGATGTATAATGTACAGTATGGCAGATTATGGAGGCACTGTGTAACAAGGATGTATATAGAATGATACACACGCACAGCAATGTGCGACACTGATGTATAATGTACAGTATGGCAGAATATGGAGGCACTAGGTACAGGGATGTATACAGAGTGATATATACGCACACAGTGCGACACAGATGTATAATGTACGGCAGATTATGGAGGCACTGGGTAACAAGGATGTATACAGAACGATACACACGCACAGCAATGTGCGAGACAGATGTATAATGTACGGAAGATTATGGAGGCACTGGGTAACAAGGATGTATTCAGAGTGATACACACACACTGCAATGTGCGACACAGATGTATAATGTATGGAAGATTATGGAGGCACTGGGTAACAAGGATGTATACAGAACGATACACACGCACAGCAATGTGCGACACTGATGTATAATGTATGGAAGATTATGGAGGCACTGGGTAACAAGGATGTATACAGAGTGATACACACACACACTGCAATGTGCGACACAGATGTATAATGTATGGAAGATTATGGAGGCACTGGGTAACAAGGATGTATACAGAACGATACACACGCACAGCAATGTGCAACACTGATGTATAATGTACGGAAGATTATGGAGGCACTGGGTAATAAGGATGTATACAGAACGATACACACGCACAGCAATGTGCGACACTGATGTATAATGTACGGAAGATTATGGAGGCACTGGGTAACAAGGATGTATACAGAACGATACACATGCACTGCAATGTGCGACACTGATGTATAATGTACAGAAGATTATGGAGGCACTGGGTAATAAGGATGTATACAGAACGATACACACGCACAGCAATGTGCGACACTGATGTATAATGTACGGAAGATTGTGGAGGCACTGGGTAATAAGGATGTATACAGAACGATACACACGCACAGCAATGTGCGACACTGATGTATAATGTACGGAAGATTATGGAGGCACTGGGTAATAAGGATGTATACAGAACGATACACACGCACAGCAATGTGCGACACTGATGTATAATGTACAGAAGATTATGGAGGCACTGGGTAACAAGGATGTATACAGAGTGATACACACGCACAGCAATGTGAAACACTGATGTATAATGTATGGAAGATTATGGAGGCACTGGGTAACAAGGATGTATACAGAGTGATACACACGCACAGCAATGTGAAACACTGATGTATAATGTACGGCTGCAATGAAAACAGGCACACCTGCGCTGCTACTGACATCACACACCCGCCCCTAACACACTTTGGCACGCCCGCGTTTTCCTTGACACTCCCAGATTTCTTTTTTCGGCACTCTCGTGATGGAAAACGTCACATGACAAGACTCTGGGCCACCAAATCACGGCGTGACTAGAAGGGCTGAATATAAGGTGCAGGGAGGCTAGATGTATGTGGACATAAATGTATAAGAATTGTGGGACACTGTGGGGTAGACTTACGAAGGTAGGAGTTCTACTGAAGATTGGACGTTGTCTATAGCAACTGATCAGTTTCTATTATTTTCTGGAAGGTACTAAATAAATAAAAAGTAGGTTTTGGTTGGTTGCTATGGGCAACATCCCATCTTAGTAAATTTACTCCAGTGATTTGGGATGTCTTCTGCAGTGGGAGTTTATGACGGTGGTGATTTATGAGTTGATTTGGGGGGATATTGATATAGTCCTTGTAGCCAATAGGTTACACATTATACAATGTAAGGGATTCACCTGGCAACGGCCAATCAGAACCCCTGTGATCCCTGTGGAATTTATACTTCCTGGCTGTACATCATTTCTTACCGGTGTGGTGAGAAGGAATTATAATTATTAGTATAAAACTAAAATAATAGTATAAATCACTAAAATCAGCAAATGTTCTGATTATTTCTGCACGTAGATCATAGCAGCGGTGGATCTTGTGTGTGTGGTGGTCCCAGGTGCAATAGTATAATATAGGCCCTATACCAATGGGTGGCAGGTGTACAATCTGCTGGTCTGGGCAGCAGTGGGCCACCTAGTCCTCAGGGGCCCAGTGCCATGCACCTGCTGCACCAATGGTAGTTCCAACTCTGGATCATAGGTTATAGCTTATATAAGACGGATCTCACCTCTCCCATAACAATAGTCCCATCTATTGCTAGTTTCAGTTCATTCAAGAGGCCTCTTACAGCTGTGATGACCTTTTGCATCCGATTTATTTCTTGGCGAAGGAAAATATTCATGGGGCTGAGAGCCCCCATCTTCTGTAGTTGCGCTTCCATCTAAAATGAAAAGGTAACATGATTTCACGTCATCTGTTTTATTGTACATATAGACTTTTCCTGCTGACAATAAATGTTTCTGCATATGACCTTTTATAGTTTATATGTTTTACCCATAGCCAATAGAAAGATATTATTGTAAAGCAGCATACATAGGAACATTTATGAGGAGTGAGAAGTAGATGTATTTCTTTGCTGTATTTGTACGGTAAAAGTACTTTGAATTATCCATGTATTATTTATATGTGCGCTGGTACAGGGTAAATAAATGAAAGGAATGATTCGCGTACGTTGGCTGCAGGTACTGATGAGAGCGGGACAGTGAGTATAAGGCCTCCTGGTACGTGATTGTGATCAGCAGCAAAACACATGAATAATACAGCGCAGCGATATGTTCCCTTATGTTATATCTGATAGAGTGTAAAGTCTCCAAAGGTGGGTAAATATTCTACCATTTACAATGTGTTTTTTCACTATCTGTTATCTCAATGACCATACAGCACTATAGACTTGTTAGAAATAAATTATTAACAATCCCTTTTAAAAGTCTGCAAACAACAGTATGAATATTGGGTACTTATGTAGTATCTGGGCGTCCGATTTTTTGATTGTATGCCTTAATTTAAGGCATACAATCAGATGCGATGCGATATCGCATGGCATGCGACCATCGGATGCGATGCGATGACCCGATTTTTCCATAGGAATCAATGTTAAAATGGACTTAGTCCATTTTAACATGGAATTCAATGGGAAAAAGGGGTCCTTTTCATACCCCTACTATCCAAGTGGGCATGGAGTTGGATATAAACCTGTGGCGAGCGTAGCGAGCCACCGAGCCCGAAGCGTGGCGAGCGAAGCGAGCCCCGCGAGGGGACGGTATTCTGTGTCCCCTCGCGGGGCTCGCTACGCTTCGGGCTCGGTGGCTCGCTACGCTCGCCACAGGTTTATATCCGACTCCATGCCCACTTGGATAGTAGGGGTATGAAAAGGACCCCTTTTTCCCATTGAATTCCATGTTAAAATGGACTAAGTCCATTTTAACATTGATTTCTATGGAAAAATCGGGTCATTGCATCGCATCGCATCCGATGGTCGCATGCGATGCGATGCGATGCGCCCGATCCGACCCGATTTCTAAATCGGGCGCCCAGATACTACATAAGTACCGAATATTGTAAATGTAAAATCTTGGGGCCAGATGTATTGTGGTGCAAGTTCGGCGGCTGCGTGGGATTCTGCCAGAGCTCAAAAGGGTTTTTAAAGGGGCAATATAAAACATGCTAAACATGTAAATGTTAAAATAAATAATAATAATAATAATAATAATAATAATAATAATAATAATAATAATAATAAAAAAAATTCAGCTAACATCCCGCACAGCCGCTGGACTTGCACCGCAATACAGCCGGGGTTTAGTCTCAAGGCTATAAATATTAAGTGCTAGGCAGCATACAGTATACTGTAATAATTAAAAAACCCACTGGATTCCATGAGTGTATAATTTATAGTCAATAAATGAACAGTATAAACCACAGAATGGTAATTAATTTGCAGACAGGATAAGAGTAAGAATAATTATCTCATCAGTGGCATTGGCTCAAACAGAAAATGACACTTAAAAAGGTTAATAATCCTTTTGTCCCTGCTAGATACTTTCACTGGCACCGAGAGGGGTGGGGGGCGGGTCCAATGTTCACCCCACAACCCCATCTCAGCCTAGCACCAGCTGCTGTGTGTTGGAACTTTGCACCACATTAAGATACCGTATCAGTAGTTTTTAAATGTGACTGTATTTGTCATGTGCATTTTTATTGATTAAACATTGTCATAATATATATTTCATTTATATTATCATTAGCGTCTCATAAGCGCTGCTATTTTGCTATTAGGATTTTTACCATGATGTATTTTTCAGATTCCCCATCAGGTCACCAATCATCGATGTACAAGGATCAGGATTTTAATTGTCATTCAGATGAGCATCGGCAGAAAGGGGATACATCCTGAGAGGTCACTGGAGAGCAATGTACGGACAGTGCTTCCCGCATCTGCGTGACCTTGTATGATGTCACTTCCCCGCATCACCATAGGTCACCGCCTGCACCAAAGTTAGCATTGGCGGTATCGCTGGTGGCTACCAAAACACTGTATGAAGATACAGGCACAGTCGTACATAACATATAGGAATGCCACATATCATTGTATTCAGCATCAGCTGCTTGTGCATTTTATTTCTATTGTTTTGCGAATATGACTAATTTTAATTGAAAAAGTTGCATAAAAAGACACCTGAGGTTACCGAATCAGGTGATGGCATGACTAGAAGGGCTGTTTAACACGCCATGAGCCTAGATGTATTTGGACACATATGTAGAAGTATAATTAGGAAAGGTAAATATATAAAGTATAGTTGTATGTAGGAGAACTACCTCATGAGGGATATAATCCGGTGGCAGTTTATCCAGCATGCCTTGCAGTATGTGATATACAGCAGCCTCACGGGTTTCCCCCACTCCAGCACTCTCTGCGGGTTGGATTTTGGCTATAGTGTCCAGCACTTCAGCTGTCATGTTGTTCTGACGTCTGTAACACATAATAGTAATGGCTGCAGTTGCGTATGTCTACCTTTACAGGATGTCTCATACACTGTATACTGAGCTGTTACACCGCTATAGCTCTTCCATTACTCATGTATACAGTAACATCAGTCACATCAATCACCATATGACTAAACTAGTGTAAATGAAGATATTAGACAGCTCCAGAAATGTCTGCACACATTAACATTAGGCTACTGACGCAAACCCTTCTCTTGTCTTGTGTCTAGAACCAGTGTTTCTGATGCAGTGGCGGAACTAGAGGCTTGGATACCTCTGGCAAACTCTCATCGTTGACCTTCTATTTGATTTCCATAAACCATTGCACCCTCTGTAATTTCGTCACTGCCCTTAGGTCTACAGGTGTTATCAATTTCTGTATCATGATTTTTAGAAATACTTATCAACTCAAAATCAATTTACAATTAAAGTCATTGATCAAAACATACAACATTATATATCTGTGGGGTAGTATAATATAGCACCTTTAATGTTGTTTTTAAAATGTGCAGTGTCCCTGGGGATCAGCAATGCTGTGCATCACAGCCGCTGCAACCAAGAAGCAGCACTCGGCTTTATTATGCTTCACAATGCAGCAAGGATAAGCTGAGTTGGAGCAGCAGCTGTGATACTATAAGGCTCATGTACTAACAATCAAAGCTGCTCTTAGATTCCTCACACTTGTTGGCAGGGCAGACCCGGGAACCAGTGTGAACTAGGCAGGCCAGGGAATTTCCTGGGTCCAAGGTGCAGTTTGAAGAGGGTCTGTGAGATGAGATGATCTGTGTCCTGGCAAAACCCCAGGATAAAAAACCCAGGTTTTTGCAGGGGTGGCAATGAGAACATGGTATTACTCAAAATATTCACAGTAATAGTGTCCCTTACTCATAATGCTCAGAGTTGTGCCCTATATACGCATAATGCCCACAGCAGTAGTGTCCCTTATACACATAATGCCCACAGCAGTAGTGTCCCTTATACACATAATGACCACATTAGTGACTTTTATACCCAATCTGCCCCTGTCACTCCAGCAGCTCAACACCCATCTCTCTTCATAAGCTCCATACCATGTATCCCTCCAGCAGATTCCCCACCTTTATGTGTCCTTCCAGACACCGCTCACCAAGGGGTCAATCCTATTTGCGAACAGTGCAAGGTGCCATTTCAACGTGTTTTAACACTGGCAATGGCACCCAAAAATTGCTGGCCGATAAATCGCTCAGTGCATACACTATGAGCGATTTTCTCCCGGCCCTGCGATTTTACAGGGGTAAACCACTTTACATAGTAGGAGACTATGGAAAGTGGTTCACTCGTCCTGTAGTATTGATGCCGGAGCAGGCATCAGCACTCACCGCTCATCAGCTGCTCATACACACTAGGATATTTGAGCTCAAAATTGCCCAGTGTGTATGGGCCTTAAGAGGTGATGCCAGGGATTCATTTTGGTTTTATTGTATTGTAATGCAGAAGTGTGCTGTGCTATTTATCACCCATTCTGTTTAATAAACTAACATTGTTTTTTTGTCTACCACCATTCCAGAGTGATCTGAAATATTGTATCCTTACAACACCATGAATGAGAAACACATTATAGCAGTCTGATGGTTCATAAATATAAGTTACTTACAAGATGTCAGCATTAGAGTGCAAACCAAACACTTCAGGGGTGTCAGGTACAGGCAGAGACTGGATGTAATCCAAGTAGTGCTCTGTAGTCGCACATTGAGGAATCTTATATCCGGCAGAGAAACAGAATGTGGAATCAAACATCTTCTCACTGAACCACATCTACAAAAATATAGAAGGATATAAAGCGAAAAGCATAAGGAACTTGAAAAATGAAAAAAAAAAAAAAAGTTACCTGAACATACATGCCCATTGCTAGATAATGTCAGCACTGAGATCTTATTACTGACAGCAAGGTTGCCTGGAGCTAAGGCTTTTAGATCTTGCGTATACCATAGACACTTACATATAACATTGCAATATATGTTAATACTTCTCCTTCTCAGTGGCTGCCTCTGGCTCCACCCAGTGGCGTAAGTTCGTCCAAGTTGCCCGGAGGCAAGATAAATATTGGTGCCCCCCCCCCCCCCCCAACACACGCACCTTATATAAATATATGTATGCATGTATGTATGTTATGGATATTGTGTTTAGAATAAAGAGTGTGTGACATCTATGGTCCTGCTAGGAGGGGGAGTCAGACGCAGAAACGATATCAACGGCTTTCAATTAACTGATTCAAACTCACAGTGGAAAAGAGGTGCCCCCTTGGGAGCAGGAGCCCGGCGGCAGATGACTCCATTGCCTCCCAGAGTTCTGCCTCTGGCTCCACCTCACCCCCTTCTATCCTCTCTGCTGGGTCTCCCAGGGTTCTGTCCTAGGCTGCCTTCTGTTCTCCCTGTACACCTCTTCCCTGGGTGCTCTCATACGCTCATTTGGATACCACCTCTATGCCAATGATAATAAACTATACCTCTCATCTCCCGACCTCTCCTCCTCTGTCCTCTACCGGGAATCCAGCTCTCTCTCTGCCATCTCCTCCTGGATGTCTGAGCACTCTCTGAAGCTCAACATTGACAAAACCAAACTCATCATCTTTCCTCCATCCAGAGTCTCCACCCCCCCCCAAATATCTCCATCACTTTGTACAACATCATCATCTCCCCCGTTCCCTAACTCTGCTGCTGCTCATTTTGCCCACCGCAACCCCCCCTCCCCCAACTGCCTCCGCTGTGCTGAACAAAGCAGGTCCCGGAGCGCAGGTTTATTCAACCCAGGACGCTGGTGGCCAAATAAAATGCTGCCCTGGCTTTTGAGCCAATCAGAGTGGCTGTCGGTACGCGAGCTCTGATTGGCTCACCAGCCGGTGCTGCATTTTAATTGGCCACCGACATCCTGAGTTGAAGAGGCCTGCTCTTTGTGACGTCCAGGCTGCAGCTCAGCGGAAGAGGAGATGGTGGAGCAGGAACCGGGTTACGGTAAGTGAAGTGAGGAGGGGAGGGGGGCGGACTGGAAATGATTCCCGGACTCCACAATTCCTGGTGGCGGGCCTGATTATTAGCAACAGCATTACTTGTGTTCTTCTGATAACATAGACTGGAGTAAGACTTGCGTACTCTGACAAAGCAGTTAAGAAGACGTCTGTCATAATCATCAGTGACACGGCCTCCATACATCACTTCTCCGATCATATACCTCACAGTGCTCCAGGATACGCTCTGAACAAACAGAAATGTGATATATTACATTGTATGAATGCAAAGAACAGTTACAGCAAATATGCTCTAACAGATTCTATTGAGCTTTTGTGCATAAAGATTTATTATATTCAATTCAACATATTTCCTTTTCTATTGTACAATATATAAAGCAACTGAATCAGAGGGGTGAAGAACAGTTCAGGAGGGGACGCTTGGTAAATTTACTAAGCAATGATTTGTGGTTTTGGGTCTAATTCATGTTTGTATGAAAATGCAACTGCAATTGTGATTCTCTAGGGTACGGAGCTGCTAATGTTAGCGAGTGAAACTGCTGCCCAGGGATGGAAGGAGAAGCCCGCTGGAGCCATTGCAGGCTTAATTGCAATGGTGACAAATTGGTGGACTATGGTCCAGATTTGCGAGTGAATTGCGAAGAGATTGCTAACCCCTATCGACTTGCAAATCCATACACAATTCCCGAACCATCTAATGGTATTTACAGTCTGTGCAAATGTGAGTAGCTCGGACCCTTCCACTAACCTGCGACTGAGACGGGGCTTATCGAGGCTGGCGTTCATGTCACAAACCGCTTCGGTGCGCCTGCGTTCTTTCTGACACTCCCACAAAACATCCAGTTTTTACCCCCAAACACTTTCTGCCAGCTGCTTTGTATCTGATACACATACACAGCCATTCGATAATCGCTTGATATGCGAATTCTCTAATAAGCGATCAGCTCTGAATCAGGCCCTATACTTAATTTTCAATAACATCGAAGGGTTGGTCTGTGGCTTCGCAGACTGGCCACAGCGGTAGAACTCAGACATAATGTATTTGCAGGTACAATCATGCAGCCATCACAAGCTGCACACCCCAAAAAACTGTGTTATGTGGGAGATTCAGACCCTTTTCTGGGGCACCAAAAAAATCAGGAGTCTCCCGGATCTCTTGGAAAAGTAAAACTATATATCAAGAAACCATAAAGAACAGCACAGGACATATCACAAAGCACTGAACAGCAGGATAGGACAGTATTTATGACCAGTACAGGACCATTTGTGATCACAGAGGCATGTCAGAATTCAGACTTTTTTATTTATTTTATTTTACTTGTTTTAGAGACTTACTTTTTTGATATCACACTCATCCATGTGATTTAGAATGAACTGGACACTTTCTTTGAAGTCTGCAGAGTTGAATTCATATGGAATATTCCAGCCGATAGGACCAAATTTCCGTCGTTCCTGCCAAACATTTGGGGTGAAATGTAATTGGGTGAGAGAATCAGAAAGTGAAAGATTTGGTAAGAAATCTCCAGTTTTTTAAAAGGGGTGGTATGCAGGCAGAGGGTGGTATGCAGGCAGAGGGTGGTATGCAGTTAGGAGGTGGTATGCAGGCAGAGGGTGGTATGCAGTTAGGAGGTGGTATGCAGGCAGAGGGTGGTATGCAGGCAGGAGGTGGTATGCAGGCAGGAGGTGGTATGCAGGCAGGAGGTGGTGGTATGCAGGCAGGAGGAGGTATGCAGTTAGGAGGTGGTATGCAGGCAGAGGGTGGTATGCAGTTAGGAGGCGGTATGCCAGCAGGAGGTGGTATGCAGGCAGGAGGTGGTATGCAGTTAGGAGGTGGTATGCAGGCAGGAGGGGGTATGCAGTTAGGAGGTGGTATGCAGGCAGGAGGTGGTATGCAGTTAGGAGGTGGTATGCAGGCAGGAGGTGGTATGCAGGCAGAGGGTGGTATGCAGGCAGAGGGTGGTATGCAGTTAGGAGGTGGTATGCAGGCAGAGGGGCAAAGGGTGGTATGCAGGCAGAGGGTGGTATGCAGTTAGGAGGTGGTATGCAGGCAGGAGGGGGTATGCAGTTAGGAGGTGGTATGCAGTTAGGGGGTGGTATGCAGGCAGGAGGTGGTATGCAGGCAGGAGGTGGTATGCAGGCAGGAGGTGGTATGCAGGCAGAGGGTGGTATGCAGTTAGGAGGTGGTATGCAGGCAGAGGGTGGTATGCAGGCCGAGGGTGGTATGCAGGCCGAGGGTGGTATGCAGGCAGAGGGTGGTATGCAGGCAGGAGGTGGTATGCAGGCAGGAGGTGGTATGCAGGCAGAAGGTGGTATGCAGTTAGGAGGTGGTATGCAGGCAGAGGGTGGTATGCAGGCAGAGGGTTGTATGCAGGCAGGAGGTGGTATGCGGGCAGGAGGTGGTATGCAGGCAGGAGGTGGTATGCAGGCAGGAGGTGGTATGCAGGCAGGAGGTGGTATGCAGGCAGGAGGTGGTATGCAGTAAGGAGGTGGTATGCAGGCAGGAGGAGGT
This sequence comes from Crinia signifera, assembly GCF_055691185.1. NCBI lineage: Eukaryota > Metazoa > Chordata > Amphibia > Anura > Myobatrachidae > Crinia > Crinia signifera. The sequence continues at coordinate 18,100,075 of NC_139219.1, forward strand.
ATGCAGTTAGGAGGTGGTATGCAGGCAGGAGGTGGTGGTATGCAGTTAGTAGGTGGTATGCAGGCAGGAGATGGTATGCAGGCAGGAGGTGGTATGCAGGCAGAGGGTGGTATGCAGGCAGAGGGTGGTATGCAGTTAGGAGGTGGTATGCAGGCAGAGGGGCAGAGGGTGGTATGCAGGCAGAGGGTGGTATGCAGTTAGGAGGTGGTATGCAGGCAGAGGGTGGTATGTAGGCAGAGGGTGGTATGCAGTTAGGAGGTGGTATGCAGGCAGAGGGTGGTATGTAGGCAGAGGGTGGTATGCAGGCAGAGGGTGGTATGCAGGCAGGAGGTGGTATGCAGGCAGAAGGTGGTATGCAGTTAGGAGGTGGTATGCAGGCAGAGGGTGGTATGCAGGCAGAGGGTTGTATGCAGGCAGGAGGTGGTATGCGGGCAGGAGGTGGTATGCAGGCAGGAGGTGGTATGCAGGCAGGAGGTGGTATGCAGGCAGGAGGTGGTATGCAGTAAGGAGGTGGTATGCAGGCAGGAGGAGGTATGCAGTTAGGAGGTGGTATGCAGGCAGGAGGTGGTGGTATGCAGTTAGTAGGTGGTATGCAGGCAGGAGGTGGTATGCAGGCAGGAGGTGGTATGCAGGCAGGAGGTGGTATGCAGGCAGAGGGTGGTATGCAGGCAGAGGGTGGTATGCAGTTAGGAGGTGGTATGCAGGCAGAGGGGCAGAGGGTGGTATGCAGGCAGAGGGTGGTATGCAGTTAGGAGGTGGTATGCAGGCAGGAGGGGGTATGCAGTTAGGTGGTATGCAGTTAGGAGGTGGTATGCAGGCAGGAGGTGGTATGCAGGCAGGAGGTGGTATGCAGGCAGAAGGTGGTATGCAGGCAGAGGCTGGTATGCAGGCAGGAGGTGGTATGCAGTTAGGAGGTGGTATGCAGTTAGGAGGTGGTATGCAGGCAGGAGGTGGTATGCAGGCAGAGGGTGGTATGCAGGCCGAGGGTGGTATGCAGGCAGAGGGTGGTATGCAGGCAGGAGGTGGTATGCAGGCAGGAGGTGGTATGCAGGCAGAAGGTGGTATGCAGGCAGGAGGTGGTATGCAGGCAGGAGGTGGTATGCAGTTAGGAGGTGGTATGCAGGCAGGAGGGGGTATGCAGTTAGGAGGTGGTATGCAGTTAGGAGGTGGTATGCAGGCAGGAGGTGGTATGCAGTTAGGAGGTGGTATGCAGGCAGGAGGGGGTATGCAGTTAGGAGGTGGTATGCAGGCAGAGGGTGGTATGCAGGCAGAGGGTGGTATGCAGTTAGAGGGTGGTATGCAGGCAGAGGGTGGTATGCAGTTAGGAGGTGGTATGCAGGCAGGAGGGGGTATGCAGTTAGGTGGTGGTATGCAGTTAGGGGGTGGTATGCAGGCAGGAGGTGGTATGCAGGCAGAAGGTGGTATGCAGGCAGAGGGTGGTATGCAGTTAGGAGGTGGTATGCAGGCAGAGGGTGGTATGTAGGCAGAGGGTGGTATGCAGGCAGAGGGTGGTATGCAGGCATGAGGTGGTATGCAGGCAGGAGGTGGTATGCAGGCAGAAGGTGGTATGCAGTTAGGAGGTGGTATGCAGGCAGGAGGGGGTATGCAGTTAGGGGGTGGTATGCAGGCAGGAGGTGGTATGCAGGCAGGAGGTGGTATGCAGGCAGAAGGTGGTATGCAGGCAGAGGCTGGTATGCAGTTAGGAGGTGGTATGCAGGCAGAGGGTGGTATGCAGGCAGAGGGTGGTATGCAGGCCGAGGGTGGTATGCAGGCAGAGGGTGGTATGCAGGCAGGAGGTGGTATGCAGGCAGAAGGTGGTATGCAGTTAGGAGGTGGTATGCAGGCAGAGGGTGGTATGCAGGCAGGAGGTGGTATGCAGTTAGGAGGTGGTATGCAGGCAGGAGGGGGTATGCAGTTAGGAGGTGGTATGCAGTTAGGAGGTGGTATGCAGGCAGGAGGTGGTATGCAGTTAGGAGGTGATATGCAGGCAGGAGGGGGTATGCAGTTAGGAGGTGGTATGCAGGCAGGAGGTGGTATGCAGTTAGGAGGTGGTATGCAGGCAGGAGGTGGTATGCAGGCAGAGGGTGGTATGCAGGCAGAGGGTGGTATGCAGTTAGAGGGTGGTATGCAGGCAGAGGGTGGTATGCAGGCAGAGGGTGGTATGCAGTTAGGAGGTGGTATGCAGGCAGGAGGGGGTATGCAGTTAGGTGGTGGTATGCAGTTAGGGGGTGGTATGCAGGCAGGAGGTGGTATGTAGTTAGGAGGTGGTATGCAGGCAGGAGGTGGTATGCAGGCAGGAGGTGGTATGCAGGCAGAAGGTGGTATGCAGGCAGAGGGTGGTATGCAGTTAGGAGGTGGTATGCAGGCAGAGGGTGGTATGTAGGCAGAGGGTGGTATGCAGGCAGGAGGTGGTATGCAGGCAGGAGGTGGTATGCAGGCAGAAGGTGGTATGCAGTTAGGAGGTGGTATGCAGGCAGAAGGTGGTGGTATGCAGTTAGTAGGTGGTATGCAGGCAGGAGGTGGTATGCAGGCAGGAGGTGGTATGCAGGCAGGAGGTGGTATGCAGTTAGGAGGTGGTATGTAGGCAGGAGGTGGTATGCAGTTAGGAGGTGGTATGCAGTTAGGAGGGGGTATGCAGTTAGGAGGTGGTATGCAGACAGGAGGTTGTATGCAGTTAGGAGGTGGTATGCAGGCAGGAGGTGGTATGCAGGCAGAGGGTGGTATGCAGGCAGAGGGTGGTATGCAGTTAGGAGGTGGTATGCAGGCAGAGGGGCAGAGGGTGGTATGCAGGCAGAGGGTGGTATGCAGGCAGAGGGTGGTATGCAGTTAGGAGATGGTATGCAGGCAGGAGGGGGTATGCAGTTAGGAGGTGGTATGCAGGCAGGAGTTGGTATGCAGTTAGGAGGTGGTGTGCAGTTAGGAGGTGGTATGCAGGCAGGAGGTGGTATGCAGGCAGGAGGTGCTATGCAGGCAGAAGGTGGTATGCAGTTAGTCAAGGTGTGAAAAAGCTCCCTAGTGGAGTGAAACGCGTTGGTAGTTTATCAGACTGACTGAATACAAAGAAAGTCCTGAAACACTGCAGAGTGTTCCTATCCTGATCCTCTGGCAATCTACACCACTGTGGACACTATCCTGGGCCACACCATCACTCAGAGGCAACTCCTGATCCAATGTGGACACTATCCTGGGCCACAGCATCACCCAGAGGCAACACCTGATTAATTGTTGACACCATCCTGGGCCGCACCATCACCCAGAGGCAACCCCCGATTCTTTCCTTGCAAATCTACATAAGAGGAATTTGGATCCCCAAACAAGGAATTGCCATGGGGCTCTACTGCTTATGTCCCAGTCTCAACAATACCAAGTGAGGATATCTAAGAATAAGGACACCAGATCTGCACATACAGAGCTCTAAAACCAATTGGTTTCTCCAAAAATACGGTACCGTATGGAATTACAATATTCACCAGTTCGCTTTCCCCTCCCCTTATTTTAAGGTTTTTGAATGGCCAATATCTGACCTATAATGTTGTGAAGTTTATATTGTTTAGAATCATAATTTAAAAAAAATAATAAAAACCAATATAGTGGTACTCGAAATGTCTAAGTATTAATTTTGTTAAATATTGGATATAAGCGCAGTCCTTTTTCCCACATTTATCTTGGGGATTGACACTCCCCACCACTGTACTGCAGCTTGACAAAGCCACTCACACCTCTGCGCCTCCTACGGGTAAGATAGTTACCCACCTCTTTCTTTTGTAGATCTATTAGGCTGGCACCTGGATCTCTTGTCCTTCCTCCTTATAGGGGAACTTTGAAGTTGTGTCGGGACGCCAACAGATCCATCTCCGGAAGACCCCAGTGATGTACCAGCGATTGGAACATCTCCTAATGTAGGGACCAACATGCCCACATGAATCCTGTGGCGGTTGTAAATTCCACCTCGCAAATCAGGATTCCTGGGATGAAGAGTGCCGACAGGGTTGGAATGTTCTCTGCCCATGTGAAGGCTTCCAACATGGTAGAAAGACTGTGCTTTCTGCCCTGATTATTGATGTAAATGACTGTTGCCATGTTGTCTGGCTAAACCCAAACCGGTTGGCCTTGAAGCAAAGACTCCATCTGACAAATAGCTTTAAAACACAGCTCTAAAGTTCAACAGGTCATAACTGACTCTACTGAGGTGGCCAAAGTCCCTGGAAAGTCTAATGACAAATGACTGGTCCCCACCAGCACAAACTGGTGTCAGCGGTGAGGAGAACCTAAGTCTTGATCCAGAAGGGTCATCCTATCTGTACATTCCGATCCTGAGCCACCAAAGAGACAGATGCATTTCCTGAAAGAGAACAAGAATTTGGGATCGAATGTGGAGGCGAGACCCCGTCGAGTCAGATAGAATCTCTCTCTCTGCAATGGACAAAAATGGTACTGTGCATATTCCACTAGGTCAAAGGCAGAGACCATTGATCCTAGGATTTTCATACAGGAATGTTTGGAGACCCTTTTCTGACCGAGAAGGTCCTTGATCCGTGATTGAAGGATCATCTTGTGTCTGTACCTCCGGCAGGAAGACCCCCAGCGATCTCAAGTCCAAGAGGGCACCTAGGTGTAGCATGAACTAAGTCAGATCCATGAACGACTTGGGCTAATTGATAATTCATCTATGGATCTCCACCTCGATGGATGTGATCTGAGGCAGCTTGCCATGATATCCATGACCTACATGAATACAAGAGGTGCTGCGGTAGTCCAAATGACAGAGCCCAAAATGGAAAGTCTTTCCCCCTAAACCACAATGGTGGCAGGGACTGGCGGACATGGGCCGATGGGAAGCTCAGTCGGAAGGGGATGCGCGAACGTCACGTGCGCGCGTGTCCCCTTCCAGAAACTGGCGATCCGACCGCCAGACCCCTGCTAAACAAGAAGCTGCATGCAGCCTAGGAGTTCCTGTGGAGCAAAGAAATGCAGTCTTAGCAGCTGTAACTGAGCCACAATTTTGTCCAATTTTGAACCAACAAGCAGTGACCCCCTCATATGGTAGACTCACTTAGACTCCCCCTTCCAGGAACACAGCCACATTGTCCTTCTGGCTGCAACCGCTGATGTGGAAAACCTGGACGCCAAGGTGCCCGAGTCTAAGGCAGCCGAGAGATCTACAGATAAGGCGTCTGCCCATTCTCCTAGTGCCTTGCGACCCACTCCAAAGATAATACTGCTCTGACAACTGCCCCGGCATGCATGGAAATAATTTTCAGCTTCTTATCAGTAGGTTCCATAAGGGAAGCTGCCAACCCTGTCGACCTTAGCCATGTCGACCTATTTTTATCTGTCGACCTTCAGTGGTCGAACCAATGCATGTCAACCTAAATAGGGTCGACGCAATGACCCATACCTAATAGATGGTACGTCAAGTATAATATGAAAGCAGCCCCAGGTTCTAAAAGGTGCACTGGCTGCTGGCACAAAACTGAAACTAGATGCCTGAGGTGCAGGCGGGGCAGAGGGGGAGGAGGAGCCTGGGCTGCCTGGATGCAAATGTTTAACCCATTTGGAGAAATAGCAGTGGTACAAAGCTGTGGAGAAGTTACAATGAAGTATCTGGTGATGTACTATGTTGACTAATATGCAGAGTGGGAGCTGTCTGACAGAACCCAGTGACAAGTCATGTGGAGACATTCTAACCTGGACAGCGGAGTGCAGAAAGGCCACAGTGTACAGCAGAGGTCTCCACATAGGGAGGTAGCTGGCATCCAGTAGATCCTGACTAATTCCAGCAAATGTCTCCTTCAAGCAAGCCCGGATTCCCTGGGGGGATTCATCGGTAAATTTGATAGATATCTGTTGAAAAAAAAAAAAAAAATTTATTTTTTAATTAAAATAAAGAGTTATGGACCTGATTCAGGTCCGTCGCTTGTATGCGGCCACACGGAGGAAAAATCATAAGATGGTCGCTCGCTTTCCTTTATCCTGGACTGAGACCGTCAAAAAGCTAGGGCGGGCGTTGACGTCAAACATTGACACCCCAGCGTTGGTAGGGTTCCACCCAGCATTTTTGTGGGCACGCCCATAAATTGCTGGGAGATGCCCTCCTGCACGCCTATCACTGAGCAAACGTCCTGGTGAGTGTGAAACTCGCCAAAGGCGTTTACTCCGGGGTTTGCAAATGCCCATATTCGGGCATGTGCAAACCCCAAACATCGGACATGGGTGCAAATTCGGCCCGCAATGAGCAGGTCTGAATTGCCCCTTAGTTTAAAACTCCTATATGTGATTTCTCCAAAAGCTTTCGGCATATGCCATTGGATAGGCAGTAGTCAGAGCATGGGGACTGCAATAAACTGACCAATCAGTGCATCCCCCTTTATTACTTGTGACGGGTTGCTACAAGGAGCCGAATTCAATGCCATTGGCGAGGGGGTTTGTACGGCGAGGATTGCTTTTCCTCGCCGAAAATAAGCCATCCTCGCCGTGAAATCCCCTCGCTGTATTCAATGTCGGGGCCGAATCCTCACCATGGACCTTACTCTGGTTGCGGCGGCCAAACGTACGTACGATCCATATCAGCGTACGTTCCCCGTACGCGGCCAGTGAGCGAAAGTCCACCCACAAAACAGCCGCATACGGACGGACACAAACACTGACAAAGAGGAGTGGCGTACACTTGAGCGTACGCCAACGTACACGCATGGATCACCGCTTAGACTCCAACAACTGGCGTACAACAGAGCGTATGCCACCGTTTACGACGTCTCTCGTCCGTCTTCCCACCGACTTCTTGCGGCTATCTGAGCGTACGCCACCGTGCACGGACGAGTCTCTATTGTTTTCAATGGAAAACTCAGCGTATGTCACCGCTCGTGAGAGTGAGCGTACGTCCGTGCACGCTGGCATACCCTTCACATATATGGCCCTCGTAATCTACCCTTTCAACTATGATTAAGACAATTACATTAATTATTCTAATTGTTCATCAATTATTGTTTTCTATTACCTCAATTGTCTACCTTAATGAACAGCCTAATAAAAATACATTTTAACCCTCATTACATGTATATTTATTATGTTCTAATGTTGCATTTTAATCACTATCTATGTGTCCCCACATTGCTTTTAATTTTAAATCAAGTTATGTTGGTGTTACAGTGAAAACGTTGAGTAGATTGAGTGTGCTGCTGTTTAAAGTATATAAAAACACTTACTGAATGTGTGTAAAGGGTTACAAAATAACTACCTTGACATATAAAAGCAGGTCTTAAAATGATTCTTACCTTAAATGAAACCAACCTTTACATGTAGAGAAGTGTAGAAAGATAAGGTTCCAATGTGTTTGTGGGCTGTGTGTGGCTTGCAGGTAGTGAAATAATGGTTTGGACTTATCTCTATTAAACAACCAACAATTTAATTTCAAATTAATTTCTAATATTTACACAAAACTATGCACAGAGCACCAATTAGAGGTATAATGTAAAACACCAAGACGAAGGTGCAGCTCAACCCAACTCTCCTGTAATGTGCTATTTCTATTATTTTAATTATATTATTTTTGCTTTCTTTAAAACTCTGTTGAAGAGAAAACTACATTTTGATTTTGCACATGCTTTTATCGGGTATAATACAGAATATTTCTAGCAGCGCTCACCTGCAGCAGAGTTATTGGAAACTTCCTGTGAGCCTCGGTCGTTATCCAGATCCTAAATGTTTCCTCAATCACTTCTTTGGTTTGAATAGTGTCAAGCAATTCGTCCATAAAGTCCAGTCCATGGTGACAGTTCTGAAGTAATAGCCATCCTCCCTGTATCACAAACACCAAACACACTGTCAGTGTTGCTGCACATGGCGGCCACACTTAGGGTCCGAATTAGGCCTTGTCCCCAATGGTGGGGGACTGGGCATAGGCGCTAATGCGCATGTGCAGTCCAACACAGTGAGCGTCGAATTTTCATTTGCCGGGGCACTCGCTGCCTGATTGACGGGCAGGGGGTGTTTCGGAGTGGACCACCGGGATTTCATGGGAGTGCCCACAAAAAAACTGGGCGCACCCATAGAAATGCTGGGGGGGTCCCAGGAAATGCAGGCGTTCCCCGGCCTGCTCAGGGCGGGCAGATGACATCAGTGCCCGCCCACAAATCAGTCATCAGCGAGAAGTCGAAAGTCCTGGCAAACCGCTTTTCTACTGCAAACAGAGGAAAAGTAATTAGATGGATAGCGAACATCGATTGATTTCTCCTCTGTGTAAGCGTACACATCCCCTTGCAGCATAGGAAGGGGATCCGGTCAGCGGGGTGAAGGTGCCTTCGCCAGGGCGGCATTAACCTGCTCTCTAGGCTCCATATATAGTCAGCTTAGCAAGCAGGTCTAAATCACGCTCTTATACTGTACTAGCCTAAACAGGCTGTAAGTAAGTTGACTGACAGATCTGAGGAAATCATATAAAATGTATACATGTTTAGTGGGAGAGATTGCAGCAATATTTCTGATCTCATCCCGCTAGTGGTGAGAAGGTCCCTGCATCAAACCGCCGTCTCTGTCCCTGCATCCCCGCCGTGTGGCATAATGTGAATTTTGGCTCAATCTGTGTGGCATAACATAAATTTTGTGGAATAACATTAATATTGTCTCAATCTGCGTGGCATAATGTGAAGTTTGGCTTTTAGTTTGGCAAAATATTAATGTTGGCTATTTCATTGTGGCATAATGTGAATTTTGTCTCAATCTGTGTGGCATAACGTGAATTTTGGCTCAATCTGTGTGGCACAATGTGAATTTTGGCTCATTTAGTGTGGCATAATGTGAATTTTGGCTCAAACCGGGTGTCATAACATGAATTTTTGCACAAACTGGGTTGCATAACGAGAATTTTGGCAAAGTCTGTGTGGCATTACGGGATTTTTGGCTCAATCCGTGTGGCATAATGTCAATTTTTTGCTCAATCTGAGTGGCATAATGTCAATTTTGTCTTATTCCATGTGGCATGTCAATTTTGGCTCATTCCGTGTGGCATAATGTTTAAGGGGCAAGAATAAGTCTTGCTTGTCTGTATTAAGCAATATTGTAAATGTTTATTTATTTGATAATTATTAACACCACTAATCCAGCCTGCAGCAAAATGACTGCACAAAACAAATCTTAAATTCAATAGAGACACCAGTGGCGGTTTTTACCTATGGGCTGCAAAGCTGCAGCCCCCCAGGTAAAATCCACCACTGTAGTGAAGCCAGATGCAGTCTGTGAGACTGCACTGGCTTCGCTGTGGCTGGTAGTGTTTTCTTTTCTCGGGACGCTTTTCTGTGGGCTGCCGAGCAAATTTCGCTTTTGCGCATGCGTAGTACCTACATTGGTACTGCGCATGCGCTGGTCCGTGTGCCTGTCATTTGTATTACACAGGCGCCAGGACCATGATTCCCTTCTATGGGCTGTTGCCGAAGCAGCCCATAGAAGCTGGCCACATGGCGCAGTACAGATGTTTGTACTGCGCATGCACCAGTCCCGGTGCCTGTCATCATAGCACAGGTACCGGGGACCGGGAGGAGGAAGCAGCAGCGGCGACTGTAGCTGCAGCGGCGACAGGGGGAGGGGGTGCCTGCATCGTAGTACTGGCCAGAGGCAGCCCCCTCCCCCAAGAAGGTACGAGCCGCCACTGACAGTGGCAGTGTTTACCTATGGGCTGCAGCACCTCAAGGTAAAATCCGCCACTGTCTGTGAAGCCAGATGCAGTCTGTGAGACTGCACTGGCTTCAGTGTGACTGGCAGTGACTTCCTATTGAAAGTCCGACCTGCCAGTCACTCAAGGCAGTCTCATTGGGAGGTGTTCCCTCCCTCCGAGATGCCTCTCTGTGCGCAAATGCGCGGCAGCCCTCAAATCTGGTTCTGCGCATGCGCAGTACCGCAGACGATACTGCGCATGCGCCGGACCTGGGAACCTGATTAAGCCTCCGGGGGCTGCTGCAAAGGCAACCCATGGAGGCTTAGGCCAGCGCATGGGCAACATGTATGAAGTTACTGTGAAGGTCCCCGTTCAGGAGACCAGCGGCTGGGACGGCATGAAGGACGGTGCAGGGATTGCAGCAGGGGCAGCGGACGGGGGGCCCGCATTGCGGCAGCCCCCCTCCTCCTAAATGGTAAGAGCCGCCACTGGTGTATTTGTTGTTACACCAAAATATTGCATTGTCTTAATTTCATTCCAGTATCTACTGCAATTCCTGAGACTGCTGTGTTTTTTTTTGTGATATATCTTGATAACGATAGCAGAAAAACATTTTTACATTAAGTGATACTTAAAAAGCGGTACATTATGTGGGAAATTTACTAAGAATACGATTTTACGTATTTGTATTCTGAATACAAATGTATACGATTGTTATAGCCGTATACAAATTCATATTCCAGAGGGGAATTTTCAAAGCAGTTGTATTTGACTGATTCGTACTTTCCGAATGTATTTAATATACAAATTTGGGTACTTATGTAGTATCTGGGCTGCCGATTTTGTGATTGTATGCCTTACCTTAAGGCATACAATCAGATGCGATGCGATTCGATGCGATTTTGCATAGGATTCGTTGTTAAGAAGGTCCTGTTCATTTCCCCACTATCCAAGTGGGCATAGAGTTGATTTTATATAGCGTGGCGAGCGCAGCGAGCCACCAAGCCCGAAGCGTGGCGAGCGAAGCGAGCCCCGCGAGGGGACGCATATTTCTTAAAAAGTATTCTGTGTCCCCTCGCGGGGCTCGGTGGCTCGCTACGCTCGCCACAGGTTTATATCCAACTCCATGCCCACTTGGATAGTGGGGAAAGGAAAAGGACCCCTTTTTCCCATTGAATTCTATGTTAAAATGGACTCAGACCATTTTAACATTGAATCCTATGGAAAAATCTTGACCATCGCATACGATGCGATCCGATCCGATTTCTAAATCGGACGCCCAGATACTACATAAGTACCCAAATTTGTATCAGCAGCCTGCACAAATCAGTCAGATCCGTGCAGGCTTCAGTGAAAAAAAAAAGATTTTTTTTCTTCATCGCACCTAAAAATCGCGTCAAATCGCATCGCATACAATCAGATTGCATGCGATTCGATTTGACGCGATTTGCCGCGATTTTAATATGTGAAGGCACCCAGATGCCTGTTTCATATGTGAAATGGCCCCCCAGACCCCATTTTTAATTGTATACCCACCCTGATGGCTAAATGCCCCCCATTGTTAACGCCACCCCACTATCAACGCCAACCCGAAGCGTGGCGAGCGCAGCGAGGGGCGGCGGTACACGTCCTCCGACCGTTTCATACCCCCACTATCCACGTCGGCGCGGAGTTGATTTTATATAGTGTGGCGAGCGGACGCGGATACCTGTGAAGCCCGCGAGGGGACGCGTATAGCTGTGAAGGTATTCACGTCCCCTCGCCACGCTTCGGGCTCGGTGGCTCGCTGCGCTCGCCACACTATATAATATCAACTCCACGCCGACGTGGATAGTGGGGGTATGAAAAGGTCGGAGGACGCGTACCGCTGCCCCTCGCGGGCTTGCTGCGCTCGCCACACTTCGGGTTGGCGTTGATAGTGAGGTGGCTTTAACAATGGGGGTCATTTAGCCATCAGGGTGGGTATACAATTAAAAATGGGGTCTGGGGGGCCATTTCACATATGAAACAGGCATCTGGGTGCCTGTACATATTAAAATCGCATCAAATCGCATCGCATGCAATACAATAGCATACAATGCAACGTGATTTTCTCTTCAAGGGAATTTCAAGTCACAAGTACCTTTTTTTTTTTTGTAGAAAAATAAATAAATAAAACAACCCCCCCCCCCTCACGGCCATAACCAGCCACAGGCTCAAAGACCCGGTCCTGGTTTTAAAAAATCAGGAAACCATTCAAGTAGGGGTTCCCTGTATTTTTTAAAACCAGCACGAGGCCCAAGGGCCGGTCCTTGTTTTCCAAAATACAGGGGACAAAATGAGTCAGGGTCCCCCTTATTTTAAGAACCAGCACCATGCCCAACCAGCCAGCAGGGTAATGACAAAGCCAGGGGGCACTTTCTAGAAGATAATATGTGGAGTCAGATTGCTTGGGCAACATCTCACACTTCTAAAAGCTCAGGTTAGTAAATGTATCCCTTAATGTAAAGTGTGGTAGAAATGAAAAATAACAAAGAAATCACAATAATCCAATACCTATGAGGATAGTTTGTAACATACTGTACTGCACAGTACATCTGTCTCGTAAACCTTGTATTTTTCCTCTTTTTGAGTGACAAATTCAGGATCAATTGTCCATTTTATGTGAAGACCAACTTAGGTATTTGTCATTGTTATTTTCTTAATTTACTCCTAATAAACACTTGCAGTAATGTAATTTAGTGTAGTGTATTCTGTAAGGCTTACTGGCATATAATACACACCTGTTGCACTGACATCTGGAGGAGCCTGCGTGCATGAACACCTTGTCCTTGGCCCATAGATAGAGTCCTGCATTCTTTATTAGAAGAGACAAAACCATTAATTAAACACTGGAAATAGACATATATATAACTTTAAATGTTACATTGATCGTAATGCGGAGAGGAAATGTCAGAAATGCTCATAAACTGTTAATAAAGCAGGACGTTCCATTAATAACTGTGAAAGAATAAAAGTACCGTACTCATTAAGGCAGGAGTTGTGCTACTGTATTTCATATCACATTTTAACCAAGAGTACTCTAGGTTTATGTGCACAAGGGAGTTAGCTTATTACTATCACAAAACCATGATACTTTATATATTTTTTGGTACTTGTGTAATAGCACGGCGCCCGGCTACGCTACGTTTTCAGCGTAGCCCAATGGCGTAGCCCGGCTCTGTCCCCGGCGTCCATAGCTCTGTCCCCAGCATCCGTGGCTCTGTCCCTGTCGTCCAGGGCAAGCCTAGTGAGCGCCTCTCACACAGCGCCGGTAACCACCAGATCCCCTGCACTGGCGGACGCCGGCGGAGAGGCGCTCCAGCTGTCTGATACGCAGGTGCGTCTCAGACGGTCCTGCTTCTCAATAATTATTGCGGCAGTGTACAGCAACCCTGCCGACTGGGTTAGGGGTTCGTGCCTCCTTTTCAAACCCACACTATCCACGCCAGCCCGAAGCGTGGCGAGCGTAGCGAGTCCCGCGAATGGACGCGTTACACATCCTCTGGACCTTTTCATTCCCACTATCCACGTCGGCGTGGAGTTGATTCAATAAAGTGTGGCGAGCGCAGCGAGCCACTGCGCCCAAAGCGTGGTGAGTGCAGCGAGCCCCGCGAGGGGACGAGGAACACATGTGAAGTAATCCGCATCCCCTCGCGGGGCTTGCTGCTCTCACCACGCTTCAGGCTCGGTGGCTCGCCACACTGTATAAAATCAACTCCACGCCTGACCTTTTCATATCCCCACTATCCACATCGGCGTGAAGTTGTATTTATATAGTGTGGCGAGCGTAGTGAGCCACCAAGCCCGAAGCGTGGCGAGCGCAGCGAGCTCCGCGAGGGGAAGCGTATTATGTTACATGTATTACACGTCCCCGCGCTTCGGGCTCGGTGGCTCACTGCACTCGCCACACTATATAAGATCAACTCCACGCCGAAGTGGATAGTGGGGTATGAAAAGGTCGTCCGGATGCGTTACAATACAATAATGGTATGCAATGCGATGCGATTTCAGTACCCTGAATAGCCCACTACGCAAATACCGTAGTGGGCGCCGTGATAATACACAAGTACCCAGTTATGTCTTGGACCGCTGTTTTCTCTCTTCTACCCCCGTTCATTACAATTGAAATAGGATAGACAAGCATTAGGTCGACATGCATAAAGGTCGACGTGGGATTAAGTCGACAGGGTTCACTTTTCAAACACATCCTGTGACATGACAGTTAGGAGCTGATTGGCTGGTAGTTTATCAATCTCCATTTTATAACTTTCAAGCTTAGTACATCTGGACCTCAGCCGATTCACAGTGTGACATTTCTCTGGCGTCCTGTCTTCTAAAGATGTTGTTATTGTCCCTGCGGTCTAGGCCACATGGGCTACATGGGCCCCGCTATCTTGAGTGATTGAGAATAACATTATGCTGCACACAGTAATGCTCATTGCACTACATTATGCCCCACAGAGTTATGCCCAGTGTGTCACACTTTGCCTCATACAGTAATGTCCATTGTGCAACATTATGCCCCACACAGTTTTGTCCATTGTGCCAATTTACGCCCCACACAGTAATCCTCCTTACAAATTGCACCACACACAGTATGGCCCAGTGCACATTATGCCACCATACAGTAATGTCTACTGCAGATTATGCCCCACATGGCCCAATGCACATGATGCCACCATACAGTAATGCCTTCTCCACATTATGCCCCTAACAGTATGGCCCAATGCACATTATGCCTCACACAGTATGGCCTACTGCACATTATGACCCCATACAGAAATGCCACTGCAAAATATGCTTACCACAGTAATGACCAGTCAACACCGACCTGTCAATCCCAAAGGAGTATGAAGCTGTAGTCCATCCTGGCATTGCAGCTGGCATCCTTCCAGGGTCTAAACTCATCCCCAGCCACTTCACTGTCCCACTGCACGCTCGCATTTCATAGAATATGCAGCTTTGTCATGACATCATGCCGCACATTTCAGAAACTCCACTCATTGAGCACAGTGGTGATTGGTGGTGAAAGGGGCTTACAACCGACCCTGATTTTGGGTGAGTGTGAAAGGAAGAGCGGCTCTCCCTGAGTGGGGACCTTCGGAAAATCATTTTAAAAAGGTTGGCAGTGAAGCTTGTGTGTTTACAGTTTTGCAAAACTCAAGCTGAATCAGGCGCAGTGTCAGTAGGAAATCTCACACTTTCTCCTTCCTTTCTGCCCTCCCGACCCACTCCCTTTCCTTATTGCTTTTATTTTGTAGTTATGTGTGTATTCAGGACGCATATGCCTAGAGGTATTTCTGTTTCCAGGACTTCTCTATGTGTTATTAGATAAACAATATTACATTGCCTTATCTTTCACTTGACTGTTATTCAATGCAAACAAAAATCCTTTGAACATACAGAATTGATCAAATAAAAATGTAGGTTTAGGATATCTGACAGCTCAAACACACTATGTAAAATAGCATTCAGAATCCGCATGGTGAAGGCAGAATGAACTCCCGTCTGTGGTAATACTTACTGCAGTACTGACTGTAAACACATTGACGCAGCTACAGTCACTTATCTGCAGGTAATATACAATATGTAGAGAAAAGTGATTGGACAATTACAGCAAAAAGAGTGAGATTTTATTGATGTCAGTGCTCTGTAGGTCTGTCATGTGCAGTGATTGCTGCAGACACCCTTCCTGGCAAATGGTCCACAAGTTTCTGGACAAAAGCAGGTGGTAGGTTTTGCCTTAACTACAGTGACCAACTGTAACAACGAAAAAAGGCCTAGAACACAGGTTCTCCGGACCCTTCAAAGTTCATGATTTACAGGACATCTGTGGATTTTTTTTGACAGTAGGGTTAAGATCTGGTCTCTGAGATGCCAGTCCATATGGGTTATGGAAATGTCTGTATACCAGTCAAGCGTCACCATGGAAACATGACAGGTGGCATCATCATCCTGATAAAAATATTGATTGTTTCTGTAGAACTGCCACAATATAGGGAGGGCAGAGTTATAAAGAACATCTCTATACTTCTTAATGTGGCCATACATTACAACTAGCAAGCCCATGTCAAACAGCTTAACGTCACCACCTCCATACTTTACTGTAGGCACTGTATACTTAGGAATCAGACGCCATAGTTCCACTGTCCAGTTTCTGCGCTCTTTACAGTACATCCTCGTAAGTGGTGTGTTGTATTCTTCTTTGTACACAGCGGTTTAGGAGCAGCTGTTCACCCATATGTACAACAATCAAAGCGGCCCTGAACAATTTGGTGTCCTAGGCAATACTTTAGCTGCAGAGAGGGCAGATGGTCAGGAAGAGAGAATGAATGACCCAGTAAGACTATACTTGTTCTACTGTGGAGCTTAGTCCTGCTGCTGAGACCTCATCTTGCCAGACTTTCTCCGTTGCTGCCCGGAAGCCATCTCACCACAGAACGGGAATTTAGATTGAGTAAAACAGACCGAACATGGGTCCAGGGGAGGAGAAAGTGCTGCAGTGATAACTGACAGTGGAGATATATGTGCTACAGGCGAGGGGAAACAACAATGTGAGGTATTGTATAACTGCAGCAGGTCCTCTGCAGGTCCTCTTCTCCTGTCCATTAATATTACGGTGCTAATATGGTTCCTAAAGTAGGATTAAGACCGTCCATTAAAAAGGTAAACTCAAAGTTGCCTCAGAGTGACTCGACTCTCTCTGTCATCATTAATATGTAGCTGAGTATACGGCTGTGAGAAGCTCATTCCAGACTGTGGAGCAGATGTATTAAGCCTGGTGAAGAGATAAAGTAGAAGGCGATAACGCACCAGCCAATCAGCTATGTTTGACAAATGACTGTTAGGAGTTGAGCTGGTACGCTATCACCATCCCGTTTATCTGCACTTTATCTCTTCACCGGGCTTAATACATCTGCCCTTATGTTCCTTTCAATTCCACTAGAAACCTGGTGTCACGAACGTGGATTTAAGCACTCAGTCTTGGCTGTGGTGGATACAATGGCTGAGAATTGGATTGGATTTACAGTGAAGCTGACTGGATCTGGGGATACCAGAATGGAACTAGATGCACAGTCTGGGGACACCAAACAGGTACAGGAATACAGTGATGCTGGAAAGTCTCTAGAGTACTCAGCCTGGGGATACCTGACTAGTACTGGAATCCAAGGATGCTGGAAGGTCTCTGAAGTACCCAATCCTGGACTGGACCCAGTGGAGCCGGTAGCGGGTACTGTGGCTGTGCTAGACCCAGTGGGGAGGGTAGTGGGGACTGTGGCTGGATTGGACCCACTGGAGCGGGTAACAGGTACTGTAGATGGACTGGACGCAGTGGAGCAGGTAGTAGGTACTATTGCTGGGCTGGACCCAGTGACGTGAATAGCAGGTACTGACAAAGTATCAGAACAGGGTGCCAGGTAACAGGACATAGTTACCTTGCCTTGCACGGATAGGTTGACAGGTCAGTTGGCAACTGTAATCCCAGGACTGGATTCAGGAACTGCAATGGGTGTTTTAGACAGAGAACACTAAACTACAGCAAGCAGGCAACTAAGGGGTTACAGCTGATCTGAGCACTAGGCTAGAGACTCTCAGGTGTCTAATCAGGGAGAGCCAAGCATAGTTTCACATACACAATGATTGCAGCCTAGGTGCAGGCTGAATAAATCCAGGCAGAATACACTGAAAGACCATGCAGAAACTGATGAACAGAAGAACAAACACCCAGGTTTGTGACTCCTGGTAAGTGTGCAGTGCATGCACTGCAGTGACAAGAGGTGGGTGGTGAAACAGAGAATGAATCATTGATGTGTGCAGAGCATTAGAGAAGCATGTGTTGAGCTCCTCCAATCAGGACTCGGCACAGGCTCTGGCAGATGGTTGAGCTCCACTGGTGCTGCTGCTTATTTCAGACCTCCCAACATGACCCCTCTCCAGGAGGGACACAATGCTCTATTACTGGACTTCCCTCTTAATTTCTGATTACCATCACCTGTGCTGAAACACCTTTCTTATCGATTAACCTACTTAAAACAGGCAATCATAAATCAAGAGGGAAGTCCAGCAACAGAGCATTGTGTCCCTCCGGGAATGGGTCAGGTTGGGAGGTATGTTATTGTAATGGCCTCTGTCCAGGCCCACCCCTGGGTACCCTCT
Source organism: Crinia signifera (assembly GCF_055691185.1). Taxonomy (NCBI): domain Eukaryota; kingdom Metazoa; phylum Chordata; class Amphibia; order Anura; family Myobatrachidae; genus Crinia; species Crinia signifera. The sequence goes on from NC_139219.1 coordinate 18,117,902, forward strand.
TTGGAAGGGTGGTGGCGAGTGATCGGTGTGTAGGTGAGGGGTTGTGGTTAATGGTCTGAGTCTGATCAGCAGCCAGTGAGAGCTGCAAGGGTTCCGAATCATTCTCTATCACTGTCTCCAACAGAACAGATGTGTTTTATATGAGATGGAAGGGACACTAATTTCATATAATAGTTCAGTTCCTTCAACACTTACCAAGTTTAAGCTTCTTCGCAAGTGCATTAATCTGATATGTGGGATCTGAGCCCACAGAGAGAAAACAGATGAGAGGAGTGCGATTGTCACTCTCTTTCCAAGTACACTCAAGATTTAAAATGACAGGTTCTGTATACTTCAGATCTAAGGACTGAATTATATATTTCCTTGCTTGATATAGCGTACGGTCAGGGCACCAAGACCTATTAGTCAAAATACAACATTGCATCATATTTACTGTACACCAAATAAAACACATATTATAGTATAATTAACTGCAGAACTGTTTATACTATACAGTGTTTTAATGAATTCTTCGTACAGTAATACTCGTTATGGATATATTAATCATACTGGTATCAGCAATCAATGATGAGCAAAAGATACTTTACTGTATTTACAAGTGTAGAAATACAGTAGATGAAAATTCCTGCAGACTATAATTATAAGTAATAGTGTAGAGTTGGGCGTAAATGCAATTTGTATTTCTATTGTGTAAATCCATCAGTTTCACGTATCAGTCTCTTCGATGACTGGGAAGCATTTTACACTTATAGCCCTTTATCCTTATACAGAATTACTGGAGGCTAGAGGGGTTGTGAAATAATGGGCCGCATTCTGTACTCAACCCCTCATGTAAAGTATGAAGTAACCACAATAATGATGATGATCATTATTCTCATTGGGATCCCTCCCACTGATACTATTACCACTATCACCATGGGCCTTATTTTGGTTCATTCTTTCTGACAAAATCCTTCTTAGATGGGCAAAACCATGTGCACTGCAGGTGGGGCAGATGTAACATGTGCAGAGAGAATTAGATTTGGGTGGGTTTTACTTCAAAGTGAGATCTATATTGCAGTGTAAAAATAAAGCAGTCAGTATTTACCCTGCACAGAAACAAAATTACTCACCCAAATCTAATTCTCTCTGCACATGTTACATCTGCCCCCCCTGCAGTGCACATGGTTTTGTCCATCTAAGAAGGATTTTGTCAGAAAGAATGAACCAAAATAAGGCCCCATATTTGCAATTGTTAATCATATCAAAAGCAGATTAGCACTTACTCTGGTGCGCTCGCAAAGGCAAATTCCTTCTCAAATGGACAAAACCATGTGCACTGCAGGGGGGGAAGATATAACATGTGCAGAGAGAGTTAGATTTAGGTGAGTTATTTTGTTTCTGTGCAGGGTAAATACTGACTGCCTTATTTTTACACTGCAATATAGATCTCACTTTGAAGTAAAACCCACCCAAATCTAATCTATCTGCACATGTTACATCTGCCCCACCTGCAGTGCACATGGTTTTGTCCATTTGAGAAGGAATTTGCCTTTGCCAGTGAACCAGAATAAGGGCTTTGGTCTTTTTAAAGGGGAAGACAACAGATGTTTTTATATATTTGAACATCACAGTACTTAGAACGTTTATTTTGGAATTGCATCTTATTTTAAGTGCCTTTAATATGGTAAATGTATTAAAGGCAGAACTGTAAATGGTGTATTCTAATGTTAGAATGAATTTCTATAAATGGTAATCTCCTTAAACCAGACATGTACAGTACTTTGTGCTATGGCCAGCTCTGTAAATCTAGCAAAAGGCTCTTGTATCTGGGGTCACATATTACACTTGTAATTCAGAAGCAAGTATCACCCAACTATACTATACCCAAGATGTACAGTATAAAGCCCCCCAAAAGTTGCTGGTACAAATACAGTACAGCACTTAGTATGTGAGTATTTGACCTATTATATTACTGGCCTAAATTCTTATTTTAAGTTATGTGTTAAAATATTCTGTTAATTATTGTCCTCGAGCTTGGATGGTAGTAAAGGTACTGTATACTGGTCTCAACTAGGGATGCCAATCCTGGGGCTATTTTTCAATCCCGGGATTCGGGATTGAAAAATGCCTAATCCCGGGATTCCCGGGATACCCGGGATTGAGTTCGTCAATATAATGACGAACTTTAGTCCCCCCCAAACCCAGTCTAACTCACTCGGCCATTGCTGCGGGAGTCGGGCAGTGATGTTCAGAGGCCGGCGGCTTTCATTGGGGGCCGTGTGCGGGTGGTCTGGAGGCGGGCAGATGTGCGGTAGCCGGGCAGCGGTGGTCTGGAGGCCTGCAGATGTGCAGGAGACTGACGTCGCAGTACCCGGGCAGCAGTGAATGCACAGGTACCTAGCGGTGAGCGCGCACGGAGCATCAGACGCGCTGCGCAGTGTGACCTCTGACATCAGGTCACGCTGCACGCAGCCACAGAGCAGCGCGCCGGGGTTTGGGAGAAGCCGGGCAGCGTCTGAGCTGGTCTCAGCGCTGCCAGACATTAGATTCGCGCATGCGCAGGCC